>NC_000087.7:71016234-71689567 GCF_000001635.26 Mus musculus
CAATCCAAATATGAAAAAGTAATAGGAACCTAACTCACTAACTGTGACAGACAAAGCAATTGTTTAAGGCCACAAGTGCTATTTTCAGGATTCCAACTTTGTCTGTTTTCTGAATCTAGTCAAACACAGATATAAGTATTTGAAATAAAACTTTCATTTGTACTATAAAGAGATTACTAAAGTTCTGCCCTTATTCTCTGAACAATAGCATATTAATTGCACAATAATGATATTGCAGTAAGTATTATTTAGTCATTTAGAGATGTCTTTCAGCATCCAGTTATCACAGATTTATCTACGAGAGGTAGATTTAAAATTCGAAATAATATCTGTGATATCTATTCCATGCATTCTATGTTCTATTCAAATATTAACACCTGTTCTTTCCCTAGCAAATATGCCAGTGTTTGTTTAGCCCCATAGCCTGTGAGGAGCAAGGGTATGGATAAGCCTTTCCCATTCAGTTATGAGACAGAAACAAACATCACTGCAACACTCACTGATGAACTTAGGTTAGAGGGATCTATCCTGGATTAAGATGGACTTCAGAGCATAGTCTCCTAAGAACACCATGTCCTTAATTTCCAACCATGCTTTGCCTTCAACAATTCCTTGTCATGAACCCTTCGAGTGGGCACCAAACCAGGTAGCACTCTGAACCCTAAAGATGAGGGTCCTCTGGGTCCCTCCTCATTCAGAAATTTTGGATGATTGCCCTGCTAATATGAGGTAGCTCAGGACTGGCCAGTGCAAACAGGAGGACAGCCAAACTGCACGCTCCAGATTGGCCTGTGCAGGCAAGAGAACAGCAATCATCTAGGCTCGGGAATGGCCTGAGAAGGCTTGAGGACAGCCTTTCTCAAACTTTACTTGATTTCTGAGGCCACTGTAACTTATATTCTTTGTGATGTGCCTTCTTATATGTCCACAATTCTCAGGAGGGATGCTGCATAAGCGTTTCTTGTTACAAGTCACTTTTGCCAAGTACATTCACTGTCCCTTTAAGGGGCAGTCATCTATTTAATGTTTCTTGAACAATTTCCTTAATGATCAAATAGCAAGACATGTGGAGAAATAGCAGTGAGCCTCAGCCCAGACTTGACACTATGACCACATACCACAGGTTTCACATCCTCCAGTGCCTGGAACACCCTTAAGTGTAGTCCAAAGAATAGTGATACCCTACCGCAACTGATTTCACAGCCTCCATAGCCTTGGACTCCCTTCACTGTCCCCCAACTGGATTTTACACCTTAAACTAACAGGGGAAGCAGTTGGCCAGCAGAGACTCGAGGGATTTTGTGACTCCAGGGCTCCATATACAGAATCGGCACAAGTTCAGGTGTCCAAAACCCTATGAAGACGAGAGATTCAAAAAAAAAAAAAAAAAAAAACCTGATCTCATGTTACAGAAAAGTTACAGAAACCCAAAGCTCTTATAAAGCATTCATCCAATAACAGGACCCTGGACCCTCTGAAGGATCTAAAGAGAACATAAAATGGACAGTTACACTTCCTCTGAGGTTTCCTGAGTTCACGAGTAATCCTCTAACCAGGGATACCAGACAATCTGTTTTACAGCCTTCCACTAGAAAATGAGTGGCCTCATCTGCTGTGCCCATGCATAGACAGGTGAAAAGAAGCCAGCCTATGTCCACTGGGTGAAGAACCTATGGATTTTCACCAGTTGGATGCCTGAATGCCTGTAATATCTTCCAAACACGGTACTGGAGATGCCATTAAAAAGTTCAAAGAAGATCACACAGTGCCTGGGGCATCTTCTGCCTACTCTTCTGCTGGCCAACATGACAGGAAATTTCTCCAAACATTCAAGGTTCCTTACACCCTTCCCGATCTAGCCAAGGATATCTGGGATCTCCTAATTCTCCCCAAAATGCTCAGGGTCTTTCCTTATCCAGCCAAGAGGTAATGGAACTATCCAAATTTTTCCAATACTCTATGGGACATTGAAAATCTGCACAGGCATCTCAAAGACTACTCACTTGTGCTGACAGTAAAATCATAATGCCTGCTCTTCCAGAAGGCTTTCCAAAAGGTTATCCATTACACTACATGACTCTCTTCTTTCCAATTTTCTTCCAAAGCATTTTGGAGAAGAACCCTCTGGTCAAGAGGACCTACAACAGGAGTGTAAGTCACATAAAGGGGGCTCTAAACCTTTTCCCCCAAGGGTAATGTCAGTGATTTGTCCCAAAAGTATCATGTCCCACATCCTTTCCCTAGCAGAGTTGAAAATGTTTGCCAGCTGCCAAAACAGGGCAGAGAGCAAAGTCTTCTCAGAAAGACATCCAAAGATGTTTCTCTTTCCCCCCAAAGTGTCCTATGCAATCTGTTCCTACTAGAGTTATTTTGAGACCTGACCCTCCTGACCAAGGGAATTTCAGTCATTCTCCATGAAACCAAGAGGCCTTTCAAAGTCCTCTACCAATAAGAAATGTGCTCACATCATCTATTTCAGTCCAAAAGGAAATACATGCAATCACAATGTCCCAAGTGAGCCTCACACCTCTAATAAATGCTCAAGGAAAGAGAAAAATGTCCACACCTACACCAGGAGCTCAAGGATATTTGCCATTCCAAGAATAGTATCTTGTGAGTTCCATACATACTCAAGACGTGGTAGAAAATCCTGAGTCTTCCAAAAGGCCTTTCGCTTCTGCACATACAGGAAGTGAACTAGAACCATCAGCATCTTCCACAGGCAGTCTGAGACCTTCTCAATCTTTCAAAGGGCGACTTAGAGTGGACACCATACCAGTTAACACTCTGAACTCTAAAGAAGAGGGTCCTCAGCATCCCTCCAAATTCAGAAAATTTGAGCTGCCCCAAACTTTATAGGAGACTATTAGATCTTCCCTATCACCTCAGGAGGATCAGCCTTCTTCCCCAACTAAACAAGATACTATAGATTCTTACCCCCCTACACAAAAGCCTGTTGGTCCTTCTTCATGCCAGCATAAGTCTCTAGAAATTTTCAAATGCCAAAAATCCTCTGGGTTCTAATTCATATTCAAAAGGCCCCATGGAAGCTGTTTTGCCCATCAAGCTGTCTATGACACCTGAAAATTCTATACAGAAGTTGTTATCCACTTTTCCATCTGAAGAAAAGTTTCTTGGAACTTCCACTAGTACACAAGGAGGTCAAGAAATTCGACTACCTGCCCATGGGGATTTTATACCTTATACACCTATCCATGATGCTCTAAGGAGATGCCACTTTCATTAGTAGACAGGGAGGTAGTGAAATTTCACTACCTGCCTATGAGGCTCTTAGATCTTTTACACTTGTCCATGATGCTCTAGAAGAAACCATATCTACACAGGTATCTCTAGGGCCTTCCCCTCATTTTAAAGCCAAGGTTAAGACTTGCACACTTACAAAAGACATATTAAGACCTTCCCCATCTGTGCAGAAGGTCATAGGATTTGTGATATTTGAACAAGGTGCTTTACAATTATCTCCATCTACCCAAGAGTGTTTCTTTTCCATGCCTTCTCTGGTAGGAAGTAGTAGACATTTTCCCTCTACCAAAATAATACAGTCATCCAGTTTATAGAAGAAGAAAAAAAAACAGGTTAAGATTTGATCTTTCTAACAAAGGAGACTACAGAACATTTTCTAAAAAAAAAAAAAAGGGGGGGGACTTGAAACATCCCCTGATGCCAAAGAAACATCAAAAGCTACAATTTCTCCTCAGGTGAGTCTCACATCTTCAGTCTACCAAAGGGCATGTTGGACAATCCATATTTCCCCAAAAAGGCTCAAGATTATCTAACCAAAAGGCTCTTATGTGTTTATTATCTGGCCCAGGAAATTTCTTCATCTTTCTCAAATGATGCAGAACATTTTGACCATGCTTAAGGTAATTTGTCCTTTTGCAAATCAGACTTCAGGACTACACAATCTCCTTTGTTAAATCAAGGGCCTGAGGGAAAGTCCACATCTAAAAAAATCATCTAGAACTTGTCTTTAGCCCAAACACACCAGAAAATTTTCATATCTTCTAAAGTATCTAAAAACGCTTCTGACTAAAACATTATTGTTGTAGGATATTTACCATCTGCTCTAGGATATGTGAGACCATCATTATTTAACCATGGGCATCTAGAAACTTTGTCACCTATGCAAAGGTGTTTTGGTTTTTCAGGATTTTTCCCAGTATATCTGGGTGCCCATGGAACTACAGAACTTTGTCATCTGGCCAAGGTGTTTAGAAAAATATTCCATCTTCAAAAAGTTATTCAGGACATTCACTCCACCTTCCAGGAGATCTGGATCTTTCCTCATCAGCACAATGAGTTTCAGGACATGGAATCTCAACTCATGAGTTTTCAGGAATTTTGATGTCCTTGCAAAGGCCTGTGGATTGTTCTACAACTACCCAGAGTACAGCTGCTACTTCACCAAGTACTCAAGAGAATTTATTACCATTGTTATCTCTCCAAAGTAAACTCAGAACCTGCCAACCTGCCCAAGAGATGGTAGGAACTTTGCCACTTAGACCAGGATCCCTGCCAATTTCCCCTTCAGCCATTGTAGCTCCTGGACCCAAACAGGTGGCTTCAGAGCCTGTGAGCCTTTCACCATTGTATCATAATATGCCATCAAATTTTCCCCACATTTATGGAGTTCTAGATTTATCTCAGTATGACTCAGATTCTCCCCTAAATGTAATGTCACTCACCCAATGGCAACAGGGAACACCCTCATCCTCAGAATGAAGTGTAGCACTTTTGTCTTCTGTTCAAGGGAGTGTGGGAATATCCTTAACTGCAAAACAGACTCCAGAACTCACCACATCTAAACAGGGAACTCTCATTCTCTTTCTTGACCAGGTGATATGGCAACTTCCTCATCTTCTAAGGTTTATAAAGGACATTTGCCATCTGTGGATGTGGATATGTGGACATATTTATATCCTCAGAAATCTCCAGGACATTTGAAAAATGTCTCTGTTTTTCCAAAAAACATGCTCTCTGGCTAGGATCCTGTAGCAATTTCCTTACCTGCTATTGCTACTGAGGCTTTGGTATCATCATCATCATCATCATCATCATCATCATCATCATCATGCCAAGGGCATCAAGGTTCTTTGCTATCTACCTAGGATGGTGGAAAAGACTCACTTACTGCACCAAATGCTCAGAAAATTTACTCATTTTCTTCCCAGGCCTTAGAAACTTTGGTAAATATCCAAGGACCACTGCCCACTTACACACCTTCTAAACAGACTCTGCATTCTTCACCATCTACACTAGGTATTTCCATTTGCAAAGAACTCTTCAAATGTCATCACTGGCACAAGGGACCCTAGAGTCTTTTATATCATCCCAAAAGGAAGGGACAAAATACAAATAAGAAAAAGACATTCTGAGACAGTCTATATACCACAGGGGACTGTAGAACCATCAAGACGTAAAACAGGGCCTTTAGAATCTACTCAAGGTGCTCATAGGATGGCTCAAATATTTCCATCTAATAAAGGGGCTGAGAAATATTCTTTATCTCTTAGAAGGACTATGGGACTACCCAAATCTGAAACTAGGACTCTAAAATTTCACCATCTGAACCAGGACCTGTGAAAAATTTCAGTTCTTTTCAGAAGGCTTATACATTTTCTCTATCTATGCAAGATACCCGATGACATCCACCATCTGAAACAGAGGCTATGATATCTTCTCCCTCTACCCAGGGAACTAAGGAAACATTGTTATCTTCCAAAGGGAATGTGAAACCTTCATCATCTGCACCACCATCATCTCCTCACACTACAACAGGAAATCTAACAATTGTCAGTTGTAAAAAAAAACCTCTAGAACAATCTGTACTGTCCAGGGGACTTAGGGTTTTTTAGTTATACCACAGGGAAATTAGAGCGTTCAGCATCTTTCCAGAAGAAGCTAGGGCACTCATCATACATAGTAGAATATCTGTATACCTTGCCATGTTTCCAAGGAACTACAGATCCTTTGCCTCCTACAGGGGTTATGCTAACTCCCAAATTTGAAAATAGGAAGTCAGAAAAATTTCCATCTGAAAAAAGATCTTCTTCATCCACCAGGACATAAAAACAAACAAACAAACACACACACACACACACACACACACACACACACACACACACACACACACACACACACACACACACAAACCCCAAAAACCAAAAAATCTCAACAACATTGTCATATTCCCAAGTGAAAGTGAAATCCTCAACTTCTCTATGATGTTCTCAGAAACTTCCACAAACTAGCAAACTATATCAGGCAATTCAATAACTGTGAGATGTAAGAAAACAACTCTAGAACACTTGATACCTGTCCAAGAAACTATGGGTGCTTTGCCATCTTTCCCAGGGTTTTTTAGAACATTCGGCATCTTTCCAAAAGAAGTTAGGGAACTCAACACACATGGTAAAATCTCAGGAAAACTCACCATCTGTTCAAGGGACTACAGGCCTTTTGCCACATCCTTCAAGTCATACAGGACATTCACAATATGACCAATGATCTCAGGAGTCTTATTTTGTAGTCCCAAGGATCTAGCACATTTGCTATCTACCAAACTTAGCATATATGTTGAGGCTTCTATAGGCCTTTCACCATATACTCAACAGTCTTTTGATCAGTCATCATCGTCCCAAGAGATTCTGGGAATATCAGATTCTGCCCAGTGTACTCATAAACATTTGTCTTCATTCTCAGGTTCTTGGGGAATGTCTTCATGTATGCTAAGGGCAACAGAAACATTGCAACATGTCCCAAAGCCCCATGGCCATTTCTCACCAACACAAGCTAGTCGAGCCCCTCCATATCTTTGCGGACACTTGTCACAACTTCCCTATATCCATAAGCAACTCTTGAGCTGAATGTATCTGCACAAATTTCTTCATTACACTCATCATCTACTCAGGTGTCTGGACAATCTTACCTGAATTCAGAATCCATGTAGGGACATCCCATAGCTGCCCAGGGAGTTGAAGAAATTTTCCCATGTAGCCCGGAGACTCTAGGTTACAAAGAAAGTGATAAGCAGGAACAAGGACATTTCCAGTCTGTTCAAGTACTTCTGGGAATTTTTGACCTGCAGAAGGAAGGTTAGGATCTTTTTCATCTGCACAAAGGGTTCTGGGAACTTCTCTATCTGCCTAAGGGTCTCTGTACACACCCAAACAAGAACCTTTAGGTACTCTGTCTTCTCTACCAAATTCGTTCAAACATCCATCTAATTACTAGAGGGCTCTCACATTTTCTCCATCTGCTCAACTTACAATGCTCATCATGTTAGCCACAGACTAATGAATATGTTCTCTCTAGCCAGGAAAATCAGGAGAAGTTTTTGTATTTCCCAAGTTATCCAGAACACTACCTATCTGCACCAGGTGGTCAGGGATATCCACTATCTATCACTGTAAATGTAGAACATTTGCTAACTTCTTAAGGGTAAAAGAAAAATTGCACAGTTGCAATTGGAAATTTGCATGTGCAAAGTTCTGTGTCATCCATCCAAAGGTATCCAGAACCTTCGACTGATTCAACAGGTATATTGGGATTGGGACAATGTAAACACAAAGAGACTACCATGGGCCCTTTGCCTAGAGTGAAAGAGGATGTCAGATCTTCTAAATCTGTTTTGCTTACTCTAGGAAGTTTGCCATCATCACCTCAAGAACCTGGCAGACATTCATTTTTTTACTCAAGGAGGTGTAGAAATATTCCCATCTGTTCCAGGGAATCAAGTATATTCGCAATCAATCCAGGGGGCCTGACACATTCCATCTTAACCCAGGCAATGACACATCACTCAGGACCTGCTGAAGGGGCTCTACTGCATTCAGCTTTTTCTCCAGCAGAATCAGAAGCAAATGAATATTCTCCATCTTTCTGAGGGACTTCAGACAGCTCCAGATGTGCTGGACTGCATCTGAATCTTACTATATCACTACATGTGCCACCATCATCTTTGAGGTCTGAGCAAGGAACTGTGGGATTCTTGTCTAACGCAAGAAAGAAGTCTGAAAGTGACTAAAACTAAAGACATGATTCTAGGGTCTTCCTTGTATTCTCAGGGCACTGAGGGGGCATTGTTTATCTGCACAAGCCACAGTAGGAAAGTACATATCTGTAAAGCAGACTGTGGGAACTTTGCCTCCCACCCCAAGACGATTGGGGTCTATGCAAAATACTCAAGTGCTACCAGAATCTATGTCAATTGATCAAAGGCCTCTGGAAATTTCTTCATCTTCACAAGGAACTGTAGGTTCTTCATCTTCCCAAGAGGTTTTTGGACATTTCTGTTCTGCCTAAGGGTCTCCTAAACTGCCCACATCTAAACAGTGGACTGCACAAAATGTTTCATAAGCTCAAGATAGTTTGAATGCTCCAACTTCTTTGCAGACAGTTATGAATTTTCGCCAACTGTCCAAAATTTTGCACAAAAATCCCCAGCTTTCCCAAGGGAAACTGGACATTTCCTACCTTTCCAGAAATCTCAAGAATACTTTTGTCCTTAACCATCAGATGTAGGACATTGCCCACCTCTACTGGGTTCTCAGGAGCATCTTGTACCTCCTACAGTGGTTCTAGAAGCTTTTCCATCTTTTCAAAAGCCCCCAAAAATTTCCAGGGCAAAAGACGGAACTTTATGCATATAAAGTTATTTTTTCTTCAACCAAAGAAATCTAGAAAATTCAACAGGTTTCACAGGGATATTGTCACAATATAAAGAATCACAGAGTATTTTAGGACATTTTCAAAGACTGAGAGAAGATGTAACATCTTCTCAGACTACTTCATCAGCTCTAGGAACTTTGCCACCATGACCTCCAAAACTTAATAGACAATAACATTGTACCAAGGAGATGCAGAGACCTTCCCATTTGGCCAAGGGAATCCAGTACCTTTGTAATCTGCCCAGGGACCTCTGAAACTTTCTATCTCAGCATAGGCAATGATGAATACATCACAATGTTCTGAATGTTCTCATAATCCTCTGGGTCTTTTTTCCACTTAACAAGTGACTCCAGCATCTTCTGATTATTCTCATGAAAGTTTGAGTCCCTTTCTCTCTGCAAAGAGGACCTTGTATCTGTCCACATGTCCACAAAGGTATATACAACAATCTACAACTTCCCAAAAGCTCTCAAATCCTTCTTTACATAAACAATGTATAGGAACTCAGTCCACATCTACACACTACACAGTAGCAGACTCACCATATTCCTCAGTGTGTCAGTGATATACCCACCCTACTCAAAATATTGCAAGGATTTTGAGATCTGACCAAGAATCTCTGAGTATTTTGGCAACTGCACAAGGCTCTGTAGAACCTTTGCCATCTTCCTAGGGGACTCTAGAATATTCCTCATTTGCATCAGGTGCACAAAAAAAATTCAACAGCTATCTCAGGATATGTGATATACAATGACTCACTTCTGGCACTTGCAATTTTTGCCCAACTTATTTCATTACTTTCTTCCCTAATCCTTTTGATTCCTTTCCTTACACAGAAGAACCTTTAGATCTCTCTAAACCTACAGAGGGGCCTTTGACTTCATACCAGGGACCAAATGAGTATTTGAATACTCCACAAAGGGTACAAAAAACAGATCCAACTGCTTCAGATATGTCAGGTTCTTCCAAAGGATCCATGGCAATTTCTTTATCTGGACAGGGAACCCTAGGATCTCTATCATCTACCCTAGAGCTTTTGACAATGTCCCTATCTGTTCACGTGAATCCAGGACCTTTGTTATCTGTTCAAAAAGCTGGAGGCCCTTGCCTGTCCTTTAGAGGAGAATATGAAAGGTTGCACCTGTACAAAACACAAGCCAGGAATAGCAAATATTACACCAGGAGCTTTGGAATTTTCAGCATCTACCATAGTGCATCTAGGATCACCTTTATCTGTCCAATTATATTTGAGAGTGTCACAACCTGTCGTATTGAGTCAGAGACCTTCCCTGTCTTGTCATGGTGTAGTAGGAACATCAACATCTGCCCAACGGCCTTCAGAAACTTCCTTGTTATCCCAAGAGTCTCCAGGACCTTGTTAGAAAAATTCGGCTTTAGGATATTCACCATCTGATCCTAAGATCTTGGACTTTCTAATTCTGCGAAGGAAAAACTAGAAACAATGCCAAGTATGCAAAACCGTGAGGAAATACCATCTGTCACCCAAGAGATCATAGAATCTTTGTCAGCCACATAAAATTCTCCCAGATTACCAGTTTCTTCAACACTTAGTCCAGAGTTGGAAGAATCTCTGCCATGTAACCAATCTGTTTCTAAGAGTTCAGAATCTGTGGCAGGGTCTCTAGAATCTTTGCTATCTGTTCCAGGGTCTCTGTGTCTTATGAAACACAATGTAGATGGGCTGAGCCCTTTAGTATCTGATCAAGGGATCCTTGGAACACCAACATTAGCCCAGGAATATCTAGAACTTTCTCAACTAGCTAAGGGGATTCTAGAACCTATGCCATCTAGAAAAGACACTGTGGGTTCTTTCTTTTTCAACAGAATTTCCCAGACTGTCACTTTGTACAGACAGGGACTTAATTCCAACCCCTTCTCATGAAGATGGCCAGATAGTTACTATTATCAGAGGAAGAGCCCGAGTACTTCCAATTCTAACCAAAGGACATTGAAACATGTCTCATTTTCAGAAGGAGATATCAGATACTGCCTCTCAGAACTTGATGTTTTAAAATGCATTTCTTCTGCCAAAGGTAGCCTCACATCTTCCAAGTATGCTGAAAGGAATCCAGTCCTACCTCTACTCCTCCAAGAAGCATCTCCCCCTTTTAATCTTCACAATTGAGTTTCACATCTAGCATTCCTTATAAGAAAGATCTCAGTTATTCTCCTCATCCAAGGGGTTGTCCCAAAAATCCTATACTGCAAAAAATAAGACTAATGTTTTCCTCTGTAGATCAAGCAGGCCTGAAACCTGTCCTCTAAAAAGATGCTAGGTGGAAACACTGCCACTATTCCAAAATGCTGGTAAGATCTTGCACTTCTAAGAAAAAAAGTTGCAAATCTTAAAACTGTGACTACCATAACCCTCACTACTTCTGATACTGCTAAAGGAGCCTTTGGATGCTCACCATCTCATGAGGAGGGCCTCAGAAGTCCTCCACCATACCAAGGTGAATACAGACCATCCAAATCTATTTTATCTTATCAGAAAAGGACCGTTCTGAACAATGGGACAGTCAAGCTTCCCATTCAGAACATGAGAGTGGCAAACCATGATCCATGCCTAGAGAAAAGTGCACATAAACCACTCTATTCCTCATGAAGAGAGCCTCAGACATTTCATGTCTCCTCATGAGATTCTCTGAAATGCTACTTTTAATAGGAGGAGAGAGAGTAGTGCCTCTAATACCCAAATAGCCCTGTAAACTTCTCCTGCAGAACAAGAAGGCATTGAGTTATCTCCAGATGGAGAAGGTCCCCATAGAGTTGTCAAATTCTTGTCATCACCCCAAGAGGATATCAACCACCCTGTTTTTACTAAGTAGTGCTCAAAACATGTTTCTACTGCCAAAGAGAGAGAAACACATAACTTCCATTAATACAAAAATGGGAGCCCACAGCATTGGCTATTTTCCTAGTGGGATTCATACATCCATGAATTCCAAATGGAGGTGCCACTTCATTCCCTGTTATGCAAAGTAATTACACGTAACATCTCAAACACAGGACATGATACTTGCTCTCTCTTGCCCAGGGAGAAAACAATCATTACAATGTGAATTTGGGTGTCCCTTTGTGACCCTTCTGTCCTAGGAGGCCACAAATATATACATCATATCAAAATCAATTTCAAAAGGATCACGGAGCAAAAGGGGAGCTGTAGTTCTTTCTTCTCCCCTAAAAGGGAAAGTCAGACCATATCAGTCTGAGCATTGTGAACTCAGACTTTTCAGTTCTCACCAAAGGGACATTGGCTATGTGTCCTCTTTCAGTAAGGCTCAGAATGCTTTAGCCTGAAAGAGGCAGGCTCTCAAATGCCCAATCTAAAAAAAATGTGCTTCACAGATGCTTTCTATGAAAAAAGAGATATCATAAATGCTCTAGGAAGCTTATGACTTAATCCTCACTCCCGAATTACTCCTTTGACCCAAGGACACACCAGAACTTTACAGCTTGCCAAATGGATCCTGTAAGGCAGTCCTTCTCAAGAGGGTGGCCAGTGCCCTTCTCTCTTTTACCCTGGCATTTTCAGTTCTTTTTTTGACCCACAGGGTGCCCTGTTTTTCCCTTTCTTTGCCCCTTATGAGCAACATGAGTTTAGAACTTTTACTTCTCATCAACCATCTCTACATCTTACAATTTCTACTCCTAGCTTCTTCAGATGCACATTGAAACATCACATATGTCCTTTGGACTAAAAGTACAAACAAACCTCCCTTCTGATTGAGAGTATCTAACAATTTGTAGCCATAAGCTATATAATTTCCAGCTCATGTAGAATAGTATGTAGAATAGTATGTGCTTCTTCTGATCATTGAGGACCTAGACTAACTAGATCTGATGTAATCCATGACAAATCGATTTCCTTGATATACGGTGCATTGAGTGCTCCTTTTTCTGATCCTCTGACCTCATTACCTCAGTCCAAGGATCTGGACCCATTTGCTTCAATGGCTGGAGTCTAAGAGTAGCCAGCAATTTCATAAACCCAGGACATATACTTATATGTTGTCCAGTAGAAACAAGTAAGCCTTGCCATGTTCAGAAGTAGGCAGCTGATTTACCAGGAGAAATAGCTGGGAAGTTCCTCCTAGCATACTGACGATTGATTATGCTGTTGCATGGCCTGCATGATATTCATATTCTGGGTTCCCAGGAAGCCTCGATAATGAAATATTCCAAATATTTCTCCCAAAATTGACCTTTTATCTTGAAAAGATACAAGAGTGTTTGATATTTCTGCTTTCCCAAATGTGGTATGAGACTTTCTACCTCTAATGGATGCTATTTTTAATAGGTTATTTGTGGATAAATCAACATTTTCCTCCTTCCAAAGGGTCCTCCAAATTGTGTTTCTTTGAGAGAACCCTAAGATGTATTCCCCTATGCTTGAAGTGGGGTGTAATGCACTCTCCATGACTCAAGGATATGTGAGGTGCAATTGCTCTAAACCAGTAATCCAAATACAGATATTTTTCTCTATTAATTTTTAGACTTACAGCTTAAGAACCACAGATCATCCAAAATACTGTATACCAAAGGGTCTTCTGATCTGCCCATGCTGAAATAGGTATTCTCAGATTTTACCCAATTCCCTAAGTGACCTTAAACTAAGCTGTCTAGAACCAATGTGCTGGAGCTGCAAAAATGGCTCAGCAGTTAAGAGCACAGAATGCTTTTCCATAGGTCCTGAGTTGAAAACCCAGAAAACACATGGTGGCTCACAACAATCTAAAATGGGACCTGATGCCACCTTATGGTGTGTTTGAAGGCAGTGACAGTACAAACATATACATGAAATTGAATATATGTGCCTCACAACTTCCTTCAATAACCTAACAGTGGTTCAGACATACCCATTCTACATTAAATATGTTAGAAACTCACCAGTGTTGAAGGCTGCATTGACTCATGAGAACCAAAATTTTCAGACATTCTTTAATTGCCCTCAGAATTATCACTTCAGAACAAAGGTGTCATATAGGTCCTCAATGAATGAAGATATCCGGAGACATATGACATGAGAAGCAAGACTTCAGACTTCAACAACATCTTAATTTGGCCACAAATATGGCTCTTTAATATCACCATGCAATAGCATTGATGAATTCACAATGGGGCTTCAGATGTACCCCACCAGAACCGGGATAATTTATATTTCAAGCATAAATAGCAACTCCGTCAAGTCACACAACCTTAGAAGTAAAGTATCCCATGATTTCAAGGGGGCTGACCCCCAGTTGGATTATCTTTTGAAGAAGGCCTTAGCCTTACTTCCTCTAAACATAGTAGTCCCTGACATTAAGGATATGACAAAGGGGTCTGCTGACCTTGAATAAAAACACTTTGTTCTTTCTCTGTCTGCACTGGAGGGGTCTGAGGCATGTCCCTCTGATGAAGAAAGTATAGAACTGACATTTGAGAGTAAGGAGTGTGTCTCATACATTCAAGTACAGATCTGGTGTGCTTAAAACTAAACCGTTGGTACCAAGAATTCACAGGAGTTTCCCTCTTTGTTCATGGCTTACTCAGGTCTACCATTCAACTAATATAGACCAGAGATTCTCTCTCAGAAATTATTGTTTAGGGGATACACCTTTCAATACCAATAAACTCAGAGAAGTCTGGTTTCAAGTCCCATGGCCAATGAATAAAAACTTCAGCCTAGATCCAAGGTCATCTCTCTTTAAGTTGCTCATCATAAAGGTAATTGTCGTCAACACCCATACTTGTGTGGCCTATTGTAAGTATAAATAGGGAACAGATCCAGGAACTTTGAGCAGTCTTGTCAGAACAAACCTCAGAGTGCTGTCAACTGTGCAGTAGAGTCCTCAGGGATAAGAATTTTCTAGAGTTCTCTGAAAATGTGGATTTAAGGAGTGCCTGGTCCAACCTCCTCTACAGAAGGTAAACAGTTATACTCCCCTACTGTCCAACAGGATCAAGGGGCTTACTTGATTCCACAGTTATGGTGTTTCCCTTCCTGTGATGATTGAGGTCTTAAAAATCACCCCTTTGAGTCAATGGGCTCTCATAAAAAATAATTTCTGTTCGGGAACCCATGGGTTATTTTACCTGTGACAAGGAGCATTTTTCTCCCTCTGGTCACATTTCAGATAAATCAAGTCGAGGAGGCCAAACCTGGAACCTTATGCCACTTCCTTGACTTCAGTCACATGACATGGTGTGAAATCATCATTCTAACACAGTTCTGGTGGTTGAACATAATTCTTAGGAGGCAATCATGCTGAAGACAGTAGCTCAAGCTTTTCATGAATCATGGTATCAATATTTGGTGTCTTGCTAATTCTGCTAAATATATGGATACTCCAGAATGTGAAGAACCATTAGGTGTGGCAAAGGAGGACCTTATGAGTTAAGGTAAGCAATTTTTTGTACAAACTATTATGGAGATTTTCATACTCTGATCATCTCTCTTGTTACAAGGACAACACCACCTCCTTTCTCCCCAAGTAATACTTACTCCATCTGTCTTAGATTAAGGAGTCATCAGATCTTACCCTGAAGCAAAGCGAGTCTCTGATTATACCAGTTTGTCCAAAGGAGTTTTGGACATACTTTTAGGTCGAGGAATCCCACACAACTTACTGATATTATGAACTGAACCTTAAATATATATACTAATGTTTCCCAGATTTTCCCTTCAGTTCAAGGTAAACTCTAGGTTCAAAAACTTTTCAATGAAGAATCTTTGACGTAAATACTCTGACAAGGAACAAATTTACATTTTATCTTTGAATTGGGGAAATATAGACACACCCTTCAGTTTGAAAAGGTCTTAATACAAATTTTGTTGCTTAGGGAGCCTACTGAAAAGCCACTAACATGAAAACTAAAGTTGATGTTTATTTTCGCTTGTGGAAAATTTAAATCAACATCTCTTGACCATGCATATCTCAGAAAATTTACTTGTCTTAATAGAATCCTCAGGACTATTAGTCTAGGAGTTCCTAAAATTTCCAATGTTTCCTGGGTGGCCAGGCATGCTCAAATAAAGAAGGGATGTCAAGCAACTCTGAAATGATGTCCTGAGACATGACAGTAAATATATAAGCCCTAACCTAACTTCTATTTTTAAGCCTGTCACTTGAAATAGAGCAGTGCCCTCTTTGCTGGCTATGCCTGGCATGCTGCTTTACAGAGAACATAGAGCAAGAGGTTACCAAACAATTCGTAAGAAAAATGCTCTGATTGTTGGCAAACACACCTTAATTTCTCAAAACACATGTGTATTCTGAATTGTGAGTTCATTTGCACTTGATAAGCTGTTTTCCACATCTTCAAATTCCAAAGATAAACATTTGCCTGAGGGATTCTGTGATCTTTCTTATCTTATTTATCCTCCCAACATATTCTCTTTCTCAAAAATGATATTCCTATATATGGTTAAAGTAGTTTTATCCCTAACTTATCAGGAAAATTTCCAAAAGTGACTCCTTCTGTAAACAGGTACCCTAGTTCACTCTGGTGTGAAGTCCCATAGTGATATTTCAAACTGGATCAAAGTACCTGTGCCATCTGTTTCCACACAAGTCAATAGAAATGAAATAACTTCATTAATTCTGCTTAGACCTGGATAATGAATAAAGTCAAAGAAGTATCCTAGCCAGCAACAGTCCTCAAAAGCCTTTGGAAGAAGGATATGTTGCTTCCGTGTATCTCCTCAATGAACACAAACTATGAAAATAAAAAAAAATAAAAAACTCTGAATAAGAATTTAAAATTGATAATCATTGCTGGAAACATACTCCACTGTATAAGGTACCAGAGACCTTTACCTTGGACAGAAGTTTATATGGCAAAGTCACAGTCTGCCTCAAGAAGTTTCTGTCCTCCTCTTGCAGTAGGGATTCAGAGATTTCCTTTCCTACATGGGGCTCATATTTTCCAATGTTAACTTACTTTTTCTCACTAAACTGAATATAATGTCACAACTCTCCTAGGACTAACAAGGCCCTAGAACCTATTAGCAAAGTGTGGCCCAAAACATGTATTATTATACCTTACATTGAATATTCCTATTCCAACCATGTAGTTTTGAGCCTTTATTTCCTTAAAAGGCTTTTAGACCATGGGAGACTTATACCACTTATTCTACATAAAAGGGCATCTAACAATCCCTGTCTTCCCAGTAGGAGTATGGGTCTATTGTCTACTTCCATTTACCAAGTGGATTTTAAACATTCAGTTTCAGCAAAAGGGGCCTTTGGAAATCAAAATCTATTGAAAGGACTCTCAGAAGTAGCTTCTGTGTAGAAGGGGAGTTTCAGACCTCCACCCTCTGTACTAGGACACTTCAGATCCACCTCTGCAATTAAATAACCAGCATAGATTCTCTACTGCATTTGCCTCACAAATACCCCGATCAACTAAGTTTTCTTTAAACATATCCCATTTGTCCAAGATATCCACACAACACATATGTGAACAATGTCACCTCACATTTCTCCCCTTTTAGATGATAGGGCAGAAAATAGAAAACTGAAATTGTCTCCCATATCCTGTGCCTCAAAATTGGTCATCACAATGCCCCATTCGTATCTTTTATTCACAGATGTGTGCAGCTGAAAACAGCCTTGCGGAAACATCAATTCATGCATAACTATTTATCATGTTGGGAGATTGTTGTGACCATTGCCTGGACACTCAAAGTTGTTACACAGGGTATGTATATGGGGAAAATTCTTGGAAGCTAGTGAGGAAGAGTCTGAATCGTCTTACAGTTCTCAGTGGAGCCTAGGAAATTCCCATGATGACCATAGCTGAACTGGACATTTCTAACCTGGAAAATAAGACTTGGGACCTCTACTTTAGGATCCAAGATTTTCACGATTTCCCCTCTGTTGACTGTGGTCTTAGAATGTCTCATTCTGAGAAGAGGTTCTCAGAAGTCTTCTATTCCCAAGATGCCTCTCGCACTCCTTGCTTTTTGAAGTGGCCAAGAAAATTATCCTGTGTGAGGCTCAGTGAGCTTCAGTCTTTTCCTTTCCCCAAATACGGCCTTAGATCTTGGTGATATCTACAAGGGAGAACATTAACTACCGTATTTGACCAAAGGAAGGTGACAATTTTCTTTATACTAAAAGTGAAATTAGATATGCTCTGTTGAATCCTCAAGCATTCTCTTATGACTTTGAAGTATATCAAATGTATAATCTCTAAATAAGAAAGATTCAAGCTTTTCACCTTTTATAAGGATGGGTATGTGTGTTGGAGGCCTCATATCAGCAGGTGCATTCTGTCTCTTTGTTGGGCCAGAGTTTCAGACATCTTGGGGGAACAGTTTAATTGAGACAGGGATCCTACTACAGGCATGCCTTTTTCTTTAATATCTTTCAACCTCATTAATTCAACAACAGGGGTCAGATGCTTCAGTCTATTGATTGGGTGAAAATATCTGCATCTGAATCATTAAGCTGCTATTTGGGTCATTTATTTAGGAACATTTCTTAAACTTGTTGTATGTGTGTGTGTATGATAGCTAATGAAAAGAAAATCTCTAAAAATATATACTGTATATTGTAACAGAAATATAATGTTGGTTCTAGGGCCCCGATTTGCATTCAGTTCAAGATACAGGCATTAATCAGTGTTTCTCTGTGTTTCTTATAATGATTGTGGGTAACTGAAATAAGCAAAGCTAAACCAAACCAAACCAAAAGAAACAACCGCGTCTATACATTGTCTTGTCTTCTACTGATTCACAATTTGTTAAAGTCCATGCTCTTGGATGTAACTACAGTTTGGAATTGTCCTGCCCCTACTCTGACTCAGAATAACAGATTGCATTAGCTCAGATACCTTATTTTGTAATCTGAGTGCATGTGTGATTTAGATATTAGTTGATTGCTAAGAAAAAGCACAAACTGTGTAGGAAAGTGAATGAATGTTGCAGATGACATTCCAATATCATCCCCTTTGTAGGAGAGAATTTAAGAGAATCTTTATTCATACTAAGTGTTAGAGAAGTATATGTATATTGAGAGAGAGAGAGAGAGGGATTTCATCACAAAGAATAGAATATTGTTGAGCACTGATAGAAATTTTAGTACTTATATTGTATATTGCTTTTGCAGAAGACCTGCTTGCAATAAATAGCCTCTGTAGGTTTCTGAATTAAGATACTTGTAGTATGAATGCTAGGATGACTGTACTTATGAAGAAATAATGAGCAGGTGAAACAATCAGATGCAAATGTATGGAAACAAAAAATGGACAGAATCTGCTGAACCATTGGTTTAATTTGAGAAAGACTGAAGGAGGCTGAGGAGGACCAGCTGTCTCAACTACTATGGACCCAGAGTTCTCCCAAATGCTAGACAACCAAACAGGCAGCATATGCGAACTATCAGAAGGTCTCTAAAACATACACAGAAAAAAATCTGCTTGATCTCTATTCAATCAGAAATGATGCACCAAATTCTCAACAAACTAGAGACACCAAGGTGTTTAGAGATCCGGTAGGGTGGAGACTTGCCCTTGGAGACAGGGAATGGGCAGTAGATATGGGATGTGGAACAGTAGGAAGGTGGACAATGAATGAATTAATTAATAAAAAATAATAGTGCCACGTAACCAGGTCCCCTATACTCTAATTCTGCAATCGGAATCCAAGAAAACTCACATGAACCCATAAAAACATACACAAATATATATATATATATATATATATATATATATTTATATATATATATATTTGAAATTTCATGATTTTGAAATTTATTTTAAAATAAAATTCACTGAAACACAGATTTTCTTTCATTCGAATCATTTACACACATTTGCTCTCCTAGTGTACCCAAAATATTGGTTATTCTTCATATAAAAGGCCAAAAATCTACTAATGTAGCTTTCATCTGGATCCACTCCAATTTTATCATTCATTAGATTGTAATCTGGATTTATTTGGACACGAATTAAATTTATATTTAACATTCACTTATTGGTGTTAGGTGGAGGTAAGGTAGAATATCAGGGTCATGTTGGTTTTCATTTCTCTACTGATATTATCATTGATTTCAATAAACAATACCCTGCTGGGGGCTAGAAAGATGGCTCAGTGGAGTTCATGTATTCTCGGCAACTCCGTACAATTCCAGGCATGTCTATTCATATCTGCAACATTGTGGGGTGGAGACAGGTAGATATCCCAATAGTGTATTGGCCAGTCAAACTAGTCAAAATGGTGAGAGGGTTTCACTCTAAGAGAGCAAGTGTTGAAGACATTCTACACATTACTTAACATATGTGTATGTGTGACATCAGACTTGGGAACAGAAACTGCACTCATATACAGACACTAATCACCCTACCATACCACCCATGAAACCTTGAGTTCCACAGATCTATAACCTATGTGTCTCTATGAAATAGGAAGATTTATACTCTCATTGTCTTGATAATCCTGTTTTCTGTCAAATGCTAGAAGCTAAACCAGTGTATTCTCAGACTCAGAATGATACGTCATAACTTTTGGACTTTCTGGAATAGCAACCAACTATCAGCAGAGACACTTTTCAATTTACCCTGGCGTACAGGTTCAGAAATTCAGTCCATTTTCATCAAGGTGGGAATATGGCAGGATCCTGGTAGGCATGTGCATTTGCAGCTGAGAGTTCTACATCTTCATCTGAAGGGTGCTAGGAAATGTGTAGCTTTCAGGCAGCTGGGCAGAGGGCATTAAAGTCCATGTTCACAATGATAAATTTCTTTCAACAAGGCCAAACTTACTGCAACAAGGTTATTAGCTCCAAGTAGTGCCACTCCCTGGGCCAAGAATAGTCAAAATATCAAATGTGTTTTTGAATGTTTGTGTTTGTGTTACTTTGGGTTTTATTGCCATCATGACCACACGAGACAACAAACACAAACAAAGAGAGACAGAGAATAAGTGAGAGAGAGAGAGATACAGAGACAGAGACATAAACAGAGACAGAGACAGTGACAGAGACAGAGACAGAGACTGAGACAGAGACAGAGACAGAGACAGAGACAGAGACAGAGACAGAGACAGAGTGAAGAGTCTCCAGGATCACAGTAACTCTTGAACACTTTGTAACTTATTATCAGAGGTTTAATCCATTATTATCATGACTGGAAATATGGAAGCATTCAGACAGACACAATGCTAGAGAAGGAGCTGAGAGTTTTACATCTTGATACACAGGTAGATGATGGAGACTGTGTGTCACACTGGGGACAGCTTAAGCATAGCCGATCTCAAAGTCCACAAGCACAGTATTACATTTCCTCCAACAAGGCCACATCTACTCCAACAGGGTCACACATACTTCAACAAGGCCACACCTCCTAACAGTGCCACTCCTACTGGCACTATTTGTTCAGGACCTTTAAAAGTATTCTTAAAACTGTTCAATGGACAAAAAGTAACTTTAATGAAATAAGTACAGAACGGTTGAAAAAATAAACTGGAATATGGATGTCTTGATTACTGTTCTATTGATGTGAGACATCATGACCACACCAAATTATAAGATGAAATATTTAATTGTGGTCTTATATTTTCAGAGGGCGACTCCAGGACATCATGGTAAACACCATGGCGACAGGCATGCACACATCTATAGAGCAGTAGCTGAGAGCTCACAAACAATACTCCAGACAACAAACACAAATAGAGAGAGACAGAGAATGAGAGAGAGAGAGAGAGAGAGAGAGAGAGAGAGACAGAGACAGAGACAGAGACAGAGACAGAGACAGAGTGACAGAGACAGACAGAGGCAGAGACAGAGAGAGAGAGAGAATGAGGAGAGAGAAAGATTGAGAGAGAGCCTGTTTTTTTTTGTTTGTTTGTTTTTTGTTTTTTTTGTTTTTTTTTTTTGATAGTTCAAAAAATAGTGACAAATATCCTTTAATAAAAATACAAATCCTAAATCTTTCTTAACATCTCACCACCTGGAAAACTAACACCTTTGAATGTTTGAGCTTCAGTGGGCCACAATTTTTCAAAGAACGAAAGCATGTAAAAGAAAATGAAATCTAGTAATAAGTGTCCATGTCACTTCGTAGTATATTTTATATCATTACTTTTCTTTTCTCAGAGGTTAGGGTTATTTGCACAAAAAGAGACTAATCAGTCATCACTATCAAATAACCCAAAGGCATCCTAACCCTGCCAGATTTCTGCTTGAATAATCACATTGGCATTATTTATTTGTACGGAAACATAGCCCTTCTCCCTGACTTAGTTAAAAGTTTGGGACCAGTTGATGTGCAATTAATTTTGTTGATAATGGGACAAAACAGAAGCCTATAGGATTGACTGTATTGTTCCTGAGAGCTGAAGATTTCACTTCCATTTAATAAAATGTTATAAATATGATTTTAACACAAGCCTAAAATTGTGAAAAAGCTTTGTTTTCATATTTTCATTATTTACAGATCATTCTATGCTATATAAATGAACATAGAGGAGGAAACCTTTTGGTGTCACTGACACACACACTTAACTGAGGTCTCCTTTGCAGAGTAAGAAGATTTATCTATTCTCTATATTTGGGGTGTTTGCTTCTGGAACCCTAATGATATAAAGTCTCAGGTCTCTAGCCTAAAACAACATTGCATTTGCATATAAGCTATGCAAAGTAACCTCTTGTATATTCTAATCATATTTATGTGTGTCTGCATAGAGAATTGTACAGGTAAGTTCAGAGGGTAGGGAAGGGTGTAGTGTGTTCTGCTACTTTACTCCCTAATTTATCCCCTTATGACAGGGTTTGTTGCTGAGCTGGTAGTGAGGCTGGCTTTCAGGAAGCCACAGATATCTTCCTGTCTCTGCCCCTCCCAAAATCCTAAGCACTGGTGTTGTAGGTGAATGTTTGAAAACACACATGGCATTGCCTCTGGGCCATATCCCCTGATCCTTCTTTATTTTAAATAATCTCTGGATTACTTTTGCCCTTAATGTAATGTAAGTGCTATAAAAGGAGATGTTATTTAGGAAATTGAAATATAAGTGGTCTGCATATGTTCAGTACAGTATTAAGAACTACATTAATTAATTCCTTGAGAACTTCATGCAATATATTTTGATGGAATTCACTTTCTAATTCTCTTGATACCTCCAGACCAAAACCAGACCCATTCCCACCTTAATCCTCCTCCCAAGTTCAAGTCTCCTTTTCTCCCCTTTGATACAACCCATTCAAATCAATTGTGTTGCCCATAAACTCTTGGACATGGGGCTACCAGTAGAGCATGGCAAACCTATATCACCTTCAAAGGCCTTACCTTTGATGAATACTGTCTCTCCATCCTTCATCAACAGTCCATACATTTTTAGATGGGGATGATGGATAGTGATACCGTACCACTCAGGGATGGAAGGCAGACTGGTCTGATTTTATGCAGTAGAGACATACAGTGTCTCAATGACCTCTCTGCCTTATGAGATTTCAACTTTCTCTTCCTTGAGGGTTCCTAAGACAAAGCACCTCTACTGCTTGCCTCTTTCTGTTAGTATGCGTATATGTACAAGTGTGTCTATATTATAGATGTTTCATTTTACATCCAAGTCAACACATAGTGGGGTTTGCAATCAACTGCTGGCACTATTTCACACTAGGCAATATTCCTTGATGCAGACTTGTTGGGACTACGTAACAGACAGAAACTGGGGATATCTAGAAATCATCACATTTGGTTGTAGTATAGGTGAAATTTACACTTTTGACCTACATTTCTGGGTCCACCCTATGGTTTTAAGATGCAGGGATGGGGGATCAAGACCCTTAACTTGCATTGCAATTTCCTTCTTCTTGAACTCACATTTATAAAAGCTCCTGGAGGTGCTGATGCTGTTAACCTGGACATTTTCCTTTTGGAACTGCTAGACAGAGATACCATTAAAGAGACAGATAGTTCCTATCACTTTGTGTAACACAAAGAATGCTGTGGTGAAATGGGTTTGAAATGTCTGTCCTGGGACTTTGATGAAGGTTTTGGTCTGAAGTACAATGCTCAAAGGTAGAACAATATACACAATCTGAAATGTGATTGGACCCTGAGGGCTTTAATCTATGAGTTAATTGATTGATGGGTGTGCATGGAAGGGGTGAGAAACTTGTAAAGGAACTTGGTCATTTGGGACATGTCTTGGAAGTTATTTATTATCTTTGGTCGCTTCCTGTGTTGATGCTTACTGGCTGCTAATAAGTTGGACAACTGTGTTCCTTCATGCCCCTTTCATATTCTTGTGACCATGGACCTGTTTTCCTTGTTGCTAGGCATCTTGTAACAGTGATGAAAATGATTTACATGAATGTTTCTCACTAGAGATACTGACTTGTCTGGTCCAGGTTAACCATGGTTTAATTCTTTAAGCTTTTTCTAGAAATTTCATGCTAACATTAAACCCAAAGTTACCAAGCAGTTGTACCTGGAAGATTCTGGCAGTGTATCTGTTGTCTTAGAAATAAAGAACTTTGCTGCTTCCCACACTGGTCCTTCCTCTGCATTCACTACTGTATTTTAATAGATTGCAATATCATATGAAGTATCAGAAAATGAGGGAAAAATGGAAGGGAGGTGAAAATGTGTTAGAATCATTAAATTACACACTTAATGAAATCAATTGATTTTTTGTATACAAAGGAAACTTCAAAATTGCAGAAAAGGCTTAGCCTACTGTGATGCTGTTCATGGGAGTTGGTATTCATCATACCTCATGTGATGTAGCTGATAATAGTAGTGGGTTTATTACAGATGAATCAGACACGAATATGAGCATGAAGAGATAACACCGAGTTGCCTCAGGAGAAACAAATCAGGTAAAATTCATTGGATTTCGTTATGAGGAATTTTTTTTCTTTTTTTTTGTCTAAATGAGTTGGCAGGAAATTGGACAGATTGGCAAATCTGACAGTAAGTGTAACACATATTAGAATGTGGGGGTTGTGTGGCTATAGGAAATATTTGTTCATGTCACCTCTTATTGAGTATCATTGCTGATAAACGTAGTTATCCTTCACTTATGCAATGCATGGAATTGGGTCTATGCAGGGGCAAAGGGGAGGAAATGCTGTTGAGTAATGTTTGGGTAGGTTGTTGAGTCTGTGAAACATTCCTGTGATGGGACTTTATTTTTTCTCAATCTTGACAATCTACAGTTACCTAAGAAGAGAGAACAATTGAAGATCTGTCTCTATTCACTTGGTTATTTGGTAAGTCTATAGTATATTTTCTTGGCTAATGAGTGATGTGGGAGGGCCCATCCCTGTGGCTAAGCTCATCAATAGTCATTTATAGATGGGAGCATTCTAGATTGTATTTAAAAAAATGGCTGATCAAGCCATAGAAAATTGGTGGTAGAATAAGAACGTTCTCTATTGACTCATATATATGAATATTTAGTCACTGGGAAGTGACAGTGAGTTTAAAGATTAGATGGAATAATATAAGGTGTGGCTTCATTGGAGGAAGTGGGTGTGTCAAAAAGGATGGGTTTGAGTTTTAAAGAAGGCATTGCAATGGCAGAATCTCTCTCTTTGCCTAAGGATCAATAGTTCTCTATTGCTCCAATGATGGGGTCCCTCACTTGATGATTGTCCAAACTTCTAAAAATGTAAGCAAGCCTCCAGTTAAATGCTTTGTTTTCTAATAGTAGCCTTAACCATGGTGTCTCTTCACAGCAATAGAACAGTGACTAAGTCAGTGGCAAGCCAATAAGCAGTGTTTGCTGTTACTGATTCAACTTCCTGTTTTGTCTTCCTTGGTGATAGTCTGTAACCCTTCTATTTCCAAGTTATTTTTGATTGTAATATTCTACATTGTGAGAAAGAAGCAAACTAGAAAAATTACATCTCAGGTAGGTACATGAGTATATCTTATGTTTAAATAAAAATAAAATGTCTGCACATTATTATTTGTGGTTTTAAGATAAGTGACATTGGCATTATTAGACATTTTTCCTTAAGAATGTCTTACTATTTTTATTGTTGAAAGGTTCCACCATGTCCAAAGAGCAAATTCCATAGCAAAGGTTTTTTTCAGCTTATACTTCCACATTGTTGTTAATCATCAAAAAAGTTGGGACAGAAACTGAAACAACACAGGATCTTGGTATTAGAGGCTCATTCATAGGCTATGTTGTAGTGATGCTTATTGTCTTGCTCCTCTAGTCTTGCTTAGCTTGCATTCTAAAAAAACCCAGGAGTACCACCACAAGAATTTCAACACCCACAATGGAGTTGGTGCTCTCTCACCAATTAAAAAAATTCTGAACAGCTGGATCTTATGGAGGCATCTTCTCAACTGAAGCTCCTCTTCTTTGAAGACTCTAGATCTTGTTGAGTTGCTATTAAACCAGTGTGGCGTTCTAAATATAGTTGGCCTATGAGGAGGTGTGGCCTTGTAGGAATAGGTCTGGCCTTGCTGGAGGAAACATATCACTCTGGGTCTTTAAAGCTCTGCCCAGTGTGAATCAGACCATACCTGCATGCAAAATACATATTTTTTCTTGGAAGCATTTGGATGGAGTTGCATAATTCTAAACTTCCTCTCCACCATTATGTCTGCCTAGACTCTGCCATATTTTCTGCCTTGATGATCGTGAAGTGAACCTCTGAACGTGTAATTAAATGTAGAAAAGCCCTAATGAAATGTTGTCTCTTATGAGTGGCCTTGGTCATGGTGTCTTTTCACAGAAACAAATCCCTAACTAAGAGAATCAGTTACTGCAGAAACTCTGCCAGATATTAAAATTAATCAACAATAGAAAGTATTTTCAAGTGCTGCAGCATACAAACTTATTCTAGAGAGAAAAATTGTAATGAATGAATCCATGGCATTTCAGCCTCAAAAAAATAAAAGTCTCTGCGTATAGATGGAACCCAGGCAGACCTCCATGAAATACACGGGCTCCTCAGGAAGTGACCAACACTGTGGGCAACCTCATAACATTTGAAAACCATGACAACTGGCATAGAAAAAAGGTCAGCATATATGCATTGGTTACACCTTCAGTGTTTTCTAAGAATGAGGTCACACATAAGGAAAAGATTAGAATATCCAGGCTATAGACAGGCTGAAGGTATGTAGGGAGTCATATGTTTAGAGGAGAGTTAGGTGGAACAGGCCAGTGTGGGAGCTTTTTATGGTCATCTGGGCCTCTCATTAGAGACCTCCAAAAGATCGCAGGATTCATCAGAAGCAAAGAGTGCTCACAGAAGGAACTCAGGATCCATTCCAACCCGACATTATCTCACAGCATATTCATTTTCTCTTTTACTTTACTTTTGAAACTGATTACACAAAATCAAGGTTTCTGTGATGATTTAGGGAGTCTCATATATTTAAACATTCACTTCTGGATTGTCTGGATAAAAATGGACTCTAAGTACCACACACACACATACAAACACACACACACACACACACAGAGAGAGAGAGAGAGAGAGAGAGAGAGAGAGAGAGAGAGAGAGAGAGAGAGAGACAAACACAAACACACGAATCTGTAATGATTGACTGGATATTTGTTAAGAAAACAAAGAGGCCAATGTGGATAGGGCCCAAGTTTGAATATTCCCAGAAACTTTCTCTTCTTCCTGTGACTCCTGCCTAACTTTTCGAGAACTCCAACTTAGAATTCATTTGTCTCTCAGTGCACTCTACTCTTTGTGTTCCTTATTGCTTTTAATGGTCACCATCAATTAGAACTTTCTTACTTTCATCCTGGTCTGTTTTCTGCATGTGAATTTTGGATTTCTTTAAAAAGATATCTTTATGGGATTAGAGAGATGAATCAATGGTAACAAGCACTTTTGCACCACAAGAATAGATCTGGTTTCTTGATTTCATATCCACTGGCCAGTAATCACCTTTAATGGCAGCTCCAGGGGACCTGACAACTCATGTCTCTGTGCTCACCTGTACTCAAAAGGACATGCAATATCCCCACCCACATAAGTAAAGATAATAAATCTTAAAATGTGAGACAGATTTCACTAAGTTTCATTATTCAAATGAAACCTGATTTTCTCTGATTTCTGAGTCTATTTCAATCAGTTTTCTGCGTTTCACCTTGTGTAACAAGGCCACATTTCTTTTAAATGTCCCTCTTTCCCCAACTTTTTGTTTCTCCTTCAGTGTTCACATCAGAGTTTCTACCTATGCTTTGTCCTTCTCCCCTACTTCCTAAACATCCATCTTTTGCTGCTATCTCTGCTCCTCCAAGTTCCATCTCCAATTCCTTATTCTACATGCAGACCAGAGAAGCTGTTCCTTTTAGCATGTATGATTTTAGGTGTATGTACTGTTCACCACCTGAAATGAAACTTTCATCTTCATTTGATATTCCTTCCACTGTAGGCCATCTCTTCCAGCAAATTGTTAACTCACAGAATATCATGTCACACTTTTAAATTTTTAGAGCAAAACACATTTTATTGGCAAAGATACTGGGATTGTCAAAGACCCTTATGTAGCCAACACAGGAAAAAAAAAACAAAAAACTTTTTTTTTTCTTCCAGTCCTATACGTTTACGTTTCTGTACTTTATGATTTTACAACTTCAAGAATCTTTGGCACCAGAGTATAGACATAGATATGGATGTCACCATGAAACTTGATAAAGTACACAGAAGGATTGGCTAGAATTTGGTAAACAACCTTTCTGAACTATTTGGAACCACCTTTTTTGGTGTACTGCACCCAGTTACCTATCAACACATCACTGTCATCTCCTGATCTCTCCTCAGCCAGAGAAGTGTCTGGAATGATGTGGAGGTTCCCTTTCTTGTAGTCATCCAGGAGCTGATAGAAGTAGAGAGCTGGATCTTTCTTGTAGGTAATGTAAAACAAATCCTTCATGATTGGAACCTGGGCTAGCACAACCCCCCTTCAGTTGTCCTCAGAGCCATCTTTACCCTTAAATTTGTGTTGTACTGCTCTGCCAACCAGGGCTCTGGCGAGGTGGGCATCCCTTACCTGAGGAAATCTTACTTTGGGAGGCAAAACCTTAAGGTTTAAAATCCTGTCATCATTGTAGAGCTCCTGTCCATAGACGCTGTCATTTCCATCATACTTCACCAAATAAAGAGAAGGGTTTGTTGGGAGTTGACCTAGCACTATGGTCTTCCATTGAGTGACAGGCTCATTACCTTCCTTCCAACCTTGAGAAATTCTGCAGCCAACAATATTCCTCAAGACGTTGGAAGAAGACATCCTCCTCCTCTTCTTCATCAGGGATGTCATGCTAAGACCCTTCAGAGGTATTGTCTTCTACATGGCTGTAGCCCTGGTGTGGTAGACCACACCAAACCTGGGCAGATGTCTTGTGGGTAACATTCTGTGTTCAAATATCATACTTGCCCATTGCCTTGGATTGAAGATATTGCCTGTTTACACCAGACACAATGCTGTTGCTACTGTCATATATATGAGTTACTGAAAGGCAATGAGTGTAGGATGGGAGAGAATGCTGGAGAAATGCTCTTCTCTAATGGAATTTTTGAGTAGGTCAAGAAGGCTATGCTAAACATGTTTGGGCTTCTAAACTTAATTTGATCAAAATAAGAAGTTCATAATCCAGCTATGGTGGCGCAAGCATTTAAACTCAGCATTCAGAAGGCAGGATAAGGCAGATTTCTGACTTAGAGACCAGCCTGGTCTACAAAGTGAGTTCCAGGGCAGCCAGTGGTAGACAAAGGAACCATGTCTCCAAATCAGCAACAATATTAACAACTAAAACAAAAAAAAACAACAAAAACAAAACAAAACAAACAAACAAACAAAACAAAAAAACAAAAATGAAAAACAAACAAAAAAACAAAACAAACAATCAAATCAGAAGTTAATAGGAGGTGTTAGTGACCCAAGTCTTAAATCCTAGTACTCAAGAGGCAGAGGGAGGCAAACCTTAGTGAGATAAAGGCTAGTCTATTCTACAGAGTGATTCTCCTAACAGCCAACGCTACACACAAACACACTCAAAGTAAAATTAAACACCCATCCAAAGAAAAAACGAACAAACAAAACAACAAAAACAACAAAAAAAAAGCAAATAAATAAGGGAAACAAGGAAATTATCGAAGGGAAATTAACAAGTAATTCTCCACAGCTCAGAATAACATACTCAGATGAATATGTCTTCAGCCCTGAGCTAATTTGCCTCTTCTGAGGAACATCTCCTTGCATGTCTATGTCAACGTGGAAGTTGGTATGCCTTTTACCCAAAATGATCAAGGAGAGAACAGAATAAAGAAAATGAGCCAGAGTTGTTACCTACCCTCTCTTGTACCTGCAAGCTCTGAATTAGGTGGCAATATTCACAAATATCCCAGGGACACAGCACACCACTGACCTTCTGTAATATGTCACCTGACCCAGCCTCAGGATTATTTGGTGATTATTTGCCACTGCAACTCTGGCCTAAACAAGTCCAGGCAATATCAGCCATTTAGAACTAACATTTTCTAAAATACATACGGACAAAGAAGTGCTTTGACATTTTAATGGAATTGTGAAGGAGATATTGTTAGCAAGGATAATAAATTCAGGAGATCAACTAAACTGGATCAACCATGCCCCTGGCCCCAAACATGGGAGAATTTAGAATGTACAGTTACTCAGTGTGGGAGGGAAAACTTTCAGCTTTCTATAGCTATGAGGGTCCCATTCACTTCATAAATGTACTTACCCAAAGAAAATGTCTTAGTCATCAAGATTCTGTCTTTTGATAAAGACCAGGAAAAAAGAACTTGAGGAACAACGTTGGGCTTCAGGAGCTGGCCTGCCTTTCATACACCACTGGGAAAATAGTGGACACACCTTCTAGGGATTCTAGTGCCTCCAAGTGGAATAGATGTGCAATCTATGGCCAGTGCTCTGTGACATCACCTAGTTCAGCTTGCATGATAGAACACCACTCATGCTGGTTCCTTCCCTAATTACACCAGAGACATTAACCATCTAGGCTTTACGTTTTCATATGGCATTCTCGAAATACAAAATATAATCCCTACTGAAATGTCCTGATGACTTGAGTCACATTCTGCCCAAGTAATTCACACCTGTATTGTTTTTATCATTTTGGTGGTTGGGTTTCTGTTTATTCATTTGTTGATTGTTTGTTTTGTTTTTGTTTTTATTTTCCTCCTGTGAAAGCCTTCAGTTTCTGACTCACCAACATCTTTGGTGGTTATTTTCCCTGTTCCAACCTTTCCCTGGTTATCTTTAAACTGTTCTTAGTGTCAGAAATTGTGCCAGACTCTTTGAGGCAGCACATTGGATAGCACATCAAAATTCTGTTTATGAAAACCCAAAGTTAGAGCAATAAATATTTTATTCAAACAAAGCAGGCATTTTACAGGGTTAAGTACCTTGTATTGAAGTTATTTGCAACCGTGAATCATTGATTCTTTGCAAAATGAGAAGGCAATCTAGCTCTTGTTCCTGCTTACAAAGTTGTGATGAAGTTAAACCCAATATCAACCAGTCATGTTTTAAAGGCCTTTAAAATTTATTAGTATTTCTGGTTACAAGTAATTTAGTAGATTAAATGCAGTAAAACAGGGTGAAATAGATTTGATAATTTTACTTTTGAAATATGGGTAAACAAAATATTGAATGCTGGTAAGTATGGAATTTACTTACAAATTATCAGGCACTTTAATTTTTCATGCCATATAGATCATAAGTTCTTCCAGAAAAATTAATTTCAGGCTCTTACACGGTAACCATCACACTTTGTATATTTTTTTCATAGATGTTGACACTACCCATAGTGGGCTAGACCCTTCAACATCAGCCATCCAAAAAAGATCATTCCTTACAGGTGTGGCAACTGACCAATGTGATGGAGGCAGTTCTTTATCTGCGGTTCTATATTCCCAGGTTGAGTTAACTAAAAAAAAAAAAAATGCAAGAAGGACCATTTCACATCCATATCATAAACGTTGATTGCCTTACTGTGTGCAATAAACATGCGATGGATTAATACTAGATGTCAACCACTGGATGGATGGCTTAAAACATGAGAGAGAGAGAGAGAGTGACAGAGAGAGAGAAAGAGGAGAGAGAGAGAGAGAGAGAGAGAGAGAGAGAGAGAGAGAGAGAGAGAGAGAGAGAGAGAGAGAGAGAAAGAAAGAAAGAAAGAATGAGAGAGAGTTTTTGATATGTCATAGGGTGTTTGATATTTCAAGCCCAGTGCCAAATCACTTTTAATGAAAACACAAATCCTAATTCTTTCTAAACATCCCACCACCTGGAAAAATAACTCCTTTGAATATTTGATCTTCTGTGAGCCACAATTATTCAAACTAATAAAGTATGTAAAAGAAATTGAAATCAAGTAATAATTGTCCATGCCACTTCTTGGAATATTTTATATCATTACTTTTCTTTTCTTAGAGGTTAGGGTTATTTGCATAACAAGAGACTAATCAGTCATCATTGTCACATCAGCCAAAGGCCATCCTAACCCTGCCACATTTCTACTTGATTAATCACATTGGCATTACTTATTTGTATGGAAACATATCCCTTCATCCTGATTTAGTTAAAAGCGTGGGAACTGTTGATGTGCAATTAATTTTGTTCATAATGGGACAAAACAGAAGGCTACAGGATTGTTCCTGGGAGCTGAAGATTTCCCTTCCATTTAGTAAAATGTTATAAATATTATTTTAACACAAGCCTAAATTCGTGAAAAAGCTTTGTTTTCATATTTTAATTATTTACAGGTCGTTCTGTGCCATATAAAGGAAGGTAGAGAAGGAAAGCTGTTTTGGAATCACTGACACACACACTTAACTGAGGTCTCTTTGCATAATAACAAGATATACCCATCCGCTATATCTGGGGAGTTTGCTTCAGGAACTCTAATGATATAAAGTCCTCAGGACTCTAGGCTAAGATAACAGAACACTGCTTATAAGCTATGCAAGATAAGCTCTTGTATATTTTATTTATATTCATGTGTGTCTGCACACAGATCTGTACAGGTAAGTTCAAAGGTAGCGAAGGGTATAGTGTGATTTGCTCCTTCACTCCCTAATTTATCCCCTTTCTACAGGGTTTCTTGCTGAGCTAATGTTGAGGCTGGCTTTCAGGAAGCCACAGTCATCTTCCTGTCTTTTCCCCTCCCAAAATCCTAAGCACTGGTGTTGTAAGTAAATAAACACAGGCATGAATTTGCCCCTTGGCCATCACCTCTGATCCTTCTTTATTTTAAATAATATCTGGATTACTTTTGCCCTTAATGTAATGAAACTGCTATACAAGGGTTTGTTATTTAGGAGATGGAAATATAAGTCGTCTGTATATGTTCAGTACAGACATTATATATTAAGAACTACATTCATTAATTCCTTGAGAAATTCATACAATGTATTTTGATGGAATTTATTTTTCAGTTCTCTTAATAACTACTCCCGGACCAAAACCAGATCCATTCCCACCTTAATCCTCCTTCCAACTTCATGTCTCCTTTTCTCCCCTTTGATACAACCCATTCAAATCAATTGTGTTGCCCATAAACTCTTGGACATGGAGCTACCAGTAGTGCCTGGCCAACCTATAACCTTCAAAGGGCATACCTTTGATGAAAACTGACTCTCCATCTTTCATTAACTGTCCATACATTCTCAGATGGGGATGATGGATAGTGAGAACCTACCACTTATTGATGGAAGGCAGACTGGCCTGATTTTGTGCAGATAGAGACATACAGTTTCTCAATGACCTCTCTACCTTACAAGATTTCCACTATCTCTTCATTGAGGGATCCTAAGACTCAGCTCCTCTACTTCTTGCCTCTTTCTGTGAGTATGTGTGTGTGTACAAGTGTGTCTATATTATAGATGTCTCATTTTACATCCAAGTCAACGCATAGTGGGGTTTGCAATAAAATGCTGGCACTATTTCACACTAGGCAATATGCTGTGATGCAGATGGTGGGACTAAATACCACACTGAAACTGGAGATGGCTAGAAATCATCACAGTTGGTTGTAGTATAGGTGAAATTTACACTTTTGACCTAAACTTCTGGGTCCACCCTATGGCTTTAAGATGGAGGGATGTGGGATCAAGAACATTAACTTGCATTGCATTTTCCTTCTTCTTGAACTCATATTTTAAAATACCTCATGGAGGTGATGATTCTGTTGGCCTGGACGTTTTGCTTTTGTAACTGCTATACAGAGATATCCTTAAAGAGACAGATAGATCCTATCACTTTTTGTAACATAAAGAATTGTGTGGTGAAATGGGTTTGCAATGTCAGTCGTGGGTTTTGATGAAGGTTTTGGCCCCAAGTACAATGTTCAAAGATAGAACACTATACACAATCTGAAAAGTGATTGGACCCTGAGGGGTTTAATCAATGAGTTAATTGATTGATGGGTGTGCATTGAAGGGGTGAGAAACTTGTAAAGGAACTTGGTCATTTGGGACATGTCTTGGAAGTTATTTGTTGTCTTTGGTCGCTTCCTGTGTTGATGCTTACTGGGTAATAATAAGTTGGACAACTGTTCTCCTTCATGCCCCTTTCATACTCTTGTGACTATGGACCTGTTTTCCTTGTTGCTAGGCATATCAGAACAGTGATGAAAATTATTTACATGAATGTGTCTCACTAGTGATACTGACTTTTCTGGTCCATTGTAACCATGCCTTAATTCTTTAAGCTTTTTTCTAGAAGAATCATGGTAACATTACACCGAAAGTTACTAAGTAGTTGTACCTGGAAGATTCTGCCAGTGTATCTGTTGTCTTAGTAATAAAGAACTTTGATTCTTCCCACACTGTTTTTTCCGCTGTATTCACTACTGTATTTTAATAGATTGCAATATCATATGAAGTAGCAGAAAATGAGGGGAAAATGGAAGGGAGATAAAAATGTGTTAGAATCATTAAATTACACACTTAAAAATAAAGAAATCAATGTATTTTTTATTATAGAAAGGATACTACAAAAAAAGCTGCTGAAAAGGTTTGACCAACTCATGGGAGATGGTATTTGTCATACCTCCTGTGATGTAGCTGTAAATAGTAGTGGGTTTATTACAGATGAATCAGACACCAATATAAGCATGAAGGGATAATACTCAGTTGCCTCAGGAGAAAGAAATCAAGTAAAATTCATTAGATTTCTTTATGAGGAGTTTTTTTTTTTTTGTCATAGCTTTGGTGGCATAAAATTGGACAGATTGGCAAGTCTCCCAGTAAGTGTAACACACAGTAGAATTTCGGGGTTGTGAGGCTATAGGAAATATTCAGCTCATGTCACCTATTATTGAGTATCCTTGCTGATGGAGGTAGTCACCCTTCACTTATGCCATACATGGAAGTGTGTCTATGCAGGGGCAGAATGCAATAGATGGTGTTGAGTAATGTTTTTGTAGGTTATGGTGTAAGTTAAACATTACTGTGATGGGATATTATTTTTTTCCAATTTTGACAATCCACAGTTACCTGAGAAGAGAGAACAATTGAAGATCAGTCTCTATTCACTTACTTGTTCATTAGGTAAGTCTATGGGATATTCTCTTGGCTAATGATTGATGTGGGAGGGCCCATCACTGTGGCTAAGCTCATCAGTAGTCCTTAATAAATGGGAGCCTTTTAGGCTGTATTTTAAAAAAATAGCTGAACGAGCCATGGGAAAAGTGGTGGTTTGAATAATAAAGTCACCTATAGACACATATATATGAATATTTAGTCACCAGAAAGTGGCAGTGAGTTTAAATTTAGAAGGAATAAGAGAAGGTGTGGCTTCATTGGAGAAAGTGGGCGTATCAACAAGGATGGGTATGAGTTTTCAAGAAGCCAATGCAATGGCAGAATCTATCTCTTTGCCTAAGGATCAATAGTTCTCTATTGCTCCAGTGATGGGGTCCCTCTCGTGATGATTGTCCAATCATCTGAAAATGTAATCAAGCCTCCAGTTAAATGCCCTGTTTTCTCTTTTTCTTTTTTTTCCCATTTTTTTATTAGGTATTTAGCTCATTTACATTTCCAATGCTATACCAAAAGTCTCCCATACCCACCCACCCCCACTCCCCTACCCGCCCACTCCCCCTTTTTGGCCCTGGCATTCCCCTGTACTGGGGCATATAAAGTTTGCTTGTCCAATGGGCCTCTCTTTCCAGTGATGGCCGACTAGGCCATTTTTTGATACATATGCAGCTAGAATCAAGAGCTCTGGTGTACTGGTTAGTTCATAATGTTGTTCCACCTATAGGGTTGCAGATCCCTTTAGCTCCCTGGGTACTTTATCTAGCTCCTCCATGGGGAGCTCTGTGATCCATCCATTAGCTGACTGTGAGCATCCACTTCTGTGTTTGCTAGGCTCCGCATAGTCTCACAAGAGACAGCTACATCTGGGTCCTTTCGATAAAATCTTGCTAGTGTATGCAATGGTGTCAGCTTTTGGATGCTGATTATGGGGTGGATCCCTGAATATGGCAGTCTCTACATGGTCCATCCTTTCATCTCAGCTCCAAACTTTGTCTCTGCAACTCCTTCCATGGGTGTTTTGTTCCCACTTCTAAGGAGAGGCATAGTGTCCACACTTCAGTCTTCATTTTTCTTGAGTTTCATGTGTTTAGGAAATTGTATCTTATATCTTGGGTATCCTAGGTTTTGGGCTAATATCCACTTATCAGTGAGTACATATTGTGTGAGTTCCTTTGTGAATGTGTTACCTCACTCAGGATGATGCCCTCCAGGTCCATCCATTTGGCTAAGAATTTCATAAATTCGTTCTTTTTAATAGCTGAGTAATACTCCATTGTGTAGATGTACCACATTTTCTGTATCCATTCCTCTGTTGAGGGGTATCTGAATTCTTTCCAGCTTCTGACTATTATAAATAAGGTGGCGATGAACATAGTGGAGCATGTGTCCTTCTTAGCAGTTGGGACATCTTCTGGATATATGCCCAGGAGAGGTATTGCTGGATCCTCTGGTAGTACTATGACCAATTTTCTGAGGAACCACCAGACTGATTTCCAAAGTGGTTGTACAAGCCTGCAATCCCACCAACAATGGAGGAGTGTTCCTCTTTCTCCACATCCACGCCAGCATCTGCTGTCACCTGAATTTTTGATCTTAGCCATTCTGACTGGTGTGAGGTGGAATCTCAGGGTTGTTTTGATTTGCATTTCCCTGATGATTAAGGATGTTGAACATTTTTTCATGTGCTTCTCTGCCATTCGGTATTCCTCAGGTGAGAATTCTTTGTTCAGTTCTGAGCCCCATTTTTTAATGGGGTTATTTGATTTTCTGAAGTCCACCTTCTTGAGTTCTTTATATATGTTGGATATTAGTCCCCTATCTGATTTAGGATAGGTAAAGATCCTTTCCCAATCTGTTGGTGGCCTTTTTGTCTTATTGACGGTGCCTTTTGCCTTGCAGAAACTTTGGAGTTTCACTAGGTCCCGTTTGTCAATTTTCGATCTTACAGCACAAGCCATTGCTGTTTCGTTCAGGAATTTATCCCCTGTGCCCATATCTTCAAGGCTTTTCCCCACTTTCTCCTCTATAAGTTTCAGTGTCTCTGGTTTTATGTGAAGTTCCTTGATCCACTTAGATTTGACCTTACTACAAGGAGATATGTATGGATCGATTCACATTCTTCTACATGATAACAACCAGTTGTGCCAGCACCAATTGTTGAAAATGCTGTCTTTCTTCCACTGGATGGTTTTAGCTCTCTTGTCGAAGATCAAGTGACCATAGGTGTGTGGGTTCATTTCTGGGTCTTCAATTCTGTTCCATTGGTCTACTTGTCTGTCTCTATACCAGTATCATGCAGTTTTTATCACAATTGCTCTGTAGCTTTAGATCAGGCATGGTGATTCCACCAGAGGTTCTTTTATCCTTGAGAAGAGTTTTTGTTATCCTAGGTTTTTTGTTATTCCAGATGAATTTCCAATTTGCTCCTTCTAATTCGTTGAAGAATTGAGTTGGAATTTTGATGGGGATTGCATTGAATCTGTAGATTGATTTTGGCAAGATAGCCATTTTTACAATGTTGATCATGCCAATCCATGAGCATGGGAGATCTTTCCATCTTCTGAGATCTTCTTTAATTTCTTTCTACAGAGACTTGAAGTTTTTATCACACAGATCTTTCACTTCTTTAGTTAGAGTCACGCCGAGATATTTATTAATATTTGTGACTATTGAGAAGGGTGTTGTTTCCCTAATTTCTTTCTCATCCTGTTTATTACATAGTACTTGAAGAATGAGCCAGAGCAATTCGACAACAAAAGGAGATCAAGTGGATATAAATTGGAAAAGAGGAAGTAAAAATATCACTTTTTGCAGATGATATGATAGTATATATAAGTGACCCTAAAAATTCCTCCAGAGAACACCAAAACCTGATAAACAGCTTTGGTGAAGTAGCTGGATATAAAATTAACTCAAACAAGTCAATGGCGTTTCTCTACACAAAGAATGCCTTGTTTTCTAATAGTTGCCGTCACCATATGTGTCTCTTCATAGCAATAGAACAGTGGCTAAGATAGTGGCAAGCCAATAAGCAGTGTTTGCTGTTACTGAGTCAACTTCCTGTTTTGTCTTCCTCAGTGACAATCTGTATTCTCTTTATTTCCAAGTTATTTTTTATTGTAGTATTCTACATGGTGAGAAAGAAGAAAACTAGAACAATTACATCTCAGGTAGGTACATGAGTATAGCTTATCTCTAAGTAAAAATAAAATGTCTAAACATTGACATTGGCACTGTTAGACATTTTTTTCCCTAAGAATACCTTACTGTTTTTTATTGTTGTAAGGATTCACCATGTCAAAGAGCAAATTCCATAGCAAAGGTTTTATTCAGCTTATACTTCCACATTGCTGTTTATCACCAAAGAAGTTGGGACAGAAACTGAAACAACACAGGATCCTGGAATCAGAGGCTCATTCATAGGCTATGGAGTGGTGATGCTTATTGTCTTGCTCCTCTAATCTTGCTTAACTTGCTTTCTTAAAGAACCCAGGACTACCACCACAAGGATGTCAACACCCACAATGGAGTGGGTGCTCTCCCATCAATTAAGAAAATTCCTAACAGCTGGATCTTATGGAGGCATCTTCTCAACTGAGGTTCCTTCTCTTTGAAGACTCTAGATCTTGTCAAGTTGCTATGAAACCAGTGTGGCATTCTAAATATAGTTGGCCTATGAGGAGGTGTGTCCTTGTAGGAATAGGTCTGGCCTTGCTGGAGGAAGCATATCATTCTGGGGCTTTAAAGCTCTACCAGTGTGGAAGAGACCCTACCTGTATGCAAAATACATAGTTTTTCCTCAAAGCATTTGGATGAAGGTGCATAATTCTAAACTTCCTCTCCACCACCATGTCTGCCTAGACAGTGCCATATTTTCTGCCTTGATGATCATGGAGTGAACCTCTGAACGTGTAATGAAATGTAGAAAAGCCCTAATGAAATGAGTCTCTTATGAGTGGCCTTGGTCATGGTGTCTTTTCACAGCAACTAATCTCTAACTAATAGAATCAGTTACTGCAGAAACTCACAGATATTAAAATAAATCAACAATCGAGATTATTATCAAGTGCTAAAGCATGCAAACTTATTCTAGAGAGAAAAACTGTTATGAATGAGTCTATGGCATGACTCTCAAAAAAGAAAAAGAAAAAAAAGTAAGAAGGACCATTTCACAGTCATATCATCAATATTGATTGCCTCACTGTGTGAAATAGACAAGAAATGGATTAACATTAGATGTCAACCACTGGATGAATGGCTTAAAACGAGAGCGAGACAGAGAGGGAGAGAGAGAGAGGGTGAGAGAGAGAGAGAGTGAGAGAGAGAGAGAGGGTGATAGAGAGAGAAAGAGAGAGAAAGAGAGAGAAAGAAAGAGAGAGAATGAGGAGAGAGAAAAATGAGATGAAAGAATGAGAAAGAGAGAGAAAGAATGAGAGAGAGATAGCCTGATGGGTTTTTGATACTTCAAGCCTCAGTGGCCAATATCCTCAGAAAATTACAAGCTGATAAGGAATTAGTTGAAGAACAATACCTTTTGGGTCATTTTCAAACTTCTGTATCTCCATGGAATACCCCATTTTTTTTTATCAGAAAGATGCATTTTCAATTAAAAGTACCTTCCTTGAAATTTTGATCTTATTTTTGGTACAAAGGACTCATAATCTAATTTTTTAAAAGAATCATATTTCCAAGTGGTGGTGGCAAACACCTTTAATCCCAGCACTCGAAAAGCAGAGACAGGTGAATTTCTAAGTTCGAGGCCAACCTGGTCTACAGGGTGATTTCCAGAACAACCATGACTACACAGAGAAACCCTGTCTTGAAAACTCAAAGAGAGAGAGAGAGAGAGAGATAGAGAGAGAGAGAGAGAGAGAGAGAGAGAGAGAGAGAGAGAGAGAGAGAGAGAGAGAGAGAGAGTTTCTATACAGAGAACAAATATGAAAGGTTTTCAAACTGACTTTCATTTTCCAAGTATGGTATGAACCCTAGAGTTAGTAACAAAGAACACAGAACACAACACATAGCAGACAAAAGTACAAAGCACACTCAAATAGAAAGAAAGGCATCAAAATAGTGAATGTGAGTACCTTTTTAATGGAGCACAAACACTCTCCCATTCTCCATGAGAACCCAATAAAATCCCTGTTGTCTCCAAAGACTTTGAGTAGGAATTCATCCAGTATCCTTTCTCTTCTATTTGGTTAGAGCTGACTCAAACCTGCAAGGTCCAGGACAGAAAAAATAGACTCCCTCATCCAATTTGGTATGTGTGTTTCCAGGTAGTGTTACAGATCCTCACATGCTTAGACCACTAAAATAGAGCACATCTATTCTACCACAGTTACGGAAGGCAACATTGTAAAAATCAAGGGGCTGGCTAGTTTTCCTAGTTGCTGGCACTGTGGTTGGCAACCTGTAGGTTGCTAGTCCTTGTGACAAATTTCACAAGAGTTGTCCTAGACTATCTGTATGTCAGAAATGTATGTTACAATTCATATCAGTAGGACATTTCAGTTATGAAGCAGCAAAAAATATTTTTACGGTTGGGGCACCACACAGCATAAGGAAGTATATATATGAAGGAACCGCAGTATTAAAAAGGTGGAGAACCACTCTCTGGAACTTTGAAAACTGAAGCATGGTGTGCCTCCCAGACTGTCTTTGACATGAGTCTGAGATATACTTCTGACTCTGATCTTCTTGTTACCTTTTGTTTCTTGTGATCATATGGGGTTAACCTAGAAAGTATATTCAAATGCCCTATGTGAGAGCATGTTCAGAATTCATTTTGTGAAGCAATGTGCTCTAGTATATTTAGGACAGAGCTGTCTTTGGGACCAGTCCTCTTCTGTATGCCTGTGTGTCATTCATTTTCTCTTTATTTGTTTATTGTTTTTTGTTTTTTCGAGGCAGGGATTCTCTGTTTAGCCCTGGTTGTCATGGAATTCAATCTGGAGTTCAGGCTGGCCTTGAACTCATAAATTTGCCTGCCCCTGCCTCTGCCTACCAAGAGCAGGGATAAAAGGTATGCACCACTACACTGTCTTCTTTTATTTATCATTCTGCTATTAACTTATTGTGTCTAGGTGGTTGTTTTCAATCTATTTTGTTTTATTTTATTTTATTTTATGAGGCATTTTCTTTATTTTCATTTCAAATGTTATCCCCTTCCCTGGTTTCCCCTCTGAAAACCCACTATGCCATCCCTCCTCTCAGTAATCAACAAAATACCCACTCCTACTTCCTAGTCCTGACATTCCCTTACACTGGGGTATAGAGCCTTCTCCTGAACAGGAGCTTCACCTCTCACTGGTGTCCAAATAGGCCATTCTCTGCTACATATGAAGCTGCAGCCATGGGCCCCGCCCTATGTGCTCTTTGGTTGGTCTTTTTTTAATTGTATATTTTCTTTATATACATTTCAAATGATGTCCGTTTTCAGTTTCCCACCCTTCCAGAAACCCTCTATCCCATCCCCTCCCCACTGCTTTCATGAGGGTCTTCCTCCATCTGGATACCCATTCCCACATCGCATTGTGGTGGCTAGCAAGGTTACCTCTCTGTCTCCTCATCATTCTACAGCATATTGGTGATCCTGTGGATGATGGGGAAAAGAACACTGGATTCTGACCATTGCAGAGTACCATCCAGTACATCAATCTCAAGCCACACGTGGGTACATCTTCCTCAAAAGTATCTTGTCCTGTTCATAGCAGCTAGTTGGCTATTTTGTGTACCTGGGCCAAGATTGAGGTGTCTGCTACCTGCACAAGCACTTCCCACTACACTTTGGGGATCATCTGTGCCAGGAAGTCAGGGTTGAACTCCACAGGGTTTTTGAGGATTTAAGTGGCCTGTAGGCTCAGACAGAACACTTGCATGCCCACACCCCACACATGTGAGTTTAGCAGGTTGTAGATTAGCAGTTTCACACTGTCACATTGGAGTTCTTGACAGGACTTATTTTTTTCATCATTAATTTAGTTATCTATTTACAATTTAAATGATAATTTCCTTCACAGTTTCCCATCAACAAATCCCCATTCCAATCCCCCTCTCCTCCCTTCTTTTTTGAAAAAGATTAGTTAGTGTTATTCTTCCACATCACACTCCATCACTCAGTGAAATCAGGGCAGGAACCCATGTAGGATTATAGGCAGGGTACATGGAGCAAGGTTGCTTATTGGCTTGTTTCTCAACACAGTTTTCTCAGCTTTTCTACTTACAAAATTTAAAAATGTCTTTTAACTTTTATTTTAATAACATATATGTATATATAAAAATGTTTTGTTTGCGTGAATGTCTGTGGGCCTTTTTTGTCCAGGGTTCACAGAGTCCATAAGAGGGAGCTTGGTCCCTTGATATTGGAGCTTAATGTGGCTGTGAGCTGCCACCTGAGTTCTGTGATTCAAATCCTGACCTTCTAAGAGAGCAGCCAGTTCTCTTAAACACTGAGCCATTTTTCAAACACTACCCTCAGGTTGCTTTCTTATATAATTTATCACCATCTTTGCAGAGATAGCACCACTCAATGAGTACTGGATCCTCTCCCATCAACTGTTAATCAGCTGTCTCATGTGAGACTATGCCAGGGCCTAGCAAACACAGACGCGGATACTCACAGTCAGCTATTATATGGATCACAGGGCTCCCAATGGAGGAGATAGAGAAAGTACACAAGAAGCTAAAGGAATCTGCAACCCTACAGATGGAACCACATTATTAACTTATCAGTACCCCGGAGCTCTGGACTCTAGCTACATTTGTATCAAAAGATGACCTAGTCAGCCATCACTGGAAAGAGAGGCCCATTGGACAACCAAACTTTATATGCCCCAGTACAGGGCAACGCCAGAGCCAAAAAATAAATGGGAATTGGTGGGTAGGGAAGTGGGGAGGAGGGTATGGGGAACCTTTGGTGTAGCATTGGAAATGTAATTGAGGAAAACACGTAATAAAAATATTTTTTAAAAAAGAAGGACTGAAGTATCTAAAAAAAAAAAAGGGGGGGAAATATCCAACAGTCAAATCAGACCCAGAACGACACAAATTGCATGTTTTCACCTATGTATGGAGTTAGCTTGTAAGGTTTATATATGTTTGTTTTTCATTTAGGGTAACAGAGATGAGCTATCTAGTAAGGAACCATAAAGAAGGAGGAGTTCTTCCAAGGAAGGGGAAGTAGAATATAGTGGTATAAAGGAATGAAGAAGACACTAAAATAGGAGGGTTAAATGTGGAGGGAAATATCAGGCCAAGCATCTGAGACTAGAAAGGTCATAAAACACTAAGTGAAAATCTGCCATCATAAATTTTGTTAAATAACCACAGCAGTAAAATGACTTCTCATGAATCCTAATGGCTCCACCCATATGTTAGTATATATGCCTCAGCCTTCATCAGAGGTGAGTTTCCTACAAAACTGGTAATAATCACAGAAAGACACAACTGGACAATGCACAGAGAGTGAGAGACTCAGAGAATTAAAGATTAAAGAAGATGCCTTTATCGAGCTCTCTCCTTCAAGAATCAGGAATCTATGCAAAGAAAAGTCAGAAAAATAATCCTGACCAGAGGTAGAGATAATGGATAGTATCAATGAATTGTATCATGGGTATTCCATGTTTTTTTTTTGCCTAATATACACTTAAGAATGAGTGCATATTATGTGTGTTCTTGTTTTTGGGTGATGTTCTATAAGTATCTGTTAAATTCATTTGGCCCATAACTTCTGTTAGTTTCACTGTGTCTCTGAGTTCGATGGTAGGAGGATAAACAGGGAGATGGATACTTTCAGGTCACATAAGATGGAAAATTTAAAGAAAAATTTCTAAGAAAACAAATAAACATGGCTATAGCCTCATCTAATGTAGACAGATCCAATTTGAGGTTCCCTCTTCCCAGGTGACTTTAGCTTCATGTCAAGAAGGCAAACACTTACTAGCACACACAGGTTAACATAAAAGCATTTACAGCCATGTATAAAAACATCACACCAATGAACTAAGATATTATGTGGACGTTCCATGGCATAAACTTCAGAAAGACATACTTTTTTTTACAGTTTATCTCAGCTTTAAAGTGTAAATCCTCAAAGGAGGGCCATGGTCCAGTGCTGTTCTCAATAGACAGCTCCTGATTTTCTAGACTCACCTCTTATATTAATCTGTGAAGTCACCTCACAATCTCACATTTCTTCTGCACAGCATTAGAGATGCCAATTAAAACTAGACTTTGGAAGTATATTAATAAGTTGGCCTTATCTTCATATTCCCTGCCCTTAATCATGGGAAACTCGCCCAGACTAGATGTCTCAGCCATTCTCACCGACAGTTTTCCTGGTAAATAGGTGGTTGAGAGAAAGAAATTATTTTAAGACCCAACCAGTTTAGTTTATCAGGATATTTGAAATGAAGCTGACATCATTTGGCACAAAAAATAAAGAGAGTCTCCTGTTTTGTGGAGAACTGAGAGAGAATTAGGGACTGGGGCCATGAGGGTAAGTGACTATCCTTAAGGAGAGTCAGTCCAGACCTAGAGGCTGGGTCTGACAGCATGCAGAGGAGTGCAGTTCAATTCCCTGCAGCTTTTGGAAGGAGCACTGTTTCTCTTCAAATTGTGACAGGGATGGCACCCACAAGGGGGCAGAATGCAGTGGTGTTCTAGACTTCTTTTGAGCCATCATGGTACAGATTACCACTCTTTCACTTGCTATTACAGATGAGCAAACTCAATAGGGTGACAAGTATGATCTGCTGACTTCAGAATCTCTAATTGCAAAACCCTTACAGGGCATGCCATTTTCCCTCCATGCTTGGAATAAAAAGAAAGGATTGGGCTCACAGGACTAAGCATCCTCTGACTAGCTTTTAGAGAAGAGGTTGCACTGAAGTCCAAAATTGAGACTTTGGTGTTTACTGAGAGTTTAAAAGCTAAGAACCTGTAACATTTGCTCTGTGGTACTGAAAAATATTGTTCTGAAAAGTGTATGAGAACATAAAGATGAACATGTAGCTTAAGGAGCACCATTACTCTGATAGAACATCAGGCACCTGACATTCATTTAATACATTGAAATAACCACCAAATCCCAAAAAAAAACCCTCCTCAAGTGTACATTACAAGTTTCTGCTCCGGCTTAAGATACAAGTCTTCAAGAAAACACAATATGGCACTAGTCAGAAAAAGAAGTCATTTATTGATCAAGTTGCCTTATTAACAAAAAATATCAGCAATGGGTTGACGTTGCTTAGCACCTACATAAATTTGGAATAAATGGAAATAAAATTTCAGTAACAGATCAGGAGTACAATAAAAACATTATAATGTTACAGTAATATGGAGAGAAATAACTAGTGTTAAAGAATTCAAATCCCTGTCTAAGCTAGAGATGTGACTCGATGGTAGTGTTTGATTTGCATACATGCTAAACCCACCACCAGAAAAGAAAAACAAAACAGACACCAAAAAAAGAAGATACTCACAATTCAGTTCAGTTTATCTGTTTGTTGTGAGTAAATCCACAGCAAATATGAATGGTTAAAAACACAGGAAGGTATTATGCAAAGGAAGTCACACACACTCACCCTCATGCACACACACACACACACACAAGGAAAAAGAACACAGAAGAAAAAAGAACAGTCCAGTCAGGAAGCTATTGAAGAGAGTCCTTTAAAACTTATGATAAAGAAGATAAAGTGTATTTCTTCACAATTGGTGGTTTCTGGTGGACAGTAATTAAGGATTCATTTTTATAGTTGGTGTTTGATATTTTCTAGGATCTTCTTTTTATAACCCCTAACGCTAGATAGGACAAAAATAAGGGTATATTAGAGAGAGGAATTAGAAAATCTCTGAATTTAATTTCTTTCCTTGTTCTTCTCCTTTAATTATGGCTACTAACAAACCACAACCAACTTGTGTAACCAACCACCAACCACCAGACTAAAAGTACAAGTTTTGACAATAAATCTTGTGCAAAGTTAATGCAGCAGGAGTTCTTCACTAATGGATGTTGTGAGTATGTAAATATAGTATTCCAACAAAAACTTACTAACTCTGATTTCTATACTTCTTGCAGTCAGCTGTTTACTATTTTAATATTAGTCATACCTGTTCTATGCAGTGCCATGTGTGTTGATGAAAATAATTTTCATCTCGGGAACACAAATGAAATGCAAATATTGTGTGTAAATCTCTGTTAGTGTTGCTTCATGAACATGATTTATCCATGGAGTTACAGTACTAATGGTCTGTGCATGCAGTATACTGTGTCTGTGATGATAAAGAGTCTCACCGGCGAGAACACACACACACAGGACACACTCAGATCCTTCTGCAGCATAGCTTTAATCCATCTCAAGAGAAAGATGATTAGCTTTTGGGCGAGGAGGCTTAGAACACAGGAAACTCGGTCCTTAAATAGACCACAAGAAGTGTTAGAGACATATTTCACCCTAAGGGCTGCTCACTATCAGCCCATATGACGCCACAGAACAGGAAGGGCACAAAGAATGGAAAAATACCCCAGCACATACACAGACTATTTCTTTACCAGTTAGAACAACGGATGTCAGCGCCATCTTGTAATGGAGATTGAAAGGGCAGCTCCTCACAGTATACATTCAGTGTACATAGCTAGATATTCCTATTTAGTATTTTATGATATACTATATATAACATACAGTGTATACTTAGAAGATGAATCCAGTACAGGATTAGGATTTTTAAAAAGTTGTGTGAGAGCTTTGTGATAATATATATATATATAATGATATTTATATATATATATAAATAGACTTGGCTGAGTTTCTGGAGCCATTTATGTGTTATTTTCCAATGAATCATAATTTCCTTTTATTCTGTGACTGGGAGAGACAGACTTATTATAAGAAAGAAAACCATTAGCCTGGGATCTCTCCTATTATAAGTATTCCTTGGGTCTGGGTGGTCAATTAGACAGAAACCATGTCTTGGTATACTGGTTGTAATCTGAGAAATTTGTTGCAACCAATCACCCCATCTCTGAGGACACTTGAGTAAATGTAACTTCCTAAAAGGTCTAAAAATTAGAAAGACACACACTAGGTACATGCACACCACACATTCTGACTCTGTCTCTGATTCTGAATCTCCCTTTGACTGTCCCTGTGACTCTGCCTGTCCTTCCTTTTCTCCTTCTTCATTCTCTATCTCAGCCTGTTTCTCAACCTCTGCATCTGTGTCTGCCTGTGTTTCTTCCTTTTCCTCTTCTTTTGCTTGTGCAGCTGCCTATTCATTAGTGCTGAGATATCATGCAGAATAATGTAGTTTTAGAACTGATCTACTGTGGAATTTGTTTTACATCAACACTAGGTGCCTGTCTACCTACTACTAAAACCATTTAATTGATTTTCAATCTTCAATATAATCAGAGATGTATACAAATTCATAGGGCAACAATTGCTATGTAACTGTCTGATGCTCATCGGTCACTCCACTGTTTTGAACAAAGAGTTTTTTAGTCAGAAGTTTAAGCACAGGCAGATAACATTATTGCAAGCATACAGTCCTGTCTTGATTTCAATGAAATAAAAATTGGGACCCAAAACTACCAAATGATGTAATGGATTCTATCTGTTTTCAACTTTCAGGTTTTAAACTGTGTTATCTATGGAAGTCTGGACAACACCTTAATCAGAGCTGGTAAGTGGAGACAGGAACTGAAGCAAAGACTATGGAAGAACTCTGGCTTACTCTCCTCCAGGTCATTGGGATGTGGGGTCCTAGGTGGTGTAAAACAGAAAAGAATGAAAAAATAAGTATCAAATATATCAAAATTTTTGACCTACATCCACATTTTGAGGTCCTCTCCTAATAGTATGTGTGATCATTTGGAAATCAAGTTTTATATGGCAATTGGTAAACTGTAGAATTTTCATTATTTCTATTTTATGAATGTTTTACCTGAAGGGGTGTGTCTGCTGCCTGTGCACTAAACTGGACCATGTAGAGATCAGAAGTTAGATAGTATCAGATCCCCTGAAACAGCACTTACCTGTGGCTGTGACAAACAAGATGGGCCCTGGTAATTGAATCCTGTAACCTGTGCACAGGGGCCAATGATCTTATACTCTAAGCCATGTACCACCTCCCCATTTTCTCATGAGCGAAAAATGGTGTAGGAACACAATCTTTCTCAAAAGGTCCAAATTCATCTAAGAGTAAATTAATTCTTATAAGTCTTTCTTAAAAAATCACCACCACTACAACAAGAAAAAAATAGATAAAGAGAGAGAAATCTGAATAGGATGTTTGTGATCTGTGGTGAATTCTAACCAAGAGTAAGCTAATACACTATATAAAGCTGTACTGAGAAGCCTTAAGAAGGCAGGTATCTCACTCTGACCAGGGCTAAGGTTGTTTCGACTGTATTGGCTTTATTCTTCTGGAGATTCTTGTCAGGAATGGCGTCATTTTACCAGACCACAACAGGAAACCTTCCATATGTCTCCTTTGGTGTCTGGGCATAGGATATGTGAGATGCATCAAGACTGATTAAAGGTCATGTTCCCTAGATGTGAAACTGTTTCCAGGAATACGATGGTATACACAAGGTCAACTCCAGAATACATAGCATCAGGTCTTTCTTGGCCAATTCAAAATTGGAGCCAAAATCTCAAGAGACAATGTATGTGTTGACAGACTTGCTGCTATCACACAGGTCGTGGCTTCAATTTCCAGCAATTACATTGTGACTATTTCTCTGTCTCTCTATCTGTCTCTCTGTCTCTCTGTCTCTCTGTCTCTCTGTCTCTCTGCCTCTCTCTCTTTCCTTCTAACTTCCCCACTCTCTGTATTGCTATCTCTCTGTATCTCAGTCTCAGTCTGTGTTTCTCTCTTTCCCTCTCACTCCCTGCCCCCCCTTTCTTTCTCATCCTCCCTGTAATTCCAGCAGCATATGCTGCTGTACCCTCTTCTGTCCTCTGATGTATTACATATAAGAAGTGTCCATGCAAACTGTAATGTTCACAAACAACCATATCTGCCTTCGCAGATTGAAAAAAATAAATAAAAAAATAATGTCTAGATTAGGAGTCTCAATCATCTGTGAAAGGTAGGAGAGAGTGATCACTGTGTGTCACCTCATTTAGAAACAGAGTACCCAAGGAATAGAGCCTACTCCCCACACCCATGGAATGAACACCACATGCAAGAGGAGGGATTTTGGAAGAGGAACTCATTCCTGGTCTTTCCAAGAGGAGTGTTTTGGTGGGTGAGCACATCAACAGAACAGAATTCTCACAGCATGTAATTGCCCCCTCCCACCAGAAACCAAAGTCACCTTGGTGGGACCAGGAGCAGTTCACCTGCCTCTTCAGGTTGCTTTTGTTTAACTGCCTTTGGAGACAACAGTTGGAGCTGCTGCTACCTGCTGGAAAGGTGGCTTCTAATGGGACAATTCATTGGTCTGTAGAATTCAAACAATTTTGGACCCTATGAAAGTAATGGATTGTCCAAATGCTCCCGGACTGAGAATCTTGGGGAAGCTCTAGGTTTTTTCTTAATCTGCAATGTCATTTAGACATTAGAGCAAGCAGAGATGATTTGCTCCTTCTCTTAGGCAATCAGATTTTATCCTGGAAGACAACCGTTGTGAGCCTTGAGAGGGTTTGCTGGAGGAGAAGGGATATTGACAGTGCTCTACCCAACCTGCAAGGCACACAGCTAGACCTTGTTCCCTCTGATGCATAGAAGTGTCTGATGGTATTAGATGGGATTCTTGATGAGGACAGAATCTGAGGAAAGGTTCCTGGTAGAGAAATGAAGTGCAGTTATACAACCTAGAAAGTATATACCATTGATTATTGTGAGCCTGAAACAGAAAGCACCCAAGCATTGGACCTAATGTATGATTGGTGAGACAGATTGAAGAGATTTTGTTTGTTTTGAATTCTCTGTATAGGTATGGATACATTGTCTCATGGGAAGGGGGAGTGTGGATTCCCTGTGGTTACTAAAATAGAAGAAGTTGTAAACAGCCTATGGAAATGTGGCAAGTCCAAGTGTATGCTGTGCATGAGCTGCCAGTGTTCAGAAATGCTGAGCCATCACTTCAGATTCAATAAGATATTTAAAGAAGAAAACCAGAAGAAAAAACTTAAGGGGACTGTTGTGAATTTTAATGAGACATTTTTAATTATTTTTACTGATTTATATAACATATGCCAAATGGTGTGTCCAGTCTTTTAAACATGGCTTGATTGTTCCTTTCAAAGTATCTTGATTATTATTCCCAGAGACAGGATTTACAATCTGTACATTCAAATTCTTATTTGTACTTCCCAATTCCTCCCTGTTTCTTTTGTTTTTCTTCTCTGGAACTTGATATTTCTGTATAGTCCTAGATTTCTGTGCTTTCCTTTGCAGATCAGCAGAGAATTCATCTCTACCTGGTTTTGATTCCTATATCCTGAGATTAAAGTCCTTTCTAAGCAGATCTCAACACCTTTTTTTAAAATTTTCTGTCTCACAGTTCTTGAAGAATAGATGGGGGAGCAGAGAAAATTTCACCCCAAAAAATTGGCAATTAGTGGCTGCAGGTGTGAGGGCCAGTTTTCTTCATAGATTTGGCTCCTCAGAGGCTGCCCATGTTCCAGTGGATGTGTTTCCCTAACCCCACATATGTAGTCAGCACTAAATTCACTCAGTGGTCTTTATTAAAATGTGCATGGAATTAAGGCTAAAAGTGATACAGGAGAAATGGAGAGCAATTCAAGGAGGAGAAGATGGTGATGGATTTACTCAAACTCATTATGTTTATGTACAAAGTTCTTCAGCAAAACATTTAAAACTAAGTAAGTAAGTAAATAAGTAAATGAGTAAGCAATAAGCAAGCAAGCAAGTAAGTAAAAAATAAATATATGTGTAAATAGACAAATATATTTTTATGCAATCTCACGTGCAATAGGCATGAAAGTGTGTGTGTGTGTGTGTGTGTGTGTGTGTGTGTGTGTGTGTGTGTCTTTGTGTGTGTGTGCATACATGCATACAGGAGTGTTTGCAGGTATGTAGCAGTTTGATGATTAGAATATCCTTGGCCCATGGGAAGTGGCACTATTAGCAGATGTGGCCTTGATCATTGTGTAGGCTGGCTTTTATCTAGTGCTCAAACTCTGCCCAGTGATGAAGAGAGATGCTTTTCCTTGCTGCTTTGGCCACAAGCTTCCTCCTGTTTGCTTTCAGATTAAGATATAGAAAACTTCTTTCCTTCTACATCGCCCCTTCTACCTGGATGTTGCCATGCTTCCCACCATGATAATAATGTACTGACCTGACCCTCTAAAACTGTAAGACAACCTCTATTAAATTTTCCTTTATAAGAGTTGCCTGAGTCATGGTGTCTCTTCACAGCAATGAAACCCTATCAAACATAGGCAGAATCTTAGCCTGATTTTTAATGTTTTCAAGATGATTACAGCCAACATGCAAGCACAAAGTAAAGATGATGAAGGAGTCTTATTTTCAATTGTTTCTGATGATTGTTTCTTGAATGAAAGCTGGGGATTGGAAGAATTGGAGAGTGATGGAAAGGAGAAAGTAAGAATGCAAAGACCTGTTGGGCTCCTGCCACTTGCTTTTGCATTCAATATTTCAAATTTTAAAACAACAACCAACAACAATAACAAACAATGACAGGACGCCCATATAACAGACTCAGAGAGAAGAAACCAAAGGACATTACCTACTTGTACCTCACTTTCCAGCTAATGTCTGGTGTATTGAGCCGATGGATTTTGCTGTCAAACCCTGATGATTAATTCCTAGATTGGATCCACTAACACAATGATGAATGAAACTGTGGCCAATAGGGACAGACTATTGTTTTTTATCCTGTACAATCAAACCATTAGGGAAATAACAAGCACAACTCACATATATGTATATTTGTTTTTTCACACTTATAATTGGAATTGTTACTATATATCCCGGTTCTTTGCATTTTATCTCCATTAGTGTGTTGTTTTCACTCCTTACTTGCTACATAGAAAACTGCTTCTTTTACACTATGTTTCATTTAGGGTGCACAATGGAAGCTAAAGACTAACTCCATCCATTACAAAGCAGGGCTCTCTGTCCTTTTTCCTGAATTGAAATGAAACTATTTTCAAAAAGTATTTTACACATGCCTGGTTCAGTTTTATTAAGATTGGGTGTGAAATTTTCCCACAGTCTCAGGTGTCTCAAACTAGTGGAACAGTCTAGCAAGTTTGTGGAACATTTGGGACTGGTCCCTAGCAGAAATAGGTTACTTTGGCATAATTGAGGGAGCTGGCTATTTCTGACCTAACTCTTGGCTGCTTATTCCACAAAAGTGTAAGAAGACCCCATGCTGTCCCTCAATGAAACAGATCAACATTTTGTTTCCTGCCATGCTGTCCCAGTCATGACAGTTTGTCCCCGGTGAGTGTGTGCTCTAAATATCTCTTCTTGGACATTGATTGTATCAGGAGTTTTGACCCCTTGATATAAAAATAATTATTGTAATTGTAATCTCTGCTTGTGTGTTTTGTGACACATAGAAGGCTGCCAATTTTGCCTACATGAATTTTTACTGTGTGTTTTTTTTCTTTCATATTTAAAATTGTTCTCAATTTTCATAAGAGTTTCAGCACATCCTTCACATTTAGGGACACAATCTTCCAAATGGCTACTCCTCTGGATCTCAGTAAATGGGAATGCTCCATAGCTTCATGGCCTAAGTGAGAATTGTCAATTGTTTCTATTTCCATTTTTAGATCATGGATGGCTTTGTTCTGCTCCTTCACCTGTTTGATTGTGTTTTCCTGAATCTATTTAACAGATTTTTGTGTTTCCTCTTTAAGGACTTCTACATGTTTATCTGTGTTCTCCTGCATTTTGTAAAGAGAGTTACTAATGTCCTTCTTAAAGTCCTTCATCATCACTATGAGAAGTGACTTTAGATCCATGTCTTACTTTTAGGGTGTGTTGGGTTATCCACTTGATATGGTGCAAGTGTTGGGTTCTGATTATTCCAAATAACTTTGGTTTCTCCTGCTTATTAACTTATCCTTGCCTCTCACCATCTGGATATCTCAAGTGCTACATGCCCTGGCTACATCAGACTGTCCTTCCTGTGATATTGGTTGTGTCATAACTCTTCAAAGTCTAGCTGTCTCTGTGATCCTGTTATTACGGTATACTGTGATTATGAGATGCTGGGTGGGTCTGACATCCTGGGAGTCAAGCTGCTTTTGGAACCTTGAGATCCTGGTGTGACTAAGCTCCTAGGTTCCTGGGATCCTCTGACCCTGGCCATGTTAGATCTTCAGGTAGTGGAGCTTCCTCTGGGTGTTATGGGGCTGGCTGCTGAGTTTGCATCCAAGGACTGCTCAGGGCCCTGTCCCAGACAGAATGGATGCAATCCATACCACTGGTCTGGTGGAGTTCCTGCATGCCTGTGTCTTTCTGTTACCCTCTAGTCAAGGTGTTGGGGAAAGATGTTGTGTCTTCCTCTTGTCTGATCATCGGATCCTATGAATGTTAGATGCCTGGCAGTGGAGTTGCCTCCGGGTGTTATAAGGCTAGCTACAGAGTTTGCATGCAAGGTCTACTCAAGGTTTTGGCTCCAGAAATAAAATATTTTTTAAATGATGTTTCTTGTAAACTTACCTGTCTCCAAAAGTACCTGAAATATTTTTACAGGGATTGATTTAATCTCATAAATTGATTAAGGAAATATGACATCTTGATGATTTTGATATATCCTAACAGGAAAAAAATAATGGACATCTCCCACTAAGTAAAAAATATTTCGGAAGCCAGGTGGCGGTGGCACACACCTTTTATCTCAGTTTTTGGAAGGCAGAGGTAGGCAAATCTCAGTTTGAGGACATTCTAGTCTACAAAGTAAGTTTCAGAATTGCCATATATATTAATAATAATAAAATAAATGAAAAACAGAGTATTGAAAAGGAATGATAATTTTAAATTATGTACATATGTGCCACATGTCCCTGTGTACATATGTGAATACACTTAAGTTTTTTTTTTTCAATTAGATGTTTTCTTCATTTAGATTTCAAATGCTATCCCAAAATTCCCCTGTATGTTCCCCGAACCCTTCCCCTTACCCACTCACTCTCCTGTCGTAGGCCTGGCATTCCCCTGTTCGAGAGCATCAATAATAATGGGAACAGAGAGAAGCGGCAGAGCCTGGAAACCAGAGAGGGGGCTAATCATGGCACTCAGTTAGCAGTTTAGTTTGTTTCAAGAAACAAATATACTTTCTATCAATGAGGTTTGTAAATGAACAGGAAATATTTTCATCTCTCAGACTGGAAAGTGTTTATTTTATAGTGTTTATAGATTTTTTGGGACTATTTTATTATAAGCAATTAAAGCCAGGTAAGTTTTTACATACCTGTAATGGTATTATCATGGAATGCTGAACCTCAACACTCTAGACCTTCCTGGAGAATACAAAACATACTAACTGCCTATCTCAAAAATCAAATGAAATGAAATAAAATTAAACCAATGTACCTTTGGTATTTGTATATCATCCCTTTGGAAACCAATAAGATAATGAATCAAAAAAATAAACTTCAATTATTTTATTAGTCATAAACATAATTAGAAATGATAAGAAGGTTAAAAAATCAATACAGATAGGGGAAGGGAGAGACCTGGTTGGGAAATGGGACAAGAAGGAGAATAGAGGAATTTTATCAGGTACTGTGGTTGTGGGAAACAGGACTGAATTGATGAAGACCAGCGAAAAGAATGGAAACAGGCAACTTTGTGAAGGAGGAAATGAGAAAACGCTCTAGAGTAATCCAGAGACCTGGGATGTGAGAGACTCTCAGGAATAAAAAAAAAAAAAAAAAAAAAAAAAAAAAAAAAAAAAAAACATTAGATGAAATGCCCTCCAGTGGGGAGAGTGTAATTGTAGAGTTCTCCTCCCAGCAATCCTCTCCTGTATGTGTGTTGCAGGCCTCATATCAGCAGGTGCATTCTGTCTCTTTGTTGGGCCACAATTTCAGACATCTTGGGGGAACACTTTAATTGAGACAGGGATCCTACCACAGGGATGCCCTCTTCTTTAATATCTTTGACCTCATTAATTCAACAACAGGGGTCAGATGCTTCAATCCATTGATTGGGTGAAAATATCTGCATCTGAATCATAAAACTGCTATTTGGGTCACTAGGAATATTTCTTAAACTTGTTGCAGTGGGTATAATAGCTAATAAATAAAAAAAATCTCTAAAAATATATATTGTATATTGTAACAGAAATATAATGTTGGTTCTAAGGCCCCTGTTTGCATTCAGTTCAAGATACAGGCATTAATTTTTGTTTCTCTGTATTTCTTATAATGATTGTGGGTAACCACAATAAGCTAAACCAAACCAAACCAAAAGAAACAAACGCATCTATACATTGTCTCTTCTACTGATTCACAAGTTGTTAAAGTCCATGCTCTTGGACGTAACTACAGTTTGGAATTGTCCTCCAACTACTCTGACTCAGAATAACAGTTTGTATGAGCTCAGATACCTTACTTTGTAATCTGAGTGCATGTGTGATTTAGATATTAGTTGATTGCTAAGAGAAAGCACAAACTGTGTAGGAAAGTGAATGAATGTTGCAGATGACATGCCAATATCATCTCCTTTGTAGGAGAGAATATAAGAGTATTTTTATTCATACTAAGTGTTAGAGGAATATATATATTGAGAGAGAGAGAGAGAGAAAGAGAGAGAGAGATTTCATCACATAGAATAGAATATTGTAGAGCACTGATATCAATTTTAGTACTTATATTATATATTGCTTTTGCAGAAGACCTGCTTGCAGTACACAGCCTCTGTATGTTTCTGAATTCAGATACTTGTAATATGAATGCTAGGATGACTGTACTTATGAAGAAATAATGAGCAGGTGAAACAGTCAGATGCAGATGTATGCAAACAACCAATGGACAGAATCAGCAGAACCATTGTTTTAATTTGAGAAAGACTGAAGGAGGCTGACAGGACCAGTTGTCTCAAATGCTATGGACCTAGAATTCTCCCAAATGCTAGACAACCAAACAGGCAGCATATATGAACTATCAGAAGGTCTCTAAAACATACACAGAAAAAAATCTGCTTGATCTCTATTCAATCAGAAATGATGCACCAAATTCTCAACAAACTAGAGACATCAAGTTGTTTAGAGATCCGGTAGGATGGGGACTTTCCCTTGGAGAAAGGGGATGGGCAGTAGATATGGGATGTGGAACAGTAGGAAGGTGGACAATGAATGAACTAATTAATAAAAAATAATAGTGCCACATAATCAGGTTCCCTATACTCTAATTCTGCAATCGGAATCCAAGAAAACTCACATGTTCCCATAATAACATACTCAAAATAATTATATATATATACCTGAAATTCATGATTTTCAACTTTATTTTACAAAGAAATTCACTGGAACAAAGATTTTCTTTGGTTGAACTCATTTACATGCATTTGCTCTCCTAGTGTACCGAAAATATAGGTTATTCTCAATATAAAAGGCCAAAAATATACTAACATAGCTTTCATCTGGATACACTCCAAATTTATCATTCATTAGAACGAAATCTGGATTCATTTGGACATAAATTAAATTTATATTTAAAATTCATTTAGTTGGTGTAAGGTGGAGGTAAGGTAAAATATCAGGGTCATGTTGGTTTTCATTTCTCTACTGATATGATCATTGATTTCAATAAACAATACCCTGCTGGGGGCTGGGAAGATGGCTCAGTGGAGTTCATGTATTCTCAGCACCTCTGTAAAATTCCAGGCATGTCTATTCATATCTGCAACACTGTGGGGTGGAGACAGGTAGATATCCCAATAGTGTATTGGCCAGTCAAACTAGTCAAAATGGTGAGAGGGTTTCACTCTAAGAGAGCAAGTGTTGAAGATATTCTACTCATTACTGAACATATGTGTATGTGTGACATCAGACTTGGGAACAGACACTGCACTCATATACAGACACTATTCACCCTACCATACCACCCATGAAACCTTGAGTTCCGCAGATCTATAACCCATGTGTCTCTATGAAATAGGAAGTTTTCTATTCTCATTGTCTTGTTAATCCTGTTTTCTGTCAAATGCTAGAAGCTAAACCAATGTATTCTCAGACTCTGGATGGTACGTCATAACTTTTGGTCTTTCTGGAATAGCAACCAACTATCAGCAGAGACACTTTTCAATTTACCCTGGCTTACAGGTTCAGAAATTCAGTCCATTATCATCAAGGTAGGAATATGGCAGGATCCTGGCAGGCATGTGCATTTGGAGCTGACAGTTCTACATCTTCATCTGAAGGGTGCTAGGAAATGATTAGCTTTCAGGCAGCTAGGCAGAGGGCATTAAAGTCCATGTTCACAAAGATAAATTTCTTTCAACAAGGCCAAACTTACTTCAACAAGGTTATTAGCTCCCAGTAGTGCCACTCCCTATGCCAAGAATAGTCAAAATATCAAATGTGTTTTTGAATGTTTGTGTTTGTGTTAGTTTGGGTTTTTTTGCCATGAAGAGTCTACAGGATCACAGTAACTCTTGAACACTTTGTAACTTGTTTTCAGAGGTTTACTCCATTATTATCATGACTGGAAATATGGAAGCATTCAGACAGACACAATGCTAGAGAAGGAGCTGAGAGTTTTACATCTTGATACACAGGTAGAAGATAGAGACTGTGTGTCACACTGGGGACAGCTTAAGCATACCCGACCTCAAAGTCCACAAGCACAGTATTACATTTCCTCCAACAAGGCCACATCTACTCCAACAGGGTCACACATACTTCAACAAGGCCACACCTCCTAACAGTGCCACTCCTACTGGCACTATTTGTTCAGTATCTTTAATAGTATTCTTAAAACTTTTCAATGGACAAAAGGTAACTTTAATGAAATAAATACAGAACGATTGAAAAAATTAACTGTAATATGGATGTCTTGGTTACTGTTCTAACGATGTGAGACATCATGACCACACCAAATTATAAGATGAAATATTTAATTGTGGTCTTAAAGTTTCAGAAGGCGACTCCAGGACATCATGGTAAACACCATGGCAACACTCAGGCACACATGTGTAGAGCAGTAGCTGAGAGCTCACAAGCAATACTACAGACAACAAACATAGACAGAGAAAGACAGAGAATGAAAGAGAGAGAGAGAGAGAGAGAGAGAGAGAGAGAGACAGAGACAGAGACAAAGAGACAGAGACAGAGAGAGAATGAGGAGAGAGTAAGAATGAGAGAGAGAGAGCCTGATGGATTTTTGATATTTCAAAGAACAGTGACAAATCTCCTTTAATAAAAATACAAATCCTAATTCTTTCTTAACATCTCACCACCTGGAAAACTAACACCTTTGAATATTTGAGCTTCTGTGGGCCACAATTTTTCAAACAACTAAAGTATGTAAAGGAAAATGAAATCTAGTAAGTGTCCATGTCACTTCGTAGTATATCTTATATCATTACTTGTCTTTTCTCAGAGGTAAGGGTTATTTGAATAACAAGAGACTAATCAGTCATCACTATCACATAAGCCAAACGCATCCTAACCCTGCCAGATTTCTACTTGAATAATCACATTGACATTACTTATTTGTACGGAAACATAGCCCTTCTCCCTGATTTAGTTAAAAGTGTGGGACCTGTTGATGTGCAATTAATTTTGTTCACAATGGGACAAAACAGAAGCCTACAGCATTGACTGTATTGTTCCTGAGAGCTGAAGATTTCACTTCCATTTAATACAATGTTATACATATGATTTTAACACAAGCCTAAAATCTCAAAAAAAGCTTTGTTTTCATATTTTTATTATTTACAGATCATTCTATGCTATATAAAGGAACATAGAGGAGGAAAGCTGTTTGGAGTCACTGACACACACACTTAACTGAGGTTTCCTTTGCACAGTAAGAAGATATACCCATCATCTATATTTTGGGAGTTTGCTCCAGGAACTATAATGATATAAAGTCCTCAGGTTTCTAGTCTAAAACAACACTGCTTTTGAACATAAGCTATGCAAAATAACCTCTTGCATATTTTAATCATATTTATGTGAGTCTGCATAGAGAACTGTACAGGTAAGTTCAGAGGCTAGGGAAGGGTATAGTGTGATCTATTCTTTTCCTCCATAACTTATCCCCTTGTGACTGGGTTTCTTGCTGAGCTGGTAGTGAGCCTGGCTTTCAGGAAGCCACAATCATCTTCCTGTCTCTGCCCCTCCCAAAATCTTAAGCACTGGTGTTGTAGGTGAATGTTTGAACACACTCCTGGCATTGTCTCTGGGCCATATCCCCTGATCCTTCTTTATTTTAAATAATCTCTGGATTACTTTTGCACTTAATGTAATGTAAGTGCTATAAAATGAGTTGCTATTTAGGAGATTGAAATATAAGTGGTCTGTATATGTTCAGTACAGACATTGTATATTAAAAACTACATTAATTAATTCCTTGAGAACTTCATACAATTTTTTGATGGAATTCACTTTCCAATTCTCTTGATAACTCCTCCCAGACTAAAACCAGACCCATTCCCACCTTAATCCTCCTCCCAAGTTCAAGTCTACTTTTCTCCCCTTTGATACAACCCAATTCAAATCAATTGTGTTGCCCATAAACTCTTGGACATGGGGCTACTAGTAGAGCATGACAAACCTATCACATACAAAAGCCTTACCTTTGATGAAAACTGATTCTCTATCCTTCATCAATAGTCCATATATTCTCAGATGGGGATGATGGATGGTGATACCATACCACTTAGGGATGCAAGGCAGACTGGCCTGATTTTGTGCAGTAGAGACATATAGTGTCTCAGTGACCTCTCTGCCTTACAAGATTTCTACCATCTCTTCCGTGAGAGTTCCTAAGACAAAGCTCCTCTACTGCTTGCCTCTTTCTGTGAGTATGTGTGTATGTACAAATATGTCTATATTATACATGTCTCATTTTACATGTAAGTCAACACATAGTGTTGTTTGCAATCAACTGCTGGCACTATTTCACACTAGGCAATATGCCTTGATGCAGACTTGGTGGACTCCATTACAGACAGAACCTAGAGATGGCTAGAAATCATCCCAATTAGTTGTAGTATAGGTGCAATTTACACTTTTGACCTACATTTCTGTGTTCACCCTATGGTTTTAAGATGCAGAGATGGGGGACAAAGACCCTTAAATTGCATTGCAATTTCGCTCTTCTTGAACTCACATTTATAAAAGCTCCTGGAGGTGCTGATGCTGTTTAACTGAACATTTTCCTTTTGGAACTGCTTGATAGAGATACCCTTAAAGAGACAGATAGATCCTATCACTTTGTGTAGCATAAAGAATGCTGTGGTGAAATGGGTTTGAAATGTCTGTCCTGGGTCTTTGATGAAGGTTTTGGTCCGAAGTACAATGTTCATAGGTAGAACAATATACTCAATCTGAAAAGTGATTGGACACTGAGGGCTTTAATCTATGCGTTGATTGATGGGTGTGCATGGAAGGGGTGAGAAACTTGTAAAGGAACATGGTCATTGGGAACATGTCTTGGAAGGTGTTTATTGTATTTGGTCGCTTCCTGTGTTGATGTTTACTGGCTGCCAATAAGTTGGACAATTGTGTTCATTCATGACCCTTTCATACTCTTGTGACCATGGACCTGTTTTCCTTGTTGCTAGGCATCTTGTAACAGTGATGAAAATGATTGACATGAATATGACTCATTAGTGATACTGAACTCTCTGGTCCAGAGGAACAATGGCTTAATTCTTTAAGTTTTTTTTTTCTAGAAATTTCATGCTAACAGTAGACCCAAAGTTACCAAAAAGTTGTATCTGGAATATTTAGACAGTGTATCTGTTGTTTTAGAAATAAAGAACTTTGCAGCTTCCCACACTGATCCTCCCTCTGCCTTCAGTACTGTATTTTAATAGATTGCAATATCATATGAAGAAGCAGAAAATGAGGGGAAAATGGATTGGAGGTGAAAATGTGTTAGAATCATTAAATTATACACTTAAAGAAATCAATTGATTTTTTAGTATACAAAGGAAACTTCAAAAAAGCACTGAAAAGGCTTGGCCAACTGTGCAGCTGCTCATGGGAGTTGGTATTTGTCATATCTCCTGTGATGTATTTATTAATAGTAGTGGTTTTATTACAGATGAATAAGACACCAATATATGCATGAAGGGATAACACTGAGTTGCCCCAGGAGAAAGAAATCAGGTAAAATTCATTGGATCTATTGATGAGGAGATTTTTTTTCTCATAGCTGAGTTGGCAGGAAATTGGACAGATTGGGTTGTACCCCAGTAAGTGTAACACACAGTAGAATGTGGGGGGTTGTGTGGCTATAGGACATATTCACATCATTTCACCTATTATTGAGTATCCATGCTGATGAAAGAAGTTATCCTTCACTTATGCCATGCATGGAAGTGGGTCTATGAAGGGGCAGAGAGGAGGAAATGCTGTTCAGTAATGTTTGGGTAGGTTGTGGAGTCAGTAAAATATTCCTGTAATGGGACTTTATTTTTTCCCAATCTTGACAATCAACGGATACCTTATCAGAGAGAGCAATTGAAGATCTGTCTCTATTCACTTGGTTATTAGGTAAGTCTATAGGATATTTTCTTGGGTAATGATTGATGTGGGAGGGCCCACCACTGTGGCTAAGCTCAACAGTAGTCATTTTAATTGGAAGCCTTTTAGACTGTACTAAAATAATAAAAGCTGATCAAGCCATAGAAAATTGGTAGTTTGAATAAGAAAGTTCTCTATAGACACATATATATGAATACTTAGTCACTGGGAAGTGGCAGTGAGTTTAAAGATTAGAAGGAATAAGAGAAGGTGAGGCTTCATTGGAGGATGTGGGTGTGTCAACAAGGATGGGTTTGTGTTTTCAAGAAGCCAAAGCAATGGCAGAATCTCTCTCTTTGCTTAAGGATCAATAGTTCTCTATTGCTCCAGTGATGGGATCCCTCCCTTGGTGAATGACCAAACTTCTGAATATGTAAGCAAGCCTCTAGTTAAATGTTTTGTTTTCTAATAGTTGCCTTATCCATGGTATCTCTTCACATCAATAAAAGAGTGACTAAGACAGTGGCAAGCCAATAAGCAGTTTTTTGCTGTTACTGATACAACTTCCTGTTTATTCTTCCTCGGTGATAGACTATAACCCTTCTATTTCCAAAGTTATTTTTGATTGTAGTATTCTACATAGTGAGAAAGAAGCAAACTAGAACATTTACATCTCAGGTAGGTACACGAGTATATCTTACCTTTAAATAAAAATAAAATGTCTACACACTATTATTTGTGGTTTTAAGATAAGTGGCATTGGCACTGTTAGACATTTTTCCGATGAAAGTCTTACTATGTTTATTGTTGTAAGGATCCACCATGTCCAAAGAGCAAATTCCATAGCAAAGGTTTTATTCAGCTTATACTTCCACATTGTTGTTAATTATCAAAGAAGTTGGGACAGAAACTGAAACAACAAAGGATCCTGGAGCCAGGAGCTTATTCAGAGGCTATGGTGTGGTGATGCTTATTGTCTTGCTCCTCTAGTCTTGCTTAGCTTGCTTTCTTAAAGAACCCAGGACTACTAATACAAGGATGTCAACACCCACAATGGAGTGGGTGCTCTCCCACCAATTATGAAATTTCCTAACAGCTGGATCTTGTGGAGGCATCTTCTCAAATGAGGCTCCTCCTCTTTGAAGAAGCTAGATCTTGTCAATTGCTATGAAACCAGTGTGGCATTCTAAATGTATTATGTCTATGAGGAGGTGTGGCCTTGTAGGAATAGGTCTGGCCTTGCTGGAGGAAGCATATCATTTTGGGGCTTTAAAGCTCTACCAGTGTGGAAGAGACCCTCCCTGCATACAGAATACATAGTTTTTCCTGGAAGCATTTGGATGAAGATGCATAATTCTAAACTTCCTCTCCACCACCATGTCTGCATAGACACAGCCATATTTTCTGCCTTGATGATTGTGGAGTAAATCTCTGAACGTGTAATGAAACGTAGAAAAGCCCTAATGAAATGTTGTCTCTTATGAGTGGCCTTTGACATGGTGTCTTTTCACAGCAACTAATCCCTAAGAGAATCAGTTACTGCAGAAACTCTCCCAGATATTAAAATTAATCAACAATAGAGATTATTATCAAATGTTGAAGCATACAAACTTATTCTAGAGAGGAAAATTGTAATGACTGAGTCCATGGCATTCTTGCCTCAAAAAAGAAAAAAAAAAAAAAAACCTCTCAGAGTATAGATGGAACCCAGGCAGACATCCATGAAGTACATGGGCTCCTCAGGAAGTGACCCACAAAGTGGGCAAACTCATAACATTTGAAACCCATGACAACTGGCGTAGAAAAGAGGTAAGCATATATGCATTGGTTACACCTTCAGTGTTTTCTGAGAATGAGGTCACATATAAGTAAAAGACTAGAATTTCCAGGCTATAGACAGGCTGAAGTTATACATAGGTATGTAGGGGGTCATGTGTTTAGAGGAGAGCTAGGTGGAACAGGCCACTGTGGGGCTTTTTATGGTTATCTGAGGATCTCATTGGAGACCTGCAAAAGATCACAGGATTCATCACAGGGAAAGAGTGCTCACGGAAGGAACTCATGATCCATTCCAACCCAAAATTATCTCACAGCATATTCATTTTCTGTTTTACTTTACTTTTGGAACTGATTACACAAAATCAAGGTTTCTGTGATGATTTAGGGAGTCTCATAAATATAAACATTCACTAGTCTAGATTGCCTGTGTAAAAATGGACACACACGCACACTCACAAACACACACACCCACACAAACACACACACACACAAACACACCCATCTGTAATGACAGGCTGGCTATTTGTTAAGAAAACAAAGAAGCCAATGTGGATATGGCCCAAGTTTGACTATTTCCTTAAAATTTCTCTTCTTCCTGTGTCTCCAGCTTAACTTTTTGAGAACTCCAACTTAGAATTCATTTGTCTCTCAGTGTCCTCTACTCCTTGTGTGTCCCTTATTACTTTTAATGGTCACCATCAATTAGAACTTTCTTATCTTCAATCTGGTCTGTTTTATGCATGTGAATTTTGGATTTCTTAAAAAAGATATCTTTGTGGGATTAGAGAGATGAATCAATGGTAACAAGCACTTTTGCACCACAAGAAAAATGGATTTGGTTTCTTGATTTCATATCCAATGGCAAATAATCACCTTAATGGCAGCTCCAGAGGACCTGACAACGCATGTCTCTGTGTTCACCTGTACTCAAAAGCACATGCCATATCCCCACCCACATAAGTAAAGATAATAAATCTTAAAATGTGAGACAGGTTTCTTTAAGTGTCATTATTCAAAGAAAACCTGATTTTCTCTGATTTCTGAGTCTATTTCAATCAGTTTTCTGGGTTTCACCTTGTGCAACAAGGCCACATTTCTTTTAAATCTCCCACTTTCCCCAAATTTTTGTTTCTCCTTCAGTCTTCACATCAGAGGTTCTAACTATGTCCTGTCCTTCTCCCCTACTTCCTAAACATCCATCTTTTTCTGCCATCCCTGCTCCTCCAAGTTCCATCTCCAATTCCTTATTCTGCATGCAGACCAGAGAAGCTGTTCCTTTTAGCATGTATGATTTTAGGTATATGTACTGTTCACCGCCTGAAATGAAACTTTCATCTTCATTTGATGTTCCTTCCACTGTAGGCCATCTCTTCCAGCAAATTGTTCACTTACAGCATGTTATGTCACACATTTACATTTTTAGAACAAAACACATTTTATTGGCAAAGATACTGGGATTGTCAAAGACCCTTATGTAGCTAACACAGTAAAAAAAAAAAAAAAAAAAAAAAAAAAAAAAAAAAAAAAAAAAAAAAAAAAACTTTTTTTTTCTTCCAGTCCTATATGTTTACGTTTCTGTACTTTATGATTTTTCAACTTCAAGAATCTTTGGCACCATAGTATAGACATAGATATGGATGTCACCATGAAACTTGATAAAGTACATGGAAGGATTAGCTAGAAATTGGTAAACAACCTTTCCGAACTTTTTGGAACCATCTTTTCTGGTGTACTGCATCCAGTTACCTATCAACACATCACTGTCATCTCCTGATCTCTCCTCAGCCGGAGGAGTGTCTGGAATCATGTGGAGGTTAACTTCCTTGTAGTCATCCAGGAGCTGATAAGCATAGAGAGCTGGATCCTTCTTGTAGGTAATGTAAAACAAATCCTTCATGATTCACATGATCCTAAGACTCAGCTCCTCTACTTCTTGCCTCTTTCTGTGAGTATGTGTGTGTGTACAAGTGTGTCTATATTATTGATGTCTCCTTTTACATCCAAGTCAACACATAGTGGTTTTTGCAATAAACGGCTGGCATTATTTCACATTAGGCAATATGCCTTGATGTAGATGGTGGGACTAAATACCACACTGAAACTGGAGATGGCTAGAAATCATCACAGTTGTTTGTAGTATAGGTGAAATTTACACTTTTGACCTAAACTTCTGGGTCCACCCTATGGCTTTAAGATGGATGGATAGGGGATCAAGACCCTTAACTTGCATTGCATTTTCCTTCTTCTTGAACTCATATTAAAAAAAAAAAAAAAAAAAAGCTCATGGAGTTGATGATTCTGTTGGCCTGGACGTTCTGCTTTTGTAACTTCTAGACAGAGATACCCTTAAAGAGACAGATACATTCCATCACATTTTGTAACATAAAGAATTCTGTGGTGAAATGGGTTTGCAATGTCAGTCGTGGGTCTTTGATGAAGATTTTGTTCCGAAGTACAATGTTCAAAGGTAGAACAATATACACAATCTGAAAAGTGATTGGACCCTGAGGGCTTTAATCAATGAGTTAATTGATTGATGGGTGTGCATGGAAGGGGTGAGGCACTTGTAAAGGAACATGGTCATTGGGAACATGTCTTGGAAGGTATTTATTGTCTTTGGTCGCTTCCTGTGTTGATGCTTACTGGCTGCTAATAAGTTGGACAACTGTGCTCCTTGATGCCTCTTTCATACTCTTGTGACCATGGACCTGTTTTCCTTGCTGCTAAGGCACATTGTAACAGTAATGAAAATGATTTACATGAATGTTTTTCACTAGTGATACTGACTTGTCTGGTGCAGAGTAACCATGGTTTAATTCTTTAAGCTTTTTTCTGGAAGAATCATGCTAACATTAGACACAAAGTTACCAAGCAGTTGTACCTGGAAGATTCTGGCAGTGTATCTGTTGTCTGAGAAATAAAGAAATTTGCTGCTTCACACACTGGTCCTTTCACTGTATTCACTACTATATTTTAATAGATTGCAATATCATATGAAGTAGCAGAAAATGATGGGAAAATGGAACGGAGGTGAAAATGTGTTAAAATCATTAAATTACACACTTAAAAATAAAGGAATCAATGGATTTTTTAGTATAGAAAGGATACTTCAAAAAAGCTGCTGAAAAGTCTTGGCCAACTCATGGGAGATGGTATTTGTCATACCTCCTGTGATGTAGCTGTTAATAGTAGTGGGTTTATTACAGATGAATCAGACACTAATATAAGCATTAAGGGATAACTCTCAGTTGCCTCAGGAGAAAGAAATCAGGTAAAATTCATTGGATTTCCTGATGAGGATTTTTTTTGTCATAGCTTTGGTGGCAGGATATTGGACAGATTAGCAAGTCCCCCAATAAGTGTAACACACAGTAGAATGTGGGGGTTGTGAGGCTATAGGAAATATTCAGTTCATGGCACATATTATTGAGTATCCTTGCTGATGGAGGTAGTCACCCTTCACTTATGCCATACATGGAAAGTGTCTATGCAGGGGCAGAATGCAATAGATGGTGTTGAGTAATGTTTGTGTAGGTTATGGAGTAAGTTAAACATTACTGTGATGGAACATTATTTTTTTTCCCAATCTTGACAATCTACAGTTACCTGAGAAGAGAGAACAATTGAACATCTGTCTCCAATCACTTAGTCATTAGGTAAGTCTATGGGTTATTTTCTAGTCTAATGATTGATGTGGGAGGGCCCATCACTGTGGCTAAGCTCATAAGTAGTCCTTAATAAATGGGAGCCCTTTAGGTTATATTTAAAAAAAAATAGCTGATCGAGCCATGGGAAAAGTGGTGGTTTGAATAATAAATCCCCTATAGACACATATATATGAATATTTCATTACCAGGAAGTGGCAGTGCGTTTAAAGATTAGAAGGAATACGAGAAGGTGTGGCTTCATTGGAGGATAGGTGTGTCAACAAGGATGAGTTTGAGTTTTCAAGAAGCCAATACAATGGCGGAATCTCTCTTTTTGCCTAAGGATCAATAGTTCTCTATTGCTCCAGTGATGGGGTACCTCACGTGATGATTGACCAATCTTCTGAAAATGTAACAAAGCCTCCAATTAAATGCTTTGTTTTCTAATAGTTGCCATAACAATGGTCAGGTGATTATGTTAGCCTCTATCAGCAGACCTCGGAGACTAATTTTCTCCAGAGTTTCAGTGTTCAGAGTACTCTCTGCAGACAAGATCTCCTCTTGCAGAGAAGGGTCCCAGATATCTGGTGTTCGAACCTTTCTCCTGGCAGATGTTGTAATCCACTCACTAGAGGTACTAAGATCCAATGGAGAGTCCTGTGGGGACCTTTGGGGTGTCCACAGACTCTGCCACCAAGGTGCCCGGTGCTGTAATGGATTGGAAGGGACTTGTGACCCTGGTCAGGCCGGTTTATCTGCTTCCCTAATGAATGCAGTCTCAGGTCCTGCATGATAGGATTGGAGCAGAAGTGGTTTTCCATTCACAAAGGTCTTAAGATCTCGTGGATGTTTCTGTGAGGACCTTGGGGCTGTCCTCAGACTCCGTCCAACAAGTTGCCCAGGTGCTGGCACAGACCAGAGGGACTTGTGACCATTGTCAGGCCAGTTTTTCTGCTTCCCTAATTAATGCAGTCTCAGATCCTGTGAGATTGGATTGGAGCAGAGGTTGTGTTCCATTCACCAGAGGTCTTATGATCCTATTGAGGGTCTTTTGGGGACGTTAAGCGTGTCTGCAGACTCAGAGCACAATATACCCTGGTGCTGGCTTGTCACTCTCTCTCTCTTATGGTACACTTTCTCTGACTCCTTAAACAGATGTTGTAAAGATAATATTTTCGGACTCTCTAGACGCTGTAACCCTTTCCTAATGTCAGAAGTATACTGCCCAATGGAAGCCATGACACCTGTCACCTGCTGGCACGCCGAAGTAGGGTCAAAGGTAGTGTAACACCTCTATACCTTTCAGAGGTATTCTAAAAACACTGCTGGGGGCTCCTTTTTCTCTTGTAGGATCTCTCTTACCTTGGCCAAATTGGTGGGGCACCTGCCAGCTCCTTTCAGTCCTATTATCAGAGCCCAGCAGAAAATTGTAAATTGCTCCATATGGTCAGTCCTGTCAGGACATGTCAGAGGGAAGGCTGCATCCATTTCATTCAGAAGTTTTATGGGTAGTCAATTGGCCCCCAGCATGCTCTTTCTTTCCTCTCAGAATCCTCTCCTTCTCCTCTGTGGTGAAAGAATCTGTAGCTGCTGACAGTCATCCCAAGTAGGCTGAAGAGAGAATATGAGAGATTCCATTAGATTAGGAGGCTAGAGGGGTTTTCAAAGAAGGGAGGTGTGATTTGCCTTCCAGTTATAGAGTTCAGAGGAGGAAAAGGGCCATTACTGAAGGGTCAGCAGTTGTCTGGGGCCTGCTGGAGGAGGGTCATAAGTACATAAAGGCAGTGCAATGGTTGAATCTGGTCACTCTGGGCTTCGAGCTCGCTGGCCTTGGGCTTTAGCAACTGGTCCCTCCCCAAATATCTAGTGGCACTCTGTTGAGAGTTCTTGGAGGGGACCAGTAGGGAATATGGGGGTGGGGTGCTATGCCATTTTTGAGGTTCTTCTAACTCTGGATAGATCTTGGGAGAAACCGAGGGCTGCAGTTCAACCTGTGCCAGTTTTAACTTTTTTTTCACCTCTGGGTGGCAGAGGGCCAGGACTGGGGAGCCTGGATTATTCTTTTTAACCCAAGTCTTTAAACAGGATGGGAGAGGGGGGATCCTGTGCTAAATTTTTCTAGATGAGAATGTAGGGCACGTAATCTGGCTGAGAACCTGGTCCCCTCTGTAAAACAACTTTAAGAGCTGAAAACAGAACCAAACAAAGAGTGCCCTCTAGTGGCCAACTATCATCAAAGATGGCCATTCTGTAGATCAGAAAGTTCTCTAAAATCTATTTCAGACATACACAGAGAGAATGTGAGTGTTAGTCTTAATTTCACTCGAGTGATCAAGGGTCAGTCCAAGGGGCATGTTAATAGTCGGTCCCATCATCAGAGTCACATACAGGGAAAAAAATATATACACAAAAAAGATTACAATAACCAAGACAAAGCCCCAATAAGATGGCCGAGAGATCACACACTCACTTGGCACCCAGTAACAGAAACAGACAGCCGAGTGAGCACACTCTCACTTGGCACACTGATAGGAGATCTCCAGGTATCCCTGGAACTTCCTCAGAACTCCTGGGATGTCCCAAAGGGTGGAAGCCGGTTTCTCCTGACATGTCTGTCAGTAACCCTTTTCCATCTGAAAAAGGGAGTTCATTGCTCTCACGAGCATTTACAACTGCAAACGGAGAATAGTGAATTCAAACAGAGCTGGCACAAAAAGATAGAGACAAAGATAGAGTAAAGTTATAGAAAAAGATAGAGACAAAGATACAGACAAAGATAGAATCCTACCTCCAAGCAGGGTCTCTGAGAATTGGGGTAGGCCACAAATCATGGTGGAGAAGCCCCCAAATGTAAGACCTCAGAAGCTGGGCCTCCTCTCAAGTCCTGGAATGAGCTGGCCAGCACCCCAATGACCCAAGAGAAAACCACAACTGACGCAAACTGCAAGAGTTTTTACTATTAGCTGGCTGAGGACAAAGTCACTCTGCCTAGCAGGGCAGGGGAGTTTGACACCGAGCTGTGACAGTAAGGGGCTTTTAACAGCTAGCTGAGGAATTGGGAGGAGTTGGGAGGAGAGTTGGGAGGAGTTGGGAAATGTTTGTAGGGGAGTTCCTCTCTTCCTGGTGTTCTTGTTGAAATTTACAAGGCAGGACTGGGGCGTGAGTCCTTTCTAAATTTTTATCACCTTGTCCTTGGCACAGGAAGGCAGGCATCTCTGGTTGAAAAGTATAGAAACAAAAAGCCTTTTTGCTGGCTATAGAGAACAAAGAGCTTCTTCCTAGCTGTATTTTCAGAGATCAGGGAAAACAAGCTTGGGGAACGTCTAGGGGATTTACCTTCCTGCGAGATACACTTTAAGTTGGAGTCTCACCATAGGACATTTTTTCTACCACACACAAAACTTTACACAGAAAATTATTTTAATTATTTTTAATAAATATATAATATTTGGTTTGAATCAAATGTCATATCCATATACAATACATGGTAGAATTCCAAAAAAACGTGTAATATTTACTTTAAACAATTCATACATTTACACCTCACAGCACTTCTTCATAACTGTACTACCATTGCTGAGATCCTTCTTCTTCGTAAATGGTCCTTCTCTTATTTTTATAATGGTTCTCCTTTTCTTTGTGTGTATATCTGGGAACATCTCATGCAGGTGGTTGTATTGTACTAGTTGCTATATTTTTGTGATCACAAGGTCTAAAGGACCACAATCTGGTCTTGAACTACACATATAAGAGCATCTGACCCTGAATTGCTCTTTTTCCTGAATCTACTTCTCCAGTTAAGGTTTCACAAACACTACTATTGAAGTACTCTATCAAAATGGGAAAAAATGAAAATATTACACCGTATCTTCATCTGTTTCTACCTGAGGTGATATATTCTCATCTTTGTCAAATGATGGGCTTTGTTCTATATAGACAAAAAAAATGGAAACATAATATGCTATATTAGTAAAAGGGGATAAAGTATTAATGATTTGAATTTCTCAGGAAATACTGCCCAGGTGAATTTTTGAAACAGCTTTTAGAAATGACATAATTACGTACATGAAATCCGGCATAGGTATAGATGAGAAGTAAGGTTTCCAAATTATAGGGCTATTGAATATTTTTACCAATATTATAGAAAAAAATTCCCTAACTTAAAGAAAGATATGCTCATGAATAAACAAGGAGACTACAGAACGCCAAATTATTTGGACCGGAAAAAAAATAATTTCTTCCATCATATAATAGTCAAAACACCAAATGCACAAAACAAAGAAAGAATATTAAAAGCAGTAAGGGAAAATGGTCAAGTAATATATAAAGGAAGATCTATCAGGATTACACATAACTTCTCCCCTGAGACTATGAAAGGAGAAAATCTAGGGCAGATGTCATACAGAATGTAAGAGAGCAGAAATGCCAGCCAAGACTACTATATGAAGCAAAACTCTTTTAACATAGCTTGGGAAAACAAGGTATTCTGTGACAAAACAATATTTACACAATATCTTCCAATGCATCCAGCACATCAAACGATAATAAAGGGACAATTTCAATATAAAGAGGGAAATTACACTCAAGAAAAAAGAAGAAATTAAAGTTGAAGGAAACCTAAAAGAAGATAGCTACATGAACAAAATTCCAACTCTAATAACAAAAATAACAGGAAGCAACAAGGACTTTTCTTAGTATCTCTTAATATCAGTGGACTCAGTTCACCAGTAAAAAGGCATAGAATAAAAAAATGGATGTGTAAGCAATATTCAGCATACCAAAAACAAACACCAAGGACAAAGTCAGGCATTACCTCAGACTAAAAGGCTGGAAAGGAACTTTCCAAGCAAATGATCCGAAGAAATAAGGTGGAGCAGCCATTCTAATATCAAATAAAATTGACTTTCAACCAAAAGTTATTGAAATAAGCAAGGCGGGAAACGTCATATTCATTAAAGTTAATATTTACCAAGATGGACTCCCAAATCTAAACATTTATACTCCAAATGCAATGACATCCACATTCATAAAAGAAACCTTAGTAAAGCTCAAAACTCACATTGTACCACACACAATAATATTGGAAGACTTCAACACCCCTCCCTCATTAATGGACAGATCCTGGAAACTAAAACTAAAAAGATACACGGTGAAACTTGTGGAATTTATGAAGCAAATACGTTTAGTTGATATCTATAGAACATTTTATCCTAAAACAAACGAATGTCCCTTCTTCTCAGGACTTCACGATGCCTTCTCCAAAATTGACCATACACTCAGTCACACAACATGCCTCAACAGATATAAAATTATTGAAATAATTTCCTGCTTCCTATCAGATCACCACAGACTAACTTCAACGATAATATAAATAATTGAAAACCCACATACACGTGGAATGTGTACAACAATCTAGTCAGTGACAAAACAGTCAAGGAAGAAATATAGAACTAAATTAAAGACTTTTCAGAGTTTAATGAAAATGTAGCTACAACATACTGCAAGTTATGGAACACAATGAAAATAGCCCTAAGAGGGACACTCATAGCTCTCTCTGAATGCCTCTAAAAAAACCGGAGAGAGGATATAGGAGTAGGTTGACATCACACCTTAACACTATAGAACAAAAGGAAGCAAATTCACCCAAAAGGAGTTGAAGTCAGGAAATAATCAAACTCAGTGCTAAAATCATCCAAGTGGAAACAAAGGAACAATACAAAAATAATCAAACAAACTGGGAGCTTGTTCTTTGAGAAAATCAACAAGATAGATAAACCATTAGACAGACTAAATACAGAACACAAGAACAGTATCCAATTTAGCAAAATCAGAAATGAAAAGGGAGAAATAACACCAGAAATTTAGTAAATTTTAAATATCATCAGATCCTACTATTCAAGGCTGTACTCAACAAAACTTGAAAATCTGGATAAAATGGACACTTATTTAGACAGATATCAGGTACCAAATTCAAATCAGGATCAGAGAAACCCTGTAATTACTTCTACCACTGTGAGGAGCCGCCCTCACGGTCACCAATACAAGATGGCACTGACAACACCATTGTCACCATTGCTCATGGTGAGTACGCTCAGGCGTCAGGGTATCTTTCCATTACCTGAACCCTGCCTCTCCAATGGCGTCATCAGGCTGATGGTGGGCAGACAATTCCGGTGATTCACGTCTCCAACCGTATTTCTAACCATACTTTGCAACCTATATAAGGGAGGGGTTTTCTGCTCTCTGGGTCTCCTGTCTTGAAGCTGTTCATCTATCTCTGGAGATGTATTAAAGCTTTACTGCAGAAAGATCTGAGTGTCCTGCATGTGTTCTTGCTGGCGAGATGGTAGCGCAGGTCATCCGGTGCCATAAACCCAGGATCAACATCGCTGGCATGGAGGAGAACCCCTGGAGATGGGGTGGATTCAAAACTGCAGGGAAAAGGTAAGTTTGGAGTGGTATGTCTCATCGTGACCCTCTTATCCCTATTGATTTCGGTCTTAATCTAGATGCACCCTAGGAAGGGGCAGTAGAAGCTCTAGTCTTGGTTGCCCTGGCCCTCATTCTGTTTCTTATTCTGTCCATCGAGGCTGGTGCTGAAAAATGAGGTGTTGTCAGTCCGACGTAGATAAGTGGCAACACTGAGGTATCTTCTAAGCCTTCCGTAGATAAGGGAGCAGAGCACTGTGTTTACTTTCGCTTTGCTTAAGGAGTACTATAAATGGGGTGTAGATCAAGAGCAGGGACTCACTCTATCATGGCCTCCTCAAAGTCAGTGATCACTGCATTACAGGCAGGTTGCCTCCAGTACACTGCAGAACTTTGTTAAGGAAGTGGATCGCATTTCTCCCTGGTATTCTTGTTCGGGGTCTCTAACTGTAGCCTTATGTAGTAAGCTAGGAAGTGACCTTGACCTTAAGCATAAAGAGGGAGACTTACGCCTGGGCACCAAGGCATTTGCAAGCTAATATAAAACTGTCTAGAGGATGAAACCTGCCAAACAGCCAATGTGGAGGGACAGGGAATACTAGAAGAGGTTCAGGACAGTATGTCAGAAACCTAACAGAATGAGAGAATGGGAGCTTGAAAAAAGAAAGACATGTCTAAGAAAAAGGGCCCTCCCAGGGATTCAGAAGGAAGGGGAGAGAGAAAAGAGGGCAGTAAAACTGATCCCTCTACTAAGAAAAAGCCACACATGTAATTCAACATTGCCTTGAAGCTTGGGGACAAACCAAATTTCTTAGAACCGATAATGGACTGGCTTACACCTCTCAAAATTTTCAACAATTCTGTCTACAGAGGAATGTAACTTATTTAACTGGTTTGCCATACAGGGACAAGGCATTGTGGAATGTGCCCACCACACTGTTAAAACTTACCTTATCAAAAAGAAAGGGTGAGTCGATGAGGCTCTTACCCTTAACACTGAGAGTGGACATCTCCATGGTACTCTTTACTCTTAATTTTTTGAATATTGATGAGCAAGGCCACACTGCAACTGATCGTCACTGTTCAGAACCAAACAGATCTAGAGAAATTATCAAATGGAAAGTTGTCTTAACTGGAAAATGTAGAGGCCTGCATCCTATTTTAATAAGATCCAAAGGAGTTATTTGTGTCTTTCCACAGGAAGAAGACAATCCCCTTTGGGTTCCAGAATGCCTCATCTGAAGGATCTCCCCTTCAGAAGATGTGGACAAAAGAGGGAATTCTGGAAACAACGATGGATAATGACCCTTCTACTGGAGATCATGGTTCCTAGTATATCGGGGGAATTGTGTTGGGGTATTATGTCTAACATTCTGTTCATGCCTGTCATGCACAGTGCACAAGTTTTTCCACATTTCTTTACTACTGATAGGGAGCTGGGACTTGCCTTTTTACCATTAGATGGACAAATTCAGGTTCTGATGGAAAATAGAACTTCTACCTCAAAGGAAGCCTGTGCTTTGTAATGATCTCTGACTTGAAAGACCAACGCCAGTGTATATCCTTATAAAATCAATCAGTGGCCTTGTTGAAAGCAGCTGCTTGGAGAACCCACTCTGAAATAATAGCCAATGCCATGATAATTCAAGGCTGGAGGCCTAGTCATAAATCCAGGAAAGCACTGCCCCAGCATCCCAGAACGGCACCCTTTTTGTAAAGGAAGATCCTCAGAGGACTCCATGCTTCCTTGGACTGGGTGCCAGGCCAGAAAAACCTTTTGGGTGGTTGAAGGATTTTTTTTCCTTTTCCCCACATGTAAGTGTAGAGATTAATGAAATCCTTGCTGGACATGATTTTAACTTCATGGATTCTGATCGGGCAGATGCTAACCCTTTTGATCAATGGTTACTTTGTGGGGTTAATGAGAGCTGTACCGATCTTTCACCTATGGCAACGATTGGAGGTGGATATAGTGAAAAGGTCCAAATGGGTTTTGAGTGGTAGGGCACTTTGAGTGCTGGTTTGGGGTCTTTCGATTGGTCCTCCTCTAATACTAAATATAAATCATTTAAAAGGGTGAATTATACTGTCACCCCGGTTTGTGTTTGACCCCCTTTCTGTGGGTTGTAAGTAATAAAAGTTTAAATAATAATCAATTAGAATTAGATTGCTTGCTTAATGAAAGTTTCTATACCCTGTGTTGGGATGCTACTAAGTATTGCTTTGCTTTGGTTACTCATGTGCCTAGATTTTTTCCAGTTCCTGTGGAAGCCTCTAGAATTTAAGCTTATTTAGAGAAAAGAGAGATTTTGGAATCTCTGCTATTATAGTTGGCTTGGTAGCAACAGCAGCACTAGCTGCCTCTGTCACTGTTTCGGCCCTGGCCTTGTCTGCTACGGTTCAGACAACGCAAACTATAAAATGACCTTTAGGCAAGAGTGACATTGGCCCTGAACAGCCAGACCATGGCCAACTCCCAGATACAGAGAGGCCTCATGTTGGTAAACCAACGGATCGATCTGGTCCAAGAGCAGGTGTATATTCTTTGGCAAATGCCTCAGCTGGGTTGCAAACATAAGCTGCCTAGCGTCTGTATCACCTTACTACAATTTCAGAATTTTACAAGAGCAGCTAACCTGTAAAAGGCTTTGTCTTGTTATTTGTTACAGAATTGGACCATAGAATTTGAACAGACACTCCGGGAGCTGAGGATCACCATCTTATAAGTCGATTCGACATGTCTTGACCTGTCATTGATGGAAGGATTTTCTACCTGGATTTCTGCAGCATTCTCCTACTTCAAGCAATGGGTGGGGGTGGTTTGTTTGGAGTGGCTGTGTACAGTGGAGTACTGCTCCTACTATGGATGATCTGCAAACTTAAATCCCAAACAAGGAGGGACAGGATGGTAGTAACCCAGGCACTTGTTGCTTTGGAGCAGGGTGTTTCCCCCGATATATGAATATCGATGATGCTCAAGCAATAAGGTTGCTGGACATCCAGCTCCACAAAACCCTGAGGCGAGTCTTGCTGCATGGGTTGGAGCGGGTGTGCTTTAACAACCCAGGTGAGTTTTGTGGCTAAGCACTGCACTGGAATGGCGTTGTGGTGTAATTTGAGCTTCTTTCTGGGAGATATGTCATCTTTCAAGAAGGTTGAGTGTCCTAGTGTCCTTCCCCCCAGGAAAAACGACAGGGGAGCTGACCAAGACCCCTCTGGGTGACGAGCCTGGAAGGAGGTTTTGTGTAAGGCCCCTATGCTTGCACAGTGGGAATTTGACCTCTATCTCCACTCTCCATACTGTGTGGCCTGTTGCTTCTAACATAAAAGAAAAGGGTGAGATGTGAGGAGCCGTCCTCACGGCCACCATTACAAGATGGTGCTCACAACACCATTGTCACTATTGCTCGTGGTGAGTGTGCACAGGCATCGGGGTATCTTTCCATTACCTGAGCCCTGTCTCTCCAATGGTGTCATCAGGCTGATGGTGGGCAGACAATTCCGGTGGTGCATGTCTCCAACCATACTTCTAACTGTACTTCACAGCCTATATAAGGGAGGGGTTTTCTGCTCTCTGGGTCTCCTGTCCTAAAGCTGATCATCTATCTCTCGAGATGCATTAAAGCTTTACTGCAGAAGGATCCGAGTGTCCTGTGGGCATTCTTTCTGGCAAGACTGTAGTGTGGATCATAACACCTCTAAAGAATTAGAAGCAATCGTTAATAGTCTCCCAACCAAAAATAAGCCCAGGGTCTGATGTGTTTAGTTCAGAATTCTATCAGATATTCATGGAGACCTTATACCAATACTCCTCAAACTATTATGCAAAATTAAAAGAGAAGGAACACTATTTAATATGTTCTATGAAGCAAGATTACAACTATACAAAACCTAATGAAGAAAGGAAACTTTATTCCAATTTCCATTATGAATATCGATGCCAAAATAGAAAATAAAATCCTTTCAAAACGAGTCCGAGAATACATCAAAAGGATAATCCATCATGACCTAGTTGGCCTCCTTCTTATGATTCAGAGAGAGTTTAATATCGAAAATCCATCAATTAAATCCATTATAGAAAAAAAAAACAAAAACAAAAACAAAACAAAAACTCAACTACAAAAACCACATGATTATTCGATTAGATGCTGAGCAAATAGTTGGATAAATACAATGCCCATTCATAATAAGTCCAGGAAAGACCAGGAATTCAAGGCATACACCTAAAAAAAAAAAAGAAGAAGAAGAAGAAGAAGAAAAGAAAAGAAAAGAAAAGAAAAGAAAAGAAAGCCCAGGATTTAACTTTAATCTAAATGGTCAAAAACCAGAAGGAGTCCCACTAAAATCTGGGACTGGACAAGGCTGCCCACTTTCTCCCTACCTATTCAATAGAGTACTTGAAATACTAGCCAGAGCAATTACACACATAAAAAAAAAAAAAAAAACGAAAACAGATGAATACAAATTGGAAAGGAAGAAGTCAAAATTTCTCTATTTCCAGAAGATATGATAGCATGTATCTATGACCCCAAAAATTACAACAAAGAAAAGCTAATCCTGATACACATTTTCAGCTTAGGAGCTGAATTTAGAATTAATTTGAACATAACAGTGGAATTTCTCTGCCGAAAAGACAAATAGTATGAGAAAGAAATTAGGGAAAAACATGCTTCATAGTAGTCACAAATAATATAAAATTCCTTGGTGTGACTCTGAGAAAGTGAAATATATGTATGATAAACACTTCAAGTTTCTTCAAGAAAGAAATCAAAGAAGATCTCTGAAGATGGTAAAATCTCCCATTCTAATGATTTGGCAGGATTAATATAGTAAAAATGGCTATCTTTCAAAAAGCAATCTGATATGCATTGCAATCACCATCAAAACTCCAACTCATTTCTTCACTGAGTTAGAAAGGGCAATTTGCAAATTCATCTTGAAAAAAAAACCTACTATATCCAAAACTATACTCAACAATAGAAGAATGTCTTTTGTAATCACCATCCCTGACCTCAAGCTGTACTACAGAGCAATTATGATAAAAACTTCATGGTACAGGAATAGTGTTAGATAGGTAGATAAATGGAACAGAACTGAAGACAGAGAAATGAACCCAAACTCATGAGGTCACTTGATCTTTTACAAAGGAGATAAAACCACCCAGTGGAAAGAAAATGGCATTTTCAAAAAATGGTGCTCACTCAACTGGCAGTTAGCATATTGAAGAAAGCAAATTGATTTGTTCTCATCTCATTGTACAATGCTCAAGTCTAATTGGATCAAGGAACTGCACATAAAACCAGAGACACTGAAACTTATAGAGGAGAAAGTGTGGAAGAGCCTCGAAGACAAGGTTAAATGGGGAATATTCCTGAACAAAACAGCAATGGCTGTTATTATAAGATTAAAAATAGACAAATGGGACCTCAAAAATTGCAAAACTTCTGTAAGGCAAGGGGCACTATCATTAGAACAAAACGGGGAAAAAGTCTTTATCAATGCTAAATCAGATAAGGGACTAATATTCAATATATACAAAGAACTCAAGAAGCTGGATTCCAGAAAATCAGATAACATTATTTTAAAAAATGGGGATGGTTCTAAACAAAGAATTCCAAATTAAGAAACACTGAATGGCTGAGAAGCACCTCATAAATGTTCAAAATCCTTAATCATCAGGGAACAGAAAGTCAAAATAACCCTAAGATTCCACCTCACAGAGTCAGAATGGCTAAGATCTAAAACTCAGATGACAATAGTTGCTGGTGGGTATGTGGTGAAGTAGGAACACTCCTATATTGCTTGTGGAATTGCAAGTTGGTACTACCACTCTGGAAAGCAGATGGGGTTTCCTCAGAAAAGTGGTAATAGTTCTACTGAAGATCCAGCAATAGTCCTCCTTGGCATATATCCAGAAGATATTCCAACTTGTAATAAGGATACATGCATCACTATGTTCATAGCATCCTTATTTATAATAGCAAGAAGCTGAAAATAAACCTGATGCCCATCTTCAGAGGAATGAATACAGAAAATATAGTACATTTACATAATGAAATACTACATTACTATTAAAATCAATGAATTCATGAAATTCTTAGACAAATGGATGGATCTGGATAATATGTTCCTAAGTGAGATAACTCAATCACAAAAGAAAGCACATGATATATACTCACTGATATGTGGATGTTATCCTTGAAGCTCAGAAAAAAACAAGGTAAAATTTGCAAAACCCATGAAACTCAACAAGAAGGAAGACCAAAGTGTGGATATGTCGTTCCTTCTTAGAATTGGGAACAAAGATCCATGGAAAGAGTTACAGAGAAAAAGTTTGGAACTAAGACTGAAGGAATCCAGACACTGCTTCATTCTGTGATCCATACCATAAACAACCACCAAACCCAGATTCTGTTGAAGAGCCAAACAAGAGCTTAGGGACAGGAGACTGATATAGTTGTCTCCTGACACGATCTGCCATTTCCTGACAAATACAGAAGTGGATGCTCACAGAAATCCATTGGACTGAGCACAGGGTCCCTAATTATGGAGCTAGAGAAAGTACACAAGGAACATTCTATGAGGAAAAACAACTAACAAGTACTCCCAGAGTTCCCTGAGATTAAATCTCCAATCAAAGTAAACATAAGTTGTGACTTATGCCTACAGCTGCATATGTAGCAGAGGATGGACTAGTATGTCATCAATGGGAGGAGAGACACTTGTTCTTGTAAAGTTCCTATGACCAAGTTTTGGGAATGCCTGGGCCAGGAATTGGGAGTAGGTGTGTTGGAAAGCAGGGATAGAGGGGAGAGGACTGGGATTTTTGGAGGGGAAAATAGAAAAGGGAATAACATTTGAAATGTAAAAAAAAAAAAGAAAAAAAAAGAAAATAAATAATAAAAAAGGAATGAAATAAATTATTTGTAATGTTCTTGAAATAAATTTAGGTTTTGCAAACATATTATTGGAACAATGTTCAGGTATTTTCCGGTGGCAAAATCATAACAAGTTATTTTTTATCAACATATTGTGACTACAATGTCAAGAGTAGTTATATGTGTTGCTAAAACTCGGGTATAAGAATATATAGATATAGATAGATAGGTAAAATTTCAAATGAACTATATAAAATCTCTGAGAAAAGACTTCTTCCGTTTCAGGTGACTAGGTAAAAGTCTAGTGAACTGCACAACACACAATTAATACCCAACACTGAATATGCAGTAACCTTCAGAAAGAGACTCCTCCGAAATATTTATGTCATCTTCTTCATCATCAAAGTCCAAAAGTAATAAGTAATCTTCCTTTGGAATCACCATCATTTTCTTAAGAGCCATTCTTCTCTTAAAAACTATAATGTCTTCTTAGTTAAAAAAAAATGGAAAAAAAGAGAAAAAAAATATGATCTTCCTCCTTCATTTAACCCACAGAAGCCATAGGAAAAGGCAGATCGGGAGGTTTTTCCTCACATAGTGGCCTCTTGGGACTGAGATTTCTCTCCAGTCACACATCCTTTAACAGTCCAATAACCCTGATCAGAGCTGGTTATCTCTTCCAGGTCATTCAGAAGTGAACTCCTTCACAACCGCACCTTTCCTTGCTTGTCTGCTCAATGGGAAAAACAAACAAACAAACAAACAAACAAACAAACAAAACAAAGCAAAACAAAGACAAAAACAAAAAAAAGCAAAACAAAAACAAAGCAAAACAAAAACAAAAACCAAAAAAAAAAAAAAAAAAAATAAAACAAATAAAAAACAAAACAATAACAAAAATAAAAAACAAAACAAAATCAAACAAACAAACACACAAATAAATAAAACGTTATCAGGAGAGACCCACATGTAGTACTCTGAGGACCCTTTGTGATGCCAGATGGAGAAAACAGGTCTCATCCAGGGATTTCACCCTTTGGCTGAATATACCCTGTGTATGCTGTCATGGAGTACCAGGCACCATTGATTAGAAGGGAGGTCTCAGGAGGTGGAAATGAGCTACCTTCTTTAAGACAAATGATTTCCAGTTTCTAGGTTGATAAGCATTTGCAGACTTGAAAAAACATGAACAAATGTGTAACATGAAAGTACTGGAAATGGCACTACTAATTTCAACTGTAATATTTTTTGTTATTTATTTATGTGCATAAAAATTAAAATGTGTGTACTTTTTCTGTATGTACATACCCACAACAGAACAGTCCATGCTGTCCTAATAGATCAGAAGAGAACATCCAGATTCACTACAATCCCTGGTAAACTCCCACCTCCACCTTCCTAGTACTGAGCTTGATTACAAGAGTGTGCTAGGATGTGCAGGCCCTCTCTCCCTCACTTATGTGCTTGGATGCCCAGCCCCTTTTTCTCCCTTATGTGCTAGAGTGCTCAGGAACTCTCTCTCACCTATGTGCTATGCCCTCTCTCACTTCTGTGCTAGTCTGCTCATGCCCTCTCTCTCACTTATGCCTCTATAGCCTACAGAAGCTAAAAGAGAGCAGTGATTCTCTAAAACTGTAGCTGTGCATAAATTGTAAGCCACTATGTGGGTGCATTGTGCCCGGTCCTCTTCATAGAACAGGTGCTGTTTGTTTGTTTGTTTGTTTGTTTGTTTGTTTGTTTGTTTTTTGAGAGAGGGTTTCTCTGTGTAGACCTGGCTGTCTTGGAAATCACTCTGTATACCAAGCTGGTCTCAGACTCAGACATTCTTGGCCTCTGCCAACCAAGTGATGAGAATAAAGGCATACAGCACCACTGCCCAAACAACAGTTGCTCTTATCAGCTAATTTTCCACTTTTCAACTAATCTAGTGTGTACTTCATGTATCTTTAGGGCATTTCTCCCATTTACTTTCAAGGTGGAGGGTGTTTCCACCAGAACAGGGACCCAAAGTGGGATCCGTGGCACCATGGCATGGGTGTTTATTGTTACATGCCAACATTGAGAAATCCATCAAGAATCATTGGAACAGACTTCAAATGAATCACTTGAAAGAATATAAACAAGAAAGGGGGGTAAACACAGACTGTGGGAGATGTATAAATAATCTGGTTTACCAAAGTTTTATTGAACCCAGTGATCTCTACTCTGATATTAGTATGTCCATAAGAGTCCTGGGAGGCATCATGTATTCCCCAGTGCTGAGCAAATCTTGAGATGCCAGTAAAAGAAGCCTTTACAACTGCTCCTCCCTGGATAAAAATCAAAGGATTGAAATCTGTACAATTGCCATTGACTCCCCAAAGCACCCACTTGTGAAAGGAATGCATTCTAAAGTCCTGAATGAAAAATCTCTTTTTCATAAAAAATTCATTCTTTGGGTCATCTGTCTTGTTGGAAGAAAAGGAAAAAGTTTTACTCTGATCTGCCCAACAAGTGATGGAGGATCGACAATCAGACCAAGGCAGGATCAGACCTTCATCTTCCAAGACACAATGAGGGGCTATTTTTGGTTGGTGGGGACATTCTTTGTCTGAAAAGTTAGGTGGTACAAATGTACCATTAACCCAAATTGCCTCCTGCCAAAAGGTCCGATTTGTAAAGGTTATATCTACATTAGAATTATCTTGAGTTGTGCTCACCCAACCTCCTTGGTGCTCATTAAACCTCCCTAAAGCTCAGGCTGGGAGGTTGATACAATGTCCTTGTCCATTAATTTGAAAACATAAAAAACCCTGTTCTAGTAAGGAGTGGTTTTCTCCTAATGATAATAACGAGTTGGATCATAGGGTAAATATGGCAAATCCACTGTTTTATTATTAGTAAAGAATTTTGGAAATTTGGAAAATTTGGAAAACTATAGTATCATGGCGAACTGACATTGGTTTAGGGAAAGTCGAGAGAATAGCACATATCTGTTCACCCATTATACTAGGAACCTGAGACAAGTTCAGCATTGTCAGGATCAGGAACAGTCCTAAGGAGGTCAGCATTTTTGCACCATCGTTGATGAATATCCTGCGGGTGAGTCAATCCGGCAGCCAAAATGGGTTGTCTTCACTCTGTGGAAAAACACAAACAGCTCCCTGGGATCTGATTAAGATAGGATCCGGGCCTTTCCAGAGACCAGTTAAAACATCCTTCTGTTTGACCATTTCTTTTGGTCTATCAGGGTCTGAACTATGTCGCTCAGCTGCAGAACGTCCCTGCTCGTCAAGATTCAAAAAATTAAGTGTAAAGAGTGACATAGATACCGCTACTCTTGGCACTGAGGGCAGAGTCTCATCAACTCCCCCTTTTTGTTTTATAAGATAAGACATGAGTGTGTGGTGGGCACATTCCACAATGCCTTGTCCTTGAGTATTATAAAAAAGGCCAGTCAAGTGAGTGACATCCATTTGATGACAACATTGCTGAAATTTAGTAGAAGTATATGCTACCCCATTATCCGTTTTAAGAATTGTGGCCTTGCCCCAGCACTCCACACTTCTAGGCAGTGCTGTATAACATGAGAGGTTTTTTCCCCTGTTAAAGGTGTGGCAAACATTACACCATTGCAGGTGTCAAAGGAAACAAGTAAGTACTGATTTCTCCCAAAGGAGGAAATATGAGTGTCATCCATTTGCCAGACTTCTAATGGCCTGATGCCTCGAGGGTTTACCCCTACATGAGGTGTAGGCAAAAATTGACAACTACCTATGCACATAAGGCAGAGGTTCACTAGGACACTGAAGCCAACAATCCCGAGTCCGAGCAGCAAGCTGGCTTTCACCAGTCGTTGTTGGACTTTTTCTGCACTGAGTAGCTTGCATTTTATCTTGCAGGTACCTTTCTCCCTTATAATGAACTGCTTCCTCCTCCAAGTCCGTTTCTTCAGAGGAGCTAAGCCCTTCATCTGATTCTGAGCTACTAAGAGCTAGCTGCTTAAACTCATCTAGTGGCACGTAGAGGCTCCTTTCCTTATGTGCCTCTCCAGCTGGATCTCCCTTCTTCTCTCCCTTTCCATCCCTTTTCTAATCTCTCCCAAGGCATTCTTTTCTTTTTATATCTTTTCCTCGGGATCAAGGCCCATGAAAAGGCCTAAATGACCCTAAGCAAGCATACCATGGTGCCACATGGTCTATCTCCATGACAAATCCCTCTAAGGTATTAGTGGCACATTTTAGGCCACACTGCTTCAGGACCGAGTGTAAGGCCACTATTATAGAATGCGAGATTCTCATACTGCCGCTGTACAGGCCTGACTGTGACTGAAAAAGGACGCTGTCCAGGCACTGTCCAGTCCTGACCGTGACTGAAACTGGTCGCTGTCCAGGTGCTATCCAGGCCTGACCGTGACTAAGAACCAGTCAGCAGTGGAAGCAGTGGAAGAAAAACGAAATTGAAAGGAAAAGTGCAATCGCTGTGCAAACAATCAAAAGGGTGTCTAACTCTGGAGAAATTTCAAAACTGTATGTACCTTACAGATCCTTTCATCCCGCAGTTCTGATTCCGCCCCGCGAACAAGGGATCTTCCTTGCACTGGTGTGATGGTATAAAGTTCCCGGGTTCCTCGGTGCCACTTATTGCATCCCACTCGACCAGCAAGAAAGAAGCAACAAACCGGAATCTTCTGTGGCAAAAGATTTATTGCTTACTTATCAGGAAGACCATGATCCGGGAAAATGGCGCTGCTTATATAGCCAACAGCATGACGTTTCAGCACCTGATGTGACGTGACAGCTCCTGATTCGTTGCTTGCCCATCACCCCACTATTATGCCCCGAGAATGGGCAGTGACTAGGAGTGAGTTCACTCTTGCACCTGCGTACAAGGCTTGTTTACTAGTTAGGCACAGGGGAGGCCATCACCATCTTATAATGGCGATTGCTTGTGGCTCGCACGGCTCTTCTCAGTGATTGCTTGCGGCATGCACGCGATTTCTCAGGGCATGGCACTACACAGCCGTCTATATAAAAATGAAAATGTAATTAAGGATAAAAGTGATACAGGAGAAATGGGTAACAATTCAAGGAGGAGAAGATAGGGGTGAATTTGCTAAAACTCATTTATGTGTATGTAGAAAGTTCTTACCCAACAAATTTAAAACAAAGTAAGTAAGTAAGTAAGTAAGTAAGTAAGTAAGTAAGTAAGTAAGTAAGTAAGTAAGTAAGTAGGTAAGTAAGTAAATAAATAGACAAATATATATGTATGCACGTGCATATCCGATTGGTGTGTGTGTGTGTGTGTGTGTGTGTGTGTGTGTGTTCATATAAGCTTGTAGGTATGTCGCACCTGTGACTAGAGGAATGCAATCATGCAGTATCTTTCTTTATGTCCTATGACGCAGTGTGTTGATTAGAATATCTTTTGCCCATGGTATGTGGCATTATTACAAGGTGTTGGCTTGTTAGAGGAAGTGTATCATTGTGTAGGCTTGCTTTTGTGTAGTGCTCAATCTCTGCTCAGAGACAAAAATCGATCCTCTTCCTTGCTACCTGTGGCCACAAGCTTCCTTCTGGTAGCCTTCAGACTAAGATATAGACCACTTAGTTCCTTCCCCAGCACCTCCTCTACCGGGGTGCTGCCATGCTTCCTACCAAGATAATAATGTACTGACCCTCTGAAACTGTAAGACAACCTCATTTAAATTTTCCTTATAAGAGTTTTCTGAGTCATGATGTCTCCTCACATCAATGAAACCCTATGGAACATAGGCAGTATGTTAGACTGATTTTTAATGCTTACAAGATAATTGCAACCAGCCTGCAAGCACAAAGTAAAGATGATGAATGAGTTGCTGTATTTTTTTTTCTCCATCTACCCAAGGGACTTCAGACACTCCCAGATATGCTGGACTGCACCTGAATCTTACTACATCACTAGAGGTGTCCCCATCATCTTTGAGATCTGAGCAAGGAACTGTGGGACCTTTCTCATCTAAAGCAACTAAATCTAAGGAAACAACTGTAGGGTTTTCTGCATCTGCTCAGGGTACTGGGGGGCATTCCTTATCTGCACAAGCCACAGTAGGAAAGCCAATGTCTGCAAAGCAGTCTGTGGGATTTTTGCCTCCCACTCCAGGACCTTTAGGGTCCACACAAATCACTCGGATCTGATCAGAAGCCTTTGGGAATTTCTTCCTCTTCACCAGGAACTCTAGGTTCTTCTTATTCCATAGAGCCTTCTGGACATTGCCTTTCTGACCAAGCGTCTTTAAATCTGTCCACAACTAGGCAAGGGAGTGTACAAACTGTGCCGTCTTCTCCAAAGACTGTGCAACATCCAACTTATTGACAGAAATGTATGAGGTTTTCTCCCCTTTCTGAACCTTCTGGACAAAGATCCCCAGCTTCCTCAAGGGATATTGGGCTGTTACTACCTAGCCAGAAATCTCAAAAATCCATTTCATATTCACCAGCAGATGGGAATCACTCACCATCTGTACTAGGATCTCAGGAGCATCCTCTATCTAGTAAAGACTCTCAAGGATATGTGCTATCCTCTCAAAAGTGTAAGGACTTTTCCACAGCTGCAGAGGGGATTTTGCCTGTGCAAAGTTCTTTGTCATCCACACGAAGGAATCTAGAACCTTCCGTAGATTCCACAGGGATATTACTCATGGGACAATGTAAACACACAGAGACTACCTCGGGTCCTTTGCCTCTAGTGAGGGAGAATACTGAATCTTCTACATATGCTTTGCCTACCCTAGGACCTTTGCCACCATCACCTCGAGAACCTGGTACACATTCATCTTTTACTCAAGGAGGTGCAGAAACATTCCCATCTAGTCCCGGGAACCTAGCACATTTGCAATCATCCCAGGGGCCTCTGACACATTCCATCTCAGCCCAGGCAATGACTCATATCTCTGGATCTGCTGAAGGTGCTCTACTGCATTCAGCTCCTTCCCCAGCAGTTTCAGAAACAAATGAATATTCTCCTTCTACCTGAGGGACTTCAGACACTTCCAGATGTGCTGAACTGCACCTGGATCATACTACATTATTACAGGTGTCACCATCATCTTTGAGATCTGAGCAAGGATCTCTGGGACCTTGCATACCTGAAGGGACTAAATCTAAGGAAACAACTGTAGGGTTTTATGCATCTGCTCAGGGCGCTAGGGGTCATTCCTTATTGGCACAAGCCAAAGTAGGAAAGTCCATGCCTGCAAGGTAGACAGTGGGAACTTTGCCTCCCACTCCAGGACCTTTAGGGTCCACCCAAATCACTCGGGTGGTCTCAGAGTCTTTTCCATCTGATCAGAAGCCTCTGGGAATTTCTTCCTCTTTACCAGGAACTCTAAGCTCTTCATCTTCCATAGAGGCTTCTGGAAATTCCCTTTCTGACCAAGGGTCTCTAAAACTGTCCACAACTAAGCAAGGGAGTGTAAAAACTGTGCCATTTTCTCCAAAGACTGTGCAACATCCAACTTATTGCCAGAAAGGTATGAGATTTTCTCCCCTTTCTGAACCTTCTAGACAAAGATCCCAACTTTCCTCAAGGGAATTTGGGCCATTACTACCTAGCCAGAAATCTCAAAAATCCATTCCATATTCACCAGCATATGTAACACATTCATCATCTGTACTAGGTTCTCAGGAGCATCCTCTATCTAGTAAAGACTCTCAAGGATATGTGCTAACCTCTCAAAAGTGTAAGGACTTTTCCACAGCTGCAGAGGGGACTTTGCCTGTGCTAAGTTCTTTGTCATCCACCCGAAGGAATCTAGAACCTTCGGCAGATTCCTCAGGAATATTGGGCTTGGGGCAATGTAATCACACAGAGACTACCTCGGGCCCTTTGCCTCTAGTGACGGAGAATTCTGAATCTTCTACATATGCTTTGTATACTCTAGGACCTTTGCTACCATCACCTTGAGAACCTGGTACACATTCATCTTTTACTCAAGGAGGTGCAGAAACATTCCCATCTGGTCCTGGGACACTAGCACATTTGCAATCAGCCCAGGGGCCTCTGACACTTTCAAGCTCAGCCCAGGCAATGACCCATATTCTGGATATGCTGAAGGGGCTCTACTGCATTCAACTCCTTCCCCAACAGTTTCAGAAACAAATGAATGTTCTCCATCTACCCAAGGGACTTCAGACACTTTCAGATGTGCTGAACTGCCCCTGGATCTTACTACATCACTACAGTTGTCACCATCATCTTTGAGATCTGAGCAAGGAACTCTAGGACCTTGTTCAACTGAAGAATGCCATCTAGAAGTGACTAAATCTAAAGAAACAACTCTAGGGTCTTCGACATCTGCTCAGGGCACTGAGGGGACTTTTTTATCTGCAGAAGCCACAGTAGGAAAGTCCCTGTCTGCAAAGGAGACTGTGGGAGCTTTCCTTCCCACTCCAGGACATCTGGGGTCTACCCAAAATACTCAGGTGCGACCAGAAGCTGTGTCATCTGAGCAGATGTCTCTGGGAATTTGTTTATCTTCACAAGGAACCCTAGGTTCTTCATCTTTCCAAGAGGCTTTCGGACATTTCTGTTTTTCCCAAGGGTATCTAAAAGCCCAATTTTAAACAGGGGAATACACAAAGTGTTTCATTTGCTCAAGATACTTTGCATCCTCCAACTTCTTGTCAGACAGAAGTAGGATTTTCTCCAACTGCCCATCATTTTGCACAAAGATCCCCAGGTTTCCCAAGGGACACTCGAACTTTCCTACCTAGCCAGAAATCTCAAGAAACATTTTATCCTACACCATCAGTACTGGGTGTTCAGGAACATCTTGTATCTACTCCAGAGGTTCTAGAAGCTTTGTCATCTTTTCAAAAACACAAGAAATTTTCCAGGGCACAAGAGGGAACTTTGCTCATGCAAAGTTCATTTTTCCCCAAACAAAGAAATCGAGAAAATTCAACAGATGCCACAGGGATATTTGCACAATATGAAGAGTCACACAGTGCTTTAGGCCTTTTTTCACAAGTGAGGCAGGCTGTAGCATCTTCTCAGTCTACTTCAGCAAATCTAGGAACATTGCCACCATCATCGCCAACACCTGGTAGACATTCCTGTTCTGACCAAGGAGGTGCAAAGACTTTCCCATTTGGTCAAGGGTATCTAGCACCTTTGCAATCTGCCCAGGGGCCTCTGAAACTTTCTATCTCAGCCCAGGCAATGATGAATACATCACAATGCTATGAATGTTCTCATAATCCTCTGGGTCTTTCATCCTCAGAACAAAGGACTCCAGGATCTTCTGATTCTGCTCAAGGAGGTGTGAGTCCCGGTCTCTGCACAAGGGGACCATACATCTGTCCACATGTCCACAAAGGTCTACCCAACATTCTACATCTTTCAAAAGGTTTTCAAGTCCTTCTTTACATACACAAGGTATAGGAACTCACTCCACATCTACACACTACACAGTAGCAGACTCACCATCTTTACCAGTGTGTCAGGGATATAACCATCCTGCTCAAAATACAGCAAGGATTTTGAGATCTGACCAGGGATCTCTGAGGATTTCAGCAAATACACAGGCTCTGTAGAAACATTGCTGCCTCCCCAGGGGGCTCTAGGATAGTCATCATTTGCATGAGGAGCACAAAAATTTTCAACAGCTACCCCAGGACATGTGATATCCAATGACTCACCTCTGGAACTTGCAATTTCTGCCCAACTTAGTTCCTCACTTTCTTCCCTAAGCCTTTTGGATCTTCCCTTTCCACAGAAGAGCCTTTTGACCTCTCTAAACCTACAGAGGGACCTTTAACTTCATTCCAGGGACCAAATGAGTCTTTGAATTCTCTACAAGGGGTTCAACAAACAGATCCATCTGCTTCAGATCCTTCAGGATCTATGCATTCTTCCAAAGGACCCATGGTAATTTCTTTATCTGATCGAGGAACACTAGGATCTATATCATCTGCCCTAGAGCCTTTGACATTGTCCCTATCTGCTCAAGGGAATCCAGGACATTTGTTATCTGTTCAAGAAGCTGGAGGCCCTTGGCTGTCTTTATAGGGGAACCTGGAAGTTTGTACCTGTACACATGGCAATCCAGGAATATCCAATGCTTCATCACGAGCTTTGGAAATTTCAGCATCTACCATAGTGAGTCTAGGACCTTCTCCATCTGTCCAATTGGATTTGAAAGAGTAACATTCTGTCTTAATGTCTTGGAGACCTTCCATGTCTGCCCAAGGTGTACTAGAAACATCAATATCTTCCCAAGGGCTTACAGAAACTTCCTTGTTACCTCAAGAGCCTCCAGGACACTGGTTGGAAAAGGAGGCTTTAGGATATTTACCATCCAATCCAGAAGATCTTGGACTTTCTGATTCTTCCCAGGACACACTAGAAATATGGGCATGTATGCAAAATAGTACAGAAATACCATCTGTCACCCAAGAGGTCATAGAATCTTTGTCAGCCACACAAGATTCTCCCAAATTACCAGCTCCTTCACCACTTAGTCCAGAGACAGAAGAACCTCTGACATATACACAATCCATTTCTAAGAGTTCAGAATCTGTGCCAGGGACTCCAGAAGGTTTGGCATCTGTGTTAGGGTCTCTGTGTCTTTTGAAACCCAATGAAGGTGCTCTGGGCCCTTTAGTATCTGAACAAGGGATCCTGAGAACACCAGCATTTCCCCAGGAAAGTCTAGAACTTTCTCAACCTGCCCAGGGGCCTCTAAAACCTGTGACATCTCACCAAGAAACCGTCGATACTTCCTCTTCAACAGAGTTTCAGGGACTGTCCCTTTGTGCAGAAGGGGACATTATTCCTACCCCTCCTCGTGAAGATGGATGGAGAAATTTCTCTTATCTCAAAAAGAACCCTAGACGTTTGAAATTTAACCAAAGGATATTGAAACATGTCCCAATTCCTGAAAGGGATATCAGATACTGCCTTTCAGAACTTGTTGCCTTAAAATGTATCTCTTCTGCCGTAAGTAGCCTCACATCTTCCAAGTATGCAGAAAAGGAATCCAGTCCTACCTCTACTCCTCAAAGGAGCATCTCCCCCTTAAAATCATCTCAAGTGAGTTTCAGATCTAGTATTCTTTGTAAAAAAGTTCTCAGTCATTCTCCTCCTCCAGGAGATTGCCCCACACCTTCTAAATTGAGGAAAACAAGACCAAGCCCTTCCTCTGTAGATCAAGAGGGCCTGAAATATGTGCGCTCAAAACATTCGGGCTGGAAACACTGCCATTCTTCCAAAATTTGGGTAAGAGTTTGCAAATTTAAGAAAGAGGTGTAAAGCTTAAAACTATGACTAACATAAACTTCACCACTTCTGATTATGCCAAAGGAGCCTGCAGATGCTCACCATCTCATGAGGTGGGCCTCAGAAGTCCCCTACCAAGCCAAGGCATTCACAGACCATCTAAGTCTACTGAAACCCCATCAGAAAAAGCCCCTTCTGACCAATGGGACACCAAAGCTTCCAATTCAGAGCATGAGGTTGATAAGCCATCCTCCATCCTTACAGAAGTGTGCATGCAAACCACTCTTTCTCATGAAGACAGCCTCAGGCATCCCACCTTCCTCATGAGATTCCCAGACACGCTAATTCTACCAAGAGAAAACAGAGGAAAGCCTCTGTTACCCAAGGAGCCCTGCAAGCTTCCCCTACAGATCAAGAATGCATTGAGTCATCTCCAGATGGAGACAGTCCCCATAGAGGTGTGCAACACTCATCATCACCCCAAGAGGATATCAGCCTTTCTTTTTCTACTAAGGAGGACTCAAAACATATTCCTAATGTCCAAGAGGGAGAGAAAACTTCCAGAATTGCCAAACGGGAGCCCATAGCTTTTGTGCCTATCCTATGGGCATTCATACCTCCAAAAGGGAGTACCACATTCCCTTTTGGAAAATTCCCTGTTATGCGAAGATATGACAAACATACAATATCTCAAGCAGAGGATGTGGTACCTGCTCTCTCCTGTCCTTGGAGAGACCCATCATTACAATATGAATTTGGATTCCCCCTTTGTGACCTAGGAGGCCACAAATATACACATCATTTGAAAATCAATCTCAACAGGATCGCACTGCAAAAGGGGAGTTGTAGTTCTTTCCTCTTCCCTAAAGGAGGTGTCGGACCTTCTCAATCAGACCAATGTGGACTCAGACTTTCCAGTTCTCACCAAAGGGACACTGGCTTTGTGATCCCTGTTTCAGAAAGGCTCAGAATGCTTCAGGCTGAAATAGGTGGCCCCTCAAATGCTCCATCTAAGAAACTGGGCCTCACCGGTGCTTTTTATGACAAAAGAGATATCGAAAATGCTCTACCTTGACCAAGGTATCATTGAGAAGAGTGTTATTCAGTTTCCACGTGAATGTTGGCTTTCCATTATTTATGTTGTTATTGAAGATCAGTCTTAGGCCATGGTGGTCTGATAGGATACATGGGACAATTTCAATATTTTTGTATCTATTGAGACCTGTTTTGTGACCAATTATATGGTCAATTTTGGAGAAGGTCCCGTGAGGTGCTGAGAAGAAGGTATTTCCTTTTGTTTTAGGATAAAATGTTCTGTAGATATCTGTCAGGTCCATTTTTTTCATAACTTCTGTTAGTTTCACTGTGTCCCTGTTTAGTTTCTGTTTCCACGATCTGTCCTTTGAAGAAAGTGGTGTGTTGAAGTCTCCCACTATTATTGTGTGAGGTGCAATGTATGCTTTGAGCTTTACTAAAGTGTCTCTAATGAATGTGGCTGCCCTTGCATTTGGTGCGTAGATATTCAGAATTGAGAGTTCCTCTTGGAGGATTTTAACTTTGATGAGTATGAAGTGTCCCTCCTTGTCTTTTTTGATAACTTTGGGTTGGAAGTCGATTTTATCCGATATTAAAATGGCTACTCCAGCTTGTTTCTTCAGTCCATTTGCTTGGAAAATTGTTTTCCAGCCTTTCACTCTGAGGTAGTGTCTGTCTTTTTCCCTGAGATGGGTTTCCTGTAAGCAGCAGAATGTTGGGTCCTGTTTGTGTAGCCATCCAGTGGAAGAAAGACAGCACTTTCAACAATTGGTGCTGGCACAACTGGTTGTTATCGTGTAGAAGAATGCGAATCGATCCATACTTATCTCCTTGTACTAAGGTCAAATCTAAGTGGATCAAGGAACTTCACATAAAACCAGAGACACTGAAACTTATAGAGGAGAAAGTGGGGAAAAGCCTTGAAGATATGGGCACAGGGGAAAAATTCCTGAACAGAACAGCAATGGCTTGTGCTGTAAGATGGAGAATCGACAAATGGGACCTAATGAAACTCCAAAGTTTCTGCAAGGCAAAAGACACTGTCAATAAGACAAAAAGACCACCAACAGATTGGGAAAGGATCTTTACCTATCCTAAATCAGATAGGGGACTAATATCCAACATATATAAAGAACTCAAGAAGGTGGACTTCAGAAAATCAAATAACCCCATTAAAAAATGGTGCTCAGAACTGAACAAAGAATTCTCACCTGAGGAATACCGAATGGCAGAGAAGCACTTGAAAAAATGTTCAACATCCTTAATCATCAGGGAAATGCAAATCAAAACAACCCTGAGATTCCACCTCACACCAGTCAGAATGGCTAAGATCAAAAATTCAGGTGACAGCAGATGCTGGCGAGGATGTGGAGAAAGAGGAACACTCCTCCATTGTTGGTGGGAGTGCAGGCTTGTACAACCACTCTGGAAATCAGTCTGGCGGTTCCTCAGAAAACTGGACATAGTACTACCGGAGGATCCAGCAATACCTCTCCTGGGCATATATCCAGAAGATGCCCCAACAGGTAAGAAGGACACATGCTCCACTATGTTCATAGCAGCCTTATTTATAATAGCCAGAAGCTGGAAAGAACCTAGATGCCCCTCAAGAGAGGAATGGATACAGAAAATGTGGTACATCTACACAATGGAGTACTACTCAGCTATTAAAAAGAATGAATTTATGAAATTCCTAGCCAAATGGATGGACCTGGAGGGCATCATCCTGAGTGAGGTAACACATTCACAAAGAAACTCACACAATATGTATTCACTGATAAGTGGATATTAGCCCCAAACCTAGGAAACCCAAGATATAAGATATAATTTGCTAAACACATGAAACTCAAGGAGAATGAAGACTGAAGTGTGGACACTATGCCCCTCCTTAGATTTGGGAACAAAACACCCATGGAAGGAGTTACAGAGACGGAGTTTGGAGCTGAGATGAAAGGATGGACCATGTAGAGACTGCCATAGCCAGGGATCCACCCCATAATCAGCATCCAAACGCTGACACCATTGCATACACTAGCAAGATTTTATTGAAAGGACGCAGATGTAGCTGTCTCTTGTGAGACTATGCCGGGGCCCAGCAAACACAGAAGTGGATGCTCACAGTCAGCTAATGGATGGATCATAGGGCTCCCAATGGAGGAGCTAGAGAAAGTACCCAAGGAGCTAAAGGGATCTGCAACCCTATAGGTGGAACAACATTATGAGCTAACCAGTACCCCGGAGCTCTTGACTCTAGCTGCATATATATCAAAAGATGGCCTAGTCGGCCATCACTGGAAAGAGAGGCCCATTGGACTTGCAAACATTATATGCCCCAGTACAGGGGAATACCAGGGCCAAAAAGGGGGAGTGGGTGGGCAGGGGAGTGGGGGTGGGTGGATATGGGGGACTTTTGGTATAGCATTGGAAATGTAAATGAGTTAAATACCTAATAAAAAATGGAAAAAAAAAAAAAAGAAAATGCTCTAGGAGGCTTACGACTTACTCCTTGCTTCTGACTTCCTCCTTCTGCCCAGGGACACACCAGAGCTCCCCAGCCTGCCAAACGGAACCTGTAAGGCAGTCCATTTCAAGAGGGTGGCCTGGGCCCTACTCTCTCTTACTCTGGCATTTTCAGTTCTTTTTTGATACAGAAGCTGCCCTCATATTTACCCTTTCTATGCCCCTTATGAACAACATGAATTTAGAACTTTTTCTTTTCATCAACTGTATATCAAACTTACAATTTCCACTCCTAGCTGCCTCAGATGCACATTGAAGCCTCATCTATGCCCCTGTGACTAAAAGCAGGACAAGAATCCCCTTTCTGATTAAGATTAGCTCACAATTGTATCCAGAAGAATGTGCTATATAATTTTCACCTCATGGAGAGTATTATGTGATTCTCCTGAACATTGAGGACCTAGACCTACCTACTAGATCTGATCTAGTCCATGAAAAATCCACTCCCTTGATCTAAGGTGCACCATGTGCTTCTTATTCTGATCCTCTGACCTAATTACCCCTGTCCAAGGATCAGGACCCGGGTTCCTGAAGTCTCAGAGCTTAAGAGTAGCCAGCACGTTAATGAACCCAGGACATAGACATTAAGCTGACCAGCAAAAATGAGAAAGCCTTGCCATTTTTAGAAGTAGGCAGCAGATTTATCAGGAGAACTAGCTGGGAAATGTCTCCTAGCACACTGGAGATTGATTAAGCTGTTGCATGGCCTGCATGATTTGTGTGTTCTAGCTTCCCAGGAAGTCTCAATCATGAAATATTCAGGCCTTCTCTCCTCTCCACATCGACCCTTGATCTTGTACAGATACAATAGTCTTTGGCATTTCTACTTTCCCCAACATGGTGTGAACCTTTCTGCCTCTAAAGGATGGCATCCTTTATAGATTGTTTGTGGATACATCAACATTATCACTCTGTCAATGGGTCCTCCAAGTCCTGTTTCTGACACACAAACCTCAGAATTATCCCTTCAGCACCAAGAAGACTCACACTGTCCCCCCATGCTTGAAGTGGAGCTTAAATCACTCTCAGTGGCTCAAGGAGTCATCAGGTACACTTTGTCTAAATTAGGAATTCAAAAACACTCCAGGCATTCTTCTCTGGTAAGGTTCAGACCTACAGCTTAAGAACCACAGATCTTCTAAACTACTGTATGGACCAAGGGAACTTCTGATATGCCCATTCTGAACCAGGGATCCTCAGATCATCCCCAATAGCCTAAGTGACCTTCATCTTACCTGTCTAGAACCAATGTGCTGGGGCTGGAGAGATGGCTCAGCAGTTAAAAGCACTGACTTCTCTTCCACAGGTCCTGAGTTCAATTCTCAGCAATCACTTGTGTACCACAACCATCTGTCATGGGACCTGATGCCACCTTTTGGTGTGTCTGAAGACAATGACAGTATACCCACATACATGAAATAGAACCTATGTGACTCACAAATTACACCAATAACTCAAGGGGGATTCAGATGTAACCCCCGAAATCAAATATGTTAGAAACTCCCCAGTATTGAAGGAAGCATTATCATATGAGAACCAGAAACCTCAGAATTTCGTTAATTTCCCTCAGAATTACCACTTCAGAACAAAGGTGTCACATAGGTCCTCAATAACTGAAGATGCCCTGATACATATGACATGATAAGCAAAGGACTTATCAACAGACCCCAACAACATTTTAAGAAAGCCACAAAGTTGGCTCTTTTACTATCAGCATGCAATAGCATTGATGAAGTTACAATGGGGACTCAGATGTACCCTTCTAGACCCAGGATAATTTATACCTCCAGCATAAATATCAACTCCATCACGTCAGGCCCCCTCAGATGTAAAGTATCCCATAACTACAAGGGGGCTGACACCCAGTTGGTTTATCTTTTGAAGAGCACCTAAACCTTGCTTCCTCTAATCATAGTATCCCCTGACATTATGTGTGTGCCAAAGGGGTCAGCTGACCTTGAGAAAAACTCTTTATTCTTCCTCCTTCTGCACTGGAAGGGTCTGAGACATGCCTCTCTGATGAAGCAAGGTATAGAACTGACCTTGTGAGTGAGAAGTTTATCTCAAATATTCAGGCTCAGCTCTAGTGTGCTTCAGGCTGAATCCGTGGTACCAAGAATACACAAGAGTTTCAGTCTTTGTTCATGGTGGAATCAGGTCTACCACTCAACTAAGAGCTTCTCCCTCAGACCTTATTGGTTAGGGAATACACTTTTGACCACCAAAAACAAAAAAACAAACAAAACAAACCTCACAGAACTCCAGAGTCAAGTCCCATGGCCAATGTATAAAAACCTCAGCCTGGATTCAAGGCTCTCTTTAAGCTGGTCATCAGAAAGGTAACTGTACACTACACCCACACCTGTGTGCTTTGTTGTAAGTTTAATAGACAACAAATCCAGGGACTTTGAGACAACTTGTCAGAAGAAACCTCAGATTGCTGTCAAATCTTCATGGATTCCTAAGAGATAAGAATTTTTTAGAGTTCTCTGAAGATGTGGAGGCCTGGAGTGCCTGGAACACACTCCTCTACAGAAGGTGAACAGGGCAACTCCCCTACTGTCCAACAGGGTTGAGGGACTTTCTACTTTCCAAACCTATAGTATTTTCCTTCCTGTGATGATCAAGGTCATAAAATGTACACCTTTGATGCAATGGGCAATCATAAAAATCCCTTCCGTTCAGGAACCCATGGGATATTTTACCTCTGACCAAGGAGAATTGCTCCCCCTGCTCAAAGTTCACAGAAATCAAGAGGAGGAAGCCAATCCTGGAACCTTATGCCACTTTCTTGAGTATAGTCACATGACATTGTGTGAAATCATCATTATAACTCAGTTCTGGTTGGTTGAACATAATTCTTAGGAGGCAATCATGCTGAGGATACAATCCGAAGCTTTTCATGAATCATGGTATCTATATTTGGTGCCTTGCTAATTCAGCTAAGGATATGGATACCCCAGGCTGTGAAGAACTGTCAGAAGTTATGGCAATGCTAGGACCTCATGAGCTAAGGTAAGCAATTTAATTTTTGCTCAAAATATTATGGGGAATTTTATACTCTGATCATCTCTCCTGTTACAAGGATATCAGCAACTCCTTTCTCCCCAGGGCTACTCACTTTTTCTACCTTTACTTAAGGAGGCATCACATATTCCCACTGAAGCAAAGGGAGCCTCAGATCATACCAGTTTGTCCAAAGCAGGCTTGGACATACATTTAGGTTGAGGAATCCCACAGAGCTTGCTGATATTATGGACTGAACCTTAGATGTTTTTCCTAATGTTTCTGAGACTTTTCCTTCAGTTCAAGGTAAACTCTAGATTCAAAAAGGTTTCAATGAAGAATCTTTGACATAGATACTCTGTCAAGGAAGAATCTTTGATTTTATCTTTGAATTAGGGAAATATAGACTCACCCTTAAATTTGACCGGGGATTAATACAAATTCTGCTGCTTATGGAGCCTACAGAAAAGCCACTGACATGAAAAACTCAAGCCAATGTTCTTTTTTATTTTTTTTCCTCAAGGAAACTTTAAATCAACTTCTCTTGACTATGCTTACCTCAGAAAATCCACTTTTATCCATAGAACCATGAGGTCTATTCCTCTAGGAGGTCCTAAAGTTTCCCTTCAGACCTGGATGGCCAGGCATGCTCAAATAAAAGAATGGATGCCAAACACTCTGAAATGATGTCCTGGGACATGACAGTAATTATATGAACCCTAATCTAATTTTTAATTTTAAGCCTGTCACTTGAAATGGATCAATTCCATTTTGGTGCCTATGCCTGGGATGCTGCTGTACAGCTTATGGAGAACATAGAGCTAGAGTTTACCAAACAATTTGAAAGAAAACTGCTCTGATTGTTGGCAAGCAAAACTCAAAGTCTCAGAACACATGGGTATTCTGGACTATGAGGACATTTGCACTTGATAAGTTATTTTTGACATCTTCCAATTCCCAAGGTAAACTTTTGTCTGAGGGATTCTGTGACCTTCCTTCTCTTCCTTATCCACCCAACACGTTCTCTTTCTCAAAAATGTCATTCAAATATATGAAGTATATATGTGAATGTATACTTCAAAGTAGTTTTATACCTAGCTGGTCAGCCATATTTCCAAAAGTGACTCCTTCTGTAAACAATGTACCCTAGTCCAGTCTGGTTTGAGGTCCCATAGTCCAAGTTACAAATCAGAGCAAAGTACCTGTGCCATCTGCCTTTAGGCAAGTCAATAGAAATGTAATAACTTCATTAATTCTGCCTAGACCTGGATAGATGAACAAAGTCGAAGAAGTATACTAGCCAGCAACAGTCATTGAAACCCTTTGGAAGAAAAAAAAATATGTTGCTGCCATGTCTCTTCTGAATGAACACAAACTATGAAAATACAAACTCTGAATAAGAATTGGAAACTTATGATCATGCCTGGAAACATTCTCCACTCTATAATGTACCAGAGACCATTACTTTTGACAGAGGTGTATATGGCAGTTTCACATTCTGCCTCAAGAGGAGTCTGCCCTCCTCTTTCAGTAGGGCCTTCGAGATTTCCTCTTTTACATGGGGCCCACATTTCCCCATGGTAACTCATTTTTTTCTCACTACACTGAATAGAATGTCAGAACTCTCCTAGGGCTAACATTGCCTTAGACCCTATTGGTCAAATGTCGCCTAAAACATGTATTATGCCTTATAAGGAATATTCCTAATCCTACCAAGTAGCTTTGAATCATTTTTCCTTAAAGGGATGTCAGACCATAAGAGACTTATACCACTCATTCTACATAAAAGAGAATCTAACATTCCCTGTCTTCCCAGTAGGAATCTGGGCCTATTGTCTACTTCAATTCACCAAGTGGATTTAAGAACTTCAGTTTCTACAAAGGGGGTCCTGGGAAATCAAAGACTATTGAAAGGGCTCTCAGAACTAGCTCCTGTGTCAAAGGGGCGTTTCATACATCTACTCTCTGTACTAGGACACTTCAGGTCCATCTGTGCAATTATTGAACCACCAGAGATTCTCTTCTGGCTGTGCCTCGCAAATACCCCTATTAACTAAGTTTGCTTTAAACATATCCATACAATACATACACGACCAATGACACCTCACATTTTCTATCCTTTTAGATCATAGGACAGAAAATAGAAATCTGAAATTGGCTCTCGTATCCTGTGCTTCAAAAATGGTCATCAAAATGCACCATTCCTATCTCTTATTCACAGATGTGTGCAGCTGAACACAGCCTCGAGGAAACATCAATGCTTGCATAACTACTTATGCTGGGAGATTGTTGTGACCACTGACTGGACTCTCAAAGATGTTACACAGGGTATGCATATGGGGGAAATACTTGGAAGCTAGTGAGGCAGAGTCTGAACATTCCTCCAGTACCCAGTGAAGCCTAGAAACTTACCCTGTTGACCATGGGTGAACTGGATATTTCTGACCTGCAAAATATGACTGGGGACCTCTACTTTAGGAACTAAGACATTCACGATTTTTTCTCTGTTGAAGGTGGTCTTGGAACTTACCATTCTGAGAAGAGGTTCTCATAACTCCTATGTTCCCAGGATTCCTCTCACACTCCTTGTTTTTTGAAGTAGCCAAGAGAACTAACCTGGGTGAGGCTGAGTGAGGTTCAGTCTTTTCCTTCCCCCAAAATATGGCCTTGGATCTTGTCCATTTCTGCAAGGGAAGGGGGCATTAACCACTGTGTTTGACCAAAGGAAGGTCCCACTATTCTTTATTCCTAAAATGCTATTAGATATGCTCTTTTGAATAGTAGTTCATGATGCCTTGTATCCTCAAGCATTCACTTATGACTTTGAACTATATCAAATGTATATTCTCTAATTAAGTAAGATTCAAGCCTTTCCCTTTTATAAGGATGACAGGGGAAATATATTGTTTTTCTCTGGTTTGTGGTCCCAGGTCATTCATATATATATAGAGAGAGAATTATTGACTGGATCCTATGTTATGCTTTGCAATCCAATTGAATTGTTGTTGCCTATATATGTACATATTAAGACAAACTGAAGGCGGCAACCTAGCCAGGGACAGACATCCAGGCTGTTTGAAAAGGCTTGGAATGTTCTCTGAACTCCCTCAGACTAAACACAGGATGTGAAACTTTTACCAACTAAGGAAGATTTGGAAGCTGAAGAGCAGTGGAGGGACTTCCTTTACTGATCAAGTTAAAAGGGACATTCATACATAACAGGATGTTGCATGGCACTTACCCCCTCTCCAAGGTTTTTCTAATGCATACCATTGTACCAACCAGGTCTCATTATTTTTCTTACTCCTAAGTGCCCAGTACTTCCTCTCTTCGCAAGTTACCTCAGTTCTTTGTTTTGTTTTGTTTTTCACTGAAGAGAATGTCAGACATTCCTCCTATGACTAAGCCTCCTGCAGACCTTCTCTGTTTGCCCAAGATTGTCTAAAGTACTCATTTAGTAGAAATACCCTCAAACTTTCAGTTTCGTTGAAAGTGGGACTCAGTCATATCTCTTGTGACAAAAGATGTCCCAAACCACTGCCTGCCAAATACAAAAGTGGATGCTCACAGTCATCCATTGGACAGAGCATAAGGTCCTCAATGAAGGAGCCATAGAAATACCCAGGGACATGAAAGGGACTGAAGCCCCATAGAAGGAACATCAATATGAACTAACTAGTACCCCTCCCCCAGAGCTCCTTGGAACTATGCCACCAATCAAAGAAAACACATGGTGGAACTTGTGGCTCTAACCACAAGTGTAGCATAGGATGACCTAGGAGGTCATCAATGGGAAGAGAGGGCCTTGGTCCTGTGAAGGCTCTATTCCCCATTATAGGCAAATGCCAGGGCCAGGAAGCAGGAGTAGGTAGGTTGGGGAGCGGGGGGAGGGAGAAGGCATAGGAGATTTTCAGAAGGCAATCTAGGAAAGTAGATAATATTTGAAATGTAATTAAAGAAAATATCTAATTAAAAAAAGATGCCCCAGACTAAGTAAGCTTTATGCCATTCCCACTGAAAAAGGTAGAATGATGTCCACTCACATGCAGTTCATTGTAGTACAAAAGGGGGCTATAATTACCTCCTTCAACCTCAAGGAACATAGACATCTAATTGCTTGCCAAGGGTGTATGTGTCATGGAGCAATGATGACAGAGACCTCAGGTTTGGATCCTATGGCCAAGAGGGTTTCATTTATTATACCTGTAGTCATAGGAGTTTCAAATATAGCCTCTTGGGATGCCCAAGAGTATTCTTTCCAAGGGCACCTTAAACTTGACTTAAACTCATATTACCTCAGTGCCACTCTCTATTAGAAAGATTGCAAGGCAAACACAATTGCAACTTCACAGTGGGCTCTCACATGTTTCTGAGTGTAGGGCAGAGGGCAGAACATAGAAAGAAAACTAATATGCATGTGATCTTCCTAGAGTTAGGTGTCAGAAATGGTGTGTACCTGTCTCTCACTTATAGATAGGTACAGACAAATACAACCTCAGGTCAGACAGCCACTCTCCCTGTTGGAAGAGTGTGCTGATTGTTCCTTGTATTCTTCCCAACAGTATATACAATATATGGATAATGGAAGGTGGGGAGACTAGATGGAAGCAAACTATGCACTACCATTCTGTTCTCCCTCTACCCAAGATAAACTATATTTTTCCCTTTTGCACAATGTGGTGACTTGATCCTGCTACTTGGTTAATCATGGCCTGAAACTAACTAACTTACTTTCTCTCTCTCTCTCTCTCTCTCTCTCTCTCTCTCTCTCTCTCTCTCTCTCTCTCTCTCTCTCTCTCTCTCTCTCTCTCTCTCTCTCTCTTTCTCCCTTCCTTCCTTCCTTTCTTTTTCTTTCGTTCTCTCTCTCTTTCTTACTTTCTTTCTTACTTTCTTCCCTCCCTCCTTCCTTCCTTCCTTCCTTCCTTCCTTTTTTTCTTTCTTTCTTTCTTTCTTTCTTTCTTTCTTTCTTTCTTTCTTTCTTTCTTTCTTTCTTTCTTTCTTTCTTTCTCTTTCCTTCCTTCTTTCTTTCTTTTTTTCTCTCTCTCTTGCTTTCTGTCTCTTTCTTTCTATCTCTCTCTCTCTCTCTCCCTCCTTCATTCTCTTTCTCTCCTTTCTTTCTCTTTCTTTCTTTCTCTCTTTCTTTCTTTCTTTCTTTCTTTCATTCTTTCTTCCTTCCTTCCTTCTTTCTTCCCTCCTAAATTTCTTTCTCTTCTTTCCTTCTTTCCTTCCTTCCTTCCATCCTTCCTTCATTCCTTTGTTCCTTTCTTTTTTAAGTATTTAGTTATTTATTATATATACAGTGTTCTCTATGCATGTGTGCCTGCACATTAGAAGACGGCACTGGATACCATTACAGATGTTTGTGAACTCAGGAGCCCTGGGAGAGCCGTCAGTGTTCTTAACCACTGAATCATCTCTCCAGCCCCAGGTTCTTTCTTTTTAAGCAAAATGGGTCCGGAAGGTCATAGAAGTTGTAGGTATGAACACATGCTACTCAACCTGTTTTCAAGGTATCTCATACCATCACCTTTGGATGAAGGGTCATCAGAATTTCACTTGGGATAGGTGGCCTTCATGACCTACTGCTGTTACCAACAATACCCAAAACCTTCCATTTCTGCCCAAGGTCAGTTATAATTATGACTGTAGTTTACTATTGGAATCTCAGAATTTTCATTTTTCCCAAGGGTACCAAAATCCAGGTATCCTAAGAGCATCCTTACATACATATGAGCCTCAAATATAACACTCCAATCATGAGCTTTAGATCATTTCCCTCCAACGATGGTCTCTAGGAAATTATACTTCACTTAATTCTGCCCTACATTAACAGAGCCTGAAACTTAGGTCATCTATCCTTCGTACCATCCTTCATGAAAACACCCATATAACTGATGATAAGCTTCAAGAGTGCTTAGAGACTTACAGTCATGCCTGGTGCATAATACTTGTATTGCTGCCAGGCTTACCAAGGTGTATGTGAAGATGGGAATCTTCTAAGTTGTGAAGCAGTCCTACCTCTCCTGCTTAAGGTAGGCTAGGTCACTTCCTTAACCCTAAAGAAGTTGGGGACATTAAGCAGACTCTAATTCTGCTTTAATCTTCTACATCAATACTTAGACCACTAATTTGTGTCCATTATATATCAAATGTACCCTCTGTATACATGAGGGTCCAATATCTGTCTTGTAAGCCTGACAGGCCTGAGATCATCTCTACCTGCCCCAGGCCCCAAACTTCACTTCCAGTCCAAAAGGTCTTCAATAATTACCCTCTCTGATCAGAAAGAATTCCAAACTATTCTCTATCTGATGGAGGGCAAAAATTTCCATTTAACTGTGGCTCACATCGAACTCCTCATTTGAAAGGGGCACCAGAATGACTCTTTTTGTTCCAGTGGTTCTCAAATTCACATCCTCTGTCGAAGAGGTCTATAAATGTCATCCAGTCATACCAGGGCTTCAGTGCCTCTCCCTCTCCCTATGGGAGCCTCAGACACACCACATCTAGTCATAAATATTTCCTCTTCTCCCTGTGTCTATTGGGCAACAAGCCTTCTCGAATGCCCATATTGGACTGAAATATTTCCTTTTTTTTTCAGTGGTGGACACATACCTACCCTCTCTTGTAAAATGTAAATAGATCTTGTCTTATTGACTATGTGTGCCTGCTATATTACAACTGTCTAAGATTACTTCCAAACTTCTTCCTGTTACAAATATTCAGAGACATTCCTTCATTCAAGAAAAGTGGCCTTGCTCTTATGTCATCTGACTAAAAGTTTCATAGACCAAAGATAACCATCCAACCTGTTGGAATACTGAAACAATTGCTGACTGCTTTCCACACACTACATAAAATATGTGGATATCCTAAATTCTACAAAAAAGATTTGCAAGCAGATCAAGCAATACTGGGACTCCCTCTTCTCCAGAAGGTATTTGCATTTTCACCAATGTGAAATGGTATTTCTTATTTATTGAAAATAGCCAGAGATTTTACAATTCTTACAAGTAGGTTTAGAATTTCACACTTGCAAAGTGTCACAGAAATGCTGCTTATGACCAGAATGCTTCAACTTCCTTATTCTCATGAAGTTTGCCACATTACCTCTTTGATGAAGGGCACAACCATCCTACTTCTGTGCAAAACTGCCCAAGCTCCTCCCCTATCTTACTTTAGGAATATTTAGACATTCACAACAGAGAGTGCTCCAACCTCTGTGGAGCACAGTGTGTTTGAGGAAATCCCCCAGATTCTCCATCTTCCCAGTGTATGTCCTACATATAACTTCTAATTTCCGTGGTCTGGGAAGCACTATTCTGACCTAAGAGATTTCTGAACACTCTGGACTGAAATCCCAAACAGAAGAGTATCAAGGTAAGGGTAAATCAGTTTACTATCTTTGTTTTGTTACCTTAGACAGAGACATCCTGGCCTCCATGCAGAGGAATGTGAGAATGGACATATATTTAAGGAAGACACTAAACCAGAAAATACTACATTACACCCTCTTAAAAGACTTCTAAGATTGTTGTCATGCCTACCACTGACATTCAGATGATGTGTATTCTTGATTGTGATTTCATGTTTGGAGCTGATGAAGGAGTAAGTACCTGGAATGTCCTAGAATTCTCAAGGTATCAATCAGTGTTCAATTTCTGATCAATAGTGCTTCAGACATAGGAATAACAGGACAGAATTATTCTATACAATCCTATGAAGCTCCTATCACCATCCTCCTATTTTAGAGAATCTTAGATCTATCACCAATCCTGAGACGGGAAGAAACAATTCTTCTCCTGCACATAGGGATACTGCATATGTCTCTCCTTGCCCAAAGTATTCCAATTACTGTCTTTTTACTGAATTTGCTTTTAGACTATACCTGAAATATTCCACTTTTCACCAAAAGATCTACCAGCCCTCCCTGTTCTAATAGAGAGCTACCGTCCACCAATATCCAAAGGGTTCTCAGACATTCTAAATATGCCCCTGTGGGAGTAAACTTACAAAGTCTACTTAATTGGGCCTCAGATCCTTCTGCTTTGACCAAAAAGATTTCAATCTACTGACTCTGAGTTACCAGGGGCCTCAGATCTCATTTTCCCCAAGTGGTCATCAAATATGCCTTTCTGACCAATAATGACCTTGCAATGTTCTCCTCTGATGGAGACACTTAGTCACCCCCTCCTCTAATTTTAACTCCCAAATGGACCTCCAGACCACCCAAGCTTAAAGTACCTGAGCCGAACATTAAGAAGTACAGCCCAGAACAAAAGCTCATTTCCTCAATGCAGAAACTAAAATGATGTATTCCTCACGATTCATACCTAGACCCAGGAGAAGAACATATGCCTGAGAAGAAGAACTAGTGTGGAATTGTCAGCCAGGTTTTTGGTGAGTGCTCAGACTGCTTCCTGATCCGGCACCACATTTACTACAGTGGACAGATGCTCTAGTCTCTGATGAGGAGTTGCTAGCTGTAAGGAAGTACCTGGAATGGGCTCCACTGCATGAGGTAGCCTGAGTCTTTGAGCTCATGTCAAGGAAAGAACATGCAAATTTAAACTCTACCCAACCAACATACTAGTTTACCTGTACAAAGGGGTTTTAGATTTCCAAATTCTCACAAAGATGCCCTCGTGTATTTCCCCTCTGACCATTGGGGTCCTATCTATTTTTCATGGTTCATAGGGTCTCATTTCTTCCCAATGTCCATTACCCACTCACCTCTGACCACTAGCCATACATCTCTGATTAGTGTTGGGGATGTTCTCGGTATGACAATAAGGCCTACAGTAGTGCCTACATGCCATTTTTGAATAATTGGATCTTAAATTCCACCTCTGTCCAAGGGTACTTCAGAAAGACCTTTCTCATTACATGGGGTCTCTATAGTAGCATCTTTATTCAACAGGCCTCTGGTTGTACCTTCTGGCCAAGCAGGTCTTACACTTCACTTAAAGAGATGCCACATTTACACAATGTAGACAAAAAGGATTTGAGCATTCTCATACTCATCAATATAACATTCCTCCCCTCAGGTTTGAAGTCTCCAGAGCAGCAAGGAGAGTGGGGAGTAGAACTCATCATCTTTAGGTCACTCATCCCCGATGGATTGTTCCCAACCTTAGTATACAGACATGGATGGTTGAACACAAACCTGTCAGGCTGACAACGCAATAGACATCTACTAAAGTCCTTGGAACCATGTTCAGAGTGCTGCACATCCTCCTAAAGATGCCACGGATGACATGGTTCCTTGTGATTGTTGTTCTCTTCTTGTTGTTGCTGTTTTCTTTTAACTTTTGAAGAGGATACATTATTAGTCTGTTGCTATGTTAGTCATCTCCTGGCATTAGAAACCAACATGCCACTGCTTAAATGTTTTACATTTCCTACTCTTTTTGGAAAACACAATGTATGCACATCATTTTTTCCTATTGTTTCAAAGACATACCACTATGTAATTCAACTTTACAATTGGAATCATTTTGACCAATATTCACATGAATATAAATTTTATGTGTAAACTTCTTCCTGTGCTGTGTTATTTTCCACCAGGTGACAGTTTCATTTCAGGTCATTTGGAAGATCGTTCCTTACTATGTGTCTTTAAAAGATATATTTTGGAGCTGAGGGGTATGACTGAATATCTTCAGCACAATAAATACCTTCTGTAACGTTACTATCTAGTGGATTATAAGTATCAGGTTGTACACGGGAGTAACTAAAATAATGGACAAGTTTGAGAAAGATTTTAGGGTGTAATCTCTCATAATATACACAAAAAAGAAAATCCCAGATATTAATCAAATCTATGCACACCAAATGAACATTGTGAGTTTTGTGGATTTGTTTTTATATGCCTTTGTAGTTCGAATGTCCAACCTTTATGTCTTAATTGAGGATTGTAAACAATGCTCAGGGTGTGTGTGTGTGAGTTAAAGGGCACCATGTCTTTAGTGTTTAGATTAATATCACATATCATTATCTGTCTATCCATCATCTATATATGTATGTATGTATGTATGTATGTATGTATGTATGAAGTAATGATTGAATGTATTTATATAGATATGTATGCAACTATTTCTCTATCATCTACCAATCACTCTTTCTCTTTCTATTTCTCTCACCCTCTTTCTCTGTTTATCTCTTATGCATGAATATATGTATGCATGTAGCTAGGTAGGTGTGGTAGTTTTAATGTAATTGGTTCCCATCGGCCCATAGGCTGTATTCGGATGAGTAACCTTGTTGGACTAGGTGTTTCCTTGTTGGAGAAAGGGTGTCACTGGAAGAGGTGGGTGGTCTCATACATGTTCAAGTTATGCCCAGTAGGGTTCTGTGTGTTTGCTGTCTGTTTGCCTTTCCAAGAGTAGCTGTGATAGAGTGTTCAATGATTCAAGGAGGTGATGTTGGTTAGATGGCATATAAAGCAGGCAAGACACATTTACATACATGGTAGAAGAAGCAAGCTTTAAGAAGCACAAACAATCACACACACACACACACACACACACACACACACACACACACACACACACACATTTGTTGGACAGTGCAAAGCTTCAACCACTTTCCATATATACTCACATTTGGTGGATAGAACAAAGAACCAACTTTATTTTTCTCACACTGCTTATATATCTCTGCACAATCTTTCAATTAGTATAAAATTTATACTGGTTACTTTCTATTTTCTTCTAGTGAATAATTATGAGAATATATAAGGAAAAGCATCTTCTCACTATACTTTTATGATGAGCTATTTATAAATTATGTTTATAAATATCCAATATTATCCCCAAGAACCAACACACATTTCTAACTAAAAAACTTGTTATAGATTAACAACTTGTAAGCAAGTAAGGTATTTTTTTCAGCCAGTTTCTCTTACTGGTAGACTGAAATTTGCTGTTATACATAAAGGATTAGTTTTTATCTATCTCAAAAATTAATCCTTCAAAAATCTTAAAAGAATCACAAAACTAAACTTTTATGTAAAAACCTATCATCCCTTTCTACTTTGAATCCTCAGGGTGCACATCTGTACATTAACCATGTTTTTCTTATATCATATCAGGAATCAGAGGGAGGAAATAGGTACAAAGAAATAATAATCATCTGAACACCAGCCTGAATTTTGAAAAAAAAAAAAGGCATGCTTTTCGTAGTAATTCTTTCCAAGATCGTGGTTGAAGTATTAATCTGCATCAGCTGCAATCCTTGAGAAAGTTAGATCTAACTAACACTGTGGGTGGCAATGATATTGCCCAGTGAGGGGCTGGAACCCACCTTAAATTTTCATACAATCCATAGATTATGAGGGATGTGATGTGAGGGCAGCAAGTAGAGAGAAACTCTACAACAGCATGAGTGGTAACAGAGTGGTACCAGCTTTTAAGTGTTTAAGAGTGGTAAGAGCTTTTAAGTGGTTCACCTTATCAAGAATCCATGAAAGCCCAGTATTTTGGAGGTAAAATGTACATTCCTGGGAGCCCCTCTGCCATGCTTAATATTCTAGTAAAATTAAAAATAATATTAACTTCTCATTTAATAGACCCTGCTTACAGTCCCCCCAAATTTTACTCCCCACGGTTCTTTCACTACCTCCCATCCTCTCCAGTTCCTACACCTTTCGGGCATCATTCACCAAATTCTTCTCTTTCAACTATCTCTTCCTGCATTTCCTTATTCAACCCCATCTCTCTCCCCTATGCCACCTGATCTTCTCTTTCTTGTCCACCTTTGTCCACTAATAAAATCCATTCTATATCCCCATACCATGGGCATCAATGTATGCACCCAAGTCCTTCCTCTATACCTAACTTCACTGGATCTACAGATTGTAGACAGGCCATCACATATGTAATGTAGAATGTGTTATTCTTTGTATTGCTGTCACCAAAAACTATATCCCAAGCACAAGTTGGGGAGGGTAGGACTTATTTGGTTTACACTTCTTCATTGCTATTCATCATCTGAAGACAGACAGAACAGGAACTGAAATGGGCCAGGTACCTAGAGGCAGGAGCTAATACAGAGACCATGGATGGGTACTGCTGCCACCCACACCAGTCGAGTCAGCTTGACAGGCCGAGAGGCCTGGAAGCACTCATGAGGCAAAGAGTTTCACGGAAGCTCACCTTCTGGAGTTTTGGCCTTCTCATCAACCCATATACTCATGCCCTATTCCCGTGTTAGTCTGGTGTATGGATCCACATGCTCTCTTTTAGTGTTATCTTATTATAAGTTATTTTTAAGATTGAATTCTGATATAGCTAAGCTTTCGCCAGTGTTCCAATATCCTAGAAAGTCCTTGAGCTGACCATGGGCTTGGAATTCAGTAAGAATGTTGCCTATTCAGTGGCATTCAGAATTGCCTCTGGTATTATACTACCACTTTGAATAAAAGCTAAGTCACTGCCCTACACAAGAATTTATCATCATCTAGGATGAAGGAAGTTTGAGACCTAAGGAGGAAGCAGAGTACATACTTAAAACTATAGATAGCTGAGTTCCACCCATATACACGTATTTACAATGGCCTAGGGGGAAGGTGGTCTATACAATAGACTAAAATAGGAACTATAGCAAGGGCACAAAGCCCTTGACCCTGACTTCTAAGATTATGTGGATATTTGGTGGAGCTCTTTTTGATCCCAGTTGTTAACAGTGAATTTTATCCCAGGTGTTTCCTGTGAGAACTTCTGAGTTTGTATTCCTCCGTTTTCTGTAAGAATCCAGTAACCTCTTTGTACCTTGCTTGTGTGTCACCCAACTTTCCTATTCTCTTCTGTATAAAAAGTTTGATGCTCAATTTGACACATTACATTCAGATTCTACACAACCTCTTCTCTGTGTATCTATCTATCATTTCATCCAACGCTTTGCCCACCTGTGACTAGAGATCCGTTCCACGCAGACAAAGGGGCCCAGAGTGTCTGCAGCATTCTGCTTAGTGGTTAGTTCCCCATGGTTTCATGCTTTCTCATAGAGAACTCAGAACCACAAGCACATGGATGGCAGTATCAACAATTGCCAGAAATCCTACCCATCAATCATTAATTAAGAAACTGCCCTGCAGTCCTTCCTGCACAGACCAATCTTATGGAGACATTTTCTCAATTGAGATTCCCTACTCTCAGGGGACTTTACTTTGTGACAAGTTGACAAAAAACTATCCAGCCCAGTCAATATCAACATATAAATCAACACATAGCATATTTATCTTCCTGGGACTGGGATACGTTATTCAGGTTATGTTTTGTTTTTAGTTTTGTTTTTTTTTTATTTTTTTCTGTTTCCATCCATTTCATAACAGCTGAGTAATGTTCCATTGTATAAATATAACATATATGTTATACATTCTTCAGTTTATGGACATGTAGGTTGTTTCCAGTTGCAGATAATTATGAATACAGCAGCAATTAATATGGTTGAGCAAGTGTGCTTCTAGGAGGAAGAAGCACTTTGCGAAACATTCTGACCTATCAGGTGTCTGTTGTTATGTCCCCCCATTTAATATCTGATTTTGCTAATTTGGATATTATCTTTTTTATTTTAGTTAACTTGAATAATAGTTTGTTTATCTTAGTGATCTTGTCAAAGAACCAATATTTGTTCCAAAAATTTATTTGTATTTTTCTTTCTATTTTTTTTTTCCACCCTGAGTTTTACTATTTCCTGCCACCACATCTTTTGGGTGTCATTTCTTCTTTGTGTTTGAGATCTTTAGGATGTGCTGTTAACGTGCTAATATAAGGTTTTGCTAATATTTTTAACTCATTTTTTATTAGATATTTTTCTTAATTTAAATTTCAAATGCTATCCTGAACGTTTCCTATACCTTCCCCTACCCTGCTTGCCAACTCACCCACTCCTGCTTCCTGGCCCTGGCATTCCCCTGTACTTGGGTATATAATCTTCACAAGACCAAGTGACTCTCCTCTCTTTGATGGCTGACTAGGCCATCCTCTGCCACATATGCAACTAGATACATAGTTCAGGGGGTTACTGGTTAGTCCATATTGTTGATCCTCCTTTAAGGTTGCAGACCCTTTAGCTCCTTGGGTACTTTCTCTAGATTCCACATTAAGGGCCTTGTGTACCATCCAATAGATGACTGTGAGTATCCAATTCTGTATTTGCCAGGAACTGGCATAGCCTCACAGGAGATAGCTATTCCAGTGTCCTGTCAAAAAATTTTGCTGGCATATGCAATATTGTCTGGGTTTGGTGGTTGTCTATGGGATGAATCACCAGGTGGAGCAGTCTCTGGATGGTCGTTTCTTTTTTCTCACCTCCAAAATGTCTCTGTAACTCCTTCCATGGGTATTTTGTTCCCATTATAAGAACCAATGAAGTATCCACACTTTGGTCTTCCTTCATCTCGAGTTTCATGCGTTTTGGAAATTGTATCTTGAGTAGTCTGTTTGGGGGCTAATATTGGCTTATAAGTTAGTACATATCATATGTGTTCTTTTGTGATTGGATTACCATACTCAGGATGATATCCTCCAGATACATGCTTTTGCCTAAGAAATTCATAAGTTCATTGTTTTTAACTGCTGAATAGTACTCCATTGTTTAAATATACCAGAATTTCTGTATCCATTCTGTATCATATATTCTTCTGTTGAGCAACATCTGAGTTCTTTCGAGCAAATGGCTATTATAAATAATGCTGGTGACTGCTTCCAATTCTAAGAAGGGGCAAAGTGTCCACAATTTGGTCTTCATTCTTCAGTTTCATGTGTTTTGCAAATTGTATCTTATATCTCGGGTATGCTAAGTTTCCGGGCTAATATCCACTCATCAGTGTGTAAATATCATTTGAGTTCTTTTGTGATTGTGTTACCTCATTCAGGATGATGCCCTCCACATCCATCCATTTGCCTAGGAATTTCATAAATTCATTTTTTAATAGCTAAGTAGTACTCCACTGTGTAAATGTACCACATTTTTTTGTATCCATTCCAATGTTGAGGGGCATCTGAGTTCTTTCCAGCCTCTGGCTATTATAAATAAGGCTGTTATGAACATAGTGGAGCAGGTTTCCTTCTTGCTGGTTGGGACATCTTCTGGATATATGCCCAGGAGAGGTATTGTGGGATCCTCTAGCAGTACCATGTCCAATTTTCTGAGGAACCGCCAGACTGTTACAGAGACAAAGTTTGGAGCTGAGACAAAAGGATGGACCATCTAGAGACTGCCATGTCCAGAGATCCATCCCATAATTAGCCTCCAAACGATGAAACCGTTGCATAAACTAGCAAGATTTTGCTGAAAAGACCCAGATATAGCTGTCTCTTGTGAGACAAGGCTGGGGCATAGCAAATACTTAAGTAGATGCTCAAAGTCAGCTATTGGATGGAGCACAGGATTCTCAATGGAAGAGCTAGAGAAAGTATCCAAGGAGCTAAAAAGATCTGCAAAGCTGTAGGTCCAATAACATTATGAACTAACCAGTACCCCGGAATTCTTGACTGCATATGTATCAAAAGATGGCCTAGTAGGCCATCACTGGAAAGAGAGGCCCGTTGGACATGCAAACTTTATATGCCACAGTACAGGGGAATGCCAGAGACAAAAAATGGAAATGCGTGGTTAGGGAAGTGGGGGGTACGGTATGGGGGACTTTCTAAATGTACATTCTAAATGTAATTGAGGAAAATACGTAATAATAAAAAATATTAACAAAATAAATAAATAAGGCTGGTATGAACATCATAGAGAATGAATCCTTATTACACATCGGAACATCTTCTGAGTATTTTCCCAGGAGAAGTGTTGCTGGATCTTCTGGTAGTACTATGTCAATTTTCTGAAGAAGCACAAGACTGGTCCAGGTCCCTGCCAAGTGTATTCTGCAAAGGCCCCAGACATCCGGCCACTTTCCGAACCAGAGTAAAGGGGGTCCGCCTGGTGCAGAAGTGCTTTGCCTGAGCATCAGCAACAGACATCTTGGTTCTAGGACCCCACCGGGTGTATTCTGCACAGGTGAGAGTACGGAATACAGAAGCCAAAAGCTTCTGGGAGAGGTGGGAGCCACAGAGCTTCTAAGGAAGCCCACTTTTCGGGCCCAGACAACTGGCAAATGTCCAGGCCAGAGGAAAGGGGTCTGACCAGTGCGGGACTGCTTTGAGTGAGCATCTGCAGCAGATATCTTGGTTCCGGGACCCAGCCGAGAGTATTCTGCACAGGCTTCAGACATCTGGCCACTTTCCCAGCCAGAGGAAAGAGGTCTGCCCATTGCAGGAGTGCATTGCCTGAGCATCAGCTGCAGACATCTTGGTTCCAGGACTCCACAGAGTGTATTCTGGACGTGTGAGAGTGTAGAATACAGAAGCTAACACCTTCTGGGACAGGCCAAAGCAACTCAGCTTCAGGACAGGTCCTGTTTTGGGCCTTCTTCTTCGGCCAGGAGGGGGGTCTTAAGGCCATATATCTGTGCACCTTTCCCGTGAGAGGAGAGCTCGCCTGCAGAGAGTCCTCTGACAACTGAAACTCAGAGCAGAGATGTAGTCTACCAGGTCTGCTGATAGAGGCTAACAGAATCACCTGAGGAACAAGCTCTAACCAGAGACAACTATAACAACTAGCTCCAGAGATTACCAGATGGCCAAAGGCAAATGTAAGAATTGTACTAACAGAAATCAAGAACACAGCACTCCCACTCCACCTAGTCATGTGCACCCCAACAAAACCGAAAAGCTAGACCCGGATTTAAAAGCATATCTCATGAAGATGGTAGAAGGCATCAAGAAGGACTTTAATAATTCACTTAAAGAAATACAGGAGAACACTGCTAAAGTGTTACAAGTCCTTAAAGAAAAACAGGAAAACACAACCAAACAGGTAGAATTCTTTAAAGAAAAACAGGAAAACACATCCGAACAGGTGATGGAAATGAACAAAACCATACTAGACCTAAAAATGGAAGTAGACACAATAAAGAAAACCCAAAGTGAGGCAACGCTGGAGATAGAAACCCTAGGAAAGATATCTGGAACCATAGATGCAAGCATCAGCAACAGAATACAAGTGATGGAAGAGAGAATGTCAGGTGTAGAAGATTCCATAGAGAACATCAGCACAACAATCAAAGAAAATGCAAATTGCAAAAGGATCCTAACTCAAAACATCCAGGAAATACAGGACACAATGAGAAGACCAAACCTACAGATAATAGGAGTTGATGAAAATGAAGATTTTCAACTTAAAGGGGCAGCAAATATCTTCAAAATAATTATAGAAGAAAACTTTTCAAACCTAAAGAAAGAGATGCCCATGAACATAAAAAAAAGCCTACAGAACTCCAAATAGACTTGACCAGAAAAGAAATTCCTCCCAACACATAATAATCAGAAAAACACATTCACTAAAAAAAGATAGAACATTATAAGCAGTAAGGGAGAATGGTCAAGTAACATATAAAGGCAGGCCTATCAGAATTACACCAGACTTTTCACCAGAGACTAGGAAAGCCAGAAGAGCCTGAACAGATGTTATACAGACACTAAGAGAACTCAAATGCCAACCCAGGCTACTATACCTGGCCAAAATCTCAATAACCATACGTGGAGAAATCGATGTATTCTATTTCTCCTTCCCTGTGTAATTTGTTGACAACTTTCTGAAGTATTATAACTATCTATCCTAAAATTTAACATTTTTTTGTTTCATATTATTAATCAGTAGTTTGAAATATGAACTTATTATGGCACTACCCAATGCAGGTAGAAAATATGCATAATTATTATTTTTTAAACAATATTGTGTATTTATGTTTAGGTAGGCATGAAATTATTAAGACAAAGTATTCTGTCCTCGTTCTAAAATCAGTTCTAGGTAACAGTAAAATAGTTCCTATGATCTAGAAGAAAACACAGAAAAATAGACAACAGGAATATATTACTTTAAAGCTAGATGATATATATATGTACACAGTATATTTCAAATGAGTCACTAATCTTGTTGTCAGGGATCACAGATGTGTAATATGCTTGATTAATTTTTCTGCTAGTAGCATAAACAGAACATTCTGCCACTATATAACAGCAAGCCCTAAGAATTAAATTTCAAGATTGTTTATAACTTTATTTATTCATGTTCTATTACTCGAGTATGTGGTTTCTTCAGAAAGTGTTGTAGTATCAAGTTTTGGACTGTAACCAAGAGTAATGCCACTTAAATGTAATATTTTAAATAAAATTCCTAAAATGTGGCATTCCGTATGGGAATAACAGACATAATCCTATACTCATGCTTACCTAAACTTGTAATCTCTAATGTTTCCTCCTCCTACTATGTTGCATGTGTTCTGTCATTCCCTCCTTCCATAAAGGCTTCATCCTTTCTTCCATGCCATGTGCCACTTTGGGGTTCCTTATCTCCACAGATACTCCAAGTTAAACATAAAATCTAATAGTTGAAGCTAGACCAAATGTGATTACAGACACGTAGCATTTCTCTTTATAGGCCTGACTTAACGCATTTACTATATAGTATTTTCAAATTCCATATACTCTCTAGCAAATTTAGTTACAGCTGATTGCATCTCCTTTTTTGAAAACAAAATCAACAAAAATGACTGAGCAAGTATCAATAGATAACCATGCTATCTTTTCTACACTCAAGTGTGATATAGGTGAGTCACCAGTTAGTTCTATTTTTAGATATTTTTAGCAAATTCCACACTGATTTTATCCTGGATGTACCAACTTAAGCACCCACCAGCAGAACAGCTGTACTTTATTCCCACATCGCTAATGCTTCTTGACTTTTGTTTTCCTGATTGTACTCATTCTTTAAGGGATGAGCTAGAATTTAAGTTTGGAGAAAAAAAGAGCACCAGAAAATTTTTTTGTGGGAGCCATAGCTAGTGTTGAAAGATATAAGGAGTAATGTAATAAAGGGAATTGTTTCCTCGAGGTGAGTATCCACCAAGCTAATCCTGCAACTTGTGCAAAGAAATGTCCCAAGGATTGATCTGTTTATAGCAGAAAAACAACATATCAAATTTATGAAAAAATATTCAAGGAAGCAGGCAGGTTCTATCTAAAGCAGGGAAAAGAACTTGGCAACATCCACCATGTAGTTCTTTCATCAGATTAATGAAGGATACAGAAGGAAAAGAGCCATGGAGTCTTCCTACGTGGTTATGGAAAGCCACTGAGGGCATCCAGGTTGCAGCGAAGTCCCTGAATAGATGTCTAGAGAGGCTTTTTGTGAAGGTATGAAAGTGAAGCCTATATTGTGATATAGCAATCAGGATGTAAGAAGGTCCACAGCTGTGCAATATCTCTCAAAGAAAGCTACACACAAAGAATGGAACCAGCCCAAGACAGAGAAATATATTGTAGTCATGAAACTAGATAGGAAGAGCTTTTTAAGCCACAATGTACATAAATTTAGGATTTGGGGTTTGTCTAGCTAGATTTGATCTTGATTTTCCCAATATTTCCTGTTTATGTTTCTTTTCCTCTTATTTTGAATGAGAATGTATAATCATGTCAGTGTACTTTGAAAGTAAACAATGCTTTGAATTTGATTTTATATGGTGTTACAATTAAGAAATTGTAATCTGTTCTAAAAGATTAAATAGGATTGTAGTTGTATATGGAATTTTATCTCATGTTAAGCATGATTCTGCCCTGGAAATTCATATACTTTATTTGCAGTTGTATATTGGATATAGGATACTGTGCTAGGCATAACTATTGCTTTCCTTTGGAAATTAATATAATATAAGGAGATATGATTGTATGTCTTATTGACAAGAGGTATACTTATGAAGGCTAGTCTTGGTTGTAACCCTGATAATATTAGGAATTCACTAAAACTCTGGGAATTTGGGGCACCTGTGAGGAATTTTTTTTCCTGATTTGATTATGTGAAATAGGAAGACCAACCCCAAATGTAGATCGTTTGTTCTGTTGTAGAAACAACTGTAAAATATAAATTTCATTGATGTCAGTTTTTTTAATAAAAGTGTGTAGCTAGGACTAAATTCTAGTAGTTACAATCAAGATAGTTTTTATGATCCTACACTGTTTCTGTCTTTTATTACAGTGTTTCCTGAACACTGAGGTGGAGATTTGATGGTGACCTCCCTTTTAGGACTGAATGTTAGAAGGTCCCTCAGGCTTTGCATATTATATGGCTGGTAGATTAGAAAGGAGATGGTTACAAGCAAAATTGGATGGATGAGCAGGTAGGCATTCCAAAGAGCAAATGGTGCTTGACTAACCTCGTAAGCTATCTCCCTCTATTCTCTGGGACTGGTTGTTGCTAGTCTATTTCTGTTTTTCCTTATATATCAGATTGATATTTCACAAGTGTTGTTCCTCCATGCCCAGAACCCTTATTTTTAGTCTTATACCGGAACAAGCTTCCTTTCATTTTCAGCTGATCTGCTCAGGTTTCAGTATTAGAGAGCATCTCAGCAGAGCTTGCAGCTCTATAACCCTGCCACTCCCACTGCTGCTGCTTTCCAACTAGCATTTCTGGACCCATCACGTGTTCACCTGTAACTTTACTCCAAGATGATTTGGCGGGAATCAGGTCCCTACCCCTGCTTCATAAATGAGTTTCAGAAATAGTAAAATTGAGCTTTGTTCAGAATTTTGCCTTAGCTACATCTTTCTCTTCTCTGCCTAGCTCCCTGTTCTCTTCCAGGTTTCCAAGATTCCTTTCCAGATTAGAACCCAGACATGTGAGCCGCTGGCCAGACACAACACATTTGAATTGGTACTTGTGTGTGACTTACACATCTACATGCTCCTGAGGCTGTCAGGAGTATACTCTGTTTCACACTCAGCAACACTGTGTCTAGGAGGCTAAAGGCAAGCTAATGGTTAACAGAAAGAAGGTATTGAAACAAAGTTGCAGAGTGTTGAGTCCTGAAACAATGAAAGGCAGAGATGACCCTGCCTTAAGTGCTTCTCTCTCTGACAGGCAAATGCCAAACAGAAGTAAATTTATTTCTTGATCTCTTGAGGTTCTATGCCCCTTCAGGGTTCTCATTCTCTAAGCTCTGCATGCATGCCCGACATGACTAGGTCATGTTATATCTTCTGCTGATCAGAGGAAAGATTTGTCCTGCTTTAGAGCCCGGCCCCAGGAAGTTAGAACCCAATAAAAGCAGACCTAATGATTTATATGAACTCAGGCTGTGTCCTTTATTATCATAGCACAAGGAATGCTAAAATATGGATAGTTATGGTGAATTTGATCCTGGCTCATTGCCACAAGACTCTAGGTGTCTGTGTAAAGGTTTCTCTTGGCTGCATGAGCTTTGCCAATTTAGATATCTGAAGCCTTATGTCATGGACCTTGGCCCACAAAAATCCTGATTTCTTTTCTCCAGTTTTTTCCAGCATGAATCCTAGATACTGCTGAAATATTACTTTTGAGTCAGACATTGAGCAAAATTTTGTGTATGAGATCTTACAAGAGAGCTTTATACAATGCCCAAGTCTGCCTTCAAGATAAACAAGCCAGTTCAGAACTAACTTTACTGGGATGCTCCATATTCTCTACCCAGAAATCACTGTATTTTCCCCAGGACCACTTTTTCTTTTCTCAACTTGAAGTCTAGATTACTTCTGCCTCTCTCTGATTTCTATGCTCCCCATTCTCTCTCCCATGTAGATGCTTCAGGGATGAATCATCTCTATAGAAAGGGACTGACTGGTTTAAGAGAAGTTCAAGTTGCTACAACAGTAGTGGTATCAGAGTGGATGACCAGAATTCTCCAGGTTACAACAGACTATTCATAGAAGGGACTGCAGATATCGTGGTGAATTGTGGAGAGCCGGTACGTGCTGCAAGCAATTACGTGCGTGCCGCCAGTAATCTCTGAGAAGAGCCATGTGTGCCGTGAGCAATCACCATTATAAGATGGTGCGGGCCTCCACAGTGCCTAACTAGTAAACAAGCCTTGTACGCAGGTGCGAGAGTGAATTAACTCCTAGTCACTCCCATTCTTGGGGTGTAATAGTGGGGTGATGGGCAAGCAATGAATCAGGAGCTGTCATGCCATATCAGGTGCTGAAACGTCACACTGCTGGTTATAAAAGCAGTGCCACTTTCCCGGATCGGGATCTTCCTGAGAAGCAATCAATAAAGCTCTTGCTGAGGAAGATTCTGGTTTGTTGCATCTTTCTTGCTGGTCGAGCTGGACGCAATAAGTGGTGCCAAAACCCGGGAACTGTCATCACACCGGCGCAAGGAAGATCCCTCATTCACGGGGCAGAATCAGAACTGTGGGACAAAAGGCTCTACAAGGTACGTACAATCTTGAAATTTCTCCAGAGTTAGAAGCCCTTTTGATTGTTTGCATGGCGATTACACTTTTCCTTTTGGTTTCATTTTGTTTCCACCACTGGAACTGTTGACTGGTTCTTAGTCGCAGTCAGGCCTGGACAGCGCCTGGACAGCAATCAATTTCAGGCCCGGTCAGGCCTGGACAGCGGCAGTATGGGAATCTCCCATTCTATAGTAGTGGGCTTACGCTCAGTCCTGAAGCAGTGTGGCCTAAAAATCGCCACTAAGACCTAAGAGGGATTTGTCAGAGAGATAGACCGTGTTGCACCATGGTATGCTTGCTCATTGTCATTAACTGTCGCCTCTTGGGACAAACTGAAAGGAGATCTAGTTAGGGAACAGCAGAAAGGCAAACTTAAAGCAGGGATTATGCTGCTATGAAATTGGTGAAATCATGTTTAACAGATGAGGATTGTCAGCAAATGGTAGAAGCAGGGCAGAAAGTTCTGGACGAAATTCAAGAAAGTCTATCAGAGGTAGATCAGGGAGAGAGAGTAAAAATAGAGAGGAAACAAAGTGCACTGAAGAATTTAGGCCTTTCCATGAGCCTTGAGACCGAGGAAAAGAGAATGTCAGGGAAAATACCTGGGGAGAGATTAGAAAAAGGGATGGAAAGGGAGAGAAGAAGGGAGATCGAGCTGGAGAGGCACATAAGGAAAGAAGCCTCTACCCACCACTAGATGAGTTTAAGCAGCTAGCTGTCAGTAGCTCAGAATCAGATAAGGAACTTAGCTCCTATGAGGAAACAGACTTAGAGAAGAAAACGACAGGTTGTGAGGGAGAAAGATACCAGTCAGATGAAAGACGAGTTAATCAGTTACAGAATAACATGAAAGCAGCTAGAGACAAATGTCAAATCATTGAGCAGTCTTCTGATATGCAAATTCAGGGTTCTAGTGCACCTCCGCCTTATGTGCAGAGTCACCATTCTGAGCCTTATGTGCAGAGGTATCATTCAGACTCATTTATACCAAAAGAGGAACAGAGGAAGATACAACAGGCATTTCCAGTTTTTGAAAGAGCTGAGGGAGGGCGTGTTCACGCTCCAGTAGAATATATACAGATTAAGGAGCTTGCAGAAACAGTCCGTGTTATGGAGTCAGAGCTAATTTCACTGTAGCACAAGTTGAAAGGCTTGCAACTCACACTATGACTCCTGGTGATTGCCAGACTGTAGTAAAAGCTGCAGCCCCCAGTATGGGGATGTATCTTGAATGGGAAGTTTTGTGGCAGGACTCCTGTCAGACGCAGGCAAGGGCCAATGCCACCATGGAAGGAAACCAAAGGACATGGACATTTGAATTGCTTACAGGTCAGGGACAGCATGCTGCTAACCAAACAGATTATTATTGGGGAGCATACGCCCAGATCTCAGCTGCCGCTGTTAAGGCATGTAAGGCTCTCTCTAAGAAGGGAGAGGCAAGTGGGCATTTGACCAAGATCACTCAGGTCTACCAGGAGTCATACTCAATTTTTGTGGCTAGTATGACAGAGGCAGCAGGGAGAATATTTTGAGATACAAAAGCAGCTATGCCTTTAATTGAACAGTTGATATATGAACAGGCTACCCAGGAATGCAGGGCAGCTATTACACCTGGAAAAAGCAAGGGACTGCAGGACTGGTCGAAGGTTTGCCGTGAACTTGGTGGGCCACTCACTAATGCAGGTTTAGCAGCTGCCATTCTACAAGTGCAAAAATGCCCTGACATGGCTGAGCTCAAACTCTGCTATAATCGTGGCAAACCGGGACACTTAAAAAAGGACTGTAGAGCCCTTGTTAAAAGGAGAGCACCAGGATTGTGCACTAAGTGTGGAAAATGATATCATTGGACTAGCGCTTGTCGTTCAATCAGGGACATTCGAGGCAGGCTCCTGCAGCCAGGATTCCCTCAAGCAGTAGATAATGACACCATTTCAAAAAACCAGTACAGGGCCCTCAGGTCTTAGGGCCCGAAAACATACGGGACCACGACAGGCGAAAGGTGGACCCCACAGTCCGCAGGGCAACAGAAGGCTCAGCTGGATTGGACCTCCGTACCACCACCCAATTCATGCTGATCCCTCAAATGGGAGAGCAGCCTATTCCTACTGACTATAAAGGACCTCTGCCATCTGGGAGTGTCGGCCTAATATTGGGAAGGGCTTCCCTTACACTACAAGGTCTTATTGTTCACCCTGGAGATGTAGGTCAAGATTATGAAGGGGGACTTCAAGTTCTCTGTTCCTGTCCTCAGGGTGTCGTTTCTATTTCACAAGGAGATAGAATAGCTCAGTTAGTAATTCAGCCAAGCCTACATGGCTGTTTTCCCTCTTCTGGTGTCCCTCAAGCTACCAGAGGGATTGGTTCTACTGGAAATGATTCGGCCTATTTAATAATGCCTTTAGATTCCAGGCCTTCTTTAGAGTTAGTTATAGAAGGGAAACAATTTAAGGGAATTTTAGACACAGCAGCAGACAAAAGTATTATTTCTTCTCACTGGTGGCCGAAAACTTGGCCAGTTATTCAGTCATCACATTCTTTGCAAGGTTTCGGTTATCAGTCCTGTCCCACTATTAGTTCCCGTTCTTTGAGCTGGACAGCGCCTGAAGGTCAAATGGGATGATTCACTCCTTATGTCTTACCACTCCCAGTAAATCTCTGGGGGAAAGACATCTTACAGGCACTAGGACTGACCTTAACTAATGCATGCTCGCCACAAGCTGTTCGAATGATTAAGAAAATATGCTATAAAGAAGGAAGGGGATTAGGAAAAGGAGAGCAGGGTAAACTTGAACCTATCCCTCAAAAAGGTAATAATGGGAGACAAGGTTTGGATTTTTTCTAGAGACAGCTGTTGAGGGTTCCATGCCCATACCATGGCTTACAGAGGAAGTTGTATGGGTTCCCCAATGGCCTCTCTCCTCTGAAAAATTAGAAGCAGCCACAAAACTAATTTCTGAACAGCTACACTTGGGGCATTTAGAGCCTTCTAACTCACCCTGGAATACACCTATTTTCGTAATTAAGAAAAAATCTGACAAATGGCGCTTATTACATGATCTTAGAGCAATTAATGCGCAAATGCATCTGTTTGGACCAGTTCAGCAAGGGCTACCATTACTTTCTGCCTTACCCAAAAATTGGGAAATTATAATCCTAGACATTAAAAATTGCTTTTTCTCTATAACTTTATGCCCTCAAGATAGGCAAAGATTTGCATTTACGATCCCAGCCATTAATTACTTAGAGCCAGAACAAAAATACCAATGGAAGGTCCTACCTCAGGGGATGGCGAATAGCCCCACCATGTGTCAACTGTATGTACAATTGGCACTTAAGTCAGTTAGAGAACATTTTCCATCATTACAGGTGATAATTTATATGGATGACATTTTGATTTGCCATAAAAATTCAGAGTTATTGCAAGATGCATACCTTATATTAATAAAAACGTTAGGGCAATGGGGATTGCAGGTGGCCACCGAAAAGGTGCAAGTTGCTCGAATGGGAGCCTTCCTAGGGTCACTTATTTATCCTGACAAAATTGTTCCTCAAAAATTAGAGATTCGCAAAGATCAACTACATACCTTGAATGATTTTCAAAAATTGTTAGGAGATATTAATTGGCTGAGATCCTTTTTGAAAATTCCATCAGCAGAATTAAAGCCCTTATTTGACATATTAGAGGGAGATACCCATATCTCCTCCCACAGAGCACTTACCCCAGCTGCATGTCAAGCTTTACAAATTGTAGAAAAGGCCCTACAAGATGCTCAATTACAACGCATTGACGAGTCAAAGTCATTTGAATTGTGCATATTAAAAACTGCACAGTTACGAACAGTGGTCTTATGGCAAAATGGGCCCTTGTTGTGGGTCCATCCTAATGCTTCCCCTGCAAAAATCATTGAGTGGTATCCTAATGCAGTTGCTCAACTTGCACTTAGGGGGATAAAAGCAGCCATTACTTATTTCGGGTAAGAACCTTATATAGTAAGTGTACCTTATACTTCTGCTCAAGTTCAAACCCTGGCAGCAACAACCAACGATTGGGCAGTCTTGGTTGCCTCCTATTCAGGACAAATTGATAACCATTATCCAAAACATACAATTTTACAATTTGCCTTAAGCCAAGCTATAGTGTTTCCAATAATAACAGTCAAACACCCACTTCCGGATGGGGTAGTAGTGTATACAGATGGATCCAAATCTGGTATAGGTGCATATGTAGTAAATGGCCAAGTAACATCTAAACAATATAATGATTCATCACCCCATGTTGTAGAGTGTTTGGTAGTACTAGAAGTCCTTGAAACTTTCCTGGGACCGCTCAATATTGTATCTGATTCCTTATATGTGTTCAATGCAGTTAATATGCTTGAAGTTGCAGGCTTAATTAAACCAACTAGTAAGCTTGCTCACATTTTTCAAAAGATTCAGTCAGCCTTGTTATACAGAAGACATCTTGTCTATATTACTCATGTTTGAGCTCATTCTGGCCTTCCTGGCCTCATGTCTCATGGAAATGACTTAGCAGACAAAGCCACTAGAATCGTGGCTGCTGCTTTGTCCTCACAGGCAGAGGCTGCAAGAGAATTTCATGAATGCTTTCATGTGACACCTGAGACATTACACCACCGTTTTACTTTAACCAGGAAAGAATCTCGTGACATTGTCACCCAATGTCAAAACTGTTGTCAATTTTTACCTACTCCTCATGTAGGGGTAAATCCTCGTGGCGTCAGGACATTACAGGTCTGGCAAATGGATGTCAGTCATATTTCCTCCTTTGGGAGAAATCAATATTTACATGTTTCTATTGACACCTGCTCTGGTGTAATATTTGCCACACCTTTAACAGGTGAAAAAGCCTCTCATGTTATACAGCACTGCCTAGAAGCGTGGAGTGTGTGGGGCAAGCCCACAATTCTAAAAACGGATAATGGGCCAGCATATAATTCTACTTAATTTCAACAATTTTGTCATCAAATGGATGTCACTCATTTGACTGGCCTTCCTTATAATACTCAAGGACAAGGCATTGTGGAACGTGCCCACCCCAAACTCAAATCTTATAAAACAGAAAGGGGGAGTTGATGAGACTCTGCCCTCAGTGCCAAGAGTAGCAGTATCTATGGCACTCTTTACACTTAATTTTTTGAATCTCGACGAGCAGGGACACTCTGCAGCTGAGCGACATAGCTCAGACCCTGATAGACCAAAAGAAATGGTCAAAGGGAAGGATGTTTTAACTGGTCAGTGGAAAGGCCCGGATCCTATCTTAATCAGATCCTGGGGAGCTGTTTGTGTTTTTTCACAGAGTGAAGACAACCCATTTTGGCTGCCGGAATGACTCATCCCCAGGATATTCATCAAGGATGGTGCAGAAGATGCTGACCTCCCGAGGACTGTTCCTGATCCTGACAATGCTGAACTTGTCTCAGGTTCCTAGTATAATGGGCCAGCAGAGATGGGCTATTCTCTCAACTTTCCCTAAACCAATGCCAGTTCGCTATGATGCTATAGTTTTTCCAAAATTCTTTACTACTGATAAAACAGTGGATTTGCCATATTTACCCTATGATCCCAACCCGAGCACCATTAGGAGAAAATCGCACTTTACTAGAACAGGGTTCTTTATGTTTTCGAATTAATGGACCAGGAAATTGTATCAACCTCACAGCCCGAGCTTTGGGGAAGTTTAATGAGCATAGAGGAGGTTGCGTGAGCACAACCCAAGATACTTCCAATGTAGAGATAACCTTTACAAATCGGACCTTTTGGCACGAGGTAAATTGGGTAAATGGTACATTTCTACCACCTAACTTTTCAGACAAAAAACGTCCACACCAACCAAAAATAGCCCCTCATTGTAGTTTGGAAGATGAAGGGCTGATCCTGCCTTGGTCTGATTGTCAATCCTCCATCACTCATTGGGCAGATCAGAGTAAAACCTTTTCCTTTTCTCCCAACATGATAGATAACCCAGAGAAGGAATTTGTTATGAAAAAGGGACTTTTCATACAGGACATTAGAATGCATCCCTTTCACAAGTGGGTGCTTTGTGGAGTCAATGGCAGTTGTACAGAACTCAATCCTTTGATCTTTATCCAGGGAGGAGCAGTTGGAAAGGCTTCCTTTACTGGCATCTCAAGATTTGCTCAGTATTGGGGAATACATGATGCCTCCCTGGACTCTTATGGATATAGTAATACCAGTGCAGAGATCACTGGGTTTAATAAAACTTTGGTAAACCAGATTAATTATCCATCTACCACAGTCTGTGTTTACCCCGCTTTCTTGTTTATTCTTTCAAATGATTCATTTGAAATCTGTTCCAATGATAATTGTTGGATTTCTCAATGTTGGGATGTAACAAAGAACACCCGTGCCATGGTGGCACGGATCCCACGTTGGATCCCTGTTCTGGTGGATACACCCTCCATCTTATCTATGTTTTGAAAAAAGAGAGATTTTGGCATTACTGCTGCCGTGATCATAGCAATTTCAGCCAGTGCAGCTGCTGCTACAGCTGCAGGGTATGCTATGGTTAGTGCGGTTCAATCAGGCACAAAATTAAATCAGCTTTCAGCAGATCTGGCTGATGCCATCACTGTCCAAGCTTCTGCTAGTACCAAGTTAAAGGGAGGGCTGATGACTTTGAATCAGTGCCTTGACCTGGCGGAAGAACAGATAGGTGTTCTATACCAGATGGCCCAGTTGGGTTGTGAAAGAAAACTGGAAGCTCTGTGCATTACCAGTGTCCAATATGAAATTTTACTTATGCAGCTAATTTGTCTAGACAGGTTTCTTTATATCTTGCAGGAAACTGGTCTGAAAGATTCGATGAGACCCTTGAGGTCCTTAGAGCGGCCGTTCTAAAGATCAACTCAACACGAGTGGACCTGTCATTGACAGAGGTCCTCTCCTCCTGGATTTCATCTGCCTTTTCTTATTTTAAGGAATGGGTGGGGGTAGGTTTATTTGGCGTTGCCACCTGCTGTGGACTTGTGGTCATGCTCTGGTTGGTTTGCAAGCTCAGAACCCAACAAACACGTGACAAGGTTTTGATAACCCAAGCACTTGCTGCCATCAAGCAAGGGGCCTTCCCTGAAATCTGGCTATCTATGCTCAAAAATTAATTGACATTGGTGGCTGTCCTCTTTTATAGAGTTCGCCCTAGTTTATTTAGTAGTTAATGTCACATAGCACTGTGGTATCCAGGGACGGGCAACTTTCCTCATGCACAGATCAACCTAAGACACGGGGCCCGGTGGCGATAGGGTTACCCTATGACAGGAAAGGCTGTGACATTGGAGGAATGACCTAAGACAGGAGCCACAGTGGATGGGCAAAGTTACACAGGCCTAGACCAGCCTCAAGTTTTAATAAAATAAAAAGGGGAAGATGTGGAGAGCAGGTACGTACTGCGAGCAATCTCGTGCATGCCACCAGTAATCTCTGAGGAGAGCCGTGTGTGCCGCGAGCAATCGCCATTATAAGATGGCGCGGTCCTCCGCTGTGGCTAACTAGTAAAGAAGCCTTGTACGAAGGTGCGAGAGTGAATTCACTCCTAGTCACTCCCATTCTCGGGGTGAAATATTCAGGTGATGGGCAAGCAATGAATCAGGAGCTGTCATGCCATATCAGGTGCTGAAATGTCACGCTGCAGGTTATAAAAGCAGCGCCATTTTCCCGGTTCGGGATCTTCCTGATAAGCAAGGAATAAAGCTCTTACTGTGGAAGATTCTAGTTTGTTGTATCTTTCTTGCCGGTCGAGCGGGACGCAATAGTGAATAGCTTTTACCTCCCTGCTGTTGCTCTCCTAGTACTGACCAGAAACTGAGGTGCCTTTTCCAGCAGACTGTGCTAGGACATAGTCATAGAACACATCTTCCTTCGAAAGCAGCTTCTAGGCTTCATTGGAAAACATTAAATCTGTGAATATTGGGAACAGAGTCTGTACATAGCTCAGTTGACAGAGTGACTGCCTAGCATTTAGGATGCCTAGGACTCAGTGATTAGTGCTATCTTTACTTTATTGCCTTTAGTGGGTCTACTTATTATATTGTAATACACTTGGGATCATAGAAAGGGATATCATGATGACCTAAGACCAAGACTGTCAATGATGTTGGTTAGAGTCTTCTCTTGTATCCTCAGGCTAAAGAGACCTGATACCAGAGTGACTCACATTACTGAGAAACTCAAGTTTCTATTTCATTTCTTTTTAAGGCCTCTTAATTCAAAGAGTCATTGCCATTACAAGGTGTAACCATCACACACTTTATCTCTTTTATCTAGGTGATTTCCCAGTGTTCTTTACTTGGTTCATCAGCTCTAGGATTCAATGCAAAATAGCAACCAATAGTATTAAAATCTTGGATAGAACAGATATATAACAGTAATTACTTTGCCTGAACATATTAGTACAAAATCTGACATAACTGAACAAATGGAAACTAGGCTTGTGTCATGGATTAGAGGGCCTAGATATTTTTCACAGCAGGTTATGCACCCTTTAGGATCCTCTGTAGAAACAATGAGGTACAATGGTCACTGATCATTCTTAACAGAGAGGCCCTTCTCTACAGGTAACAGATTCCTAGATCCACATTAAGTTGATTCCTGCTAAGACGGTCTATAGTGTATGACCATGTTAAATTCATGCAGGAAGCTACTGAAAAACAAAGCATTGTTCCAATCAGCAACAGACAGGACACAGAGCTCTGAGTATACAGCCAAGGGGAAATTTAAGTCATAGGGGTTAGGCTAATATCCTCTGATCTAAATTGTTCTGATCATGTCTTAATAGCTATGTATCTTAGTACCTGAAAATTATTTCCCTACATTCATTTGCTTATTCATGATTGGAATATATATTGTACGCTTTCTCATTTCGTGGTATGTTAAATTTGGAACTTGGTATAAAACTGTTAATAATCCGAATGTGCAGTATTCAATTGCATTATATATGCCTTAAACACCATGAGAAGGAAGGAAATGAATATAATAAATCTTTTTTTTTTGCCATGTAATACAAACTTATTCAGAAAACCTACTGAAAGACCCCCGTGGGGAGTCCCTTCTCGGGCAAGCGCGCACCCAGTAGGACACTGAGACCGAACTCACTGTAATTATACAAGGCTTTAATGGCATACAAACACACAAACAACAAAGGTTCGCTCAAGTCAGAATGCTGAGGACGAAACTCATGCACTGCGCAAGGGGCAGGGAAGTTCAACCCCGGCCCAAACTTTTTACAGGCATATAAAGGCAAAAACCACAAACCAAAAACAGGGGAGCCAAAAGAATTTGGGCCATTACACATGATAGGCTTATTTAAATGTTGGCGGGATGATTACAAATTAACAGGGTAATATGTGCATGCTAAGGTGTAGGGAGGCACAAGGGCTTGGGACTTCTCGAGGTCAGCAGGACACCTGGTCAATGTATGATATATGGGGATCTATAGGGAGGTGCCATCCTGCCAGATGGCCATTTGGTCTGCCCTGATAGCAGTGGCTAGTTCCTGCATTCTCTTTTTTATCTTTTATGGCTGGACATTCTTAGCTACAGGGTGGGTTTGGCTGTGCCTGGACCCGCCTTGGTCTATTCTTCAGCCCTGTATTTCTTGAACTTACATACCACAATGCTATAAGACCCAAAATTATAAGTTTTTGCTCTTCACTACAACATCCAAGATTTTACCTCTTAATCAGATCTCTAACTTTTTAGCTCCAAGTTAATTTGGGTTTTGCAATTTTCACAGGGTGTCTGACAATCTCAAACACTACAGCCTGCTGCTGTTCTTCAACAATTTTCTGACTGGCAACCAAGCTCCTGCTGTTTCTATCAAAGAATGTCCCACCCATTCCTCTTGTTCAAAAGTGCGGCTGGACAGGCACTCTCAGGCCAAGGAGACCTCAGTAAACTTTATCTGAACATTCAGGTGCTCTCAGGCACTCCTTTGTTGAGCCATGCCAAGGCTTTGAAAAAAAAAAACAGCCCAGTGGATAAAAGTCATTTCATTTGTACCTGTCTGTCCACTTTGAACAAATGAGCAATAATTCTGTTTTTGTGAAATATAACAGGTAATGAATATTTTAGTTTCAGTCAGTGGAAACTAACGGCTGTTCCCATTAACTCTTTCACACTAATTAACATTTTTCTTCACGGTTCCTTTAACATTTTCGATTTCCACAGTATTCACACCAGGATGAATACTGAGACATTACGACCAGGGACATCATTAGAGCAAAGGTAAACAAATCTCTCTCAACATATGTCCTTTCACAATGGAAACAGACCAGAGACCATGGGGATGCACAACTCTGAATAGTTTATAAAGGACCCTGTAGATATCTGTTCTTGTATATTGAGGGGTGTGTTTAAGTGGAAAAAACTTACAGCTGTCATTTGAGAATAACACATATAAACCACAAGTGTTTTTTTTTAAATGAGAAATGTTGACAATTATGGTTCTTATACATAGGGAATATCTGGATTAAGAACTAGTCCTTACCCAGACTTCACACTTCCTCTGACCCTGACTCTGTACCTTCCAGGCTAAGAATAATCTTGATGGCCTGATTTCCCCAGTAACAGGCTATCCAGCAGAAAAGAACAACAAACTTCTCAAGATTCAACCAGTATACTAAGACATGGTTCATGTCTAATTGTTTACACAGACAGGCAGAATAGAGTACCACTACCAAGATTTGGGAATAAGAAGCCAGTGTCTATGAAAATCAAAGAAACCTTCTGCAGCATCATGATCAGGAGCAGTGGAAACTGCAAGCTTTGTGGCTGCAGTGGTGAATAATTCTTCACCTGACAGCTCATCCCAGATTTATCACACTAACCTCACAGGCCACTGTGAAGAATACAAACACTTTGGATGTGGACAGCTTAAGACAGAATGCTACCCAACAGGATGCCTTACATAGGCTCTATATGGTAAGGTTGCTACAGAAAGTTAGAAGTGTCTGAAGGCATTACTTGGGAACTGTGATGAGGACATCTTCTAAAGAAGTATTGTGAGACAGAAAATTAAAAAAAATGTTGATGTCTGCTTAGAAAGGGGTTTAATCTCAGGATTTGGTGATAAAATCCAGTAGATTTGAATTCAGGACTGAACTGCACAAGAAGGCCCAGAATTGCTAGGACTATACAGAAAAATCCATTTCCAGATAAGTTAAACAGAAAAAAAGGAGAGGAATGAAATGAAAAAGAAGAATGTCAGTGTCCTGATGTTAAATCCTGTATTTGTGAGCAATAATCAACAAACTTTGAAAGGAATAATGCAACAACGTGAAAAAAAATGGACACACCATTTAAAATATCTTACATAAATCAGTAAAAAAAACATTAAAAATATCTCACTAAAAATGTCAATATTTGCAGGGTGTTGGTGGTGCACAGCTTTAATCCCAGCACGTGGGAGGCAGACGTAGGCAGATTTCTGAGTACAAGGCCAGCATGGTCTACAGAGTGAGTTCCAGGACAGCCAGGGGCATATAGAGAATTCCTGTCTCGAAAAAATCCAAAAATCAGACCATACACACAAATAAGAAAACAAACAAACAAACAAAAACAAAAAACAAAACACACACACAACACACACAAAACAGAAATACAGCAACATAAGGCAATATTCCCTTTCCGTTTTGTCTTGTGGTTTTCTTTTTTAAATGTGTTATTGCATCTCAGAGATGCCTCCTCCTTTATAAATACTGACATCACAAACACATCATAGATATGAACTTGCATCATCGCCACAGGTGTTTTACAACTCCTACTTCAGTGACACAAGGGACTCCACACACATACTCCTTCCATAGAGTAAATGTATCCAATATCATACAGATTATTCAAAACAATGGAAATATCTTCAAATTATCTCAACACTTATGCCCAGTGATTGGGTGTCTCAGCTTGAGTCTCCCAATGATCAATTGTTTATAAGTACTAGCTTGTAAAACTGTAAATGAGTTGTCTATCTGGAACCCTTTATAAGATCCTGTCCTCAGCAAGGATCCTGTTCAAAGCCATTAGCCACTTTTTTTTTAATGTGCACATTTAATGGGATAAAGTAATGAGACTTTCCCTAATTGTAGAAACGACCTAGTCTCTTTATTTTCCCCCACATTTTTTATTACATATGTTCTTCTTTTACCTTTCAAATTCTATCCCAAAAGTCCCCTATATCTCCTGCCCCCTGCTCACCTACCCACTCACTCCCACTTCTTGGCCTTGGCATTCCCCTGAACTGTGGAATATAAATTTTGCTAGACCAAGGGCCTCTCTTCCCAATGATAGCTGACTAGGTAATCTTCTGCTACATATGCAGCTAGAGGAACAAGTTCTGTGGGTACTGGTTAGTTCATATTGTTGTTCAACCTATAGGGTTGCAGACCCCTTCAGTTTTTGGGTACTTTCTTTAGCTCCTATATTGGGGGCCCTGTATTCCATCCTATAGATGACTGTGAGCACCCACTTCAGTATTTGCAAGGCACACTATTTCATACACCAGCAAGATTTTACTTAAGGGACGCTGATATAGTTGTCTCCTGTGGTGTTTTGCCCTCAGTCACTTCTATGCTTCATAAGAAAGAAAGCTCTAGTTGTGTGCCATGCAGATCGTGTAGAGGGCTGTCAATATCCCCTCTCCTCCAGCAAAGCCTCACAAACAGTCACAACGATTGTCTTCCAGGACAACTTTGAGTGCCTAAGATAAGGATCAAAGCACCTCTGCTTGCTCCAATGTCTAAATGTCACTGTAGATTAAGAAATTCCCTAGCAAGACCCTAAGATTCACAGTCCAGGACCATTTCAGCAACCCATTACTTTTCTAGGGTCCAAACTTGTTGCAATTCTACAGACCTATACATTGTACCCTTAGAGCCCTTCTCAAGAGCAGGCAGCAACTGCTCCAACTGCTTTCTCCAAATGCAGCTAAACAGAAACAACCTGCAGAGGCAGGTGATCTGCTCCTGGTTCGACCAAGGTGACTTTGCCTTTGTGTGGGGTGGTGGTGGGAGTTTACCTGCTGTGAGACCCTTTTCCTGTAGTTGTGCTCATCCACCAAAGCACTTGGAAAGACAAGGAAAGAGTTCCTCATTCAAAATCCCTCCTCCTGCCTGTGGTGTTTGTATTTCTAAGGAGTGGTAAATTGGATCTATTTGGGGGGTTCTTTGTGTCTTTGTGAGTCCACACACAGTGATTCCTCTCTCCTATACTACCTTTCCCAGAAAAATTAGAATCATAGTCTACACATCATTTCTTTTATTTTATAAACTTTGATGGTGGGTATGGTTGTTTGTGTACATGTCATTTTGCTTGGATACTTCATGTGTAAAATACCTGCAGAGGCAAGAAGAGTGCTGCTGGAAATGGAGGAAGTGAGAAAGAGAAAGGAAGAGGGGGACTATTAATACATTTTAAAGCTTTCTAGTTAAATCCGCTCTTCAAGATAAACAATTGAAAGTGTAATTAGTCGCTGGCCTTGCTATATTAATACTGACTATAACAGTAAAGCATTCGTAATGTTTTGTAAACAATTTATTAATTTATCTAATACAGGGTAATGTGGAACTTTAAAAAACTCTTCTTTTTAAAAAAACAAAGGACAAGATAAATTATATCCCCATGCACATTATTTAAATCACACTTTAAGAACTTTGAAATTTGGATGTCAAAGAACTTAAAAATGCCTGATAGTATCTTAAATAGGAGACATAATCATGTCTAGGTCAAATTAAAAAAATCTACTTATTGGTATATGGCTTGATCCTAAGTAGCTACTTTATTGGGAAAGGGACAAGAATAGGTTCTCTTCACAGAATGCTGCAGATATATGAAGGCTAATTTTTGTGACACACTAACAGGTGTGTTTGCTTAGTGCCCTGACTGTAGTGACAAGAAAGCTGAATTGGGTATATGTTTTTGACCTACCTTTGTTTATCATTTTTCCAGTTTGGACAAGCTAAGATGCTTTACTTCAAGGTTTTTAAGAATTATGGGATATAGAACAGTAGAGACTGTGTAATCTGATTTAGAAAGATTAGTCTCAAGATAGAGTTATAGTGATTCATCTTCTAACTTCACTGTGACCAGGTATCCTAATTCAATATTGGACTGGTCTATTAATAATTCCAGTATTAGAAGAATTAGGGAAGATAGCTAAAATCTTAATTAGCTAGCAAATTTAATTTGGAGGACAGCCTCCACTCCCAGAGAGGCTGCAGCCTTTCTGCAATTCTCAAAGCCACCTCCCCACACCAGAATCTCTAAGACTAAGCTTGATCATTGCTAATTTGTAACTGAATGGGGTACCTGGACTTCTCCAAAGAAACTTTCATACTGTTGCTTATCACTGTCCCACCTTTGTTTCTCAAGCAGGTCATCCAAGTCCTTCAGCCTTACTGTAGCAGATGTACAGCCTTGCCTCCAACAGTGAAGGTGGCAGTTATTGATCTTCATTCTAGTACATATTATGACTTTGGTCTGAATTGGGAATAAGGTGTGATAATGAGGGCTGGACATTCAATGACAGACATCCAGATCTCAGAACCATACCAATCTAAGACAGAGGTACATGCCAAAATCCATGACTGTTGATAACACAACACAGAGCCATGTTTTGTGTGATATATAACACAAACTAGTTGCACGTAGCATCCATAATGGAATTTGATGCTTCAGGAAGATCTAAGATTTCCTAAGGGAGGTGTGGCCTGCAGTCACCATAACTCCCAGGCAAGACTATAGAGCATAAATACATTTTATGCCTCAGTTTAGCACTTTTTAAAATATTATTAACGGGGGGGAGTATAACCTCCTCCAACCTATGCAGGTTCAGACCTTATGCCATTGAGGCAGGGCCACCTGCAGTGCAGCTCCTCAGCTAGTTTCCTTTGATGTGAAACTACCTGCCATCTGCCATGAGGCCAAATTGGTTCTCCAAGATTTTCTGTAGTTAACTGCAATCTGTGAATTTGGTGACTTAGTGCTAAAAGGCTGTGCTGACAACTTGGTATCAGGAAAGCAAGAAACTTGGCATGGCAGAGAATGGGTTTCCCCCTTTATAAGTGAAAACTTTTATTAAATATTTGAGCCTAGATCAGAAAATTGTCTTGGCTCCATTTTTCTCTCACCTATATAGTTCCCCTCTCTTTTCAGCCTCTGTTTGCCTCCCAGGTGAAACACAGTTCAAGTTAGGTAAGGCCTGGTTTCCAACAGTTTTGGTCCTGATCTTTATCACATTGAACACAAGACAGAATTTTACACTAACACTAAAGATATCTGCCTGTGCTTAAAATTCTGATTACAAAACACTTCCTTTAGAAGAGTGGAGTGGTTGATGAACACCAGACACTTACTTAGCAATAGTTGGCCTATGAATTTTGAATAAATTTCTTATTATGTGGAAGATTCAAATTGAATTAAATAGTTTTAAACAAGCTAGGAAGGAAGTAGACATGAAGGAAAAAAAATTCTAGAGTAGATCAGTACTAAAACTGAAATAATCTGAGGGTTATCTGTGTGCTAGTGGGGAGGCTAGAGGGAGAGGGAGCTGGAGAGGGAGAGGGACAGGGACAGGGACAGGGACAGGGACAGGGACAGGGAGAGAGACAGGGACAGGGAGAGGGACTAGGACAGGGACAGGGATATGGACAAGGAAAGGGGAAAGAAGGAGGAGGCAGAGGTAGAGCAGAGGCGGAAATGGAGGTGGAGGTGGAGGCAGTGGCAGACTGAGGACCTAGAATTGCAAGCCACAGAAAGGAGTGTAATTGAGGCATTGTCTCCATAACAACTGAAAGCAACATAACCTAAGGGCATCTGTCAATTTCCTGGACAACTATTCACAAAGCTAATCTTTCAAATTCTAACCAAAATTTTCATAGAATGAGAAGATTGGGATTTCGAAATCAGGTGAACATATTTCTTATTATTCATTAGTATTTTTTACTTAAACTAGCAAAATATATGTATTCATTTTTTTTAATTTCTAATGTATTTCATTATTATTATTATTATTATTATTATTATTATTATCATTATTATTATCATTATTTTTGTTATTTTTATTACTAAAAATCAGTTTTTCAGTACAGTTCTTATTTTCCTCCTGGTTCAATTTGGTTAGAATAGTCTCTAATTTTCTCTCATTAATTAAATAGGTTGTAACTTCTTTTGCTTTTATGTTGTGAATATAAGTTATGATTGTTAAAAGCCTGTTAAATATACATGATATTTTCTAAAGCTAAAATTCATATATGTTAAAACTGTATTTAAAATCTATTTGTAATATTAACCATGGTAGAAGCAAAAAATAATCTCAAACAAAGTCCTGTATGAAAGGAAGAAGTGACCAGTTCCTCATTAGGCAGTGACCATTCCATCTCCACAGGAGAATATGCAGTGTAACTGTGGCTTCATAGAATGAATTGGGTAGTGTTACTTCTGTTTCTAATTTGTGGAACACTTTCATGAGAATTGGTATTAGTTCTTCTTTGATGGTCTGATAGAATTCTGCACTACAGCCATCTAGTCCCAGGGTTGTTTTGGTGGGAGATTATCATGATTGGTTCTATTTCTTAAGGTGTTAAGGTGCTGTTTAGATGGTTTATCTTATGAATTTGGTATATGTCTAGATAATTGCATATTTCACTCGTCTTTCGCAGCGTTTTTTTTTTAATTATTCATTACTTAACTATGAAGTTTATTCATTTCAAGTTTTTTTTTTCCAGGCTGCATTCCATGGAATATCTTTGGCTGAACTGGAATTTGCTCTATAGACGAGACTGACAAGGAATTTAGAGATTTTCCTGCCTCAGCATAATAAGTCCTGGGATTAAATGTGTGTTTGCCCCCATTCCCTGGCACCTAGGAATTAATTTTGAAGACTACTTACATACCTTCATATAGTTCAAACCTTATAATATTACAAAATGGAAGCCTATCACAGTGATTCCTGCTTTTAACCAGAGGACTATGGGTCTTATGAAATCATATCTCTTTTGACTTCTAAGAAAGCCATACATACATAGCCAATTTGAGGCCAGCCAGTGCTAATCAATACAATTTGGCCAAAATGGAAAGAAAAAAAAAACACAAAGTGAAAGTGCCTTTCTTATTTTAAGAATGGGCTACATTATAATAACACACACACTCAATCACATTCAGACTCACAGAAACAGACAGACACACACAGAAACACACACAGACACAATCAGATAGAAACAGAGAGTGAGACAGAGAGAGAGAGAGAGAGAGAGAGAGAGAGAGAGAGAGAGAGAGAGAGAGAGAGAGAGAGAGAGAGAGAGAGAGAGAGAGAGAGAGAGATCCACAGTGTTGGTGTTGGGAATCATAGCCACCTCCTATTTGGTAGCAGCAACTTTGTGTAACAGATAAGTCATCTTTTTAGATATTGGCTCTAATTTTGAATTGGCCAAGAAAAACCTGATACTATGCAGTCTGGAGCTGACATTTGGATTTCATAGGATCCCTGAAAATGGTTTCTGAGCAAGAGAACATAAAGTTTAATCATTCCTGGTGCATCTCACATATCTTCTGCCCAGTCTCCAATTGAGACACACAGAATTTACTGTTGGGGATTTGATAAAGGGGGTTTATTTTTGACAAGAAGCCCCTGAAGGATTACACAAATACAGTTGAAACAACCTTAGTACATGTCAGAGTGTGGTACCTCCCTTCTTTATGCTTCTCAGTGCAGCTTCATTTAGTGTGTTCATTTAGTCCTGGTCAGAACACACAACAGAGCAGAAACAAACATTCTTTTCAATTTTTACACACCTTCTAATTTTTTCTTGTTTTTGTTGTGTATCTTGACAGACCCTTGCAAGCATTAATTTATTCTTAGATGAATTTGGACATTTTGAGTAATGTTCTCTTCCTACACCTTCCTTCTCTCTCCAGAAATGTGGAGAACTTTACATGACTCAGAGTATAAGATCATTGGCTGCTCTTGCAGAGGGTCTGGGATTCAATTCCCAGTGATCATCCTGTGTGTCACAGCCACATGTAAGTCCTGTTCCAGGGGACCTGATACAAGCTAACTTAGGACCTCCATGTAATCCAGGAATGTTCACATCCAACAAATACACTCCTTCAGGTAAAAATGTCCATCCAATAGAAATAATGAAAAGTATGCTGTTTACCAATTGTCATGTAGAACTTGATTTCCAAATGAACACAAATATTATCAAGAGCAGACTTTAAAGTATGCATGTAGGTCAACCATTGTGATATGTTTGGTACTTATTTTTTCTTTCTTTTCTGTTTTGCATCCCCTAGGACCTCGCATACCTATGACTTGGAGGAAAGTAATCCAGAGTTCTTCCATAGTCTCTGATTCAGTTTCTGCCTCTACTTACCAGCTCTGAATCAAGTTCTGTCCTGACTTTCCTAGGTCATGCAATTTACAAGCTGAGACTTGTAAACAGAAAGAAACCATTACCTCCTTTTGTAGTTTTGGGCCCCGATCTTCATCACATTGAAATCAAGACAGGCTTGCATACTTACACTTATGCTATCTGCCTGTGCTTAAACTACTGTTTACAAACAGTTTGTTCAGAACAGTGGAGTGACTGTTCAATGCCAGACAGTTACCTAGACATTGTTGCCCTATGAATTTGGGTTACATCTCTCATTATACTGAAGATTCAAATTCAATCAAATGGTTTTAGTACAAGGTAGAGAGGCAACTTAATGTTCATAGAAAACCAATTCCACAGTAGATCAATTCTAAAACTAAACTAACCTGTATGTTATCTCAGCACTAATAAGTAGCAGTGGGACAATCAAAGGCATAGGAAGGTGCAGAGGCAGAGGTTCAGATACAGACTGAGGTAGAGAATGTAGAGGCAGAAAAAGAAGGAGAGGCAGAGTCACAAGGACAGTCATAGGAAGATTCAGAATCAGAGAATTTGTCAGAATTTGTGGTGTGCATGTACTTGGTGTGTGTCTTTGTAATTCTTGGACATTTTAGGAAGTTACATTAATTCAAGTCCTGAGAGGTGGGGTGATTGGTTACGACAAAGCTATCAGATTGGAACAAGTATACCAAGACATGGTTTCTGTCTAATTGGCCACCCAGACATTTATATACTTATAGGAGTACTTATAAAAGGAGAGATTCCAAGATAATGGCTTTCTTTCTACTGATAAGCCTGCCTCCCCGAGTCTCAGCATAAACGTTAATTATGATTCATTAGAAAAGAGCACACACAAGACTGCAGAATCTCAGCCAATACTATTGAGAACACTTTTTTTTTTTAAATCACAAAGCCCTCACACAACATTTTAAAAATCCTTTACTGGATTCATCTTCTAAGTATACACTATATGTTATATTTAGTGTATCATAAAATACTAAAGTGGAGTATCTACTTATGCACGCTGAAAGTGTACTTCAAACAGAAAGCATTAATACTGTTACTCCATAGATGAAACATGTTTATGAGGTAACACTAAGGGAGATTTACACACAATATTTGCATTTCATATGAGGTCCCCAGATGAAACTTAATTGCATCAAAACACATGGCACAGCATGGAATAGGTATGACTAATATTAAAATAGTGAACAGCTGAATGCAGGAAGTATGGAATACAGAGTTACTAAGTTTGGTGGAATACTATATTTACATACAACATACATTAGTGAAAAACTCCTGCTGCATTACTTTGCACAAGATTGAGTGTCAAAGCTAGTATATTTTGTCTGGTGTTTGGTGGTTGGTTAAGCAAGTTGCTTGTGGTTTTTTCATATCCATAGTTAAAGAAAAAGCACTAGGAAAAAAATTAGATTCAGAGATTTTCTAATTCCTCTCTCTACCTTTATTTCTGTCCTATCTAGTGTTTTGGAGTATAAAAAGAAGAACCTAGAAAATATCAAACACAAGCTCTAAAAATGAATCTTCCTTGCCCTCCACCAGAAATCATCAACTGTGAAGAAATACACTTCATCTTCTTTATCATAAATTTTAAAGGACTATCTTCAATAGCTTCTTGACTGGACTGTTTCTTTTTACTTTTGTGTGTGTGTGTGTGTGTGTGTGTGTGTGTGTGTGTGTGTGTGTGCCTTGCTGTGCATAATTCCTTCCTGTGTTGCTATCCATTCATGTTTGTGGATTTACTCACAACAAAGCAGATACAGTGCATTGGAGTATCTTTTGCTTTTTTTGCTTGTTTGTTTGTTTGTTTGTTTGTTTTTGTTTTGTTTTGTATTGTTTTGTTTTTTTTAATTTTTTGGTGGTGGGGAGTGCATCTATGCTTTTTGTTGGGAGCTATTACTGCAATGCTATTGTCCTGATCTCTGAATTGGGTCTCTCCACCTCCCCCGCCCCCATAAGAAAAGAGGGTCAAAAGCAGGCCACAGACTCACTGCTCTGAGAACAACTACAGATTGTTCCAACCCTAAGTCAGTGCTGGATGTCCTGACCTAAAGATGTACCCTGATAACGCCAAGTTCCTGCTTCCACCAGTAGTCGCCAAAAGAAAAATTTCCGCTGCCCCTTCCTTCCTGCTGAGAAGTACTTCCTCTCCCCCCCCCACCCTGCTGCCCCATCCCTCCTGCTGAGGGGCATTGCTTCTGCCCCATTTCTCCTGCTGAAAGGCACTTCCCCTTTTGCTTGTGCATTTAAACCTTGGTCATGGCTAATACATTGGGGTCCTGATGTAATTCAGAACATTTCCATATCTTTGTTCGCACAATATCCTCATCTCTCTCTACACCCCATTTATTTCTTAGGAGAAAGTCCTGTCGAGACCCTCGAATAACTGGACCTGCTGGACGGGTCAGCTTTTGAAGTTACAAATCAAATACTACCATTGAGTGACAAATCTACCTTAGACAGGGTTTTGAATACTTTAACAGAAAGTGTTTCTCTCTTTATTACTAAGAAATTATAATCTTGTTTTTCTTGTACTCATGAACTGTTACAGAACTTTTAGGTCCATTTATACCAATTTTATGCAGACACTAAGCAATGTCAACCCATTGCTGACATTTTTTTATTGATAATGCAATTTGATCAATACATGAGTTCTTGTTTCTGCCTTGTGTCTGATTGTGTTTTCTTGAAGACTTGTATCTTATGGGCTATAACAAAAACTTGTAATGCTTGTAATGTACAGTTGAGGAGGGTGGTCTGGAGACTCAGGGGGTATTTCTGTGTATAGAATGAATGCCAAGTGCCTGGTGTTAAATCAGGGAAATGTTGCTCCTTAGGCTACATGCTCACCGTTTTGTGTTCATACATTTGGGGACAATATTTTTCAGTACCACAGAGCAAACGTTACAGGTACTTACTTTTTAAACTGTCAGTAATCACCAAATCTGAAATCTGGGCCTTGGACCACGCTGTTCTCTCAAAGCTAGTCAGAAAATGCTTAGCGATATGAGCCCAATCCTTGCTTTTTATCCTTAGAGTGGAGGAAAACTGGTCTTTCCTGTAAGGGTTTTGCAATTAGAGATTCTGGTGTCAGCAGAGCTTACATGACCCCTATTGAGGTTGATCATTTGTAATAGCAAGGGAAATGTGGGAGGATCATTACCCTGATGGCTCAAAATAAGTCTAGAACACACTGCATTCTTCCCCCTTGTGGGTGCCATCCCTGTCACATTTTGAAGAGAAAGAGTGCTCCTCCAGGAAGCTGGAGGAAATTGGCCTGTATTCCTTTGGATGCTGTTAGACCCAGCCTCTAGGTCTGGACTGACTATCATTAAGGCCCCTGTCCCTGCTGTTCTCTCAGTTCTCCACAAAACAAGAGACTCTCTTTAGCTTTTGTGCTGAGTGATGTCAGCCCTGCTTCTCTTATACTGATTAACTAGGCTATTTGGGCCTTAGAAGAATGTCTTTTTCTCAACTATCTATTTACCAGGTAAACTGTCAGTGAGAATGGTGAGACATCTATTCTTGGCAAGGTTACCATAATTAAGGGCAGGGAATATGAAGATAATGCAGGCTTATTGATATATTCCCAAAGTCTAGATTTAATTGACACTCTAATGACTTGCACAAGAAACATGAGATTGTGGGTTGACTTCAAAGTGTAACATATGAGGTCCATATAGAAAATCAGGTGATGACTGTTGAGAACAGCACTGTGCTTTAAAGAATTTGTTCTACCATGACTTTCCCAATATTTCACCACCTTAATAAGTATGTTGTGAAGGCAGGAGATGGTGTAAGAGTGTTCTCATCAGCATCTAGGTCCCATGGATGCTTGTTCACTCTGGCACTTCAAGATATCTATGGCACAGTGGTACCTGATTAACGAAGAAGCCTTTGTAGTGCCACAGAGCAGCAAATAGTGGCCTAGAAGCAGGAAGTAGGAAGGTTGACCATGGCCCTCCTTTCAGGATTTACACTTAAAGCTGAGACACACTGTAAAACACACATGTTTCTGACATTTAGCCCATGGAATGTACAGAGAATATCTCGGTCAATTGGTATAATGGTTTTAGACATGACTGAAAATGCGTTTATGTTAATCTGAGTGTGCTAGTAATCTTATGCCAACTTGTGAAAATCTAGAGTCACCTACGAAGAGGAAACATCAAATAGGATCTCCCTACATTAGATGGGTCTATAGGCATGCTTTTTGGATTAAAAAAAGTATATATTAATTTAATTTTTTTCATGTAATATGGGTTGAACAAATTCTTTCCCTACTTTATATCTCTACCACTCAACTCAGAGACACTGTGAAACTTATAGAAGTCATGGACCAAATGGATTTAACAGATACATTTGGAACATCTCTCCCTAAGACAAGAACACACATGGTATGCACTCACTGCTACGTGGATATTAGACAAAGAACACGGAATACCCATGATATTATACAGTAAATATCTGCACCGAAGCTGTACCCATACTGTATTCATATCATCACGAATCAGTATGCACAGTTCTCAGTACTGTGCATCTCCTAAAGGAGTATTGCCAACAGCAGATTTAGCAAGGCCTCAACAAGAATTATACCACTGGTAACATCACAATTTGTGGCTTTTAGGCTATATTAGGAGCTGGAGGTCATCCTCCTCATCTCTGTTATTCCCACAGCCTGAGGAAATTAGGGGAGCTTGCAATAACAGCAAGGATGGAGAACCAGAGACCAGCAAAGGGACTAAGACCATCTATCAGAATAAAAACCAATCTCTTCTAATATTTGAAATATCTGCCTTCCTAGCCCTTCTAATAAACCTATTTTTCAAATCAGACCTAAAGCCAAAATGCATGGTAGAATGTCTTTAGAATGAAAATAGCAGTTGCCACCTTAAGCCTTTGTTTGCAGGGATGCACTCCCCCTGCAGTCTGATTGGAGGATGTTGATTGACCTGCTTAAGAAAAAGAGACCCAGACAATGAGAAAGTAGCAATGCAAAGCTTCTTTTGGGGAAGTCCAGATACTTTATTCAGTTGCAAATTGCAAAGCTCTGAGAGTAGCAAGAAAACAGCTTTTCTGGGAGGATGAGTCCCCAACTAAATTCTATGCAAAAGAGGAATTTTAGTTCTCAGAGTGATACTTATAAGAAGATTCAGGATCTGTGTTCAGCTAACAAATTAATCTCTTGGGCAGCCTCTGTGCTCCATCTTCACATGAAAAAACGCAAACCGAGCTCCTTCCCCAGATTCGAATCGGATCTGGACCCTTACATTCCTTAGTTAGTGTGTCCTTTCATTTTATCAATGCATAAGAATTAGAAGTAACTGGATGCCAGTGGTGATCTGCTGCAGACTGACCTTTAATATCAGTTTGCAAAAAATTTAGATCAAATAAAGTAAAGGCAAGATGCGCCTTTGGTGACCTTGGGGGATATAACTGCAACTGTTTTGTCATAAAAGGCCAATTCTTTAAGGTCTGATGAGCACATTGAACTATTCCGTTTGCCATGGGCTTATAAGGAATTCAAGTTTTATGTTTGATTCCAAATTCCTTACAGAATGAAATAAAATTTTTACTAGAATAGGATGGCCCATTATCTGTTTTGATATGTTTAGGCAATCCTATTGCATTAAATGCTTGTGGGCAATGATCAATTACGTTTTTAGAAACCTTTCCTTTATGGAGAGAAGCAGAAAAAAGCAAAAAGAAATCCTGAACAAGTATCGATACAAACATGTTCATATTTTAGTTTTCCAAATTCTGCATAATGGGTTATATCCATTTGCCAAATATGATTAGACATAAGGCCTCTAGAATTGACTTATAAATGTGGCACTGGAGATAATGAAATACATTTAGGACCTTGCTTTACAATCATTTCGCTTGTTCTTTAGTGATCTTATGTCTTGTGTGTGTGTGTGTGTGTGTGTGTGTGTGTGTGTGTGTGTGTGTGTGTTTGTGGGTATGTTATTAAAATAAAAGTTAAAAAAAAGCTTTCAAATTTTGTAAGAAAAAAAGCTGAGAAAACTGTGCTGAGAAAGCAATCCAATAAGCAGCCTTTCTCCATGTACCCTGCCTTTACTCCTACATGTGTCCTGTCTTGATTTCACTCAGTGATGGAGTGCAATATAGAAATATAATACAAACTAAGCCTTTTTTCAAAGGGAAGGGAGGAGATGGTGGATGGGTTGGGGATTTGTTGAATGGAAAATGGGAAAGGAGCTATCATTTAAAATGTAAATAAATCCCAAAATTAATGAAAGACAATATGTCCTATGCAGAAATCCAAAATGACAACATAAAACTGCTCACATACTATCTCCTAAGCTCAAATGTGTAAGGCTTGGACATGCATGACTTCCATCTGTGCTTGCAGGCCACTGAAATCCGCATCAACTATGTGGATATCTACCCTGACTTCCTGGCACAGATGCTCCCCAAAATGAAGTGGGCAGTGATTATGCAGGGAGCAGTCACCTCAATCTTGGCTGAGGTACTTAAAGATCCAACTGAAAGCTATTAACAGGACGACACGTTTTTTAGGAAGATGTACCCACATGTGGCTTGAGATTGATGTATTGGATGGTACCCTGCAGTTCTCAGAATCTGGACATCTTTTCCCTATAAGCTGCAGGATCCCCAATATGGTGTTGAATGATAAGGATACAGAGATATAAACTTGTTAGCCACCACACTGTGAGGTGGGAGAGGGTGCACAGGTGAAGGAACACCCTCATTGAAGCAGGGGGACAGAGGATGTGATAGGGGGTTTCTGGATGAGTGGGAAACTGGGAAAGAATACAACATTTGAAATGTAAGTTAAAATATATGTAATTAAAAAAAAAGACCAACCAAATAATGCAAAGTGAGGGGCCCATCGCTGCCACCGAATATGTAGCAAATGATGGACTAGATGGACACAGTGAGAGGAGGGGATCCTGGTCCTGAGAGACTCTATACCTCAGTGTAAGGGAATGGCATGACAGGGAAGCAGGAGTGCTTAGGTTGGTCAGTAGGGGGAGGAGGGACATGTTATTGGGTTTTTAGAGGGGAAAACTTGAAATGGGATAACATTTAAAATGTCAATATAGAAAATATCTAATAAAATAAAATAATAAAATAAACAACATTGGGAACAATAAGTTAATAGCAGAATAAAAAAAAATCAAAGAAGCTGGGTGTGGTGTTGCAAGCCTTTATTCCCTGGACTTGGTAGGAAGAGGCAGGCAAATTTATGAGTTCAAGGCCAGCCAGGTTTTCAGAATGAGTTCTACAACAGCCAGGCCTACACAGAGAAAACCTGCCTCAAAAAAAAAATAAAATAAAATAAGAAAGAAAGATAGTAAGAAAGAAAGAAAGAAAGAAAGAAAGAAAGAAAGAAAGAAAGAAAGAAAGAAAGAAAGAAAGAAAGAAAGAAAGAAAGAAAGAGCAAAGCACCAAAGAACTCATGTGCATGCACTGGTTCCAAAGACAGCCCTTTCCAAATGATACAACAGCACATGTTTTCACAAAATGGATTCTGAACATGTCCTCAGATTTGTCCTTTGACTGTACTATCTAGGTTATTCCCCTCATGGTGACAAGAAACAAAAGGAAGCAAGATATTAGTCTGAAGCAGATATCAGACTGATGCCAAGACCAGCCTATGACTCCATTATGCTTTCTGTTTTCAAGCATCCAGAGAGTGGTTCTCAACCTTTCTAATTCTACAGTTCCTTCATATATATTCTTCCTCATGTTTGGTGAGCCCTTACATAGAATTATTTTTTTCCTACTTCATAACTATAATTTCCTACTGTTATAAATCCTAACATAAATACCTGACATAAAGATAGTCCTAGACAACTCCCATGAAAGTGTCACAAGGACTTAGAACTTATAGGTTGCCATTCACAGTGCCAGGAAATACTAGTAAGACTAGCCAGCTCCTTGATTTTTACACTTTCTGCCTTCCAGAACTGTACTAGGATAGATGTGATCTATTTTAGTTGTTTAATCATGTGATCATCTGGAGTTGTCTAAGACTATCTTTATGTCAGGTATGTATGTTAGGATTTATAACAGTAGGAAATTATAGTTATGAAGTAGGAAAAAATAATTTAATGTAGGGGTTCACCAAGCATAAGGAAGAATATATATGAAGGAACTTGGAAACACACATACCCAAGAGGATGATGGAGTCTATTTTTCCTGTCCTGGAATCTTAGCAGGGATGAGTCAGCTCTAATGAAATAGATGAGAAAGGTTACTGGATGAATTCCTACTCAAAGTCATTGGAGACAACAGCAAATCTGTTTTGTCCGAATGGAGAATGGATGAGGATTTGTGCTCCATTAAAAAGGTCAATAAATTGACTAATTTGATTCCTGCCTGTATATTTGTGTGTGCTTTGTACTTTTTTCTGCTTTGTGTTGTGCTCTGTGTTCTTGATTATTAACTCTAGGGTCCTTACCATACTTGCAAAATGAAATATTTCTCAGTTGGAAAAGCTCTCATTTTTTTCCTCTGTATACAATATGATTCTTTAAAAAATAAGTTTTTGATTCCTTTGTATTAATAGTAAGATCAAAATTTCTGGGAAGACATTTTTCATTGAAAATACAGTTTTTCATTCAATAGATTCAGATTACTGTCCCCCCAAATCCTTCTACAACCTCTCCACTTCTCGACCCACCCAAATTCACACTTTTTCTTTCTCCCTTTATTAAAATACAAACAGGCATCTAAATAATAATGATACTATTAATGATACTAATAACAATAATAATGAAGATTAAGATACAAAATAAACAAATGAACCAGAACAGAACAAAGCAAACATAATAAAAAAGAGGCAAAGAAAAAGGACAAGAAATATACATGGTGACACAGAGACATATATGTTCACAAACACTCAGAAATCCCATAAAAACAAAAAAAAACTGCAAACCATAATATATAAACAAAGGACCCTTAAGGTATTCTTTAAAGAACCCTGCCAATACCTTATTATATAAAGGACCTCCAAGATTATTATCCAGTTTGATTTTCATTTGCCAGGCAATGCTGAACTAGAGACTTAGATTTAAGCATGGTTTGCATACCCAGTGATACCCTAGTGGAAATTTGAATGTTTTCCTTTCCAAGCTACAAACTAGAAATAACTTCTGAGATAAAGATAGTGGCATGCACGCCCTTCCCTCTCATTGCTTGGGCTCTTTCTATCTCAGACCTTGCAGGCGCTGTGCATACAGATACTGCTACAGACACTTTTAGTTCAATGCAACTGATATTAGAAGGCCTTGGGTGAGAGTTTTAACCACTTCGACCTATGGGAGTGATAGAATGATAAGAAATATCAATGGCTCATTTAAACTTTGGTTGCTTCATTTTCTATACTCATGCTGGTTTGCAGCATGACCACCTTCATATTCTCTGTGGGTTTTGACATGATGAATGAACAGGCAATCTTCAGAGGATGTAAAGAATTAAAGCTGAAGGAATGTATGAGGTGGCCCACTAGCCACTCAAGTAAGGTTACTAGCCACTCAAGACCGCGTACCTGAACTTCATCTCTGAAATAATATACATGGTAGAAGAAGAGGATTGTCTCTTCCACACTGTTCTGCAATCTCTACACATGTGCAGTGGTTTGTGCACAGTTACACACATATGTACTTAATCAAACACATGTACCCATAATGTAAGTACATTAAAATATATAAAATCATATAAAAAAAAGCAGACCTCCTACTGAAAGTTTCAGAGAGACTACATTTATAGGATTTGGAGCTTGTTTGTTTCCTACAAACCTCCCATGCAGAAGGGAGGTTTTACATCTACTTTCGCACGACTAAGACTTCGCTTGAAGCACTTGCCTGGGATTCCTGTAGATTTGGTTTTTCTCGCCACATATGAAGAAATCTCTGTGTATTCTGAGTGCCCTAGATGCTGCTGAACTGAAAAATGCACATGCAACACAGACTTCCCACAATTGCTGAAGGCAGGCTCTCCTTTCTTTCTTTTACTGTAGAAGTAACTTTTCCATTTTCTAAACAACAGACAGTAGTAGTTTCCTTCCTAACACAAATGTCTCTGGTTTAGTTAAATAGATTTATTAGCTTCAAATCAGACAATACCATGCAAGTTCATTTTCAGAAGGGTTAAGTGGAATTGAATTTGTGTTGTGTATTACTAACTGAGAGGCCAATTTATAACCACAGAGCACTTTGAGTTGAGTGGAAATAATATTTTTACAATTATAAAATGCATAAAATTCCGTACCAAATTTTTATCAAACTTGCTTTATATGTAAGATAAATCAAAAATTAACAGACAACTACCAAACAGTTAAAGCATACAACATGGCAATAAATTAAACAAAAATGCTTATTTAGAAGTGGGAGAAGATAAGCTTTTATGGAATCTGTTTAACTGTATAAGAAAGAGAAACATCACTTTTCTTCACATGCTCAGAATTTAAGAGGGGGAAAAGATCCATGTGATAATCCAGTTCTATGTACACAAAATTAAGCAAGATCCTCATAATTAATGTGTGAGTACACAATGCCTGACTCAAATTCTATCATAGACACTCAAGTCCTGTCACTGCAGGCTCATCAGTCTCACTGTATTATTGTTTATTATTATTATTATTATTATTATTATTATTATTATTATTATTATTAATTGCTGTTGTTTTTCTTTTTGTTATAATTACATAATTTAAATTTAAAATTTATTCAATTTCAGTAAATGATATTCAAGAAATGTTTAAAACTTTTAATATTGACCAGGGGCAAATGACTCTGCACTAAAAAACTAGATCTCATTCCCCATATTATTATCTGTTAACAGTGTGCACAAGAAGACCTGAGACCTAACAAAGTTGTCCTTTAGTTCCTCATTTTGCTCACATCAGCATCTGTAAACCATTGCCAAGTTCAGAGGCTAAGAATCTGCATAGTATCTTTCACAGACCAAGTCCTCATCGATGACAGAAACTGTGGCTACGTACTGTGTTTATACTTTATTCCTCATGATGAAGGAACAGCTGAAAGCAAGAAACTGATGCTCTAAAGGGCTTACCAAGAAACTTCCCTGGACAATATTGGTATGAATTAATACAATTTGACTAAAAGAGCACTTTGTCCACCAGGCTTGGAAGAAGTAGAAAATGTAAAAATATTAAAGAGAAAAATGTAAAGCTGTACTTGTAATATAGTTAACAAAACACCCATGGAAGGAGTTACAGAGACAAAATTTGGAGCTGTGACGAAAAGATGGAGCATCTAGTGATTGCCATATCCAGGGATACATCCCATAATTAGCTTCCAAACGCTGACACCATTGCATACACTAGCAAGATTTTGCTGAAAGGATCCAGATATAGCTGTCTCTTGTGAGACTATGCCGAGGCCTAGCAAACACAGAAGTGGATGCTCACAGTTACCTATTGGAATGGTTCAAAAGGCCCCCAATGCAGGAGCTAGAGAAAGTACCCAAGGGGCTAAAGGGAACTGCAACCCTATAGGTGGAACAACAATATGAACTAATCAGTACCCCAGAGCTCTTGTCTCTAGCTGCATATGTATCAAAAGATGGCCTAGTGAGCCATCACAGGAAAGAGAGGCCCTTTGGACTTGCAAACTTTATATGCTCCAGTACAGGGGGACGCCAGGGCCAAAAAGGGGGAGTGGGTGGGTAGGGGAGTGGGGGGATGGGTATGGGCAACTTTTGGGATAGCATTGGAAATGTAAACGAGGAAAATACCTAATTAATTATAAGAGAAATAAAAAAGAGTTTATGGTTAATGAGGGTAAATTTTTGTTAAGATTTGTTCACATAGCCTGTCTTCCACTTAGCTCTATTTCCATAGCCAATGGAATGAAATTCTGCCAGGCCTTGTCTATCATCAATATGAGTGGATGTGCAACTACAATAGCCAAAACTAGAAGTTATCATGGAAGATCTCTTTTCTGAAGAAAAATTGAGGAAGAGTGGATTGGGGTAGCAGAAGTGGAGGAGAAGTCAGGGAGCAGAGAAGAGAAGAAATACTAGGTTTGGGATGTTGATTGATTAACTAATTTAAAAAAATCAGCTCCAGGACAGTTTATTTTCTGGTGTTAGAGAAAACTCATCTCAACAATTATTATTAAGGAGAATTTTATTATCTGAGATCCTACAGTGAATTCGTATTGGTGTTTGTGTCTGTGTCTGTGTGTCTTGGTGTGTGAACCTACTATGTTGCTTAAAGTAGCTAGCAAAATATAATTTGTCTTTCATGAACTCACAAGCCAGGATTCACTTCTCTGACTACATGGCCATCTTAAGAAGTATCCTCCTGACCAAGCAGTTGTTGTTTCAACATAAACCTGGGATTCAATCTACCCTGCTTCTAATTGGGACCAAATGTATAAGCCACATGTCTTTCTCTGCCAGACTACTAGTGGATGAGACCCTCGAGTATCAGATGCATACCATGTTGGAGAGGGTACAGAAGCTCCCATGCACTGACCTTATCAATAAATTAATGCTCAAACTTTTCTATAGAGAAAACTGCTATACTCATTTAAAATTAAGAAATCACAAATTGTACATCCCTTTAGGCACAGGAGTGGTATGCAATCATTTAAAAATTCCAGTGTGTGTAATAAAAGCCAAAATAATCAAAGTCACTTTACTGCTCTCTTTTACTTCCACAGAGATGGATAACTAGTATGGACAGTGAGATCTGTAAGTGGACTTCAAATGCTTACAAGTTTCTTAGGTTTGTGTTGGCTTTCAGGTCTTCTTGTGTTCCCCAAGCTTCCATGAAAATAGACAATGTCAAGGGAGAGACTGAAGTGACAACTACCATGGTAACACTGAAGAAAGACACAGTCTTGTGTTCTTGTTCATAAATTTACCTGAATCTTTGTTTTGGTATTGTATGACAGTCAACATTATAGCCACTGAATCTATGCCATGAATATTAATTCTTTCTGACTTCAAGGGCCCTAATAGCATTTTACATCTCTTCTGAGAAAAGTGGAGAATTAAATCATAGTCCATGGTACCTGAAACCAGAGGATAGTGTCTAAGAAAACATTGCTATGGACACAGATGTCAAACAAAGACATAGGTTGGATACAAATGTCAAACAAATACTCATTTCTTTTATTCCTAATACAAAAAAAATGTGTGGATAACACAGATAATGAAAGACAGTGGGAAGCAACTCATTATTCTATTTTATCTTTTTTTTTTAATATGAAACATAACTCTGCCAAATTTTCTAGATTTTAAACATTCTTTACATTCTGTCCCTGCAATATGCTAATTTTCCTTAGCTTGGCAATTCTGTCTGAGTTTTTTGACTAAGTGAGGGTGCATGTGTGTGTGTGTGTGTGTGTGTGTGTGATATGTATTCAGGGTCCAAAGAGACCAGAAGACCTAGAGATACAAGTAAGTTTTTATTCTTGTTTTCTGACACGTTCTGGTGTCTTAGAAGCCTTGATTGTCTGTTAAACATTTTCTCACACAGGTTACATGTATAGGGATGGTCAGCAATGTGGGTCAGCTGGTGCTTAATGAGGTGACATTTCTGAAGGAATGGCCTCCCACATTCAATACAGTTAAACAGGATTCTCTCCTGTATAAAATCATTGATGTTCAACTAAATTTGTATTATGATTAAAGGTTTCTGGCACCAGGAACACTGATGTAGTTTTATTTCTTAGTGAGTCAGATAATGTATTTTAAAATCTGAACGGTGTTTTTCTGCGTGTGAGGGTGCATGTGTGTGTGTGTGTGTGTGTGTGTGTGTGTGTGTGTGTGTGTGTGTGTGTGTGTGTGTGATATGTATTCAGGGTCTAAAGAGACCGGAAGACCTAGAGATACAAGTAAGTTTTTATTCTTGTTTTTTTGATCTTTTGTTTTTTTTTTGTTTTGTTTTGTTTTGTTTTCTAGACAAAGTTTGTTTGTTTACCCCTGGCTTTCCCAAAACTCACTCTGTAGATCATGGTGGCCTCAAACTCAGAAATTCGCCTGCCTATGCCCCCAACCCCCAAATGCTGAGATTGAAGACCTGTTCCCTCACTGCCTGGCATTAGACAGTTTTTTTGTTAAACTATATTTGGTGCTATAAACAGAACGGGAAGTTTAACATGTACTGTTCAAGAATTGAGCCATCTCTTTCTTCACAATGCAAATAATAACAAGAATGAATAAAGTAGAAAAAATATTGTGTAATAGATATGAGGGCTTATCTATAATTGTTTAAGAGTTAAATAATAACAACAAAAAGTCAAACAGCTCAGTCTGGACATATGTATACAAATTGCGAAGTAACTTTCAACAAAATACACAAGCAATTCAATGAAGGAAGGCTATAAATGTCAATAAATTATGGGGAGCCAATTGGACAATGTGAAGAGTGTTCTTGGTTTTGAACTTTACTGCATCAAGAATTAATTAAAATCCAACTGACTGAGCAAGACGTTAAAGGATTTTTTTTCTTAATACTTTGAAATGGCAAGCTCCATTTTGAATCTGAATCTTTCAAGTGGGAAAAGTCACCTTAAACCTGGCACACACTTATATAAATGTTCTGCAACCTATATGAAAGACGTGGAAGAAGAAAGTTTGTTTTCTTTGCCTGTTTGCCCTCATTGGGAAGCCCATTCCTTCACTGTCAATACAGGCCATTTTCAGTATTCCATAATACACTGGAGACTACCTGAGACAATCCACCTCATTGACTGAATAACTATTATGTTCTTAGAACATCAGTTGGTAGACAGCTATTGTTGGATCACACCCTGTAATTCACTTTAAAGTCTATTTAAACTACATTTAAAGTATATTATATAACAAAATATTATAAATGATAAAATATATTACATATAAAATAAATTATATATAATATATACACCATAGTTTTATAACATTATGCATATATGTAATTTGTGCTGTATGTTTTGTTTCACCCGAGAGCAGTGACACATAATAGGTAAAAGAGTAAGCCTCACACTCAATCTCAACTTCATACTGTATGTAAAATAATTCACAAGTGCATGGACTTAATGTAAGAACAAAATAAAAGATTTAGGAAAATTGGAGTATATGTATGATTAATAGAGTTAAGAGTTCTAGATTTCATGGAAGAAATATTCATTCTAAGAGAAATAATTGATCCTCACTAAAATTAAGAACTTTCACACTGAGCTGGATGATGGTGGTGGGTGATGTTTTAAACCCAGAACTTGGGAGACAAAGGCAGGTGAGTTTGTGGTAAACCTGCTGTACAGATTGATTTTGAAGACAGCCAGGGTTATGCAGAGAAATTGTATCTTTAAAAAACAAAGAAAACAAATAACCCAAAAAAAATAACATAGAATTTTTTTTCTGTAGCAGTTCCTGCTTCAACAGTGAAGAAGCAATCTCAATCTAAATCAATTTTAACCCAAAAGGTAATATCTCCCAGGGTGTATTTTTCACCATTACAGTCCAGGTTACACAATGTATACACAAAGGAAATGAGTTATAGTTAATCAGTTAACCTAGATAGGTGGTTAGCTTGTAGATGACCAGCATTACAACACTGTAGAGTGTCTTCTTCGATGGGTTAGCATAGCCCATTCTTTCTCAGATAAATGCATTTGTATATCGTCAAATATTAACATTCCTGAAGAAGAGAAAGGACTTGAATTTAATACTGAGGCAGAAGCAGTTGTTGTACCTGTCTGTGAATCATGGCAGGCTGCATGCTGAGGAAATTATCAGTAAGGAATTTAGGTAGAGAAACTGAGGTGACCAGCGGTAGGCAAGTGGCCCAGATAATTGGTTGTAAAATATCCAGTTTCCACTCTGACCCTGACAAGTCTAGTTGCCTGGAGATCAGTAAGGTTGAATGTACCAGAGAACACTAGTGGTCTTAGCAGCAGGAAAAATCTAAAATGAGACTGGCTGAATTCAAAAGGGAAATGTTAAAATAAAATAAAACAATAACAAAAAGCAATCTGACTTTCTCCAGCCCCTCTATGGTCCAGTAGCCTCCTTGGCTATTTAACACCAACAAACCACTAGTAAACACTAGTGTTGGGCAGATTTGTGTGTTGCTGTAAAGCTGCCTTGATCATTTGCTTTCTTGGGTGTTATCCTTCATGAAGTTATTTCTCTCTTTTCCTTCTCTGTAAAATATATAAGACTAAGCTTAAAAGCATTTTCTGAAGTGATACATGAGTCCCACCCTCTCTATATAAGATCTGGTTACCATGAGTCAGCCAAAATAAACTCTGCCTGACATTCTTAGGTATGATTCTGAAAGAGGTGTTTTCTGTTGTCACTGGGGTGTCACTTATTTCCCCATTCACTAGCAGCACCTAGAACATGGCACTAGGGTACAAAGGCCAGTGGAAGTCCTCCTCTCTCAACTCATGGATGTATTTTCATAAAAAGATATTAATACCAGCATCTATACCACCTCTAGAGAACATGAATGCTAGCCTAGGCTCCTATACCTAACAAAACTCTCAATCATCATAGACGTTGAAAACAATATATTCCACGACAAAGCCAATTTTACACATAATCTTTCCTTAAATCCACCCCTACAAAGAATAATAGGTGAAAAACAACAACACAAGGAGTGAAACTACACCATAGAAGAAACAAGAAAGTAATCTTACAACAAATCCACAAACACATGCTTCCACCTCTAAGAATAAAACTAATAGAAAGTAACAATCACTTTACCTTAATAAAAAAAAAAAACTAAAACAATAAAGCAAAACCTAAAACCCTAAAAAACCAAAAAATTATTAAACAAACACTAAATGACCCAAAAAGCTATTTTTTTAATTCTTAATAAATATTTTTAAAACCATAAAATTCTATAAATAAGAAAACACAAGAACTCTAAAAAGACCTTAAAAAATTATAAAACTGTTTCTTTCTGCACAAAATCAGCCATTCTGCCTTCCATCACTGAATGGGGAGGGCTCACTATCCCTCATCACTATCTAATAAGGTATAGACAGTTGATGAGGGATGAACAGTCAGTTTTCATCAAAGGTATTGCCTTTGAAGGTGATAGATTGGCCATGCTCTAGTGGAAGCCAGATGTCCAAGAGTTTATGGGAAACACAAATGATTTTGAATGGGTTGTAACAAAAGAGAGAAGATAAGATATGAAGTTGGCAGGAGGAGTTAGGTGGGAATGGGCCGTATTTTGTTCTGGGAGGAGTTACTAAAAGGATTGGAAAGTAAATTACATCAAAATGTTTGTATGCAATTCTCAAGGTATTAAGGAAAGTAGTTCTTAATATACCATGTGTGTACTGAACACATACAGACCACTTATATTGCCATCTTCTAAATAACAACTTCTTATACAGCAGTTTCATTACATTGAGAGCAAAAGTAATCCATAGGTTATTTAAAATAAAGAAGAATCTGGGGAGATGGACCAGGGTTAAAGCCAAGTGTTTGGTCAAACTTTCACCTGCAACACTGGTGCTTAGGAATGGGAGTAGAAGAGACAGAAGGATGACTGAATGTCAGCCTCACTCCTAGTTCAGCAAGAAACCCTATCACGAGGGGAAAATTAGGGACTGAAGTAACAGAAAACAGTATACCCTTCCCAATCCTCTGCACTTACCTGTATATTTCGGTATGCATACACACATCAATATGATTACTGTATAAAAGAGGTTACTTTGCATAAATATAGGCAAAAGCAATGTTGTTTTAGCCTAGATACTTGAAGACTTTTATATCATTAGGGTCCTAGAGAAACTCTCCAGATATAGAGGATGGGTATATCTTCTTCCAGTGCAAAGGAAACCTCAGTTAAGTGTGTGTGTCAGTGACTCTAAACATCTTTCCTCCTCTAGATTTCTATTTATAACACACAATGGTCTGTAAATAATGAAAATATGAAAATAAGAGTTTTGATTTGCATTTCCCTGATGATTAAAGATGTTGAACATTTTTTCAGGTGATTCTTTGCCATTCGGTATTCCTCGGGGGAGAAATCTTTGTTCAGTTCTGAGGCCTATATTTTAATGGGGTTATTTGATTTTATGGAGTCTACCTTCTTGAGTTCTTTATATATATTGGATATTAGTCCCCTGTCCGATTTGGGATAGGTAAAGATCCTTTCCCAATCTGTTGGTGGTCTTTTTGTCTTATTGACTCAGAGCCACTAGTCAAATAAACTACACCCTATAAAATCAAATTTGCTTGGAAAACAATTTTCCAAGCAAATAGTCTGAAGAAACAAGCTGGAGTAGCCATTCTAATATCAGATAAAATCGACTTCCAACCCAAAGTTATCAAAAAAGACAAGGAGGGAGACTTCATACTCATCAAAGGTAAAAATCCTCCAAGAGGAACTCTCAATTCTGAATATCTACGCTCCAAATTCAAGGGCAGCCACATTCATTAAAGACACTTTAGTAAAGCTCAAAGCACACATTGCACCTCACACAATAGTAGTGGGAGACTTCAACACACCACTTTCATCAATGGACAGATCGTGGAAACAGAAACTAAACAGGGACACAGTGAAACTAACAGAAGTTATGGAACAAGTAGACCTGACAGATATCTACAGAACATTTTATCCTAAAACAAAAGGATATACCTTCTTCTCAGCACCTCATGGTATCTTCTCCAAATTTGACCACATAATTAGTCACAAAACAAGCCTCAACACATACAAAAATATTGAAATTGTCCCATGCATCCTATCAGACTACCAAGGACTAAGGCTGATCTTCAATAACAAAATAAATTATAAAAAGCCAACATTCACGTGGAAACTGAACAACACTCTTCTCAATGATATCTTGGTCAAGGAAGGAATAAAGAAAGAAATTAAAGACTTTTTAGAATTTAATGAAAATGAAGCCACAACGTACCCAAACCTATGGGACAAAATGAAAGCATTTCTAAGAGGGAAACACATAGCTCTGAGTGCCTCCAAGAAGAAACGGGAGAGAGCACATACGAGCAGCTTGACAACACATCTAAAAGCTCTAGAAAAAAAGGAAGCAAATTCACCCAAGAGGAGTAGATGGCAGGAAATAATCAAACTCAGGGGTGAAATCAACCAAGTGGAATCAAGAAGAACTATTCAAAGAATTAACCAAACGAGGAGTTGGTTCTTTGAGAAAATCAACAAGATAGATAAACCTTTTCTAGACTCACTAGAGGGCACAGGAACAAAATCCTAATTAACAAAATCAGAAATGAAAAGGGAGACATAACAACAGATCCTGAAGAAATCCAAAAAACAATCAGATCCTTCTACAAAAGGCTATACTCAAAAAAACTGGAAAACCTGGACGAAATGGACAAATTTCTGGACAGATACCAGGTACCAAAGTTGAATCAGGATCATGTTGACCATCTAAACAGTCCCATATCCCCTAAAGAAATAGAAGCAGTTATTAATAGTCTCCCAGCCAAAAAAAGCCCAGGACCAGATGGGTTTAGTGCAGAGTTCTATCAGACCTTCAAAGAAGATCTAATTCCAGTTCTGCACAAACTATTTCACAAAATAGAAGTAGAAGTTACTCTACCCAACTCATTTTATGAAGCCACTATTACTCTGATACCTAAACCACAGAAAGATCCAACAAAGATAGAGAACTTCAGACCAATTTCTCTTATGAATATCGATGCAAAAATCCTCAATAAAATTCTCGCTAACCGAATCCAAGAACACATTAAAGCACTCATCCATCCTGACCAAGTAGGTTTTATTCCAGGGATGCACGGATGGTTTAATATACGAAAATCCATCAATGTAATTCATTATATAAACAAACTCAAAGACAAAAACCACATGATCATCTCATTAGATGCAGAAAAAGCATTTGGCAATATCCAACACCCATTCATGATAAAAGTCTTGGAAAGATCAGGAATTCAAGGCCCATACCTAAACATGATAAAAGCAATCTACAGCAAACCAGTAGCCAACATCAAAGTAAATGGAGAGAAGCTGGAAGCAATCCCACTAAAATCAGGGACTAGACAAGGCTGCCCACTTTCTCCCTACCTTTTCAACATAGTACTTGAAGTATTAGGCAGAACAATTCGACAACAAAAGGAGATCAAGGGGATACAAATTGGAAAAGAGGAAGTCAAAATATCACTTTTTCCAGATGATATTATAGTATATATAAGTGACACTAAAAATTCCACCAGAGAACACCTAAACCTGATAAACAGCTTCGGTGAAGTAGCTGGATATAAAATTAACTCAATCCAGTCAATGGCCTTTCTCTACACAAATAATAAATAGGCTGAGAAAGAAGTTAGGGAAACAACACCCTTCTCTATAGTCACAAATAATATAAAATATCTCGGCGTGACTCTAACTAAGAAAGTGAATGATCTGTATGATAAAAACTTCAAGTCTCTGAAGAAAGAAATAAAAGAAGATCTTAGAAGATGGAAAGATCTCCCATGCTCATGGATTGGCAGGATCAACATTGTAAAAATGGCTATCTTGCCAAAAGCAATCTACAGATTCAATGCAATCCCCATCAAAATTCCAACTCGATTCTTCAACGGATTAGAAGGAGAAATTTGCAAATTCATCTGGAATAACAAAAAATCCTAGGATTGTAAAAACTCTTCTCAAGGATAACAGAACATCTGGTGGAATCACCATGCCTAACCTAAGCTTTACTACAGAGCAATTGTGATAAAAACTGCATGGTACTGGTATAGAGACAGACAAGTAGACCAATGGAAGAGAATTGAAGACCCAGAAATGAACCCAGACACCTATGGTCACTTGATCTTCAACAAGGGAGCTAAAACCTTGCAGTGGAAGAAAGACAGCATTTTCAACAATTGGTGCTGGCACAACTTGTTGTAATCATGTAGAAGAATGCGAATCGATCCATGCTTATCTCCTTGTAATATGGTCAAATCTAAGTGGATCAAGGAACTTCACATAAAACCAGAGACACTGAAATTTATAGAGGAGAAAGGGGGGAAAAGCCTTGAAGATATGGGCACAGGGGAAAAATTCCTGAACATGAAATGGCTTGTGCTGTAAGATCGAGAATTGACAAATGGGACCTAATGAAACTCCAAAGTTTCTGCAAGGCAAAAGACACCATCAATAAGACAAAAAGACCACCAACAGATCGGGAAAGGATCTTTACCTATCCTAAATCAGATAGGGTACTAATATGCAACATATATAAAGAACTCAAGGTGAACTTCAGAAAATCAAATAACCCCCATACAAAAATGTGGCTCAGAACTGAACAAAGAATTCTCACCTGAGGAATACCGAATGACAGAGAAGCACCTGAAAAAAAAATGTCCAACATCCTTAATCATCAGGGAATTGCAAATCAAAACAACCCTGAGATTCCACCTCACACCAGTCAGAATGGCTAAGATCAAAAATTTAGGTGACAGCAGATGCTGGCGTGGATGTGGAGAAAGAGGAACACTCCTCCATTGTTGGTGGGATTGCAGGCTTATACAACCACTCTGGAAATCAGTCTGGCAGTTCATCAGAAAATTGTACATAGTAATACCGGAGGATCCAGCAATACACCTTTTGGGCATATATCCAGAAGATACCCCAACTGGTAAGAAGGACACATGCTCCACTATGTTCATAGCATCCTTATTTATAATAGCCAGGGCTGGAAAGAACCCAGAAGCCCCTCAACAGAGAAATGGATACAGAAAATATGGTACATCTACACAATGGAGTACTACTCAGCTATTAAAAAGAATGAATTTATGAAATTCCTAGCCAAATGGATGGACCTGGAATGCATCATCCTGAGTGAGGTAACACATTCACAAAGTAACTCACACAATATGTACTCACTGATAAGTGGATATTAACCCAAAACCTAGGATACCTAAGATATAAGATACAATTTTCTAAACACATGAAGCTCAAGAAAAATGAGGACTGAAGTGTGGACACAATGCCCCTCCTTAAAAGTGGGAACAAAAATCCCTTGGAAGGAGTTACAGAAACAAAGTTTAGAGCTGAGATAAAAGGATGGACCATGTAGAGACTGCCATATCCAGGGATCCACCCCATAATCAGCATCCAAACTTTGACACCATTGCGTACACTAGCAAGATTTTATCGAAAGGACCCAGATGTACCTGTGACTTGTGAGACTATGCCGGGGCCTAGCAAACACTGAAGAGGATGCCCACAGTCAGCTAATGGATGGATCACAGGGCTCCCAATGTAGGAGCTAGAGAAGGTACCCAAGGAGCTAAAGGGATCTGCAACCCTATAGGTGGAACAACATTATGAACTCAACAGTTCCCCGGAGCTCTTGACTCTATCTGCATATGTATCAAAAGATGGCCTAGTCGGCCATCACTGGAAAGAGAGGCTCATTGGACATGCAAACTTTATATGTCCCAGTACAGGGAAACGCCAGGGCCAAAAAGGGGGAGTGGGTGTATAAGGCATTGGGGGTGGGTGGCTATGGGTGACTTTTGGTATAGCATTGGAAATGTAAATGAGCTAAATACATAATAAAAATGAAAAAGAAAAAATAAAAAAAAGAAGAGATGTATATGGCAAACAGTTACCGGGGACAGACTGTCATGATAAGGACAGCATTGGAGGAAACAACAAGTTGATCTGTGGCATTGAGAGCCTGAATGGGCCCTTCTCACATTTGGTTGGATTTAGAAGCCAAGATTTAGTTCAGAACCACCCAGCTCCCTCCATCTTGTCCCAATGATCTACTTCTGCTAGGCACAGTCACAAAGATTCCACAACATTTCTAGACAGTTTTCCCAGTTTGAGACAACTGAGAATGTGGGAGATATAACCCCCCCCCAATCTTAATTAAACTAAGCCACACAAGTGCAAAATATTTTTGAAAACTATTTAATTGCAATTTTGTAAAGAGAACAGAGAGCTCTACTTGAAATGGACTGAATTAGTCTTTAGGTTCCATTGTGCACCCTAAATAAAATATAGTGTAAAAGAATCCATTTTCTATGTAGCAAGTGAGGGCTGAAAACAACACAGTAATGGAGATAAAATGCAAAAAAAAAAAAAAAAACTGGGATATATAGTAACAATTCAAACTGACAGTGTGAAAAACGATGTATTTATACATGTTAACTGTCTTTTTGACCACAGTGTCATTCATCATTGTGTTAGGGGATCCAATCTAGTGATTAATCATCAGGGTTTGACAGTAAAATCTTTAGGCTCAATACACCAGACATTAGCTGGAAAATGATTTACAAGAATGTAATGCCCTTTGGTGTCTTCTCTGTGAATCTGTTGTATGGATGCCTTGTCATTATTTGTTTTAGTTGTTGGTGTTGTTTTAAAATAGAAATATTGAATGCAAAAGCAAGTGGCAGGAGCCCAAAAGGTCTTTGCATCCTCTCTTTCTCCTTCCCATAACTTTCTCATTTTCCCAATCCCCACATTCATTCAAAAATTCAGAAGTTCAAAAAATACAGAGACTCATTCATCATCTTTACTTTGTGCTTCCATGCTGGTTGCAATTATCTTGTAAGCATTAAAATTCAGGCTAACATACTGCCCATGTTCAATAGGGTTTCATTGATGTGAAGAGATATCATGACTCAGGAAACTCTTATAGAGTCAGTACATTATTATATTGGTAGGAAGCATGGCAGCATCCAGGTAGAGGAGGTACTGAGGAAGGAACTAATTGGTCTATATCTTAGACTGAAGGCAACCAGGAGGAAGCTTGTGGCCACAGGTAGCAAGGAAGAGGATCGATTTTCGTCACTGGGCAGACATTGTGCACTACATAAAAGCAAGCCTAAACAATGATACACTTCCTCAAACAAGCCATCACCTTGCAATAGTGCCACATCCCATGGGCAAAAGATATTCTAATAAACACACTGCATCATAGGAAAATGGCAGAGAGACATAAAGAAAGATACTGCATGATTGCATTCCTCTGGTCACAAGTGCTACATACCTACATGCTTATATGCACACACAAACACACACATACACACACAAACACACACACACATGCCTATCTGATATGCATAATAATAATGTGCAGTCTAGGGTCCTGCGCGATTGGATTGGACCAGGCGCTGTGTTCCACTCACCAGAGGGCTTAGGATCCCATGGAGTATCCTGTATGGGTCCTTGCGGGTGTCCGAAGAATCCCCCGGGCCAGGGACCTTGGTGTCCCTTGATCTACTTCTGTTGTCCAATTGCTCTGGCTAGGATTTCAAGTGCTATATTGAATAGATAGGAAGAAAGTGGGCAGCCTTGTCTAGTCCCTGATTTTAGTAGGATTGGTTTTAGTTTCTCTCCATTTAGTTTGATGTTGACTACTGTTTTGCTATATACTGCTTTTATTATGTTTAAGTATGGGCCTTGAATTCCTGGTCTTTCCATGACTTTTATCATGAATGGGTGTTGGATTTCCTTAAATGATTTCTCAGCATCTAAGGAGATGATCATGTGGTTTTTGTTTTTGAGTTTGCTTATATATAGTGGATTATGTTGATGTGTTTCCTTATATTAAAGCATCCCTGCATCCCTGGGATGAAGCCTACTTGATCATTATTGATGATCTTTGTGACATGTTCTTGGATTCAGTTTCCATGGACTTTATTGAATATTTTTTGCATCGGTATTCAGAAGGGAAATTGGTCTGAAGTCCTCTATTTTGTTGGGACTTTATATGGTTTAGTTATCAGAGTATTTGTGGCTTCTATAGAATGAATTGAATAGAGTACGTTCTGTTTCTATTTTGTGAAATAGTCTGAGAACAGTTGGAATTAGTTCTTTTTTGAAGGTCTGATAGAACTCTACACTAAACCCATGTGGGTGTTCCTGGGCATTATTTGGTTGGGAGAGTATTAGTGACTGCTTCTAATTCTTTAGGGGATATGGGGCTGTTTAGATCTTTATTCTGATCTGTATTTAACTTTGGTACTTGATTTCTGTCTAGAAAATTGTCCATTTTGTCCAAGTTTTCCAGTTTTGTTTAGTATAGCCTTTTGTAGTAGGATGTGATGATGCCTAGGATTTCCTCAGGTTCTGGTCTTATGTCTCCCTTTTCATTTATGATTTTGTTAATTAGCATACTATCCCTGTGCACTCCAGTTCATCATTCTAAGGGTTTATCTATCTTGATACTATTTTCAAAGAACAGGCTCCTGGATTGTTTGATACTTTGAATAGTTCTTTTTGTGCCCACTTGTTTGATTCAAGCCCTGAGTTTGATGATTTTCTGCTATCTACTCACCCTTGTAAATTTGCCTCCTTTTGCTCTAGAGCTTTAGGTGTGCTGTCAAGCTCTTAGTGTGTGCTCTCTCTGGTTTCTTTTTGGTCGCACTCAGAGCTTTTGGTTTTCTTTGTGGGACTACATTCATTGTGTCCCATAAATTTGGGTATATTGTCCCTTCATTTTCATTAAACTCTAAAAAGTGTTTAATTTCTTCTTTATTTCTTCCTTGACCAAGTTATCATTGAGTAGAGGGTTGTTCAGCTTTCACGTGAATGTTGGCTTTCTCTTATTTATGTTGTTATTGAAGATCAGCCTTCGTCCATGGTGATGTGATAGGGTGTATGGGATACTTTCAATATTTTTGTTGAGTCCTGTTTTATGACTGATTGTGGTCTATTGTGGAGAAGGGACCATGAGGTGCTAAGAGGAAGTTATAACCTTTTGTTTTAGGGTAAAATGTTCTGTAGATATCTATCAAATCCATTTGTTTCATAAATTCTGTTATCTTCAATGTGTCTCTGTTTAGTTTCTATTTCCAGGATCTTTCTATTGATAAGAGCGGGTTGTTGAAGTCTCCAACTATTATGGTGTGCAGTGCAATGAGTGATTTGAATTTTACTAAAGTTTCTTTAATGAATGTGGATGCCTGTGCATTTGGAGCATAGATATTCAGAATTGAGGGTTCATCTTGGAAGAGTTTACCTTTCATGAGCCTTAACTGTCCCTTCTTGTCTTTTTTGATAACTTTGGGTTGGAAATTGATTTTATTCTATATTAGAATGGCTACTCCAGCTTATTTCTTCAGACCATTTGCTTGGAAATTTTTTTTCCAGCCTTTTACTATGAGGTAGTATCTGGTTTTGTCCCTGAGGTGGGTTTCTTTTATGCAGCAAAATATTGTGTAGTGTTTATATAGTCAGTCTGTTAGTCTATTTGTTTTTAATGGTGAATTGATTCCAGATTAAGGCAACTTCAGACCAACTTCTCTTATGTATATCAATGCAAAAATACTCAATAAAATTCTCCCCAAACTAAAAGGGCTATTAGGTCATTTTCTGATAGTCAAAACTACAATGAGAACTGCCAGTTTTCCAAGTGTCACTGGATAATTGCTCTTAGATAGTAACCAGACTTTCTCCTACTCAGAGCACATTCCAAGAGGTTGTATAACAATTAACCAAAGGTCATCAGAAGGGAACTAAAGATTTATAGGTTCTAGGGTAAAAGATAAAATATTGATTGGGTTTACCTATACAAAACTTCACTAATATCTTAGTTATGGTTTGATACCTTCAGTGAACTTGTTGATCTGAGACAGTTGATGAACTTTGTAGCATGCGGTCATGTATTCTGAAATATGTATAAGTGCTGAGGACAAAGAGACGAGGAAAATCAAGAGAGAAGTTTTTTTTTTCTTTTCTCCACTTAGACTTTTTTTTTTTTCCTTTTCCCCACTTAGAAGAATTTTTCCCTTTCCGCACTTAGGATCTTTCTGCTTTTGCCCTTATATAACTTTCATAGGAAATTTTTTATAACTTAGTAATAACTTCTATAATGACTTATCTAAATTCCTTCTCTTCCAGTGACATCTGGCTAGTAAGCTCAAAATTAAAGCCCAGTAATTCCTGCTGAGCTAGAAAAAAGTCTGCTTTCCTTAATCCTCCTCTGTTAGGCTACAGGTGTTAATCACCTAAGCCAGCCTACCCTCAGAAAGACAAAGTACTTTTTAGAAGTTATCATCAGCATTTCAGTACAATGAGAGAGCTAGAAAGCCCTGGGACACTTAGATTTTAAAGCCATTGCCAGGGTTTTACTCTGTGACTCCACTGTTATCCTGCCTCAGAGCAATCCTGGCCCTCAAACTCTACTATAGAGCAAAAGTGATTAAAACAAAACAAAACAAAACAAAACAAAACAAACAAACAAAAAAAACTACATGGTATTGATACAGAGACTGACAGATGGATCAGTGGACTAGAACAGAAGAACCAGAAAGAAAACCACACATTTATGGATACTTGATATTTGACAAAGAAGCAAAATATATATGTATATATATACGATGGAATAAAGAAAGGATTTTCAATAAATTGTGCGGTTCTAATTTGCAGTCTGTATATTGAAAAAAAATCCATATTGATCACCTTGCACAAAGCTCAGTTTCAAGTTGAACACGATTATCAACATAAAATAAGATACACTGAATCTAATAGAAGATGAACTCATTGACACAGAGAGGGAAATGTCCTAAAAACCTCTCCCGTGATTCATGCTCTAAGATCAACAATTCATAAATGTGACCTCATGAAACTGGAAAGCTTCTGTAAGCAAAGCATATAGGCAATGAGACTAATCATCAACCTACAGACTGGAGAAAAAAATCTTAACTAACCTCACATCCAATAAACGGCTAATATCCAAAATATATAAAGAACTCAAGAAACAAAATAAACCAATCAAATATGGGGTATATATCTAAATAGAGATGTCAAGTCAGAAGAGTCTAAAATGGCTAAGGAGCACTTAAAGATAATAATAGTGCCACTTAAAGATCATAATAGTGCCACATCCCATGGTCAAAAGATATTCTAATCAACACACTGCATCATAGAACATAAAGAAAGATAATGCATGATTGCATTCCTCTAGTCACAGGTGCTACATACCTACACCCTTATATGCACACACACACACACACACACACACACACACACGCCTATCGGATATGCATGTGCATACAAATATATATTTTTTTATTTATTTGCTTACATACTTACTTACTTACTTTGTTTTAAATTTGTTGGGTAAGAACATTCTGCATACATATAAATGAGTTTTAGCAAATTCATCCCTATCTTCTCCTCCTTGAATTGTTCCCCATTTCTCCTGTATCACTTTTATCCTTAATTACATTTTCATTTTTATATAGACAGCTGTGTAGTGCCATGTCCCAAGCAATCGCGTGCGTGCCACAAGCAATTGCTGAGAAGAGCTTGCGTGCCACGTGCAATCGCCATTATAAATCAGTATTTACATATTTCCATTGACACCTGCAATGGTGTAATGTTTGCCATACCTTTAACAGGGGAAAAAGCCTCTCATGTTATACAGCACTGCCTAGAAGAGTGGAGTGCTTTGGACAAGCCCACAATTCTTAAAACGGATAACGGGGCAGCATATACTTCTACTAAATTTCAACAATTTTGTCATCAAATGGATGTCAGTCACTTGACTGGCCTTCCTTATAAACCTCAAGGACAAGGCATTGTGGAATGTGACCACCACACACTCAAGTCTTATAAAACAAAAGGGGAGAGTTGATGAGACTCTGCCCTCAGTGACAAGAGTATTGGTATCTATGTCACTCTTTACACTTAATTTTTTGAATCACGACGAGCAGGGATGTTCTGCAGCTGAGCGACATAACTCAGACCCTGATAGACCAAAAGAAATGGTCAAACAGAAGGATGTTTTAACTGGTCTGTGGAAAGGCCCAGATCCTATCTTAATCAGATCCTGGGGAGCTGTTTGTGTTTTTCCACAGAGTGAAGACAACCCATTTTGGCTGCTGGAACGACTCACCCGCAGGATATTCATCAAGGATGGTGCAGAAGATGCTGACCTCCCCAGGACTGTTCCTGATCCTGACAATGCTGAACTTGTATCAGTTTTCTAGTATAACAGAGATGGGCTATTCTCTTGACTTTCCCTAAACCAATGTCAGTTCGTCATGATGCTATAGTTTTTCCAAGATTCTTTACTACTAATAAAACAGTGGATTTGCCATATTTAACCTATGATCCCACTCGAGCACCATTAGGAGAAAATCACTCCTTACTAGAACAGGGGTCTTTATGTTTTCTAATTAATGGACCAGAAATTGTATCAACCTCCCAGCCCGAGCTTTAGGGAAGTTTAATGAGCACCGAGGAGGTTGGGTGAGCACAACCCAAGATACTTCCAATGTAGATATAACCTTTATAAATCGGACCTTTTGGCAAGAGGCAATTTGGGTTAATGGTACAATTCTACAACCTAACTTTTCAGAAAAAGAACATCCCCACCAAACAAAAATAGCCCCTCATTGTATCTTGGAAGATGAAAGGCTGATCCTGCCTTGATCTGATTGTCGATCCTCCATCATTTGTTGGGCAGATCAGAGTAAAACTTTTTCCTTTTCTTCCAACATGACAGATGACCCAGAGAAGGAATTTGTTATGAAAAAGAGATTTGTCATACAGGACTTTAGAATGCATCCCTTTCACAAGTGGTTGCTTTGTGGAGTCAATGGCAGTTGTACAGAACTAAATCCTTTGAATTTTATCCAGGGAGGAACAGTTGTAAAGGCTTCTTTTACTGGCATCTCAAGATTTGCTCAGCATTGGGGAATATATGATGCCTCCCAGGACTCTTATGGACATACTAATATCAGGGTAGAGATCACTGGGTTCACTAAAACTTTGGTAAACCAGATTAATTATACATCTCCCCCAGTCTGTGTTTACCCCCCTTTCTTGTTTATATTCTTTCAAGTGATTCATTTGAAGTCTGTTCCAATGATTCTTGTTGGATTTCTCAATGTTGGGATGTAACAAAGAACACCCATGCCATGGTGGCACGGATCCCACTTTGGATCCCTCTTCCGGTGGAAACACCCTCCACCTTGAAAGTAAATGGGAGAAATGCAGTAAAGATACATGAAGTACACACTAGATTAGTTGAAAAATGGAAAAATTAGCTGATAAGAGCAACTGCTGTTTGGGCAGTGGTGGTTTATGCCTTTAATCCCATCACTTGGGTGGCAGAGGCCAAGAATTTGGGAGTCCGAGACCAGCTTGGTATACAGAGTGAGTTCCAGGACAGCCAGGTCTACACAGAGTAACCCTCTCTCAAAAAATAATAAAACAAACAAACAAACAAACAAACAAACAAAAAGCACCTTTTCTATGAAGAGGACCGGGCACAATGCTCCCACATAGTGGCTTACAATTTATGCACAGCCAAAGTTTTAGAGAATCACTGCTCTCTTTCAGCCTCTGTAGGCCATAGAGGCATAAGTGAGAGAATAGGCATGAGCACTCTAGCACATAAGGGAGAAAAAGGGGCTGGGCAGCCTAGCACATAATTGAGGGAGAGAGGGCCTGCACATCCTAGCACACTATTGTAAACAAGCTCAGTACTAGGAAGGTGGAGGTAGGAGTTTACCAGGGATTGTAGTGAATCTGGATGTTCTCTTCTGATGTATTAGGACAGCAAGGACTCTTCTGTTGTGGGAATGTACATACAGAAAAAGTGCACACATTTTAATTTTTATGCACATAAATAAATAACAAAAAATATTACAGTTGAAATTAGTAGTGCCATTTCCAGTGCTTTCATATGTTACACATTTGTACATGTTTTTCAAGTCTGCAAATGCTTTTCAACCTAGAAATTCGAAATCATTTGTCTTAAAGATGGTAGCTCTTTTCCACCTCCTGAGAACTCCCTTCCAATCAATGGTGCCTGGTACTCCATGACAGCATACACAGGGTATATTCAGCCAAACAGTGAAATCCCTGGATGAGACCTGTTTTCTCCATCTGGCATCACAAAGGCTCCTCAGAGTACTCCATCTGGGTCTCTCCTGATAACGTTTTGTTTGTTTGTTTGTTTGATTGTTTGTTTCTTTTTGTTTTGTTTTGTTTTTCTTTTTCTTTTTGTTTTGTTTTTGTTTTTCTTTTTGTTTTTGTTTTGTTTTTATCTGTTTTGATTTTGATTTTTTTTTGTTTTGTTTTTTGTTTTCGTTTTTGTTTTGTTTTTTGCTTAGTTTTTTTGTTTGTTTGTTTGTTTTGTTTTGCTTTGTTTTTTTTTGTTGTTGTTTTTGTTTTTTGTTTTGTTTTTGTTTTTTTCATTGAGCAGCCAAGCAAGGAAGGGTTCAGTTGTCAAGGTGTTCACTTTTGAATGACCTGCTACTGATAACCAGCTCTGATCAGGGTAATTGGACTATTAACAGATGTGTGACTGGTGGGAAATCTCAGTCTCAGGAGGCCACTCTGTGAGGAAAAGCCTCCCGATCGGCATTTCCTATGGCTTCTGAGGGTAAAATGAAGGAGGAGGATCATATTCATTGCACAGGATTGAACAGGACAGGGGCTTAGAGGATTGAAAACCCTTGGAGGACACAAGCTTGGGGCCTAGGGAGAGGATCAGAGAGCCGGCTGCAGGACTGGGGGTCAGGGGATCAGGGTGCCATTGGTGAGGAGTCTTGGCGATTGTCCTATGTGCTGAAAGAGACCTTAGGGTTGAAATTGGCACTTGTCCTGTGTGTAGTCCAAAATCTATTAGAGACACACTGAGCATTCCTCTACCCTCACTGTCTTCTCTAGTGTGTATTTCTTTGGTAGAGACTGTATGGATACTACAGATAGGGGAGTGGCATAGGAAGAATAAATGAAAAGAATAAGAGCAGACAATGCAGAAGATTCATAAGTCTTCTAAGATGGATTCTGACCACAGATCCTCCCCTCTCATTCCCCAAGTATTTCTATTAAAGACTTGCACCACGGAGATCAGCCTTTTCTCTCCGTTTTCCTTCTGTAGGATGGGTTCTTCGTTTGTAGCTCAGGCTGTCTTGGTTTGGGCTGGCCTTGGACTTACAATATCCAGATATTTGAAAACCAAGTCTTCCCCAAATCCCTGCTTTCTCCAATAGAAGGTCTTTCTGTGTGGGTGCTGGTGCTGTTGGGTGTTTATTGTAGAGGGAGCTTTGGGTCTTCTCAAATGAATATACAGTTACCATATTCATTATCTATCTTGATAGCAGTGTGAGTTTATTTAAAGACAGAGACACACTGATAAACAAAATTGCTAATGTTTTGTTTAAAAAGAATCTGTGGGAAATAGGAACAAGAATCAGATGACTCAGAAATTAAATGCAAATACATTTTCCTCATCGTCTTTGGGTAGTTAAGAAGTCTCACATATTCAAGGCTGGCCTTTTTCCCCTTATTTAAACTGGGATCTGACATATTGTTAACTCTGGTTCTAAAGGAGTTTTTTATAGAAGTAAGTTAAAGAAGATTTTAAAACAATGTTGTGAGGGAGAGGGACATAATAAATGGGACACATGGAGGAACTGGAAAGAGGAAGTGCATATAATTATTTCATTTTTGATATTTTTAACTACTTAAATGATACCTTTGGATTCAGATTACTAAGATTTTTTCCCTTGTTTTCCATTTTTTTTAACTAAGAAGACATTACAGTTTTTAAGAGAAGAATGGCTGTTAAGAAAATGATGGTGATTCCAAAGGAGATTACTTATTACTTTTGGACTTTGATGATGAAGAAGATGACATAAATATTTCGGAGGTGTCTCTTTTTGAAGGTTATTGCATATTCAGGGTTGGGTATTAATTGCGTGTCCTGCAGTTCACTAGACTTTTACCTAGTCAGCTGAATTGGAAGAAGTCTTTTCTAAGAGATTTTGTATAATTCATTTGAAATTTTACCTATATCTATATATTCCTATACCAGAGTTTTAGCAACTAATATATAACTATTCTTGGCACTGTAGTCACAATATGTTGATAAAAAATAACTTGTTATTATTTTGCCAACGGAAAATACCTGAACATTGTTCCAATGATATGTTTGTAAAACTTGAATTTATTTCAAGAATACTATGAATAATTTATTTCATTCTTTTTTTTATTATTTATTTTCTTTTTTCTTTTTTTTTTTTTTACATTTCAAATGTTATTCCCTTTACTATTTTCCCCTCCAAAAATCCCAGTCCTCTCCCCTCTCGCCCTGCTCTCCTACACACCCACTCCCAATTCCTGGCCCAGGCATTCCCAAAACTTGGTCATAGGAACTTTACAAGAACAAGTGTCTCTCCTGCTATTGATGACTTACTAGTCCATCCTCTGCTACATATGCAACTTTTGAGGGAAAAGTTCTGTTTTCCATCAGAGCCTGAATTTGCCCATCTAATGGTAAAAAGGCAAGTTGAAGCTCCCTATCAGTAGTAAAGAAATGTGGAAACACTTGTGCACTGTGCATGACAGGCATGGGCAGAGGAAAGGTGGACATAATACCCCAACACAATTTCCCCTATATACTAGGAACCAGGATCTCCAGTAGAAGGGTCAGTAGCCTTCTTTGTTTAAGTGTTCCCTCTTTTGTCCACATCTTCTGAAGGGGAGATCCTTTAGATGAGGCATCCCGGAACGCAAAGAGGATTGTCTTCTTCCTGTGGAAAGACAGAAATAACTACCCTGGATCTTATTAAAATAGGATGCGGGCCTCTCCATTTTCCGGTTAAGATATCTTTCCATTTGATCATTTCTCTAGATCTGTTTGGTTCTGAACAGTGATGATCAGCCGCAGTGTGGCCTTGTTCATCAATATTCAAAAAATTAAGAGTAAAGAGTATCATGGAGATGGCCACTCTCAGTGTTAAGGGCAGGCCCTCATCGACTCACCCTTTTAGTTTGATAAGGTAGGTTATAAGAGTGTGGTGGGCATGTTCCACAATGCCTTGTCCCTGTAAGGCAAACCAGTTAAATAAGATACATTCATCTGGAGACAGAACTGTTGAAATTTTTGAGAGGTGTAGGCCAGTCCATTATCTGTTCTAAGAAATTTGGGTTGTCCCCAAGCACTCCAAGCTTCAAGGTAATGTTGAATTACATGTGAGGCTTTTTCTTAGTAGAGGGATCAGTTTTACTGTCCTCTTTTCTCCATCCCTTCTTTCTGAATCCTGGGGAGGGCCCTTTTTCGTGACGTGTCTTTCTTTTTTCGAGCTCCCTTTCTCTCATTCTGTTAGGTTTCTGACATACTGTCCTGAACCTCTTCTAGTATTCCCTGTCCCTCCACATTGGCTGGTCGGCAGGTTTCATCCTGTAGACAGTTTTTTATCAGCTTCCAAATTGCCTTGGTGCCCAGGCATAAGTCTTCCTCTTCATGCTTATGGTCAAGGTCCCTTCCTAGCTTATTCTATAAGGCTACAGTTAGAGACCCCGAATAGGCATACCAGGGAGAAATGTGATCCACCTCCTTAACAAAGTTCTGCAGCATACTGGAGGCAACCTGCAGGTCACGTTGCTTTAGCACTGACTGTAATGTGGTGATCACTGACTGTGAGGAGCCCATGATAGAGTGAGTGCCTGAGGCTGATCTACACCCGACTTATAGTATTCCTTTTGCAAAGTGAAAGTAAACACAGCACTTTGCTCCCTTATCTATGGAAAGCTTAGAAGATACCTCAGTGCTGCCACTTATCTACATTGGACTGACAACACCTCATTTTTCAGCACCAGCCGCGATTTACCTCAAATTTCAGCACCAGCCTCGATGGACAGAATAAGAAACAGAATGAGGGCCAGGGCAACCAAAACAAGAGCTTCTACTGCCCCTTCCTAAGTTGCATCGAGATTAAGACCGAAATCAAAAGGGATAAGAGGTTCATGATCAGACATACTTCTCCGAACTTACCTTTTCCATGCAGTTCTGAATCCATCCCTTCTTCAGGGGTTCCCCTCAATGCCAGCAATGTTGATCCTGGGTTTCTGGCACCAGATGACCCACGCTACCATCTTGCCAGCAAGAACGCATCTAGGACACTCGGATCTTTCTGTAGTAAAGCTGTAATACATCTCGAGATATAGATGAACAGCTTCAGGACAGGAGACTTAGAAAGCAGAAAACACCTCCCTTATATTGGCTGCGAAGTATGGTTAGAAGTAAGGTTGGGGACGTGCACCATGGGATTGGCTGCCCACTATCAGCCTGATGACGCCATGGGAGAGGCAGGGCTCAGGTAATGGAAAGATATTCTGACACCTGCGCGCACTCACCATGAGCAATGGTGACAATGGTGTTGTCAGCACCATATTGTAATGGCGACCATGAGGGCGGCTTTTCACAGTGGTAGAAGTAATTACAGGGTTTATCTGATCCTGATTTGAATTTGGTACCTGATATCTGTCTAGATAAGTGTCAATTTTATCCAGAATTTTCAGTTTTGTTGAGTACAGCCTTGAATAGTAGGATCTGATGATATTTAAAATTTACTAAATTTCTGTTGTTATTTCTCCCTTTTGATTTCTGGTTTTACTAAATTGGATACTGTTCTTGTGTTCTGTATTCATTCTGTCTAATGGTTTGTCTATCTTGTTGATTGTCTCAAAGAACAAGCTCCCAGTTTGTTTGATTATTTTTGTATTGTTCCTTTGTTTCCACTTGGTTGATTTTAGCACTGAATTTGATTACTTCCTGATTTCAACTCCTTTTGGGTGAATTTGCTTCCTTTTGTTTTATAGTGTTAAAGTGTGATATCAACCTACTCCTATATCCTCTCTCCAGTTTCTTTTTTAGAGGCATTCAGAGAGAGCTATGAGAGTCCATCTTAGGGCTATTTTCATTGTGTCCCATAACTTGCAGTATGTTGTAGCTACATTTTCATTAAACTCTAAAAAGTCTTTAATTTAGTTCTAGATTACTTCCTTGACTGTTTTGTCACTGACTAGATTTTTATACACATTCCACGTGTATGTGGGTTTTCAATGATTCATATTATTGTTGAAGATCAGCCTTAGTCTGTGGTGATCTGTTAGGAAGCATGACATTATTTCAATAATTTTATATCTGTTGAGGCATGTTTTGTGACTGAGTGTATGGTCAATTTTGGAGAAGGCATTGTGAGGTGATGAGAAGAAGGGACATTTGTTTGTTTTAGGATAAAATGTTCTATAGATATGAACTAAATGTATTTGTTTCATAAATCCTGTGCGTTTCACCATGTATCTTTTTAGTTTTAGTTTCCAGGATCTGTCCATTAATGAAGGAGGGGTGTTGAAGTCTTCCAATATTATTGTGTGTGGTACAATGTGTGTTTTGAGTTTACTAAAGTTTCTTTTATCAATGTGGATGTCATTGCATTTGGAGTATAAATGTTTAGATTTGGGAGTCCATTTTGGTAAATATTAACTTTAATGAATATGAAGTTTCCTTCCTTGACTTTTTTTTATAACTTTGGGTTGAAAGTCAATTTTATTTGATATTAGAATGGCTGCTCCACCTTATTTCTTCGGATCATTTGCTTGGAAAGTTCTTTTCCAGCCTTTTAGTCTGAGGTAATGTCTGACTTTGTCCTTGGTGTTTGTTTCTGGTGTGCTGAATATTGCTTACACATCCATTTTGTTATTCTATGCCTTTTTACTGGTGAACTGAGTCCACTGATATTAAGAGATACTAAGGAAAAATTCTTGTTGCTTCCTGTTATTTTTGTTATTAGAGTTGGAATTTTGTTCATGTAGCTATCTTCTTTTAGGTTTCCTTCAAGTTTAATTTCTTGCTTTTTCTTGAGTGTAATTTCCCTCGTTATATTGGAATTGTCTCTTTATTATCGTTTGAAGTGCTGGATGCATTGGAAGATATTTTGTAAATATGGTTTTGTCACAGAATACCTTGTTGTCTCAAGCTATGTTAAAAGAGTTTTGCTTCATATTGTAGTCTTGGCTGGCATTTCTGCTCTCTTACATTCTGTATGACATCTGCCCTAGATTTTCTGGCTTTCTTAGTCTAAGGGAAAAGTTATGTGTAATCCTGATAGATCTTGCTTTATATATTACTTGACCATTTTCCCTTACTGCTTTTAATATTCTTTCTTTGTTTTGTGCATTTGGTGTTTTGACTATTATATGATGGCAAGATTTTTTTTTCTGGTTCAAATAATTTGGCGTTCTGTAGGCTTCTTGTATATTCATGAGCATATCTTTATTTAAGTTAGGGAGGTTTTTTTTTTTCTATAATATTGGTAAAGATATTCAATGGCCCTATAATTTGGAAAACTTACTTCTCATCTATACCTATACCGAATATCATGTATGTAATTACGTCATTTCTCAAAGCTGTTTAAAAAATTCACATGGGCAGTATTTCCTGAGAAATTCAAATCATTAAAACTTTATTCTCTTTTACTAATATAGCATATTATGTTTCCATTTTCTGTTGTCCATATAGTACAGAGCCCAGCATTTGACAAAGATGAGAATATATCACCTCAGGTAGAAACAGATGAAGATACAGTACAATATTTTCAATTTTTTCCCATTTCAATAGAGTACTTCAAAAGTGGTGTTTGTGATCCCTTGACTGGAGAAGTCGATTCAGGAAAAAGAGCAATTCAGGGTCAGATGCTCTTATATGTGTAGTTGAAGACCAGATTGTGGTCCTTTAGACCTTGTGATCACAAAAAAATATCAACGAGTACAATACAACCACCTTCATGAGATGTTTCCATATATACACACAAAGAAAAGGAGAACCATTATAAAAATAAGAGAGGGACCATTTGGGAAGAAGAAGGATCTCAGCAAGGGTAGTACAGTTATGAAGAAGTGCTGTGGGGTGTAAATGTATAAATTGTTTAAAGTAAATATTACAAGTTTTTTGGAATACTACCATGTATTTTATATGGATTTAACATTTGGTTCAAACCAAATATTATATATTTATTATAAATAATTGAAATAATTTTCTGTGTAAAGTTTTGTGTGTTGTAGAAAAAATATCCTACTGGGAGATTCTAACTTAAAGTATATCTCCCAGTAAGGTAAAGCCCCTAGACATTCCCCAAGCTTGTTTTCCCTGATCTATTTAAATACAGCTAGGAAGAAGCTCTTTGTTCTCTATAGCCAGCAATAAAGCATTTTTTTTTATACTTTACAACCAGAGATGCCTGCCTTCCTTTGCCAAGGACAAGGAGATAAAAATTCAGAAAGAAGTCACTCCCCAGTTCTGAGGAAGTTCCAGGGATACCTGGAGATCTCCTATCAGGGTGCCAAGTGAGTGTGTGCTCTCTCGGCCATCTTATTGGGGCCTGTTCTTGGTTATTGTAATCTTTTTGTGTGTATATATTGGTTTTTCCCCTGTATGTAACTCTGATGATGGGACCGACTATTAGCATGCCCCTTGGACTGACCCTAGTGCACAGTACTGAAATTAAGACTAAGACTCACATTTTCTCGGTGGATGTCTGAAATAGATTTTAGAGAACTTTGTGCTCTACGGAATGGCCAGCTTTGATGTTAGTTGGCCACTAGAGGGCACCCTTGGTTTGGTTCTGTTTTCAGCTCTTAAAGTTGTTTTACAGAGGGGACCAGGGTCTCAGCCAGATTGAGTGCCCTACATTCTCATCTAGAAAAAATTAGCACAGGATCCCCCCTCTCCTATCGTGTTTAAAGCTTGGGTTCAAAAGAATAGTCCAGGCTCCCCAGTCCTGGCCCTCTGCCATCCAGAGAGGGAAAATAAAAAGTTAAATCTGGCACCGGTTAAACTGCAGCCATCGGTTTCTCCCAAGATCTATCCAGAGTTAGAAGAACCTCCAAAATGGCACTGCACCCCACCCGCATATTCCCAACTGGTCCCCCCAAGAACTCTCAACAGGGTGCCACTAGATATTTGGGGAGGGACCAGTTGCTAAAGCCCAAGACCAGCGAGCTCAAAGCCCAGAGGGACCAGACTCAACCATCGCACTGCCTTTGTGTACTTATGACCCTCATCCAGCGGACCCCAGACAACTGCAGCCCCTTCAGTAATGGCCTTTTTCCTCCTCTGATCTCTATAACTGGAAGGCAAATCACAATCCCCTTCGTTGAAAACCCCTCTAGCCTTGCTAATCTAAAGGAATCTCTCATATTCTCTCTTCAGCCTATTTGGGATGACTGTCAGCAGCTTTTACAGGTTCTTTCACCACAGAGGAGAAGGAGAGGATTCTGAGAGGAAAGAAAGGGAATACTGGGGGCCAATTGACTACTAATAAAACTTCTGAATGAAATAGATGCAGCCTTCCCTCTGACATGTCCTGATAGGACTGACCATATGGAGCAATTGACAATTTTCTGCTGGGCTCTGATAATAGGACTGAAAGGGGCTGGCAGGTGCCCCACCAATTTGACCAAGGTAAGAGAGATCCTACAAGAGAAAAAGGAGCCCCCAGCAGTGTTTTTAGAGTACCTCTTAAAGGTATAGAAGTGTTACACTACCTTTGACCCTACTTCAGTGTGCCAGCAGGTGACAGGTGTCATGGCTTCTATAGGGCAGTCCTCTTCTGAAATTAGGAAAAGGTTACTGGGTCTAGAGAGTCTGAAAACATTATCTTTACAACATCTGTTTAAGGAGGCAGAGAAAGTGTACCATAAGAGAGAGACTGACAAGCCAGCACAGGGCACATTGGGCTTGGAGTCTGCAGACACCCCTAAGGTCCCCACAAGACCCTCAATAGGATCATAAGACCTCTGTTGAATGTAACACAACCTCTGCTCCAATCCAATCTCACAGGATCTGAGACTGTATTAATTAGGGAAGCAGAAAAACTGGCCTGACAATGGTCTCAAGTCCCTCTGATCTGTGCCAGCACCTGGGCAACATATTGGGCAGAGTCTGAGGACAGCCCCAAGGTCCTCACAGAAACATCCATGAGATCTTAAGACGTTTGGTGAGTGGAAAACAACTTCCGCTCCAATCCTATCATGCAGGACTTGTGACTGCATTCATTAGGGAAGCAGAGAAACCGGTATGATCAGGGTCACAAGTCCCTTCCAGTCCATGACAGCATCGGGCACCTTGTGGACAGAGTCTGTGGACACCCCAAAGGTCCCCACAGGACTCTCCACGGGAACTTAGTACCTCTAGTGAGTGGATCACAACATCTGCCAGGAGGAAGGTTCGAACACCAGATATCTGGGTCCCTTCTCTGCAAGTGGAGATCTTGCCTGCATAGAGTACTCTGAACACTGAAACTCAGGAGAAAACTAGTCTCCCAGGTCTACTGATAGAGGATTACATAATCATCTGAGGAACAAGATATAACCAGAGACAATTATAACAACTAACTCCAGAGATTACCAGATGATGAAAGGCAAACATAAGAATCTTACTAACAGAAACCAAGACCACTCACCATCATAAGAATTACAGCACTCCCACCTCATCCAGTCCTGGAAACGCAAAAACACCCGAAAAGGTAGTCCCATATTTAAAAGCATATCTCAGGTTGAAGGTAGAGGACATCAAGAAGGACTTTAAAAACTCACTTAAAGAAATACAGGAGAACACTGCTAAATAGGTAGAACCTTAAGAGGAAGCACAAAAAAAAAAAAAAAAAAAACTTAAAGAATTGAAGGAAAACACGACCAAACAGGTGATGGAATTGAGTAAAACCATCCAAGACCTAAAAAGTGAAGTAGACACAATAAAGAAAACCCAAAGTAAGGCAACACTGGAGATAGAATACCTAGGCAAGAAATCTGGAACCATAGATGCGAGCATCAGCACCAGAATACAAGACATGGAAGAGAGAATGACAGATGCAGAAGATTCCATAGAGAATATTGGAACAACAATCAAATAAAATACAAAATGCAAAAGATGTTATCTCAAATATCCAGGAAATCCAGGACACAATGTGAAGTCCAAACCTACTGGTAATAGGAGTAGATGAGAATGAAGATTTTCAAGTTAAAGGGCCAGCACATATCTTCAAAAAAATTATAGAAGAAAACTTGTCAAACCTAAAGAAACACATGCCCATGAATATAAAAAAAGCCTACAGAATTCCATATAGACTGGACCAGAAAAGAAATTCCTCCTGACACATAATAATCAGAAGAAGAAATGCACTAAATAGAGATATACTGTTAAAAGTAGTAAGGGAAAAAGGTCAGGTAACATATAAAGGCAGGCCTATCAGAATTACACCAGACTTTTCACCAGAGACTATGAAAGACAGAATATCCTGGACAGATGTTATACAGATACTAAGAGAACACAAATGCCAGCCCAGGCTATTAAACCCAGCCAAACTCTCAATTACCACAGATGGAGAAACCAAAGTATTTCACGATAAAAAACAAATTCACACATTAACTTTCCATGAATCCAGCCTTTCAAAGAATAATAACAGAAAAAAAAAAAAAAACCAATACAAGGACAGGAACAACGCCCTAGAAAAAGCAAGAAAGTAATCCCTCAACAAACCAAAAAGAAGACAGCCACAAGAACAGAATGCAAACTCTAACAACAAAAATAATCGAGGCAACAATTACATTTCCTTAATATCTCTTCATATCAATGGATTCAGTTCCCCAATAAAAAGATATAGACCGGCTATAAAAACAGGACCCAATAGTCTGCTGCTTACAGGAAACCCATCTCAGGGAAAAAGACAGACACTGTCTCAGAGTGAAAGGCTAGAAAATAATTTTCCAAGCAAATGGTCTGAAGAAATCAGCTGGAGTAACCATTCAAATATCGATTAAAATTGATTTCCAACCTAAAGTTATCAAAAAAGACAAAGAAGGACACATACTCATCAAAGTTAAAATCTTCCAAGAGGAACTCTCAATTCTGAATATCTATGCTCCAAATGAAAAGGCAGTCCCATTCATTAAAGAAAGCTCAAAGCACACATTGCAGCTCACACAATAATAGTGGGAGACTTAAAAAAACACTTTTATCAATGGACATACCTTGGAAACAGAAACTAAACAGGGACACAGTGAAACTAAAAGAAGTTATTAAACAAATGGACTTAATAGATATCTACAGAACGTTTTATCCTGAAACAAAAGGATATAACTTTTTCTCTGCACATCATGGTACCTTCTCCAAAATTGACCATATAATTGATCATAAAACAGACCTCAACTGATAAAAAATATTGCAATTGTCCAAAACATCCTATCAGACCACCAAAGACTAAGGATGATTGATCTTCAATAACAACATAAATAATGGAAAGCCAATGTTTATGTGAATAATGAACAATAGTCTTATCAGTGATACCTTGGTCAAGGAGTAATAAAGAAGGAAATTAAAGACATATTAGAGTTTAATGAAAATAAAGCCAGAACATTCCCTAACTTATGAGACTCAATGAAATCATTACTAAAAGGGAAACTCACAGATTTGAGTGCCTCAAAAAGAAACCAGAGAGAGCACATACAAGCAGCTTGAAAACACATAAAAAATCTCCAGAATTAAGGAAGCAAATTCACTCAAGAGGAGAAGATGTAAGGAAATAATAAAACTCAGTGGTGAAATTAACCAAGTGGAAACAAGAACTACTTAAAGAATCAACCAAATAGGAGCTGGTTCTTTGAGAAAATCAACAAGATAGATAAACCCTTAGCTAGCATCCCTTAAGGCACAGAGACAGCATCCTAATTAACAAAATCAGAATTGAAAAGAGAGACATAAAAACAGATCCTGACGAAATCCAAAACACCATCAGATCCTTCTACCACAGGCTATACTCAACAGAACAGGATAACATGGACAAAATGGACAAATTTCTAGACAGATGCCAGGTAACAAAGTTAAAACAGGATCAAGTTAACGATATATACAGTCCCATATACCCTAAAGAAATAGAAGGAGAAATTAATAGTCTCCCAATCAAAAAAAAAAAAAAAAAGCCCAGGAACAGATGGGTTTAATGCAGAGTTCTGTCAGACCTTCAAAGAATATTTAATTCCAGTTCTGCATGAACAATTCCACAAAATAGCAGTAGAAGATGCACTACCCAACTCATTCTATGAAACCACATTACTCTGATACCTAAACCACAGAAAGATCCAACAAAGATAAAGAACTTCAGAACAATGGCCCTTATGAATATCGAAACAAAAATACTCAGTAAAATTATCCCTAATCATATCCAAGAACACATTAAAAATTTCATTCATCCTTACCAAGTAGGTTTTATACCAGGGATACAGGGATGGTTTAATATATGGCAATCCATCAACATAATTCATTATATAAACAACCTCAAAGACAAAACCACATGATCATCTCATTAGATGCAAATAAATCATTTAAATATATCCAAAACCCGTTCATGATAAAAGTCTTGGAAGGATCAGGAATACAAGGTCCATACATAAACAGGATAAAAGCAATTTACAGTAAACCAGTACCCAACATCAAATGAAATGGTATGAAGCTGGAAGCAATCCCACTAAAATCAGTGACTAGACAAGGCTGCACACTTTCTCCCTACCTATTCAACATTGTTCTTGAAGTCCTAGGCAGAGCAATTTGACAACGAAAGGAGTCCAAGGGGATACAAACTGGAAAAGAAGAAATCAAAATATCACTTTTTTGCAGATGATATGATAGTATATATAAATGAACCTAAACATTCCACCACAGAACTCCTAAACTTGAAAAACAACGTCAGTGAAATAGCTGGATATAAAATTAATCAAACATATCAATGACCTTTCTCTTCACAAAGAATAAACAGGCTGAAAATGAAATAAGAGAAGCATCACCCTTCTCAATAGTCACAAATAATATAAAATACTTTGGAGTGACTTTAACTAAGGAAGGGAAAGATCTCTATGATAAGAACTTCAAGTCTCTAAAGAAAGAAATTAGAGAATATCTCAGAAGATGGAAAGATCGTCCATTATCATGGATTGGCAGTATCAACATTGTAAAAATGGCCATCTTGCAAAAAGAAATCTACAGATTCAATAAAATCTCCATTAAAATTCCAACTCAATTCTTCAATGAATTAGAAAGGGCAATCTGCAAATACATTGGGAATAAACAAAACCTAGGATAGCAAAAACTCTTCTCATGGATAAAAGAACCTCTGGTGCAATCACCATACCTGACACAAACCTATACTACAAAGCAATTGTGATAAAAACTGCATGGTACCGATATAGTGACAGACAAGTAGACCAATGAAATATGATTGAAAACCCAGAAATGATCCAACACACCTATTGTCAATTGATCATCTACACGGGAACTAAAACCATCTAGTGGAAAAAAGACTGCATTTTCAACAAATGGTGCTGGTACAATTGGTGGTTATCATGTAGAAGAATGTGAATCAATCCATTCCTATCTCCTTGTACTAAGGTCAAATGTAAGTGGATCAAGGAGCTCCACATAAAATCATACTGAAACTTGTAGAGGAGAAAATGAGGAAAAGCCTCGAAGATATGGGAACAGGGGAAAAATTCCTGAATAAAAGACAAATGGCTTGTATTGTAAGATTTAGAATTGACAAATGGGACCTCATAAACCTGCAAATCTTTTGTAAGGCAAAAGACACCTTCAATAAGACAAAAAGGTCACCAACAGATTGTGAAAGGATCTTTCACTATCCTAAATTAGATAGGGGAGTAATATCAAATATATATAAAGAACTCAGAAGGTGGACTCCAGAAAATCAAATAACTCCATTTAAAAATGGGGCTCAGAGCTAAAGAAAGAATTCTCACCTGAGGAATACCAAATGGCTAAGAAGCACCTGAAACAATGTTCACCATCCTTAATCAGCAGTGAAATGTAAATCAAAACAACCCTGAGATTCCATCTCACACCAGACAGAATGGCTAAGATCAAATATTCAGATGACAGCAGATGCTGGCAAGGATGTGGAGAAAGCAGAAAACTCCTCCATTGTTGTTGGAATTGCAAGTTTTAAATCAACTCTGGAAATGAGAAAATTGGAAATTGTACTACCATAGGCTCACACAATACCTGTCCTGGGCATATATCCAGAAGCTGTTCCAACTAGTAAGACACATGCTCCACTATGTTCAGAGCAGCCTTATTTATAGTAGCCAGAAGCTGGAAAGAATCCAGATGCCTGTCAACAGAAAATGTTTACAAAATTGTGGTACATTTACACAATGGAGTACTACTACTAATAGTACAGCTATTGAAAAGAATGAGTTTATGAAATTTATAGGCAAATGGTTGGACCTGGAGAGCATCATCCTGAGTGAGGTAACTCAATCACAAAAGAATGCTAATGATATGTACTCACTAATAAGTGGATATTAGCCCTGAAACCTAGAATAACCCCAAGGTATAAGACACAATTTGCCAAATACATGAAACTCAAGAAGAACGAAAACCAAAGTGTGGACACTTGCCCCTTCTTAGAATTGGAAACAAAACACCCATGGGAGTAGTTACAGAGACAAAGTTTGGAGCATAGACAAAAGGATGGACCTTCTAGAGATTGCCATATGCAGGGATCCATCCACTAATCAGTCTCCAAACACTGACACCACTCCATACACTTGCAAGGTTTTGCTGAGTGGACCCTGATATAGCTGTCTCTTGTGAGATTATACCGGGGCCTAGCAAAGAAGTGGATGCTCACAGTAATCTATTGGATGGATCACATGGCCCCAATGGAGGAGCTAGAGAAAATATCCAAGCAGCTAAAGGGATCTGCAATCCTCTAGGTAAAAAAACATTATGAACTAACCAGTACCCCAAAGCTCTTGACTGTAGCTGCATATGTATCAAAAGATTGCCTAGTAGGCCATCCCTGGAAAGAGAGCCCGATTGGGCATGCACACTAATTATGCCCCAGTACAGGGGAACGCCAGTGTCAAAAAGTGGTAGTGAGTGGGTAAGGGAGTGGGGGAGGGGGAGGGTATGCGAGACTTTTGGGATAGTGTTGGAAATTTAGATGAAAAAAATACCTAATAAAATATATTAAAAAGAGATTGAGACTGAAAAAGAAAAAAAGACAAATAAAAAAGAGAGAGGCTGAGGAAAGAGAAAATTGACGAGATAGAAGCCTTGAAAAAAATGTAACTAGGTTTGCGGCTGTATTCACAGGTGATAAAGAAGTTCATAGAAAAGGTAGATATCCTTGGTCTGTCTGATCTTCTGGGAGTCAAGTTGCCTTTGGGACCATGAAATCCTGGTGGGACCAAGATCCTGGGATCCTGAGATCCTCTGCACCTGGCCATGTTAGAACTCTGGGTGTTATGGGGCTGGCTGCTGAGTTTTCTTCCAAGGACTGTTCAGGGCCTTGGCCAAGACAGAATAGAAATAACCCATGCCACTTGTCCGGCACAGTTCCTGCATGCCTGGATCCTTCTGATTCCAGCTACTCCATGTGTTGATGACAGATGTTCTTCCTCCTGTCTGATTATCTGATCCTTAGAATGTTGGAGTACCTTGGATTGAAGCAGCCTCTCGGTGTTGTGGGGCTGCCTTCAGAGTTTGCATGCATGGCCTGCTCAAGGCACTGGCTCCAGAAGTATTTTTAAATGATGCTTCTTGCAAACTTGCCTGTCTCCAAAAATATCTGACATATTTTTATAGGAATGGATTTAATCTTATAAATATATTAAGGAAAAATGACATCTTGATGATTTTAAAATATCCTAACAAGAAAAAATAATGGACCTTCTCCACTATGTCTAAAATAATTTTGAAGCCACGTGGTGGGGGCACACACATATTTCGAAGTTTTTGGAGGGAGAAGTAGGCAGATCTCAAATTGAGACCAGTCTAGTTTACAAAGTAATTTCCAGGACTAATAGATATACAAAAAAAAAAAATACTTATAATAAAAAACAATACAAAACAAACAAACAAAACAAAAAACAAACAATCAAACAAAAAATACAGTCCTGGAAAGGAATGATAATTTTATATTATGTGGTTGTTAGCCACATATCCCTGTGCACATATGTAAATACACTTATGTTTTTTTAAATTTTTTTTAATTTTAGTAGTTATTTTCTCCATTTACATTTCAAATGCTATCATAACAGTCACCTTTAGCCTTTCCCCTCCCTTCCCCCTGCCCTGATCCCCTACCCACTCACTCCCATTTCTTTGTCCTGGAATTCCACTGTACTGGAGCATCAAGTACAATGGGAACAGAGAGTAGGGGCTGGTCCTGGGAAAGAGAAAGGGGCCAATCAGTCATTTTATCCTTCCTCTCAGGTAGCAGTTTATTTTGGTTCAAGAAACAAATATACTTTCTTTCAATGAATTTTATAAGTGAACAGGAAATATTTCCATCTCTCAGAACTGCCTGTGGAAATTTTATTGTGGTTATAGGAGTTTTTTGGGGTCTATTTTCCGAAGAACAATTAAAGCCAGGTATGTTTAAACATATCTGTATTAGCACCAACACGGAATGCTGAACCGCAACACTCTATCACTTCCTAGAGAATACATAACATACTAAGTGCCTACCTCAACACTAAAATGAAGTGAAATAAAATCAAACAAATGTACCTTCGATAATTGTATCTAGTGCATTGGGAAGTTTATAAGATAATGAATCAAAAAATTCAATTATCTTTATGATAAAAATAATTAGAAATGTTATGAAGGTTAAACAATTACTACAAGAAGGGGGAGGGAGAGACCTGGGTGAGAAACCACACACGGAGGGGAAGAGATGAACTTGATCAAGTACTGTGGGGGGTTGTGAAACAGGAGTGCATTGATGAAGATCAGCAAAAAGAATGGAAACAGGCAACTTTGTGAGGTAGGAGGTGAGAAAACCCTCTAGAATGTACCAGAGACCTGGGAGCTGAGAGACTCCCAGGACTCAAAGGGAGTGACCTTAGATGAAATGCCCTCCAGTTGGGAAAGGGGACTTGTAGAGTTCTACCAGCAGTCCTCTTCTGTATGTGTATTGGAGGCCTCATATGAGCAGGTGAATTCTGTATCTTTGAAGGGTCAGAGTTTCAGACTTCATGGTTGAACAGTTTAAATGAGACTGTGGGTCTTCCTAGAGGGATACCCTTGTTTTTAACATTTTTTTAAACTTTGTTAATTCAACAACAAGCGTCAGATGCTCCAGTCCATTAGTTGGTTGCAAATATCTGCAGCTGAATCCTTCACCTGCTAGTTCCTAATGAGGTACATGTCTTAAACTTGTTGTAGTGTATGTACTAGATAATGAATCAAAATAATATCAAAAATATATTGCATATTGTAATTCAGAAATATAACGTTGGTTCTAAGGGACCTATTCACATTCAGTTCAAGATATAGGTAATAAACAGTGTTTCTCAATGTTTCTTAAAATGACTGTGGGTAACCTAAAGAAACAAAGCTAAACCAAACTAAACCAAAAGAAACACCCTCTTCTATACATTGTCTCATCTTCTTCCAATTGACCAGTTCTTAAAAGCCATGCTCTTGAGTGAAACTACACATTGGAAGTGACCTTCCCCTACTCTGATTCAGAATATCACTTTACATGAGCTCAGATATCTTATTTTGTAATCTGAGTGAATGTGTGACTTTGATATTAGTTGATTGTTAATAGAAAGCACAAATTGTGTAGGAATGTGAATGAATGTTACAGATGCCATTCCAATATCATTCCCATTGGAGGGAATAAGATAAAAGAATCATAATTCATAATAAGTATTAGAGAAGTAGAAATTGAGAGAGAGAGAGACAAACAGACAGACAGACATAGAGATAGAGAAAGAGACACAGAGACACAGAGAAAGAGAAATTTCATCACCTAGAATATAATATTGTAGAGCACTGATAGATATTTCAGTACTTTTATCATCTATTGCTTTTGCAGAATACCTTCTTGCAGTAAGCAACCTCTGCAGTTTTCTGAATTCACACATTTGTAATATTAATACTACCATGACTGTACTTCTTAAGAACTAACAAGTTAGTGAAACAATCAGATGAAGTTGTATGCAACCAACCAATGGACAGAATATGTTGAACCATTGGTTTAATTGGAGAAAAACTGAAGGAGACTGAGGAGGAGATCAACCCTGTAGGAGGACTAGATGTCTCCATTAATATGGACCCAGAATTCTCCCAAATGCTAGACAACCAAAATGGCAGCTTACACCAACTATAGTTAGAAGGTCCCCAAAACATACACAGAAAAAAAAAATCTTGGTCTCTGTTCAATCAGAAATGATGCAATGATTCTCAAGAACCTAGAGACCCCAGGGTGTTTAGAAATCAGATGGAATGGGTACATGCTCTTGGAGACAGGGGATGGCCAGTCGATATGGCATGTGGAACAGTAGGAGGGTGGACAGGGTTCAATGAATGAATGAATTAATAAATAAAAAAGAATACTGCCAAGTAACCACGCCCCATATACTCTAATTCTTTAATCATAATCCAAGAAAACTCACATGTTCACATAACAGCACACTCAAAAATATAACTAAAAAATACACACACACATATAACTGAAATTCCATGATTTTGAAGTTCATTTTACAAAGAAATACAGTAGAACAGAGTTTTTCTTTTGTTCCATTAATTTACATACATTTGTTCTCCTAATCTACCCAAAATATTGATTGTTCTCCATATAAAAGGCCAAAATCTCCTAACATAGTTTTTATCTGGGAAAATCTCCCAACATAATTTTATCTAGATCCACACCAATTATACCATTCATTAGAATATAATCTGGATTCAGTTAGATATACATTAAATTTATATTTAAATTTCAGTTATTTGTTGTAACATGGATGTAAAGTAGAATATCAGGGTAATGTCTTTTTCATCTCTCTACTGATATGGGCATTGGTTTAAAAGAACAATAACCTGCTGGGCACTGGAAAGAAGGCTCCATGGAGAGAATATATTCTTGGCACCTCTGTAAAATTCCAGGCATTTCTATTCATGTCTGCAACACTGTGGGTGGGAACAGGTAGATATCCCAATAGTGTACTGGCTATTCAAACTCGTCAAAATGGTGGGTGTAATACACTCTGAGAGACCAAACGGTGAGGACATTCTACTCATATCTGAACATATGTGTATGTTCATGGTGTGACCTCACAATTGGGAACAGACACTCCACTCATATGAAGCCAGGAAACCCTCTTGCATACCTCACATGAAACCTTGAGTTCAGCAGTTCCATAACCTATGTGTCTCTAAGTATGAAATGGGAAGATTTATATTCTCATTGTCTTGTTAATCCTGTTTTCTCTTAAATTCCAGAAATTAAACCAATGTATTCTCAGATTCAGGATGGTAGAACACAACATTTTGTCTTTCTGGAATAGCATCCAACTATCATCAGAAAGACTTTTCAACTTACCCTCAGGACAATAAGTATCCATTTAGAGGGTTTTAACAGGATAACAAATGTATTTAGTTTTCTATTTGAGAAATAGACTGTCTAGAATGTACAACAATGTACAGGTAAAAAATGAACTTACCTTGGAGCCTGGCAACAGTGAACTGAAAATAATTGTCAGTGGTGTTCTCTGTATATGGAATATGTCAAGGGAATAGATCTTAGAGTGACAGAGACAGAGTGGATATGGACAGAGACAGAGACATAGAGAAATAGAATGGGGTGATGAGATGATGGATGGTCTTGATTTTAAAACGTAAATGAAGAAAATATCTAATGTAATATTGAAAGAAAGAAAAAAAGAATCATTTTTACAATATTTCTTTTCTTCAGAACCCCATGCCTCATACACCAAATTCATACAGTTTCCGTTTGTGAAGCACACTTGATACATCTAAAAAGAAAATGTGACAAAGAGTTGCAACAGAGAGTTTTGGAAGGGGCTAGACTGAAAGCCTAGCAGTTAATCACTTGCTCCCTACAAAACTAACATAAATGCCCTGTGGATGTAGAAATCATCTATTAGAGGATCACAGAATGCAGGGGAAGGATGCCCAGAGAAACCTGTCTAGAAAGATGACCCATACCAAGAAGCTTTTCCTCTAATTGAGAGACCTTGCCTCAGTGAAAAGATAGACAACACATTAGGGTCATTTCCTGAATCCACTTTGGGCTTCAACAAGTGTCTGCATGCACATGTAGAGGAAAAACCTTCATATATACTGTTCTTTCTCTTATAATTGCCAACACGCATGGTATCTCTTAAACACACACACACACACACACACACACACACACATAAACACATGCAGAAAAGAAAAAAAGTTCTGGAATAGGGAAGACTAGACAGAATGGCTAAAATAAGAAATAACAAAAGCCAATGCCACTGTTGCAGATTCTTGAAGCCACAACCAAAGCTTAGGTACTGCTTTTAATGGATGGCCTGCTGCAGACTGGCCTCAATCAGCCCTCCTCAATCTCTGGGAGAAATCGTTGTCCTGGTATAGGTGGGCAGGAAGCTGACATTTAAGTGTCAATCAGATACAAACACAGAGGGGGTGCTGTATCTGAATGTAATTTCTCAAAGAAATCATCAGATTATTAATATAGAAACAAATAGGGAAGTTGGTTTTCAAATCAGCCAGGTAAATGAGGTTACTGAATTCTTAAAGACTCATGTCCAAAATAGAGCAATAAAAACATAATGACTGGCAGGGACTGAGCAATAAAATAACTGAAATGAATTCTTCTCTAAAGTCAGCTATATTCTTTGAAGCTAGGTTTGAACACTTTATGATCACACCATGCAAATGGATTTCACACTCAAGCCATGGTTCTAATTAGGGAGTTTCTTTCTAGCTAATCTTCTCATGAATAATTCAAAACTGTTGTTCCCCCTCAAACCACAGCACAAGTTATTTCCTAAACCATTGTAAATTCCTGTATATGAGAGGGATTGTATGGGGGAATCTTTCTACTAACAACTAATGTAGCCTGCCATGCATAAGTATAACAAATATTCTAAACATACTTTCCTAAAGTTGTCCTGAGATTTCTAACTCTATGTAGTATATAGCAATGGCTGTCACAATCTCTCTTATAATACTAGAGGTAACTCTGGTTGTTACAGGTAACATTCTTACTGAATTCCAAGTCCAGGATCCGCTCAAGGACTACCTAGAATATTGGTGAAGGACAGGGAACAAAGTTGGATATTGCTTAGATATTTGCCAAGTCATTACTTGGAGGCACTTATAATAAAACAACATTGAAAGAAGTCACAAAGATTCAATCACTTACTAATGTAAGGACAAGTTTGATGCATTTTTTCCAGGATGGTTCCTGAAGACTTAGTTTCCATGAACTTTTTGACTAGGGACTGTGTCTAAATATTTAGAACTGTCACGGGAGTCACTACTGGGGTTTGTGTTCCAATGGCTGGTGTGCGTTTGTGTGTGTGTGTGTGTGGGTGTGTGAGTGCGTGTGTGTTTGTGTGTTGTGTGTGTTTATGTGTGTGTGTGTGTTTGTGTGTGTTTATGTATGTGTGAGTGTGGGTGAATATGACAACAAGCTAATGTTCATCTCTTAGTGATACTGTGAGCACTCTGCTGCCTCTCTTAAATCATCACAGCTGTCAGTGTCTAAAGCTAACTGAATTCCAGAAAGCAATTTAGTAGATTTGATTAATGTCTCCTTACATCACATAGATATTTTCTACAGTGCATATAAGCACATATATTTTAGAATATACTGAAACTTAAAAATGTAAATTAAAAAAAAAAAACAAAAACCTCTACCAACTTCAAATTAAAAAAACACATTTATTTTAGAATTCTCTAGGATACTCGCAATTTCCTGTATTCCCTACTCATGATGTCCATATGTTAGCATCTTACAAATTTGTATGACAATAATGAGGAGAAAATAAAATTTGTAAGGAAAAAAAAAGACAGTTTTGTCTTAGACTACTTATTAACAAATGCCTGGGCCACAAACTGTGGCTTATTCCCAGAATAACGTATTTAACACATTCAAAATATTTTATGTTTTGTACATTTTTAGTTACCCCTTTATCTATTTACTTAGCATCTTCCTAAATATCTCCCTTAGCATATGTGCCAGCATCTGTCCCTGAATCTGTTTATTCTCCTAATATTTCATAGAATACTCTCTTTTTGAAAAGTCTCACCTCATATTTTCTTCCTCAGCTCATTTGTCATACACATTATTTAATTGACAGATGATGTTTATAAGAGAGTCTCAAAATTTGGGGCACTAATAACAACTAAATATCTCATTTAAAATATATAAAGTAGGTTTTGTGTATGCCACATGGCTGCAGTACCTGGAATGGCCAGAAGAAGAAGTCAGATCTCCCAGACTTAGAGACAGATGCGAGGGTGCAAAGGGTTCTGAGCCATCTCTCCAGCCCCTCAATAACAAATTTTTGTCACAGAAAAGATAAAAACGGACATTGCCATTTCTAAATTCTTTCACACTGTAGATATCAGTCCACACTCCTTTTAGTAGTCAAGAGACCTGGAGTATATTATCGTTTTCTTACTCCCACTTTTGAGGGTACTTACACCTGAATTTTCCCTAGTATAAGATTGTGAAGGAATGAATGGCAGATTTTCCAGGCTATTTGCTAACGGTATACCTGTTTTGGTCTACAGAGCTTCCATACAGTATCCTGCATGCCCTTAATCTCTGACAACCCCCTTACCTTGTGGATTCTTACCTTTGGACACTGATTTACACTTTTTTTTTTGTGCAGCCATCAGTGTTTTGGCACTAACGGATTTTGTTCAGTAGGTGCTATTTAACACATAAAGATCCACTGAATTTTAAAATATTCATTGTTATAATCTAATTTTATACAGATAGTATTAAGATCTCGTATGGAATTCAAATGTTTCAACAAAAATGAATTGAATTTTGGACGTTGTGTAAACTTTTAAACAATCCTCTGGTTTTAAAATTTGGTGTGTATGTGTGTGTGTGTGTGTGTGTGTGTGTGTGTGTGTGTGTGTGTGTGTGTGTGTTTGTGTGTTACTCACCGTGGCTAAGTTTCCATCAACAAAATTTTCACAGACAAATCCAAGAATAGATTGGGGAGACTCAGAAACTTTCACCCCCAACGAAGGAGTTATTGGAAATTAATGGCTTCAGGTGAGAGGGCCAGTTTTCTTCATGGATTTGGCTAGTGAAAGGTTGCCCGTGTTCCAGTATATATTTGTCCCTACCCACACATATGTAGTCAGGACTAAATGGACTCAGCTATCTATATAAAAATGCACATGGACTTAAGGATAAGAGTGATACAGGAGAAGTGGGGAACATTTCAAGGAGGAGAAGATAGTGATGGATTTGCTCAAACTCATTTACATGTATGTAGAAAGTTCTTCACAAACAAATTTAAAACAAAGTAAATAAGTAAGTAATTAAATAAATAGACAAATAAATTTGGATGGACATACATATCAGATAGGATATGTGTGTGTGTGTGTGTGTGTGTGTGTGTGTGTGTGCACATGTGTGTGCATATAAGCATGTAGATATGTAGCACCTGTGACTAGAGGAATGCAATCATGCAGTATCTTTCTTTATGTCTCTCTGCCACTTTCCTATGATGCAGTGTGTTGATTAGAATATCTTTTGCCCATGGGATGTGGCACTATTACAAGGTGTTGGCTTGTTTTAGGAAGTGCATCATTGTGTAGGCTTGCTTTTATGTAGTGCACAATCTCTACCCAGTGACAAAAATCGATCCTCTTCTTTGCTACCTATGGCCACAAGATTCCACCTGGTTGCCTTCAGACTAAGATATAGACCAATCAGTTCCTTCCCCAGCACCTCCTCTACCTGGATGCTGCCATGCTTCCTACCAAGATCAAAATGTACTGACCCTCTGAAACTGTAAGACAACCTCAATTAAATTTTCCCTATAAGAGTTTCTTTCCTGAGTCATGATGTCTCTTCACATCAATGAAACCCTGTAGAACATAACGCAGTATGTTAGCCTGATTTTAATGCTTACAAGATGATTGCAACCAGCATGCAAAGACAAAGTAAAGATGACAAATGAGTTTCTGTATTTTTTGAACTTCTGAATTTTTGAATGAATATGGGGATTGGGAAAATTAAAAAGTTATGGGAAGGAGAAAGAGAGGATGCAAAGACCTATTGGGCACCTGTCACTTGCTTTTGCAATCAATATTTTTATTGTAAAACAACACCAACAACTAAAACAACCAACAACAGGGCATCCATACAACAGATTCACAGAGAAGACACCAAAGGTCATTACATTCTTGTAAATCATTTTCCAGCTAATGTCTGGTGTATTGAGCCTAAGGATTTTACTGTCAAACCCTGATGATTAATCACTAGATTGTATCCCCTAACACAATGATGAATGACACTGTGGTCAACAGGACAGTTAAGTAAATAGATTGTTTTTCACACTGTCAGTTTGAATTGTTACTATATATCCCAGTTTTTTTTGCATTTTATCTCCATAAGTGTGTTCTTTTCAGCCCCATTTGCTACATAGAAAACGGAATCTTTTACATTGTATTTCATTTAGTGTGCACAATGGAACCTAAAGACTAATTTAGTCCATTTCAAAGTAGAGCTCTCTGTTCTCTTTTCAAAATTGAAATTAAACTGTTTTCAAAATGTTTTGCACTTGCCTGGCTTAGTTTAATTAAGATTGTGGGGTGGGAGGGATTTCTCCCACATTCTCAGTTGTCTCAAACTGGAAAAAACTCTCTAGAAAGGTTGTGGAACCTTTGTGACTGTGCCCTAGCAGAAGGAGGTCACTGGCGCAAGAAGGAGGGAACTGGCTAGTTCTGACCTAAATCTTGGCTTCTAAATCCAACCAAATGTGAGAAGGGCCCATTCAGGCTCTTAATGCCACAGATGAACTTGTTGTTTCCTACTATGCTGTCCTTATCATGCCAGTCTTTCCCTGGTGAGTTTTTGCCATATACATCTCTTCCTGTACATTCATTGTGTCAGGAGTTTTGACAACTTAACTTAAAAATAATTATTGTAAGTGTACATCTGTCTCTCCACCTCTTCCCCTACCCATACCCCTCTCCCCTCCTTCCTCCCTTCCTTCCTTCCCTCCTTCCCTTCCTCTCTCTCTCTCTCTCTCTCTCTCTCTCTCTCTCTCTCTCTCTCTCTCTCTCTCTGTGTGTGTGTGGGTGTGTGGGTGGGTGTTGTGTCAAATAGATTGCTGTCAATTTTGCCTACATGTATTTTTTAATGTGTGTGTGTGGAATGATTTTTCACATTTAAAATTATTCTCACATTTCATAAATTTCAGTGCAATCTTTACTTTTATGGAGATAAGCTTCCAAATGGCTTTTTTTCTGGAACTCAAGAAATTGGAATGCTCCATAGTTTTATGACCTGAGTGAGAATTGTCAATAGGTTCCCAGTGATGCTGTGGGGCCATACTTAAGATCTGTGTAGCAGCTAGAGGAGCCTCTGTGTTCTTTGAGCCCTGCATTTAGAGAATAACTACGAATTGTTTGTACAGTTGGCTCTAGCATAGAGACTCTTTTTTTAAATTGTTTTCTCTTTGTCACTAGATGCCATGCTTTGGAAAGTCCTTCCACATGGAAACTACTGACCATATTGAATGGTGGAGAAAGGAGATTCACAGTAAATTATAAATGAAGAAAACAAAAGTTACAGCCCTATAACTGATACTCCCACAGCTTAAGCTGTGTGGAAGCATGGAGAATGTTGGAGGACTTGCAAAATTTATTTTGGATCTCATTCCTCCTCATTGCTCACATAATTTAGTACTTAATATCCTCGTGATTTCATAGATATATTTTTCTAAATACTTCTTAATTAAGTTGTGTGAATGTGTGTAACTCTGTGAATATCTCTGTGCATTTCTCCCTTTATATGTATATTTTTCTCTGTCTCTGTGCCTACTTGTGTGTCTCTGTGTGAATGTTTATGTGCATGTCTCACTCTGTATGTCTAAGTTTCTCTGTCTTTCTGTCTCTGTCTGTCTATCTATGCCTCTCATCTTTTCTCATTTCTTCTCCTTGTTTACCTTCTTCTTCTATTGTTTCTCCTTCTTTGCCTTATCCTTCTCCTCCTTATTCTTTTCTCCTTCTGCTTCTCCTTTTCCTTCGCCTTCTCCTCCTACTCCTGTTTCTTCTTCTTCTTCTTCATCTTCTTCTTCTTGTTCTTGTTCTTGTTCTTCTTCTTCTTCTTCTTCTTCTTCTTCTTCTTCATCTTCTTCTTCTTCTTCTTGTTCTTGTTCTTCTTCTTCTTCTTCTTCTTCTTCTTCTTCTTCTTCTTCTTCTTCTTCTTCTTCTTCTTCTTCCTTATTCTTCTTCCTTATTCTTCTTCCTTCTTTGTTCTTGTTCTTGTTCTTCTTGTTCTTCTTGATATTGTCTTTGGTCTCCTTCTCCTCCTCATTCTTCTTCTTCTTCTTCTTCTTCTTCTTCTTCTTCTTCTTCTTCTTCTTCTTCTTCTTCTTCTTCTTCTTCTTCTTCTTCTATGCCTTTGACTTCTCCTTCTCTTCCTCCTTCTCTTATTCTCCTTCTCTCCTTCTCTCCTCCTTATTTAACCTTCTCCTTTTCTACTTCTCCAAGTCCTCCTCCTTCTTTTTGCTCTTCCTCTTCTTTTGTTCTTCTTCCTTCTCCTTCTCCTTGTCGTTCTGCTCCACCCATTCCTCTTCCTTTCCTTCTTCTCTCTTCCTCTCCATATTCTTCTCCTTCACTTTCTTTTTCTTCTTCTACATTTTTCTCTATCTCACCCTCCCTGACTCCCTCCTACCCTTACCCTACCCTCCCTGATGCATTCACAGACTCTCCTCCAGTACTACTGGTCATTTGAATTTTGTCTTGCCAAGCTATGAAAACAAGGATGATCTCCTGAGGCATCCCCTGTTACTGGTCTTTTCCATATGTCTTTTCAATTGTCCTTTCACTGTTTTACAGATTTCTTCTAAGATCATTTTACCCCACCCCACCTCCATGCCTTGATTTCTTATGGTGGGAGTGTCCAGAGTTTCAAACTCACATCCTCTTTCCTGGTGTTCTGCCTGAGAAACCACAAAATCTAGGGGCTAGAATTAAATTTGATCATTGAGCTTGGGGCATTGTGCTATGTACAAAATGCCTGGTCTCCAGTCATGCTGAAGTCCTTAAACCTGATGAAGCCTAATGGGTCGTAATTTTCACCTACATGGGAAGGAAGGCATTTACTCAGTGTTTCTGAAACCCTGGCTCCTGGTAAAGTTACCAAACCCACAAGCACTCCCGCCCAGCAGTGGCTAATGGCTAGCAGTCACATACAAAATGACCAAAGGTTCTGATCTTTGGGTTAGATAACTTCTAGTTACCTAGCAACAGCAAGATAACAAGCCCAATATATGAGAGGCTACTTAGCCCTACATCAGTCTCTCCCTCTCTCTCTCTCTCTCTCTCTCTCTCTCTCTCTCTCTCTCTCTCTCTCTCTAACTTTTACAATCCTTACTCTGTAAACTTTTACCTCTTTCTCTAAGTGTTCACCTTTCTTACTCTCTAACTTGCTTTCTGTCCTTCCTTCTATGTCTTTCCCCATCTCTCCTTTTGGCCATGGCAAGTCTAACAATCTTTTTACCCTTTGTTTTTCTCACTGCTGTCTAAAATAAAGCTCTAAAACATTAGACTGTCTATGTTTTTTTAAGGCCCTATATGGGATGCCAGAGACTAAGAATCTGGTACCATTGTCTTCCCCTAGTTCACCCCCATCCGTGTAGTGTCAGTGGATTTACACAACCAGATGCACAACCAGGGATGCATGGTAATTATCCTTCACTCCTCCCATGTCAGCCTTCACAGAGCACAGAACCTTCTGCTGGCCATATTGTCTCTCACTTCATCAACTTCCCCTAAACCCACAGTTTCACACTGGACACTTAACATTACTACGAATTATTAAAATGTAACTGCATTTAAATTTAAAAATCATCTCCTCATTTGTGTTGGTAACAATCCAATGCTTAACAGATATTTGTTAGTAGTGCTTACCTGTTGACATTGATACCATGAACTTCTTATTACTTCTGGTGCTTTGTGATTTTTTTTTCAAGCAAGATGAGGACTTGAACAATTTATGAAGTCATGTCTTTGGACTCACAGCACTTACATGATGTAGTTCTAGTTTCCCAGAGACTTCCAGTATCTGTGATGAGCCATAAACTTGGGACATCTGCAGCATGACCCAGAGTTTCATTGTGCTGAGCAGAGAGATCCCAAGATTTGATTGCTTTCTCTGTCCAAAGTATATATATGCGATTAAATTACAATTGCATAGTGGTTTTTATTACTCTGTGTTATTATCATTTCAAATCCTCTTATTTCTTGGCTGAGTTGCTAAATGATACCTTGTTCTGTGAACCAGCTGCCACTTTTGTTCTAAAGCGATTGGATGAATCTTTTCAGCTTTCCTAGTTCCATTTACTGAGAAAGGTAGCTTCCCTCTGAGGTTATGGTCTCAGAAGTTGTTGGATGTTTCAAACCCTTCCCTGGAATGTCTGGGACTCTGCAGAAAAGGAACGAAGACTTTTGAAACAAAAGCGAGAAACTACTTGGTGACTTCTTCTTCTCTTGTGAAAATTCTGAGATCCATTCTTGCAACTGGAAATATTCAAACACATTAAAATTATTCTACAATGAGAAAATCAACTGCATTATAATTCTGATACTTACTGACACATGAGTTATAAGGATGTTCTTTATTAAAAAAATCAATTAGTTCTTACACTCTTTATTTCGTTCTAGAACACATTTTCCCCCTTTTAACAGCTAAAAAAAATTATTTTAATTCAATTTCATTTTTAAAAATCCATATTATTTTAAAAACTTTAGTGGTAATTGTAATAAGTATCTATAAAGTGTTGCAGATGGATCATGCCCTCTCTTTCTGAGGCTAATGGAAGGTTATTAAAAAAAATTCTTTCTAATGAACATCTATTCTTGTTGTTGTTTTTGTTGTTGTTGTTATTGATGTTGTTAGAGGTTATTACTTGACTTCAGGAATGTTAAATGCTAATGAGGGTCTTATTGTTCTCCAGATGTCTCCTTTCACCCCCCCAATATATATATATATATATATATATATATATTTTACAAATATATATATATTTGTAAAAATGTGGTGAGTTCCTGAATGCACAATATCAAATGTTTCTGATTCAACTTGTGCACAATGCAATCTAGATTCTGTCTTTTTACATTGGTTTTCCTTTGCAGGGAAATGAAATACCAAAGCCTATCTGAAATTAAGGATTTTTCAAAAGTCTCATTTCCTTGGGAATTCTAAATAAAAGTTTATATTCATTATGGAGAATGTATTATGAGCTTGTCAAGGGCATTTTAATATGAATTTCTTTCCTGTTATGTTTATTTTTCCTTGGTGATTTGAAGTCGAAGCTACTCAAATGAAAAAAAGAAGAGGTATCTAAAACTACTTCTCATTATCTCACTTTCTTTAAATTGAGATTTCTGATGTTGAGGAGGAATGAAGTGAGTGTGCAGATTTTGTCCACATAATTCCTAAAAGAAAGAGCAATAGTCATGTTCCACAAACACCTGTATTCGACACCCTAATTAAATTGCATGGGTACTGGCTGAATCTAAAGTCCCTGTAAATGAATGTGTTTGTGTGTGTGTGTGTGTGTGTGTGTGTGTGTGTGTGTGTGTGTGTGTGTGTGTGAATATTTCCATGTGTGTGTGTCTGTGACTCAGTATATCTAGGTGAATATGTACATGTGTGTGTTAGGATTTTATTGCTGTAAACAGACACACTTATCAATGCATGTTTTATTAGAAAACCATTTAATTGGGGCTGGCTTACAGGTTCAGAATTTCAGTCCATTATCATCAAGTTAAGAATATGTCAGGATCCAGGCAGGCATGGTTCATTTGGAGCTGAGAGTTCTACATCTTCATCTGATAGCTGCTTGGAAATGAATAGCTTCCTGGCAGTAGGCAGAGGGCATTAAAGTCTGTTCCCACTCAACATCAAATGTGTTTTTGAGTGTTTATGTGAGTATTAGTATGGGTTCTATTGACATGAAGTGTCACCAGGATCATAGTAAATTTTGAACACTTTGTAGCTTCTTTTCAGATGTTTACTCCATTATTTTCATGGCTGGAAACATGGTTGCCTTCAGACAGACACAGTGTTGGAGAAGGAGATGAGTTTTAGGTCTTGATATACAGGAAGCAGATGGAGACTGTGTCAAACTGGAGATTGCTTAAGGACAGCAGACATCCAAGCCTACCACCAAATTGTTACATTTCTTCCAACAAGATCACACCAACTCAACAAAGACACATCTCCATCAGTGTCCCAACTACTCCACCAATGTCACACCTCATGAAACTATTCCACACCTCCTGAGAGTGCCACACCTATTGGCACTATTTATATGGGCCCATTAACATTATTCTTAAAACTGTTCAATGGACCTTTCATTAAAGGTAACTTTAATGAAAGAAATAAAGAATGTTTCAAAAAATAAACAGGAGTATGTATGTCTTGGTTACTGTTCTCTTGCTGTGAGAGACATCATGACCAAACCAACTTATAAGAGGAAACATTTAATTGTGGTCGTAGAGTTCCAGAGGGCAAGTCCAGGATATCATGGTAGACACCATGGCAACACAGAGGCAAAAGATGTAGAGCAGTAGTTGAGAGCCAACAACTTATGATGGAGATGGCAGAGAGTAATGAAAGAGGGAGAGAGAGAGAGAGAGAGAGAGAGAGAGAGAGAGAGAGAGAGAGAGAGAGAGAGAGAGAGAGAGCCTGATGGGTTTTTGATATTTCAAGGCTCTGTGACAAGTCTCCTTTAATAATAAAACAAATTCTAATTCTTTCTAAACAGCCCATCACCTGGAAAACTAACACATTTGAACGTGTGATCATCTGTGGCACACATTTATTCAAAAGAATAAAGGAATGAAAAAGAAAATGAAATCAACTAATAAGTGGCCATGACACTTGGTAGTATAGTTTATATCATTACTTTTCATTTCTCACAGTTTAGGGTTATTTGCATAACATATTTCTGATCAGCCATCATTCTCAAATAATCCAAAGGCATCCTAACCCCACCCCACACCCACACACACATTTATACTTGATTAACCATATTGGCATTACTTATTTTTATGGAAACATATCCCTTATTCCTGATTTAGTTCAAATCGTGAGAAATGTTGATGTATAATTAATTCCTATTCATAATGGGATAAAACAGAAGTCAACAGGATTGAATCCATTGTTCCTTGGAGCAGAAGATTTCCCATCGATTTAGTAAAATATTATAAATATGATTTTAAAAGAAGGCAACACCCTGAAAAAGTCTTATTTTCATATTTTCATTATTTATAGACCATTCTGTGGTATAAATAGGAATCTAGAGGAAGAAAGGTGTTTAAAGTCACTGACACACACACTTAACTGAGGTTTCCTTAGCACAGGAAGAAGATATATCAATCCTCTATATCTGGAGAGTTTCTCCAGGACCCTAATGATATAAAAGTCTTCAGGTCTCTAGGTTAAAACAACATTGCTTTTGCCTATAATTTATGCAAAGTAACCTCTTTTATACAGTAATCATATTGATGTGTGTATGCATACAGAAATATACAGGTAAGTGCAGAGGATAGGGAAGGGTATACTGTATTCTGCTACTTCACTCCCTAAGGGTGACAGGGTTTCTTGCTGAGCTAGGAGTGAGGCTGACATTCAGGAAGCCACAGTCATCCTTCTGTCTCTGCCACTCCAATTCCTAAGCACTGGTGTTGTAGGTGAATGTTTGACCAAACACTTGGCTTTACCCCTGGGACATCTCCCCAGATTCTTCTTTATTTTAAATAACCTCTGGATTACTTTTGCCCTCAATGTAATGAAACTGCTGTATAAGAATTTGTTATTTAGAAGATGGACATATAAGTGGTCTGTGTGTGTTCAGTACAGACATGGTATATTAAGAACTACTTTCCTTAATTCCTTGAGAATTTCATACACTATATTTTGATGGAATTTACTTTCCAATTCTTTTAGTAACTCCTCCCAGAACAAAACCTGGCCCATTCCCACCTATCTCCTCCTGCCAACTTCATATCTCGTCTTCTCCCCTTTGTTACAACCCATTCAAATCATTTGTGTTTCCCATAAACTCTTGGACATCTGGCTTCCAGTAGAGAATGAACAATCTATCACCTTCAAAGTCAATACCTTTGATGAAAACTGACTATTCATCCTTCATCAACTGTCTATACCTTATCAGATAGTGATAAGTGATAGTGAGCCTTCCCGTTCAGTGATGGAAGAAAGAATGGCCTGATTTTGTGCAGAAAGACACAGTTTTTCTCTTACCTCTGTGCCTTACAAGATTTTCATTCTCTTCCTTGAGGATTTCTAAGATTCAGCTCCTCTACTTCTTGCCTCTTTCTGTGAGTATTTGTGAATATGCATGTGTGTCTATATTACAGATGTCTGAGTTTACATACAACTCAACTCAGAGTGGGATTTTGCAATTAACTGCTGGCACTATCTCACACTAGACTATATTCCTTAATGCAGACTTGGTGTGGGTAAGTACCAGAAAGGAACTGGAGATTGCTAGATATCTTCAGAGTTAGTTGTAGTATAGGTGAAGTTTAGACTTCTGACCTTACATTCTGGCTAGAACCTATGGGTTTAAGATGCATGGATAGGTGATCAATATCCTGAACTTGCATTGCATTTTTGTTCTTTTTGAACAAAACGGAGATATCCTTGAAGAGATAGATGGATCCTATCACTTTGTTTCAAATAAAGAATTCTGTGGTTAAATTGTTTTGAAATGTCAGTCATGGGTCTTTGATGAAGGCTTTGGTCCACAGTACAATGTTCATAGGTAGTACAATATGCTCTCTGAAAAGTGATTGGAACCTGAGGGCTTTAATCAATGAGTTAATCAATCAATGAATGTGCATGGAATGGGTAAAAAAACTTGTAAATGAACGTGGTCATTTGGACATGTCTTCAAAGCTGTTTATTGTCTTTGTCCCTTCTTGTGTTAATGCTGACTAGCTGCCAATAAGTTGAACAGTTGTGCTGCTTCATGCCCCTTTCATATTCATGTGATCATGGATCCTTCTTTCATTTGTGATAGTAACATGTCAGGTTCAGAGGAAACATGGCTTAATTCTTTAATTTTTTTTTCTAGAAACGGCATGCTAAGTGTAGAACCAATGTTACCTAGTTGTTGTAGTTGGAATATTCAGCCACGGTATCTGTTGTCTTTGAGACTCAAGAACTTTGCTGCTACCCACACCACTGGTCTTTTTTCTGAATTCACTATTGTATTATAGTAGATTTCAATATCATATGAAGTACCAGAAAAATGCGTGAAAAATGACAGTGGTGAGATGTGTTTAGAATCATTAAATTACACACTTAAAAATAAATAAATCAATGGATTTATATAGTACATAAATAAAACTCCAATAAAACTTCTGAAAAGGCTTAACTAAATGTGATGCTTCTCATGTGAGTTGTTATTTGTCATAGCACCTGTGATTTAGCTGTTAATAGTAGTGGGTTTTATTACTTATGAATCAGACACCAATACATCCATGAAGGGGTAACACTCCATTCCCTCAGGAGAAATAAATCAATTAAAAGTCATTGGATTAATTGATGAGAATTTTTTCTGGTTAAAGCTGACTTGGCAGGAAGTTGGACAGATTGGAGTGTCTCCCAGAAAGTGTAACACACATTAGAATGTAGGTGTTGTGAGGCTATAAGACATATTCACTACTTGTCACCTATTATTGAGTATTCTTGCTGTTGGAGGTACTTACACTTCACTTCTGCCATGGAGGGAAGTGGGTCTATACCTAGTCAGAAGGAGGAGATTGGGATGAATAATGTTTGTGTGGGTTATGGAGCAGGATAAACCTTAATGTGCTGGGATTTTTTTTTATCTCCAACTTGACAATCTAGCGTCACCTTAGGAGAGAGAACAATTGAAGAATTGTCTCTATTCACTTGGTTTTTGGGTAAGTCTATGGGACATTTTCTTCCTTGATGGTCGATGTGTGAGGGTAGGCAACTGTGGGTAAGCTCATCAGTAGTCATTTATAAAAGGGAGGCTTTTACTCTGTATTTAAATAAAATATTTGATCAAGCCACATGATTTTTGGTGGTTTGAATAAGAATATCCCCTATAGATTCATATATATGGATATTTAGTCACCAGGGATTGGCAGTGTGTTTAAGGATTAGAAGGAATGAGAGAAGATGTGGCTTCATTGGAGGAAGTGGTAGTGTCAATAAGGGTGGTCTTTGAGTTTTCAAGAAACCAATGTAATGGCAGAATATCTGTCTCTGTCTAAGGATCAATAGTTCTATTGCTCCAGTGCTGCGGTCACTAACTTGATGTTGGACTAAACTTCTGTAAGTGTATTCAAGCCCCCAGTTAATGCTTTGTTTCATAATAGTTGTTTTATCCATGATGTCTCTTCACAGCAATAGAACAATGACTAAGATAGGGTCAAGCAATAAGCACTCTTTCCTGGTAATGCTTCAAGTTCCTGTTTTGCCTTCCTTGGTAATAGTCTGTAACATGTAAGCTAATAACCCTTATATTCCCAAGTTATGTTTGATGTTAGTATTCATCAGTGTGAGAAAGATGCAAACTAGAACAATTGCATGTCATTATATACATGAGAATATCTTACCTTTAAATTAAAATAAAACACCTACACATTATTTGTCCTTATAGGATAAGTGACAGTGGTACTATTAGATATTTTGTTTCTCTAAGAAATTGTCTTACTTAAAATTTCTATTGTTGTAAGGACATACCATGTCCAAAGAGCTATTTCCATAGCAAAAGTTTTATTCAGCTTATATTCCACATTGCTATTCATCATCAAAGTAGTTGGGAAAGAAACTGAAACAACACAGGTTCTTGGATCCAGAAGCTCATGCATAGGCCATGGAGTGGTGATGCTTATTGACATGCTCCTTAAGTCTTGCTTCCATGAGGAGCACAAGACTACCACCACAAGGGTGTCCCCACCCACAATGAACTGGGTCCTCTCCCACCAATTAAGAAAATTCCTTACAGCTTGATCTTAACGAGGCATTTTCTCAACTGAGGCTCTTCCTCTTTCAAGACTATAGATCTTGTCAAGTTTCTATGAAACCAATATGGCACTCTGAATGTAGTTGGACTACGAGGAGATGTGGCCTTATAGGAGTAGGTGTAGCCTCTTTGGAGGAAGCATATAACTGTGAGGCTTTAAAGCTCTGCTCAGTGTGGAAGACACCATCCCTGCATGCAGAAGACTCTAAGCTTCCTCTCCACCAACACATATTCCCAGCCACTTGCATGTTTACTTCCTTGATGATAGTGGACTGAACCTTTGAAACTGCAATGAAATGTTGAAAAGCCCTAATGAAATGTTTCTAATGAGTTGCCTTAGTCATAGTGATTTTTCACAGCATTGGAAACCTAATTAAGACATCCAGCTAGCACAAAAACTCTCTTAAATACCAAAATTAATCAACAATAGAGAGTATTTTCAAGTCATTTGGCATTTAAACTTATTCTAGAGAAAAAACACAAATGATTGAGTCCATGAAAAGCCTGACTAAAAACAAAACAAAACAAAACAAAACAAAAAAAAAACAATACAAAAAAAAAACAAAAAAAAACCCAAAGAAAACAAAAACAAAACTACAACAACAATAAAACCAAACAAACAAAAGAAACACTCAGAGTGCTTATGGGACCCAGTAAGACCCCCATGAAGCACAGGGGCTACTCAGGAGTAGTGACCAACATATTGGGCAACCTCATAGAGTTTGAAACCCATGAGAACTGGCATAGAAAAGAGGTCAGCACATATGCATTGAGTACACCTTCACTGTTTTATGAGAATGAGGTCACACATAAATTTAAGACTGGAATTTCCAGGGAATAGACAGGCTGAAATGGTACATAGGTATGTTGGGAGTCAGATGTTTGGAGGAGAGCCAGGGGAACAGGCCATGGGGAACATTTTGATGGTCATCTGGGGCACTCCACAGAGACATCCAAAAGATCACAGGATTCATCCCAGGCAAAGAGTGCTCAGGGAAAGCACTCAGGATCCATGCCCCACCATATATTATCTCACCGTATACTCATTTTCTCTTTTAAATTACTATTTGACCCGATCGGCTGGCTATTTGTTAAGAAACCAAAGAACCTAATGTGGATATGTCCAATTTTAACTACTTGCAGAAAATTTCTATTCTTCCTGGGTCTCCTGCTTCACATTTTGAGAACTTCATCTTAGAATATTTTTGTTCCTCAGTGTCCTTTACTCCTTTGTGTGTCCTTTATTGTTTTTAAAGGTTACCATCAATTTAATCTTTCTTAACTTCTACCTGGTCTCTTTTCTGCATGTTAATATTGGATTTCTTAAAAAGATATCTTAATGGGAATAGAGAGATGACCATGTTGTCAAGAGTACTTTTGTACCGCAAAAAAACTGGATTTGTTTTCTTGAATTCATATCCAATGGTTAACAATCAGCTTTAATGCCAGCTCCATGGGATCTGACAACTCATGTCTCTGTGGTCACCTATACTCTCAAGCTACTACCCACCCATATAAATAAAGATAATAAATCTTAAAATGAGAGACAAGTTTCATTTGGTTTCATTATTCAAATGAAACCTGATTTTGTCTGATTTCTGAGTCTCTTTGGATCAGTTTTCTGGGTTGCACTTTGTGTAACAAGGCCACATTCCTTTTATCTATCACTCTTTCCCCCAACTTGTTGTTTCTCCCTCAGACTTCATTCCAGAGATTCTATCTATGTCCTGTCTTTCTCCCCTTCTTCCTAAAAATCCATCTTTTGCTGCCATCCCTGCTCCTCTACGTCATATCTCCAATTCCTTGCTCACTATGCAGACCACAGAATCTAAGTCCTGTCCATTTTAGCCTGTGTAATATTAGATGTATGCACTGTTCACAGCCTGTATTGCAACTTTCATCTTGCTTTGATGTTCTTTCCACCATAGTCCATCTCTTCCAACAATGTGTTCACTAAAAGCATGTCATGTCACACGTATTAATTTTTAGAACAAAACAAATTTTATTGACAAAGATACTGAGGTTGTCAAAGACCCATAGGTACCCAACACAGGAAAATAAACATTTTTTTCAATCCTATAAGTTTACTTTTCTGTACTTTGTGATTTTTTTTAATTTTAGTGATATTTGACACCAGAGTATAGACATAGATATGTAGGTCACCGAGAAATTTGATAAAGTACACAGTAGAATTGGCTAGAACTTTGTAAACAACCTTTCCGAACTTTTTGGATCCATCATCTCTGGTGTACTGCACCCAGGAACCTATTAAGAAGTCATTGTTATCACCTGATCTCGCCTCAGCCAGAGGGGTCTCTGGAATGATGTGGAGGTTACCTTCCTTGTAGTCATCCAGGAGCTGATAGACGTAGAGGACCGGATCCTTCTTGTAGGAAATGTAAAAATAGTCCTGTAAGAATGGCACCTGGGCTAGCACCATCCCACTCCAGTTGTCCTCAGAGCCATCTTTCCCCTCAAATTTGTGTTGTACCTCTCTGCCAACCAGTGCGCCTGCGAGGTGGACATCCCTCACCTGAGGAAAAACTACTTTGTGAGGCAAGACCTTAAGATTTAAAATCCTCTCATCGCTGTGGAGCTCCTGTCCGTAGACACTGTCAATTCCGTCATACTTCACCAAATAAAGAGAAGGGTTTGTTGGCAGTTGACCTAGAATGATGGCCTTCCAATGGGTGACAGGCTCATTACCTTCCTTCCACCCGTGAGAAATTCTGCAGCCAACAATATTCCCCAGGGCCTGGGAAGAAGGCTTCCTCCTACTCTTCTTCTTGAGTGATGTCATGCTCAGACTCTTCAGATGTATTGTCTTCTACCTGGCTGTAGACCTGTTGTGGTAGATCACACTGTCTTGTGGCTTCCATTCCCTTCAAATATCATACTTGCTCATTGCCTGGGACTGAAGATCTTGCCCGTTTACGCCAGACACAATGCTGTTGCCTCTGTCATATATATGAATTCCTGATGGGCAATGGTTATGGGTTGGGAGTGAATGCTGGACCAAGACTCTTCTCTACGAGAACTTCTGAGCAGGTGAAAAAGACTATGCTAAACAGATTTGAGCTCCTAAAATTAATTTTATAAAAATAAGAAGTTAATAAGTCAGCCATGGTGGTACATGCATTTAATCCCAGAACTCAGAAGGCAAGGACAGGCAGATTTCTAAATTAGAGACCAGCCTGGTCTACAAAGTGAGTTCCAGGGCAGTCAGTGCTATAGAGAGGAACCCTGTCTCAACAACAAACAACAACAACAACATCAAGTAAAAGAAAACAAATGAAAATCAAACGAAAAACAAACAAAACAGAAATACAAACAAAAAATAACAAAACAAACAATCAAATGGAGAAGTTAATAGGAAGTGGTAGTGACCCATAACTTTAATCATAGTACTCAAGAGGCAGAGTGAGGCAGACCTTAGTGAGAGAAAGACAAGTCTGGTCTACACAGTGATTTTCCTGACAGCCAAATCTAAACATACAGAAACTCAAATAAAATTAACCAAGCAAGCAAACAAACAAACAAAGAAACAAAGGAAACAAGGAAATAAAAATAGTGTAATTAACAAGTAATTCTCTAGAGCTCAGAATAACATACTCAGATCAACATTTATTTCTTCAGACCTGAGTAAATTTGTCTCTGATGAGGATCCTCTCCTTGAATTTCTATGTCAATTTAGGTGGTGCTATGACAATTACCCCCAATGATCAAGAAGAAGAGAAAAAAAAAAATAAAAGGCCAGAGGGGTCACCATGATTCTCTTGTACGCGTAAGCTCTGAGCTAAGTTCTTGCATTCACAAATATCTTCCCAGGGACACAGCACACCACTGTCCTTCTTTATTGTTTCTCCTGACCCAGCTTCAGAATTATTCGATGAAGCCATTGCATCACTGAACTCAAGAACAACTCAAAAAGTCGAGGCAATATCAGCCTTTTAGAACTAATAACTTCTAACATGCACATGGACAAACAGGAGCTTTGGCATTTTAGTGGAATTGTGATCTAGATATGGTTAGCAAGGATAATAAATTCAGGAGATAAACTAACCTAGACCATTCATCTCCCTAGCTAATAAACATGGAGAAAGTAAATTGTACAGTAACTCTCTGTAGGAGAGAAAATTTTTAGCTTTCTGTAGCTATGAGGGTCCTAATTACTACATAAATATACTTACCCATAGGTAAATATCCTAGTTGTCAAGATTCTGTCTCCTGATACAGACCAGGCACCAAAAGCCTGTGGGAAAAAATGACCTGGCTTTGACACACCACTGTGAAGATAGTGAACTCACCTTCAATGGATTCTAGTGCCTCCAAGTGGAATAGATGCGCAACCTCCAGCCAGTGCTCTGTGACATCACCCTAGTTCAGCTTACATCATAGAACCCCTCTAAGGCTGGTTCCTTCCCTAGTTACACTCAGAAACGTTCAGCATCTCGAATTTACCTTTTCATATGGCCTCCTAGAAATAATAAATGAAATCCCAACTGAAAGGCCTGATGATCTGAGTAATATTCTGCCAAAGAATTTCACCCTTGCATTGTTTTTATTGTTTGGTTGTTGGATTTTTATTTATTTGTTTGGTTTGTGTTTTGTTTTGTTTCATTTTTGTTTTTATTTTTGTTCTGAGAAAGTCTTCGGTTTCTGACTTGACAACATCCATGGTGGTTATTTTTCATGTTCCAACCTTTCCCTTGGTTATCTTTAAGCTGTGCTTCTTATCATAAATATTGCCAGACTCTTTGAGGCAGCACACTGGATAGCACACCAATTTTCACTTTATGAAAACCCACAGTTAGAGGAGAACTATTTTTATGCAAAAAAACCTGGAATTTGACAGGGTTAAATGACATATATTGAAACCAATGGCAATCATGAATTATGGATTCTTTGGAAAGTAAGAGGAAAACATAGATCTTGGGCATGCTTACAAAGTTGTGATAAAATTAAAACAAACCTGATATCTCCCAGTCATATTTTAAAGGTTTTTAAAATTTACCAGCACTTCTGATTACAAGGAATTTCAGAGATTAAATGCAGTAAAACAGGATGAAATAGATGAGGTAATTTTAGTTTTGAAATATGTGTAGACAGAATACTGGACACAGGTATGTATAAAATTTACTTACAAATTAGAGGACACTTTAATTGTTCATGGCACATAGATCTTCAGTTCTTCAAAAAAAATCGTTTTCAGTACATTCCACGGTCCCCACCACACCCTGTACATCATCTTCATAGAATATGACACTATCCATAGAGAGCTAGATCCTTCAACAACAGTCATAAAAAAAATCATTCCTTAAGGTGTGGCCACAGGCCAATGTGATGGAGGATCTTTATCTGAGATTCTATCTTCCCAGGTTGATTTAAGTTCAAAAAAAAAAATCTAAGAAGGACCACTACATATCCATATCATCAATATTGATTGCCTCACTGTATGAAACATACATGCTATGGAGTGATTTTAGATGTCAACTACTGGATGAATGCCTTAAAAAGGAGAGACAGAGGGAAAGAGAGAGAGAGAGAGAGAGAGAGAGAGAGAGAGAGAGAGAGAGAGAGAGAGAGAGAGAGAGAGAGAGAGAGAGAAATATATTTCTCATCTATGTGTATTAGTGCAGGGCTTTGTTTTCAAAAAAATGGATGGAACGTTAAAATACTATATATTAGGTTAGACAAGTAAAACTCAAAATGACAATTGTGAAAATATAAATTTAATAAGAGGCATTAAAAAATAGGAGGTATTTTGGAAGAGTAAGCGCAGCAGCAGGGGGAGATTTGATACCAATGGAGGATAGTGGGGAGGATGAAGATGGTAAAAGGACACTATAAACCTGTGCAAAGGGTCACAGAAAAGGCCTGCGACTTGTACACTTAAAAAACACTGGTATAAAGTAACAGAGTCCAAATAATATTTTGATTAATTTGGGGATTTTAGCTTCAAGACACTATAAAATATATTTGTATTTTTCAACTCAGGTGTGGTTCTTGCTATGTTGTACATGATATGGGTGACAGGATATGGTAAGGTGCTTCAATGTTTGTGTATCATTTATCATCAAATGCACATGTCACTCAGTGAGCTGCAAGGCTATCACAGGGAAGGAGGTATCTAAAGATATTAAGTGTACATGACGTAGGGAGAATAATGCCCCCACACTACTATAGATGTTGAAATAATCACATGTGTTTCCCAAGAATAATTTTCTGAAGATTAATCCCCAGGTGTGAATATATTTGGAAGAAATTGAATGGGTCAGGAGGGATATGACTTACATATAAAAATAATTTAATAATGCTGTTATAGAAAAGTTTTAATTATGAAAGGGAGTTTGGCTCTCTCTTTTCTCTTTCTAGCCCATTGGTTCCCTCTGTGATGACATCATCTCACAAGAATTCACTCATTTGCTGATGGTGTGTTCATCATTGAATATACAGACTCCTGAAAAGAGTCATACAAAATATGCTTCATTATATACTAGACAATTAGTGTCATTTTGTTTGGCAATACAACATGTATGATTATGCCTCAGAATCATGAGCAACTGGGCCATATGGGAAATATAATTAGTATATTTCTGCTGACTGAAGATCAGATGTGTTGAGTGTTATCATGTGTGCTGTTCATGAGAGGAAGCTGCATAGATGGTGAGTATAGATCAGAGAGGAACATCCAAGGAGGACACTATGTAAGGAACCCTAGGAAGAGCACCATCACTGCTTTTAGCTAGTACACATATTTTTAGAATCCCCACTTTCTAGGGTGGAAAAGAAAACTGTATTACTCTAATTTACTAAGTATGGTCATTTGATACATCAGTGATCATCATCAAGGTGAACAGGTGTTGACAGAAGTTTGGGGACTCAGAAGAAGCCTGTTCTGGGAAAACCCATTGCCTTCAAAGAACGGAGATTTCTGACCAGCAACACTGGATAAACAGTCTACATTGGCAGCAGTAGCCCCATTGTGTCCAAATTAGTGGTTTTCAATCCACTAATCCATCCATAAGCAGCCTCCAAACACTGACACCATTGCATACACTGGCAAGATTTTGCTGGAAGGACCCAGATTTAGCTGTCTCTTGTGAGGCTTTGCCATGGCCTAGCAAACACAGAAGTGGATGCTCACAGTCAGCTATTGGATGAATCACAGGGACCGAAATGGAGGAGGTAGAGAAGGTACCCAAGGAGCTAAAGGGGTCTGCAATCCCATAAGTGGAACAATAATATGAACTAAAGAAACCCCCCAGAGCTCATTTTTCTAGCAGCATATCAGAGCTCATGTTTCTAGCTGCAGTTGTATCAGAAGATGGACTAGTTGGTTATCATTGGAAAGAGAGCCCCATCAGTCTTGCAAACTTTATATGCCTTAATTCAGGGGTATGCCAGGGACAAGATGTGGTGGTGGTGGTGGGGGTGTGGTTGAGGCGGGTATGTGGGGACTTTTGAGATAGTATTGGAAATGTAAATGAAAAAATACCTAATTTTTAAAAAAATGAGGAAACCATTGTCAGAATCACCAGCAAGAATTTTAAATAACTGCCCTAAAATCTGGATTTAGGATTCCTTGAGAATCTTCCAAAACAAAAGGAAATGCAGAATCTTGGTGCTGTAATTGGAGAAGCAAGAGAAAAGCAAATAAGAATTCATCACAGAAAAAAAGACAGAAGAAGTAAGAATTAAAGACATATTTGGGCAAGATGAATAGTGAAGTAGAGATTAGAGCAAGCAGAAAGGACTGAGGAGATAGCTCACTGCTTAGGCCCACTGATTGCTTTTGCACAGGACCAGGGTTCAATTTCTAACACCCACATGGTTGTTCACAACCACCTGCAATTCTAGTTCTAGACGATCTGATGACCTCTTTGGACAACACACACACACACAGACACACACACAGGCACACAGACACACACAGACACACACACACACACACACACACACACACACACACACACACACAGAGAGAGAAAAAATATCTTTTAGAAAACAATTATACAAACAAAAAGGAGTCAAGTATAGTTTTATTCCCCTTTAATACCAGCACTCAGAAGCAGGCTAAAATATGTAAGTTGAATGACTGCCTAGCTGATAGGTGTGTTTTCAGAATTTTCTTTTTCTTTTTCTTTTCTTTTTCTTTTCTTTTCTTTTCTTTTTTTTTTTTTTTTTTGATTTTAGGACTATTTCAGTATTTGTTTAAAGATTCTAGATTTTTTTTTCTATTTACTTCTTCTAATGTTTTAGGCTTTTTTTTCGGGCTTTTTAGTATTTTACAGTTTTCGGGTTTTTTTTTTGGGGGGGTGCAGGAGGGTAAAGCCCTTTGGGTTATTTAGAGTTTTAGGGTTTTAATGGTTTTAAATTTGGGAGGTTGTTTTGTCCTTACAAGTTTTTTGTTTGTTTGTTTGTTTGTTTGTTTGTTTGTTTGTTTTTGGTAGGGTTGAGGTTTGTTTGTTTATTTATGTATTTATTTATGTGTTTATTTATGTATTTATTTATTTATTTTAGATCTTGATTTCTCCTAGAAATTTAAGGTATTTCAGGGTTTTAGGGCTTTTTAGGGTTTATGAATAATTTTAGGATAATTGTAGTTTTTTGTGTGTTTTTGATCTTCTTGTTGTTTTGTTTTGTTTTGTTTTTGTTTCTTTTTATACTTTTAGTGTTTTATAGGGTTTTAGAATTTTGTAAAGGTTTTTTGTTTTCTTGTGTGTGTGTTTGCTTTTTTTTATGGGTTTAGGATTATTTTTGTATCTTAGGATTTTAGTTAATGTTTCAGGGTTTTGTAAGCCTTTTGGGGGGGTAGGGTTGTTTTTATAGTCTCAGGATTTTAGTTAGTTTTTCAGGGTATTGTAGGTGTTTTGTTGTTGTTGTTTTTTGTTTGTTTATTTGTTTGTTTTTGTTGTTTTGCTTTTTTAAGCGGGTTTTCAAGTTTTTTTTTTTTGAGTTTCAGAGTTTTGATGTGTTTTTAGAACTTTTTTAAAAAACTTTTTTTAGGGTTTTACAGTTCTTTTGGGTCTTTTTACTGTTGTTGAGATTGTTTTAGAATTTTAGGGTTTTTCTTTATTTTTTAGTTTTGTTTTGTTTTTTAATTTAATTAAGGAATTTTTAAAAATTGTTTTAAGCATTTTTTTTAATAAGGTTTGTAAAATGATTTTCTTTTCCAGTGTTTTTGGCGATTTTTTAAGGCAGAAGAATTTGTAGTTGTTGGGGTGGTGGTTTTGTATCTTTTCATTATCTTTTTTTTTTTTAATTTTTTTTTTTATTGTCTCATTAGGGATCTAGACTTGTAGAGTTTTGGATTTTTTTTTAGGGTTTTATAATTTTTTTAGGGTCTTTTTAGAGTTCTTGTGTTTTCTTATTTATAGAATTGTAGGGTTTTAAAAATGTTTATTAAGATTAAAAAATAGCTTTTTTCGGTCATTTAGTGTTTGTTTAATAATTTTAGCGTTTTTAGGGTTTTAGGTTTTGCTTTATTGTTTTAGGGTTTTTTTTACGTTTTTTTAAATGATTTTAGGGTTGTTCTCAGTGTATTTGGCGAGATTTTTTTTTTAAGGCTTAGTGTGGTTATTGTTCTTTCCTTGTTTGTTTGTTTGTTTGTGGTAATGATTTTTTTTTGTTTTTTTGGGTCTTTGTAGAGATCTAGATTTTTGTTTGTTTGTTTGTTTGTTTGTTTGTTTAGGGTTTTAGGTTCTTTTAGTTTTATTTTTTCAAAAAAAATATGTTTTCTTTTAATTGTTTGTTTGTTTGTTTGTTTTTAGGGTTTTTGTTGTTTATTTAAAGCTTCAAGTTTATTTTCTTTTCTATTCTTTTTTCTTTTTTATTTTTTAGAGTTTTTAGGGTCTTTAAGGTTCTATCTCTAAGAACATAGAAACTGAACCTATTGCTTTTAGATTATTTATAAAATGTATTCCATTCTGAAAACAAGAAACACTATAAAGTCATGTTTGTTCATTTGCGTGTATGTCCCCAGGAGCTATAGATTATGTGTGCCTAATGCAGAGCTCTACAATATGTCCTGATCATACAGATTTAATTGTCACATCATGAAAGTTCAAGAACTATAATATAAAGTTATATCTATGTATCCTAGTTCATTCATCTTTCAAACAAATATAGTAGAAATGTCACAGACGGCAGAATTTATTGATCATGATTTCGAAAAAGGACCTCAAAAGTCATTAAATCAAGTATCTTATACTAGCCAAACTCTACCCATCTATCCAGTTCACTCCTGTAAGAATAATTGCACCTGGGTTTTGGTTAATTCTTATTAAATTCTCCAGTTAAAAAAGGTCTTTATTAGCCCCCTTCCAGCTTAGTGAAAAACTCCATTCACTCTCCTTCTGAAAGCAAAAGCATTTTTCTTTCACAGACTATGTTAATTTTACAACATTTGCCCCTGGATGGTTTCCATTTCCACAGTTTTGTTTGCCATGACTCAATATTTCATCTCTATTCAGACAACTCCTCTCATATATCACAGGTTAATACACAATGCTCATTTGTGAGTCATGCCAAGAAAGCGGAATGAACTTGTGGGATACAGAAGAGGGAAAGACACAAGAGCAACAGAAGTATCATTAAGCTGGATACTACTCTAGAATACTGCATGCTATTCATGTATCCTGGGGATCCAGAAATTCATCTACACTGGACCCTAGTTATCCATTGGAAGGATGTAGTCTGAAGCTTAGCCTATTAACTGGCAGCTCCCATAGCTTTGAACCGATCCAATGATTTTTATCTTCCACACACCAACCAGTAGTTTCCAAGCTACATTCCCTCTCACAGGCAAAAGCCCGGAAAAAGAATAGAAAGCACTGTACTGTGTGCTAGGGTAGTGCTCATAGAAGGTATTGGCAATCTGCACTGAATCTATTAGCACAACTGCAAAGGTATGTGGCACAGGCAATCCAAGGATCACCATGCTTCCCATTTTATCTCTCCAGTCTATATATCCACTCCCAACTCTACACACTATGCTCCTAATCCTAGGGATCATTTAGAGGTCTCATAAATACCACCATGTATAACCCCGGAAGATGAGAGAAGTTTGAAGCACATCGATAGATTTTAAGTCTGACAATTGTTGATGTCATCAAAACAATTTTCTGAGCTGTGTTGTGCTTTTGTCAAACGATGGGGCTAGAATGGCCCTGCCAAGATCCAAAGCAGAAATAATAGTTTTTTTATTTGTTTGTTTGTTTGTTTTTCTATTATTATATTGGAACATGTCATCATCAATTGAACTTCCTCAGTCTAAAAAAACAGGTGATACTTACAGTTATTTGCTGCCATCTCTAAAGTCTGGGCAAGGCAACTCCTGTGATTCTCCAAGCCTTGCTTCTTACCAGTTCTGGGCTATATGCTGTCAGGATAATGTTCTAAACAGGGAACTCTATGGATATCCAGATTTCAATAGTTTTCCCTTCAAAATTATAGTAAAAAAATTCCAATTGTACATTTATTTTAGTATTTCTGGTCAACATTTTCCTACTGAAGTGACAGAAATATTTACTTTTTTATATCTTTATACTAACATTATATTTCTGTTTGATTTGTAGGGGACAGGTTTATTTGAGACAGTCCTACATTACTCATGCTGACCTCAAACTCGCTATGTAGCTATGGACAGTCAAAGGCCTTGATCCTCCTTCATTCAACTGCCAAGTGCTGGGATTACAGATTACAGTACCATAGCTATTAAAATATTTTCTATGACTGATAAAAGAGGTGAGGATTTGACTTTAGGATTTCAGTATTTTTCTAATTGTAGTCATAGTTTACATTGAATAGAATCATTATGTGAAAGGTAACAGAGATTCTGGTCTTTCAGATTTCTACTCATTAGTAGATCAGTTAATACATTTAAATATCTGCTAAAAATGTCATGGCATAAGTGGGAACATTAGTTTAAGATCTTGCCTAGGGAAGTTTCTGATTTTTAAAAGATTCAATAAATAGGAGTAGATTTATGAGTTTAACATGAATGAGCATGTCTTATCTTATTTGCCAATGTTATACATAATAATACAAAACATAAATTTTAAGTTTTTAGAATTATTTTCCTAAAAACATATATATTTATGACCAAATGAGCTAGAATTACTCATAACAAATATTTATTATTATAAAAAGCCTAAATTTTTGTTGAAAGAAAATGAAACTTATTCTGTTGAATTTATTATAGTCTTTTATTTTGATAAGTATTTCTGAGGTTTTTAAAGATCTAAAGACAAACTATTCAGTGTATTTTTTTATGATAATTTCCAAGTATGTTAGTATACTGAGACTAGGCTGCTAAGCCCAATGCCCACACTACAAAGAGGTTCTCGCTTTTGGTCTGTAAATGACTAAAGTGTTTTTTGCCATGCTATGAAAGGTTTAAAAATTGCCTTCATTTGGAGTATTTATTTATTTATTATCTGTAGTAGCTATCTGTTTCCTGAACTGACTCCCTCCACGTTGTTCGCAGGCAGGAAATGATCTCCTGTTCATTTCAAATTGAATACCCCCCAAACAATTAACCAACCAAATTAAAAAAAAATGGTTAATATGGTAATTGCCTCAAATCTTACATGGAAACCATTTGATGACTACAGTGATTGTTACATTAATGGGGAGATGATCTAAAATAGTTTATTATTTTACATTTATGAATTGTTGATCTTAGAGCATGAACCATGGGATATGTGTTTAGGACATTTCCCTCTCTGTGTCAATGAGTTTATCTTCTATTAGATTCAGTGTATCATATTTTATGTTGATAATCGTGTTCAATTTGAAACTGAGCTTTGTGCAAGGTGATAAGTATGGATTTATTTTTATTTTTCAACATACAGACTGCAAATTAGAACATCACCATTTATTGAAAATCCTTTCTTTTTTCCATCGTTTTTTTTTTTTTTTTTTTTTGGTTCTTTGTCAAAAATCTAGGGTCCATAAATATTTGGTTTTCTTTCTGGATCTTCAGTTCTAGTCCACTGATTCATCTGTCAGTCTCTGTATCAATACCATGTAGTTTTTTTTTTAAAATCACTTCTTGTCTATAGTAGAGTTTGAGGTCCAGGATTGCTCTGAGCCAGGATAGCAGTGGAGTCACAGAGTAGGACCCTGGCAATGCCTTTAAAATCTAAGTGTCCCAGGGCTTTCTAGCTCTCTCATTGTACTGAAATGCTGATGATAACTTCTAAAAAGTACTGGGTCTTTCTGAGGGTAGGCTGGCTTAGGTGATTAACACCTGTAGCCTAAGAGGAGGATTAAGCAATGCAGCCTTTTTTCTAGCTCAGCAGGAATTGCTGGGCTCTAATTTTGAGCCTACTAACCAGATGTCACTGGAAGAGAAGGAATTTAGAGAAGTGATTATAGAAGTTATTACTAAGTTATAAAAAATTTCCGATGAAAGTTATATAAGGGGAAAAGCAGAAAGATCCTAAGTGGGGAAAGGGAAAAATTCTTCTAAGTGGGCAAAAGGAAAAAAAAATAGTCTAAGTGGAGAAAGGCAAAAAAAAAAATCTTTTCTCTAGATGTTCCTCGTCTCTTTGTCCTCAGCACTTATACATATTTCAGAATACATGACCACATGCTACAAAGTTCAACAACTGTCTCAGATCAACAGGTTCACTGAAGGTATCAAACCATAACTAAGATGTTAGTGAAGTTTTGTGTAGGTAAACCCAATCAATATTTTATCTTTTACCCTAGAACCTATAATAAATCATTAGTTCCCTTCTGATGACCTTTGGTTAATTGTTATACAACCTCTTGTAATGTGCTCTGAGTAGGAGAAAGCCTAGTTACTATCAAAGAGCAATTAGTCAGAGACATTTGGAAAACTGGAAGTTCTCATTGCAGTTTTGACTCTCAGTAAAGAACCTAATAGCCCTTTTAGTTTGGAGAGAATTTTATTGAGTATTTTTGCATTGATATACATAAGAGAAGTTGGTCTGAAGTTGCCTTAATGTGGAATCAATTCACCAATAAAAACAAATAGACAAACAGACTGGCTATATAAACAATACACAACATTTTGCTGCATAAAAGAAACCCACCTCAGGTAAAAAACCAGATTCTACCTCATAGTAAAAGGCTGGAAAACAATTTTCCAAGCAAATGGTCTGAAGAAATAAGATGGAGTAGCCATTCTAATATAGAATAAAATCAATTTCCAACCCAAAGATATCAAAAAAGACAAGAGGGACAATTAATGCTCATGAAAGGTAAAATCTTCCAAGATGAACCCTCTATTCTGAATATCTATGCTCCAAATGCAAAGGCATCCACATTCATTAAAGAAACTTTAGTAAAGCTCAAATCACTCATTGCACTGCCCACCATAATAGTGGGAAACTTCAATAACCCACTCTTATCAATAGAAAGATCCTGGAAATAGACTCTAAACAGAGATACATTGAAGAAAATAGAAGTTATGAAACAAATGGATTTAATAGATATCTACAGAACATTTACCCTAAAACAAAAGGATATAACTTCTTCTCAAAACACCATGGTATCTTCTCCACAATAGAACATATAATCAGTCACAAAACAGGACTCAAAAAAATATTGAAAGTATCCCATACACCCTATCACATCACCATGGAAGAAGGCTGATCTTCAATAACAACATAAATAATAGAAAGCCAACATTCACGTGAAAACTGAACAACACTCTACTCAATGATAACTTGGTCAAGGAAGAAATAAACAAGAACTTAAACACTTTTTAGAGTTTAATGAAAATGAAGGGACAATATACACAAACTTATGGGACACAATGAATGTAGTCCCACAAAGAAAACCAACAGCTCTGAATGCCACCACAAAAAAAACCAGACAGAGCACACACTAAGAGCTTGACAGCACATCTAAAAGCTCTAAAACAAAAGGAGGCAAATTTACAAGGGGGAGTAGATAGCAGAAAATAATCAAACTCGGGGCTGGAATCAACCAGTGGGAACAAAAAGAACTATTCAAAGTATCAACCAAACCAGGAGCCTGTTCTTTGAAAATAGTATCAAGATAGATAAACTCTTAGCAAGACGAACTACAGGGCACAGGGATAGTATCCTAAATAACAAGATTAGAAATGAAAAGGGAGACATAAGACCAGAACTTGTGGAAAACCTAGGCATCATCAGATACTACTACAAAAGGCTATACTAAACAAAACTGGAAAACTTGAACAAAATGGACAATTTTCTAGACAGAAATCAGATACCAAAGTTAAATCCAGATCAGAATAAAGATCTAAACAGCCCCATACCCCCTAAAGAAATAGAAGCAGTCACTAATAATCTCCCAACCAAATAATGCCCAGGACAGCCCACATGGGTTTAGTGCAGAGTTCTATCAGACCTTCAAAAAAGAACTAATTCCAACTGTCCCGAAACTATTCCATAAAATAGAAACTGAAGGTACTCTATTCAATTAATTCTATAGAAGCCAAAATTACTTTGATAACTAAATCACATAAATTCCCAACAAAATAGAAGACTTCAGACCAATTTCCCTTATGAATATCGATGCAAAAATATTTAATAAAGTCCATGCAAACTGAATCCAAGAACATATCACAAAAATCATCAATAATGATCAAGTAGGCTTCATCCTAGGGATTTAGGGATGGTTTAATATAAAGAAACACATCAACGTAATCCACTACATAAGAAACTCAAAAACAAAAACCACATAATCATCTCGTTATATGCTGAGAAATCATTTAAACAAATCCAACACCCATTCATGATAAAAATCAAGGAAAGATCAGGAATTCAAGGCCCATACTTAAACATAATAAAAGCAATATATAGCAAACCAGTAGTCAACATCAAACTAAATGGAGAGAAACTAAAACCAATCCGACTAAAATCAGGGACTAGACAAGACTGTCCACTTTCTTCCTATCTGTTCAATATAGCACTTGAAATCCTAGCCAGAGCAATTGGACAACAGAAGTACATCAAGGGAACACCGTGGTCCCTTGCCAGGGGTGTCTCTGGACACCCCCAAGGACACACACAGGATCCACCACGGGATCCTAAGACCTCTGGTGAGTGGAACACAGCACCTGGTCCAATCCAATCGCACAGGACTCGAGACTGCACATTATTATTATGCATATCAGATAGGCATGTGTGTGTGTGTGTGTGTGTGTGTGTGTGTTTATGTGTGTGTGTGTGTGTGTGTGTGTGTGTTTATGTGTGTGTGTGTGTGTGTGTGTGTGTGTGTGTGTGTGTGTGCATATTAACGTGTAGGTATGTAGCACTTGTGACTAGAGGAATGCAATCATGCAGTATCTTTCTTTATGTCTCTCTACCATTTTCCTATGATGCAGTGTGTTGATTAGAATATCTTTTGCCCATGGGATGTGGCACTATTACAAGGTGTTGGCTTGTTTGAGGAAGTGTATCATTGTGTAGGCTTGCTTTTATGTAGTGCACAATCTCTGCTCAGTGACAAAAATCGATCCTCTTCCTTGCTACCTATGGCCACAAACTTCCTCCTGGTTGCCTTCAGACTAAGATATAGACGAATTAGTTCCTTCCCCAGCACCGACTCTTCCTGGATGCTGCCATTCTTCCTATCAAGATAATAATATACTGACCCTCTGAAACTGTAAGACAACATCAATTAAATTTTCCCTATAAGTGTTTCTTGAGTCATGATGTGGCTTCACATCAATGAAACCCTATTGAACATAGGCAGTATGTTAGCCTGATTTTTAATGCTTACAAGATAATTGCAACCAGCATGCAAGCACAAAGTAAAGATGATGAATGAGTTACTTTATTTTTTGAAATTCTGTATTTTGAATGAATGTGGGGATTGGGAAAATTAGAAAGTTATGGGAAGGAGAAAGAGAGGATGCAAAGACATTTTGGGCTCCTGCAACTTGCTTTTGCATTCAATATTTCTATTTTAAAACAACACTAACAACTAAAACAACCAACGACAGGGCATCCATACAACAGATTCACAGAGAAGACACCAAAGGTCATTACATTCTTGTAAATCATTTTCCAGCTAATGTCTGGTGTATTGAGCCTAAAGATTTTACTGTCAAACCCTGATGATTAATCACTAGATTGGATCCCCTAACACAATGATGAATGACACTGTGGTCAATAGGACAGTTAACATGTATAAATACATCGTTTTTCACAGTGTCATTTTGAATTGTTATTGTATATCCCAGTTTTTTGCATTTTATCTCCATTAGTGTGTTGTTTTCAGCCCTCACTTGCTACATAGAAAACAGAATCTTTTACACTATATTTAATTTAGGGTGCACAATGGAACCTAAAGACTAATTCAGTCCATATCATTGTAGAGCTCTCTGTTCTCTTTCCAAAATTGAAATTAAACTGTTTTCAAAAATATTTTGCATTTGCGTGGCTTAGTTTAATTAAGATGGGGGGGTTATATCTCCCACAGTCCCAGTTGTCTAAAACTGGGAAAACTGTCTAGAAATGTTGTGGAACCTTTGTGACTGTGCCCCAGCAAAAGTAGATCACTGGGACAAGGAGGGAGCTGGCTGGTTCTGAACTAAATCTTGGATTCTAAATCCAACCAAATGTAGAAGGGCCCATTCAGGCTCTCAATGCCACAGATCAACTTGTTGTTTCCTCCTATGCTGTCCTTATCATGACAGTCTGTCCCCAGTGTTTGCCATATACATCTCTTCCTGTACATTGATTGTGTCAGTTTTGACAACTTGACTAAAAAAAAAAAAAGTATTGTAAGTATACATATGTCTCTCCACCTCTCCCCCTGCCCCTTCCCCTCTCGTGTATGTGGGTATTGTGTCATATAGATTGCTGTCAATTTTGTCTACATGTATTATTTTAATGTGTGAGTGTGGAATGATTTTTCATATTTAAAATTATTCTCACTTTTCATAATTTTCAGCGCAATCTTCACTTTTAGAGAGATAAGCTTCCAAATGGCTTTTTCTCTGAAACTCAATACATTGGAATGTTCCATAGCTTTATGACCTGAGTGAGAATTGTCAATAGGTTCTCAGTGATGCTGGGGGACCAAACTTAAGATCTGTGTAAAAGCTAGAGGAGCCTCTGATTTCTTTGAGCCCTGCATTTGGAGAATAACTACAAATTGTTTGTACAGTTGGCTCCAGCATAGAGACTCTTTTTTTTTTTTTAAAATTGTTTTCTCTTTCTCACTAGATGCCATGCATTGGAAAGTCATTCGACATGGAAACTACTGACCATATTGAATGGTGGAGAAAGGAGATTCACAGTAAATTATAAATGAAAAAAACAAAAGTTACAGCCCTATAACTGATACTCCCACAGCTAAAGCTGTGTGGAAGCATGCAGAATGTTGCAGGACTTGTAAAATTTGTTTGGATCTCATTCCTCCTCAATGCTCACATAATTTAGTACTTAATATCCTTGTAATTTCATAGATATATTTTTGTAAATACTTCTTAATTAAGTTGTGTAAATGTGTGTATCTCTGTGAATGTCTCTGTGCATGTCTCTCTTTATATGTATATTTTTCTCTGTCTCTGTGCCTACTTGTGTGTCTCTGTGTGAATGTTTATGTGCACGACTCTCTCTGTGTGTCTGTGTTTCTCTGTCTGTGTCTGCCTAACTATACCTCTCATCTCTTCTCATTTCTTCTCCATGTTCTCCTTCTCCTCCTTCTACTTCTTCTCCTTCTTTGCCTTCTCCTTCTCTTTTCTCCTCCTCTTCCTCCTCCTCCTCCTCCTCTTTCTTCTTTTTTTCTTCTACTTTTCTTTCTTCTTTCTTCTTTCTTCTCCTTTCTTCTTCCTTCTCAATCTTTTTCTCCTCTCCCTCTTTCTTCTTTTAGTTCTTCTTCCACATCTTCTTCTACTTCTTCTCCTTCCCCATCTCTTCCTCCTCTCTCCTTCTTCTTCTCTCCTTCTCTCCTCCTTATTTCACCTTCTCCTTTTCTCCTTCTCCTCCCCTCCTGCTCCTTCTTTTTCATTTTCCTCTTCTTTTTTTTGTTCTTCTTCCATCTCTTTCTCCTTGTCATCCTGCTCCACCCCTTCCTCTTCCCTTCCTTCTTCTGTTCTCCCTCTCCATATTCTTCTCCTTCTACTTTCCCTTCTCGTTCTCTTTCTTTTTCTCCTTCTACTTTTTTCTCTATCTCACCCTCCCTCCTAACACTTACTCTCCCCTCCCTGATGCATTCACAGACTCTCCTCCAGTACTATTGGTCATTTGAATTTTGTCTTGAGAAGCTATGAATACAAGGATGGTCTCCTGAGGCATTCCCTGTTGCTTATCTTTTCCATATGAGTCTTTTCAATTGTCCTTTCACTGTTTTACAGATTTCTTCTAGATCATTTTACCAAACCCAACCTCCATGCCTTGATTTCATATGGTGGAAGTCTCCAGAGTTTCAAACTCACATCGTCTGTGCTGTTGTTTTGCTGAGAAACCACAAACTCTGGATGCTAGAGTTAAATTTGATCATTGAGCTTGGGGCATTGGGCTATGTACCAAATGCCTGGTCTCCAGTCATGCTGAAGTCCTTAAACCTGATGAAACCTAATGGGTCGTAATTTTCACCTACATGGGAAGGAAGGCATTTCCTCAGTACTTCTGGAACACTGGCCCCTGGTGAATTTACCCAACCCACAGGCACCCCTGCTCAGGATAGGGTAATGGCTAGAAGTTATATACAAAATGACCAAAGCTTCTGATCTTCAGGTTAGATTCCTTCCAGTTACCTAGCAACAGCAAGATAGCAAGCCCAATATATGAGAGGCTACTTGGCCCTACCTCAGTGTCTCCCTCTTTCTCTCTTTCTCTCTTTCTCTCTTTCTCTCTATCTCTCTTTTCTCTCTCTCGCTCTCTCCCTCCCTCCCTCCCTCTCTCCCTCCCTCCCTCCCTCCTTCCCTCCCTCTGTCTCTGTATCTGTCTCTGTCTCTGTCTCTGTCTCTCTCTCTCTCTCTCAACTTTTACAATCCTTACTCTCTCTAAGCTTTCACCTCTTTCTCTAAGCTTTAACCTTTCTTACTCTCTAACTTGCTTCCTGTCCTTCCTTCTATGTCTTTCCACATTTCTCATCAGCTACTCATGTCACTCATGTTCCATTTTCTCATGCTCCTTTTTCTTCATTGGTCTTCCTAACAGAAAAAAATGTAGCCTTACAACAAATCACTTTTGGAATTGTATTCATGGTGTCTGTTTCCACATTGCTTGCCAAAACAATCATTGTAGTTTGGCTTTCATAATCACAGAACCTGGAAGAGGTTTAAGGAACCTCCTTTTATCAGGTTCAATGAAATACATCCTTCTGATATGTTCCATATCAATGTATTCTATGGGTAATCTGGCTCTCAGTTTCTCCTCCTTTTGTTGATATTGATATTTGTTGATATTGATGATAATGATAATCATTTTGTGCAACAAGGGTTCAGTTACTGCATTCTACTGAATTTTGGGATACTTGACCTGCCTTGCCCTTGGAAGCTTCACTGTGGATTTCGTGGCAAAGAATTTTCCTGAAACATTTAATGAAGCCAAGTTCCTGACCTTTGTCGTGCTAGGATTCTGCAGTGTTTATGTCACCTTCCTCCATGACTCACATAGGACTAAGGGCATGGTCATGGCTGCTGTAGAGGTCTTCTCAATCTTGGCATCCAGTACAGTGATGCTTGGATGCATCTTTACACCCAAGATCTACATCATTGAAATAAGACCAGACTTGAATTCTATCCAAGGTGTCAGATAGAAGTCAGATATCTGAACACATAGCTCAGGAATACTGTCAAATATTAATTTGGTACATCTCTTTAAATTATTGACTTACACTGCATTTATCTTGTTTTGGAATAATTCACATTTATTCATCCAGTGATGTCTAGAAATATTTATCCACCAATCTAATGTACATTCTCCATAAAATCTTTACTCATTTACTTTCGTTTTTCCTTTGGAAGAAATAAAGTTCTCAAATTTTTATTTCAATGTTATTCATCATTTTTTTTTTCATGAAGATTTCTGTCCTGCTATTTTCCAATTAAATTGGATTTGGCAATTGAATCTATGACCTTGCATAGAAATTAAGTCCCAGGTCAAATAGGGCTATAAATAAAAGTATCAGAGAAAAAAATCAACCTAAAGAATCAACAAATATGAAATAAGAACACTTTTTCTTATTTCCAGTAGGAACATATTCATGAGAGAATACTCTCTGTTTTTTTCAGTGTTCTCCAAAATATGGCTCTGTATTCTAAGGTGAAATCATTCTTTTTTTTTTCTGCTTTCAAATATACACATATCTTATCCAACAATTGACAGAATTTGGGGAACCCTGTTTTTGAAATAAGGAGCTAGTTGGAAGAAGCTGAGGAGTGTGACCAATAGAATGACTAACATCACTGTCAGCTACTCTGGACAACTAAGATCTCTTAGATAATATGCCACTAACTAGGCAGCATACACCAGCGGATATGAGACCCTGACACATATACAGAAAGGATTGCCTGACCTGGCCTCAATGGAAGAAGATACACCTAAACACCAGAGAAAGTTGAGGTCCTAGGCATTGGGAATATGTGGGGGTTGGGATGTGTGGATATCCTATTGCTGATGAGGGCAGAGGTATGTGATGAGGAAGTCAGGGTGCAGGCTGAGACTGGGATAACTACTCCACTGTAAAAATATGATAAAGGAATGTAAACAAAAACAGAATAAAATAAAGAAAGTTTGTAAATATGTCAACAAGCAATTATCATTTTGTTAGGAAAGAAAATGTTAAAACTGATATTATCGTGTATTCAATTTTCATGATAATCTGGCCTCATTTTCCGGATCAGATTGAGGTCCTGGACTCCGAAAATTCTAAATAGATGAAAATGGAGGCAACATTTTGATTTTACTACATCCTAGAAAATAACATTTCCAAAAAGATAAGTGTATGTTTGCAGCTACACTAAATCCTTCACATTCATCCATCAACAGCATGAGAATTTGGTCTAAAATGCATCATCATTTAAAAAAATGTCTCTTCATGTTAGTCTCCACAGAAACATCCCTTTAAGGAATACATCCTGCATTAAAATCCACATTTTACTCATTGAAACTGGATTGAAGTTGTCATGTTTGCAAAGAACGTCTTGATACTCAAACTGCAGTTTAAGGGACAAAAAAACAGTTATGAAATAGCAGACGACGATAGAGGAACAGAACTCAGATATTCAGCATTGGCAGAACATTCTCTGAACAGTTTCCAAAATAGTCCTGGATCCTTAAAAATCTTAATACTTGCTTTCCATGAATGCATTTTTATAGAGAAAAGGAAATAAAACCCTTGAACACACCACTCTCCACTAATATTCCACAATTCAGTGCAATTGCAATAACTTTTGTCTTTTTTTTCTTTCTTTATAATTATTTCTATTTACAGTCCAGATTTTATTCCCCACCCTATCTACCCTCAAATTGTTCCACATCCCATACCTCCTTCACACCTCATACTCTCCACAAAAATGTCTCCACACCTCACCTCTAAACTACCAGAAATCTAACCCCCCTGGAACTTCCATTCTCTTGAAAATTAGGTGCATCTATTCAGATGGAACACACACCCAGCAATCCTCTTCTGTATGTGTGCTTGAGGCCTCATATCAGCAGGCATATTTTGTCTCCTTGGTTGTCCAGAGTTTTAGACATCTTGGGGGAGCAAGTTAATTGAGACTGTTGGTCCTTCTACAGGGCTGCCCTCCTCTTTACCATCTTTTAAACTTAGTTAATTCAACAATAGTGTTCAACTGCTTCAAGACATTGGTTGGGTGCAAGTGTTTGCATCTGACTCTTTCAGCTGCTAGTTGGGTCAGGAACATTTCTTAAACTTGTTGCAATGGGCATAATACCTAGTGAATGGGGTAAACTTGCTGAACATATACAATCTGTTGGACCAATCCTGCTTGATTGTAGTTAGTTTTTCTTGACATGATCATTTACCAATATCAAATTTACTATACAACAGTAAAGTTTACATCTCACAGAGATAGCATTTGTGAATGAGAAAGTAGATAACTGATCCTAAGTCCAGTAAAATCAGGCGGTAGGATTTTCTAGTATAGAAATGGAGTGGGTGAATTGATGGGACAGCACAGGTTCGGAGGCAGGTGAGGTGGTCAGATGAGGGATTTCCAGGGGGAAATCTAAAACAGGAGATAACATGGGATATGAAATTAAACAATATAACCAAGACATAAATGAAGAGAAAATGGAACAAACCTTTCTATATTCAGCAATAGGATTACTGATATTTATTAAAATGTATCAAGAGTTTCTAATATATGAAGAGTGATATAAATTAGATTGAAGTAGACAAAAAAGTCAGATTCATTTGATTATATGTAAAGGTGATCATCATTATGAAACTGAAATCTTGCTGTGCACAAATATCATATATCATATTTGTTTAACAGATGGATATGTGTATATATGTATTATATGTATATGCTTATAAGTGTTATATTATATATAATATATATGTATGTGTGTGTGTATCATTGTGTATTTATTATAACTATCTATCTATCTATCTATCTATCTATCTATCTATCTATCTATCTATCTATCTATCTATCTATCTATCTTTCTATCTATCTATCTATCTATCTATCTATCTATCTATCTATCTATCTATCTATCTATCTATCTATCTATCTATCTATCTATCTAATCTATAGATAAATAGATAGATATATCTATATCCTTTATGCAATTAGGCTGCAAATTTTCGTTCTCTTTGTTGTTATTGATGTACACTTAGAACAGGCCCATATCCTAGAGTGCACCAATGTTACTGCCATTTACTGTCTCTTGCAATACCAGGTCTACCTTGTGTTAGAGATATACACAGTGACATTTTGGTTAGAAATCTCCCTGGCATATTCAAGTAAGCCATTTTCTTGACTTTCAGCATATTTTTTTTTCCAAGATGGCACATAGGGTAAGGACATGGAGGCTAATAAGGTCTTCAACATATTGTCATTCCATGCACACCTGAGAGTGTGCACCTTTATCCCCCATGTACTTTGCAGTTTTGTTAAGATCAGAGAAAAATTCTGTTCAAGGTTTAATGAAAAAAAATATCTCTAATAATATATATTATATATTGTAACTGAGAAATATAATTTTGGTTCTGAGGTACCTATTTTCCTTCAGGAAATTTGCATTAGGCAGTATTTCACAGAGTTTCTTCTAATGATTGCGTGTAACAGAAATAAACAAAGCTAAACCAAACCAAAGCAAAAGAAGCAACCTCTTCTATACATTGTCTCATCTTCTACTGATTCACCAGGTTTTAAAAGCCATGCTCTTGGGTGTAACAACAGATTTAAAGTGTCCTTTCCCTACTCCGATTCAGAATAACAATTTGCAGATGACATTAAAATATCATCCCCTTTGTAGAAGAGAAGATAAGAGAATCATTAGTCATACTGAGTGTTAGAGGAATAGATATTGAGAGAGACAGACAGAGAGAGAGAGAAAGAGAGAGAGAGAGAGAGAGAGAGAGAGAGACAGAGACAGAGACAGAGACAGAGACAGAGACAGAGAGACAGAGAGAGAGAGACAAAGAGACAGAGAGAGACAGAGACAGAGAGGGACAGAGACAGAGACAGAGATAGAGAAAGAGAGTGGAATATTGCATCACGTAGAACACAATATTGAAGAGCACTGCCAGAAAATTCAGGTAATTATATCATGCATTGCTTTTTTAGAAGACGTGCTTGCAGGCCACGAAACTCTGCTGGCTTCTGAATTCACATAATTGTAATGTGAATACTAGCATGAATGCACTTCTGAAGACCTAATGAGCAGTTGAAACAATCAGATGCATATGTCTGCAACCAACCAATGGACAGAATCTGCTGAACCATTGGGGAATTGGAGAACGACTGAAGGAGGCTGAAGAGGAGAGTATCCCTTTAGGAGGACCTGCTGTCTCAATTATTCTGGACCAGAATTCTCCCAAATGATAGACCACCAAACAAGAAGCATATACCAACTATTAGATTATCCCCAAAATATACACTGAAAAAAAATTGATCTCTGTTCAATCAGAGATGATGCACTGAGGTCTCAAGAGGCTAGAGGCCCCTGGGTGTTTAGAGATCAGGTGGCTTGGGGACATGCTCTTGGATACAGTGGATGGTCAGTAGATATGGGATGTGTAATAATAAGAAGGTGGACAGGGTTGAGTGAATGAATGAATGAATTAAAATAGAATAATGCCAAGTAATCACATCCCCTATACTCCAAATCTGGAATCCGAATGAAGGAAATTCACATTCTCTTTACTAGTTGTGTAGTACTCCATTGTGTAAATGTAACACATTTTCTGTATTCATTCCTCTGTTGAGGGACATCTGGGTTCTTTCCAGCTTCTGGCTATTATAAATAGGGCTGCTATGAACATAGTGGAGCATATGTCCTTTTTACCGGTTGGGACATCTTCTGGATATATGGCCAGAAGAGGTATTGCTGGATCTTCTGGTGGTAATATGTCTAATTTTCTGAGGAACCGCCAGACTGATTTCCAGAGTGGTTGTACAAGCCTGCAATCCCACCAACAATGTAGGAGTGTTCCTCTTTCTCCACATCCTCACCAGCATCTGCTGTCACCTGAATTATTCATCTTAGCCATTCTGACTGGTGTGAAGGTGGAATCTCAGCGTTGTTTTGATTTGCATTTCCCTAATGATTAAGGATGTTGAACATTTTTTCAGATGCTTCTCTGCCATTCGGTATTCCTCTGGTGAGAACTTTTTTTTTTTTTTTAAGTTTTAACTATTTTTATTCAACATGAAACAGAACAACAGTTGTTCAGACAACAAAACAAAAACAGACAGGAATTGACACATGGAAAGACTGGTGCATCAAACACAGACAATACAGAGAGGGTAGAGAACTTGATGTAACCAGAATTATGGATGTCTCCTGTATGGGGTAAAGAGAAACAGTACATTTCCAAATTTCCTTCTGTTCCTGGGAGAGCTCCAAAATCCTTTTTTCGTCTCTCTTGGTCTCTCTTTCTCATGTCATTTGTATATCTAGCATCTCCCACTCACCACCCACTTTTGTATTTTACACTTTTTATTTGATTTTATTATTTTAAGCTTTTAAAAGAATGTATTTTTTGTTTGAGTTGCCTTATTCTGTGCTCTAGTTCACATTCATGTCTGCCTTTGATTTTATTACTTCTTACTATAACTTTTGTTTTTTTTTTTTTTCAAGGACTTAAAGAGCAACCTTAGGTTATATATTTCAGAATTTTATGATATATATATATTTTCTTTTTTTTTCTTTTCCATTTTTATTAGGTATTTAGCTCATTTACATTTCCAATGCTATACCAAAAGTCCCCCATAGCCACCAACCCCAACTCCCCTGCCCACCCACTCCCCCTTTTTGGCCCTGGCGTTCCCCTGTACTGGGGCATATTCTTTGTTTAGTTCTGAGCCCCATTTTTAGTGGGGTTATTTGAATATATGGAGTCTACCTTCTTGAGTTCTTTATATGTATTGGATATTAGTCCCCTTACCGATTTGGGATAGGTAAAGATCCTTTCCCAATCTGTTTGTGGTCTTTTTGTCATATTGAAGGCATCTTTTGCCTTGCAGAAGCTTTGCAATTTTATGAGGTCCCATTTATCGATTCTCCATCTTACAGCACAAGCCATTGCTGTTCTATTCAGGAATTTTTCCCCTGTACCCATATCTTCGAGGCTTTTCCCTTCTTTCCCCTCTATTAGTATCAATGTCTCTGGTTTTATGTGGAGTTCTTTAATCCAATTAGATTTGACCTTAGTACAAGGAGATAGAAATGGATCAATTCGCAATCGTCAACATGATAACAGCCAGTTGTGCCAGTACCATTTGTTGAAAATGCTGTCTTTTTTCCACTGGATGGTTTTAGATTGCTTGTCAAAGATCAAGTGACCATAGGTGTGTGGGTTTTTCTTTGGGTCTTCAATTCTGTTCCATTGGTCTACTTGTCTGTCACTATACCAGTTCCATGCAGTTTTTATCACAATTGCTCTGTAGTACAGCTTTAGGTTGGGCATGGTGATTCCACTAGATGTTCTTTTATCCTTGAGAAGAGTTTTTGCTATCCTAGGTTTATTGTTATTCCAGATGAATCTGCTGATTGCTCTTTCTAATTTGTTGACGAATTGAGTTGGAATTTTGATGGGGATTGCATTGAATCTGTAGATTTTTTTGGCAAGATAGCCATTTTTACTATATTGATCCTGCCAATCCATGAGCATGGGAGATCTTTCCATCTTCTGAGATCTTCTTTAATTTCTTTCTTCAGAGGCATGAAGTTCTTGTCATACAGATCTTTTACTTCCTAAGAGTCATGCCTAGGTATTTTATATTATTTGTGGCTATTGAGAAGGGTGTTGTTTCCCTAATTTCTTCCTCAGCATGTTTGTCCTTTGTGAAGAGAAAGGCCATTGACTGGATTGAGTTAATTTTATATCCAGCTACATCACTGAAGCTGTTTATCAGGCTTAGGAGTTCTCTGGTGGAATTTTTGGGTCACGTATACATATTATCATATCATCTGCAAAAAGTGATATTTTGACTTCATCCTTTCCAATTTGTATCACCTTGATCTCCTTTTGTTGTCTAAATGCTCTGGCTAGGATTTCAAGTACAATTTTGAATAGGTAGGAAGAGAGTGGACAACCTTGTCTAGTCCCTGATTTTAGTGGGATTGCTTCAAGCTTTTCACCATTTACATTGATGCTGGCTACTGGTTTGCTGTAGATTGTTTTTATCATGTTTAGGTATGGGCCTTGAATTCCTGATCTTTCCAAGACTTTTATCATGAATGGGTGTTGGATTTTGTCAAATGTGTTCACAGCTTCTAATGAGATGATCATGTGGTTTTTGTTTTTGAGTTTGTTATATACTGGATTACATTGATGGATTTCCGTATATTGAACCATCCCTGCGTCCCTGGGATGAAACCTACTTGGTCAGGATGGATGATTGTTTTGATGTGTTCTTGGATTTGGTTAGCAAGAACTTTATTGAGGATTTTTGCATCAATATTTATAAGTGATATTGGTCTGAAGTTCTTTATCTTTGTGGGGTCTTTTTGTGGTTTAGGTATCAGAGTAATTGTGGCTTCATAGAATGAGTTGGGTAGAGTACCTTCTGTTTCTATTTTGTGGAAGAGTTTGTGCAGAACTAGGAGTAGATCTTCTTTGAAGGTCTAATAGAACTCTGCACGAAACCCATCTCGTCCTGGGCTTTTTTTTTTTGGTTGGGAGATTATTAAGGTTTGCTTTTATTTCTTTGGGGGATATCGGGCTGTTTAGATCATTAACCTGATCTTGATTCAACTTTGGTACCTGGTATCTGTCTAGACACTTCTTCATTTCATCCAGGTTCTCCAGTTTTGTTGAGTATAGCCTTTTGTAGAAGGAACTGAGGGTTTTTTGGATTTCTTCAGGATCTGTTGTTATGTCTCCCTTTTCATACAGATTTTATTAATTAGAATGCTTTCCCTGTGCCCTTTAGTGAGTCTGGCTAAGGGTTTGTCTATCTTGTTGATTTTCTCAAAGAACCAGCTCTTCGATTGGTTGATTCTCTAAATAGTTCTTCTTGTTTCCACTTGGTTGATTTTGCCCCTGAGTTTCATTATTTCCTGCCATCTACTCCTCTTGGGTGAATTTGCTTCCTTTTGTTCTAGAGCTTTTAGGTGTGTTGTCAAGCTGCTAATGTGTGCTCTCTCTAGTTTCCTTTTGGAGGCACTCAGATCTATGAGTTTTCCTCTTAGAAATGCTTTCATTGTGTCCCATAAGTTTGGGTATGAGGTGGCTTCATTTTCATTCAACTTTAAGAAGTCCTTCATTTCTTTCTTTATTCCTTCCTTGACCAAGATATCATTGAGAAGAGTGTTGTTCAGTTTCCACGTGAATGTTGGCTTTCTATTATTTATTTTGTTATTGAAGATCAGCCTTAGTGCATGGTGATCTGATAGGATACATGGGACAATTTCAATATGTTTGTATCTGTTGAGGCCTGTTTTGTGATCTATTATGTGGTCAATTTTGGAGAAGGTACCATGAGGTGCTGAGAAGAAGGTATATCCTTTAGTTTTAGGATAAAATGTTCTGTAGATATCTGTCAGATCCATTTGTTTCATAACTTCTGTTAGTTTCACTGTGTCCCTGTTTACTTTATGTTTCCTTGATCTGTCCATTGGTGAAAGTAGTGTGTTGAAGTCTCCCACAATTATTGTGTGAGGTGCAATGTGTGCTTTGAGCTTTACTAAAGTTTCTTTAATGAATGTAGCTGCCCGTGTATTTGGAGCATAGATATTCAGAATTGATAGTTCCTCTTGGAGGATTTTACCTTTGATGAGAATGAAGTGCCCCTCCTTGTCTTTTTTGATGACTTTGGGTTGTAAGTCAATCATATCAGATATTATGATGGCTACTCCTGCTTTTTTCTTCATACCATTTGCTTGGGAAATTGTTTTTCAGCCTTTCATTCTGAGGTAGTGTCTATCTTTTTCTCTGAGATGAGTTTCTGTAAGCAGCAAAATGCTGGGTCTTGTTTGTGTAGCCAGTTTGTTAGTCTATATCTTTTTATTGGGGAGTTGAGACCATTGAAATTAAGAGATATTAAGGAAAAGTAATTGTTGGTTCCTCTTATTTTTGTTGTTAAAGTAGGCATTCTGTTTTTGTGGCTGTTTTATTTTAGGTTTGTTGAGGGATAGCCTTCTTGTTTTTTCTAGGGCAAGGTTCCCTTCCTAGTTTTTTTTTTTTTTTTTTTCTGTTATTATCTTTTGAAGGCCTGGATTTGTGGAAAGGTAATATGTGAATTTGTTTTTGTCGTGGAATACTTTTGTTTCTCCATCTATGGTAATGGAGAGTTTAGCTGGGTTTGGTAGCCGTGGCTGGAATTTGTGTTCTCTTAGTGTCTGTATAACATCTGTCCAGGCTCTTCTGGCTTTCATAGTCTCTGGTGAAAAAGTTGGTGTAATTCTGATTGACTTGCCTTTATAAGTTACTTGACCTTTTTCCCTTACTGCTTTTAGTATTCTCTCTTTATTTAGTGCATTTGTTGTTCTGATTATTATGTGTCGGGAGGAATTTCTTTTCTGGTCCAGTCTATTGGGAGTTCTGTAGGCTTCTTGTATGTTCATGGGCATCTCTTTCTTTAGATTTGGGAAGTTTTTTTCAATAATTTTGTTGAAGATATTTGCTGGTCCTTTGAGTTGAAAATCTTCATTCTGATCCACCCCTATTATCCGTAGGTTTGGTCTTCTCATTGTGTCCTCGATTTCCTGGATATTTTGAGTTAGGATCTTTTTGCATTTTCCATTTTCTTTGATTGTTGATCCGATGTTCTCTATGGGATCTTCTGCACCTGAGATTCTCTCTTCCATGTCTTGTATTCTGTTGCTGATGTTCAAATCTATGGTTCCTGATTTCTTTCCTAGGATTTCTATCTCCAGTGTTGCCTCACTTTGAGTTTTCTATATTGTGTCAACTTCTCTTTTTAGGTCTAGTATGGTTTTGTTCATTTCCTTCACCTGTTTGGATGTGTTTTCCTCTTTTTCTGTAAGGACTTCTACCTGTTTGATTGTGTTTTCCTGTTTTTCTTTAAGGACTTGTAACTCTTTAGCAGTGTTCTCCTGTATTTCTTTAAGTGAGTTATTAAAGTCCTTCTTGATGTCCTTTACCATCATTATGAGATATGCTTTTAAATCTGGGTCTAGGTTTTCGGGTGTGTTGAGGTGCCCTGGACTAGACGAAGTGGGAGTGCTGGGTTCTGATGATGGTGAGTGGTCTTGATTCCTGTTAGTAAGATTCCTATATTTACCTTTCACCATTTGGTAATCTCTGGAGTTAGTTGTTATAGTTGACTCTGTTTAGAGATTGTTCTTCTGGTGATTCTGTTACCGTCTATCAGCAGACCTGGGAGACAGACTCTCTCCTCTGAGTTTCAGTGCTCAGAGCTCTCTCTGCTGGCAAGCTCTCCTCTTACAGGGAAGGTTCACAGATTATCTTGTGTTTGGACCTCCTCCTGGCTGAAGAAGTGGGCCAAAAACAGGACCTTTTCCAGAAGCTGTGTTGCTTGGCAGGTCCCAGAAGTGCACACTCTCACCTGTGCAGACTAAGTTCCTAAGTTCGGTGGCGTCCCAGAACCAAAGTGGCATCTGCTGCTCCTGAGGCTGAGGCCTTCCTAACCAGGCAGATACCTGTACTTTGGTTGGGAGGGTGGCTGGCTATCTATTGCCTGAAAAGCGTGCTGCCTCAGTGGTTCTGTGGCTCCGCCTGTCCCAGAAGCTGTCCAGTTCTGTGGTGCACTCTCTTACCTGTTCAGATTAATTTCCTAAGTTCGGCATAGTCCCTGAACCCCCGCTATTATAATTAAGGCTGCTGTAAACACTGAAGGTTTACTCATGATATGGTAGAGCATTTTGGGGTATATGCCCAGAAGTTGTATATATGAATATTCAGATAGACTTATTTCCAATTTTGTGAAGAAATGCCAGAATATTTTCCAGATTATGGAATCTGGAAAACACTTTGCAATCCCACTAGCAAAGATAAAGTGTTCTTTTTTATCTACATTTGCTCTAGCAGCTATTTTCACCTGACATTTTGGTCTCAACCATTCTGATTGGTTTAGGATGGAATCTCAGCGTGGTTTTGATTTTTATTTCACAATAAATGAGGATGTTGAACATTTCTTTAGGTGCTTCTCAGGCTTTTGAGATTCCTAAATTGAGAATTTTGTTTAGCTCTAGAGCTCATTTTTTCATTAGGTTGTTTTTTGTTTTTTGTTTTTTGTTTTTTTTTGGAGTCTAGCTTCTTGAATTCTTTGTATATTTTGAATATTAGCCTTCGATCAGATGTAGGGTTAGTAAAGAACTTTTCTCCATTACTAGGTTGCCATTTTGTCCTATTGACAGTGTCCTTTGCCTTACAGAACCTTTTCAGTTTCAGAAGGTCCCATTTGTTAATTGACCAAGATATGCTTTCAGACATGAACATGGCATGACTGTCCTAAAAGAGGCTATGCCATCAACTGACTGAGACAGATGCAGATATTTACAGCCAATCATTGGTCTAAACCCAGGAACCCCTATGGAAGAGTTTGATCAAAGACTGAAGGAACTGAAGGGAATTACAACCCTATTGGAAGAACAACACCATGAAAAAACTAGATTTCTCAGAATTCTCAGGTACTAAGCCACCAACCAAAAAGCATACATGTACTAGTACATAACCCCTACTATACATATGTAGCAGAGGATTGCATTGTCTGGCCTCAGTGCGATGAGGGTGTGTGCTTGTCCTGTGGAAGCTTTATGTCCCCAGAAAAGTTGAATTCTAGAGAGGTGGGTGGGAGAGTAACATTGTAGAGAATGGAAGGAAGTGTGGTAGGGGCCTCATGGAGGGAGTATGCTGAAGGGGATCACATTTGAAATATAAATAAATAAAATAATTAGTAAAATTGATAGTATGATATAGTTTAGAATATCTTCAAAACAGGAGCATGAAAGTAATTGGATATAGGAAGATAAATTTAATTTTAAAGATTTTAGGTATGGTAGTCAAAATTCTTTAAAGAAAAAACTGGAATAATTATGTGTGTGTGTGTGTGTGTGTGTGTGTGTGTGTGTGTGTGTGTGTGTGTTTGTAGAGGGATTTATACACTGTGGTCCAGCCCAGGTATTTAAAAATAGATGTCTATGGTCAGATAGTAAAGGAATCCAATAGATCTTCTGTCCACAAGACTGAGTTTCCCAGATGTTCTTCAGTATATGTTGGGCTCTCAAAGAAATATACTCTAAAACCTTCAAAAGAACAAGCATACCTGTGAGAATGAAGACAAAAAGGCAAAAACCAAAGGGGTCTTCTATGTGCTTTACATAGGCTAGCACAAGAATATGTGTCCCAGACTTAGGATAGGTTTTTAGACCTCAAATGAGGTAATGAACCGAAAATCACTTATATCCAGTGCTTTTCACTTTCAGTTAATTCAATATTCAGTAAAGTTAACAACTAAGACTAGCAATCAAAAAGGTAGAAGTCATAGAAGTAATATGCCTGGCAACCTATCTCCTATATAACAACCAAATAGACAAGTAATAAAGTTCAGACAAGTAAGCTTTATTCAATAATAAAATATTGGGAAGACAAACAAGGGAATAGGTTTTGCAAATTCTGTCTTACAGTTTAAACACAGTGTACACGTTTAAACAGGAGGTGGTATATTTATGCCCACCACTGACATGTTAACTCAGTGCCTGTTTTATGGTCACAGTTGTCCATTTAGTGTGAAAATTTTACTCAGAAGCAATTTACGCCTTTAGCTGTCACCATACCTTCAGTCTTATTATGATTTGAATATATAATATTTTGAGTAGGCTAATATATTTAAACAGTTGGTCTCCAGGTAGAGACAGTGTTTGGGAAGGTTATGGAACATTTAGGAATGTTTTTTATGAACATTTCACATATTGTTCTATAATGAATATTAGCAAAAAATCCAATATATCTAGAAAAGAAAGAAAAAGTAGTTCAAGTCTAAGTGGATCCCTGATGCAGGAACACAAAGTCTAACCCTTGTATGTTCTGTTCAACTATCTCAGCCAGGGAATCTACATTTCACTCTAGGTGTGCAATGGATTTTTCTAAGCATTGGCTGTCTTGATCTGTATCTAATATAAGGCTGTATAGTTATTCTCTTACAATGTTAGAGCTGCTATCCCAGTGCCTGCACTAGGTAGCCCTGCTCCCAAAATTATAGCCAACGTTAGGGAAATAGTTTCTCTCTTCTGTCTTTTGATGTCTCCCCCAACATGCCCTATTAGGTTCTTCAGCACTATTTCCTCTGAATAATAGGTTATGGATGGCACCAATTGGACTAGAATAGAGAACTCCTTTGCAGTAGGGGAATTAAGAACCTCTCCATGCACACACAGAGTCAACCCTGTTGAACAGGCCCACCATGCCTGTTCAGGGGGAAATAACCCATTTGGAATGCACCATGAGGGTATTTTGGTTACAAATATGTTGATGTGACAAGGGAACTTTTCCCAGGCAGGTCCCCTGTCCTGATATGGTCTGTATGGTTAAGGTTCTTCTCTTGGGACCATATGCATGCAGTGTCTCTCTCGGACTCATTATATTTAGACATAAAACCAACATCTTCATAAAAAGGGTTTCTGGCATAATAACACAGCCAGCAGAAGATGGTTAGCTCTGGTTGGGAACTGGTCAAAATCTGAAAGGTTTTTAGCATCCTTGACCAGAGCAGATCTACGGGGGCGCAGAGCCTGCTGGGGAAGGACTGGGAGGTCAACAAACACTGGTTTGAGAATAGACTTTGGCATAGGTTTTTCAGGGCAAGACCTCTTGGTATAGGTTTAGTGTTTGCCAAAATTCGGTTTGGTCCTACAGTCACATTCAGGGGGTTTACTATTGGTTTTATCAGGAGCCTAATTGTGAAAATGAGTTTGAGGTTTTTCCCCCCAATAATATAAAATCGGAGGCCCCAAGGTTTCCCAGTTTCCCAGCCCTTTTCCTGCTTTCCTAGGCTGGTGAACTTTAGTTGAACTTCAGATTCCCTCCCCTGTCAGGTGACTGCAATAAAATTTTCCATTGATGCCTTCTATCCCGATGTTTCACAATCCCAAAAAGCATAATAGAATTGTTCTGGTTCCCCATATGCCACAGTTCTCTTTTCCCCAGACATATACAAAATTCTCCCTAAGTCTACTTAGTGTATGAATGTTGTAAAGTCTGTTGGGATTCAGGCCATGAGTTATCAGCCAGCCTGCACAGATCAAACGTTAAATATGGAAATCATGACATCCCAAGTGGTTTTTCTTTATTAGCCAGTTGGGCCCAATAACCCATTTCAGGATTCTCAATTGTCCTAGTCAAGTCATAAGGCTGCTGCTGGTTTTTGATCTCTGAATGGAGACATGGACTGGGAACAGCAGCACATGCAGTCAGTAAAAACAGCAATCTTAGGACCTAGTTAATTTTAACATGGAGGGATGAATAGGACTCCAGCTCTTTTAATAGTATGAAAAGTGATCATTGCAGAAAACAAGGATGGACCAGTTTTGTGATACCTTAGTTCTAGGATTGTCATAGACTTCATAAAAATGAAAATTTAGCACCAAATATGTGGAAACTAATGAGGGCAGGGGAAGGAAGGGTAGGAAGGATAGCCCACATCTGGCCAGAGTTCCTCCTATGCTCTGGGCAGGCAGACTTGGGAGAGCTGCTAACCCTCACGGCCTCTCTCCTGCCTTCCCATACCTGAATGTGTTCATTTTTTTCCTCCCCCTCCCATCTCCCACCTAGTTCTCCCTCTCTCTCTCTCTCTCTCTCTCTCTCTCTCTCTCTCTCTCTCTCTCTCTCTCTCTCTCTGCCTCGTGTGATTTCTTTCTTCTCCCTTACAAGTGTGATTGAAGCATTCTCACTTGGACCCTTCTTGTTGTTAAGTTTGTTGAGTTCTGTGGATTGTATCTTAGGAAATCTGTACGTCTTTGGCTAATATCCTCTTATTACAGTTCATTTTTCTTTGAGATTTTATTTGTATTTGAAACAAGAACAGTGTTACATTTATGATAAAAATGATAAAATGTTGAATAGATTCACAAAAAGAAATCTTAGTAATTTACTGTTTATTTACTATTACCTGGACGTTTTAATCATTATCATAGAGTATAAAATAAAATGTGAATGTGAGAAAGAAATTTAGAGAATGAATTGGAGGGTAAGGATGGAAGGTGTCGAAATTTCAGTTTTGTTGTTATGAAGAGACACTATGACCACAGTAATTCCTATAAAGCAAAGAATGTTGCTGGGGCTGACTTACAGTTTCAGAGGGTAATTTCATTATTGTCTTGCCAAGAATCATGGTAGTTTTCAGGAAGATTTTTGTTAGAGCCGGAGATGAAGCCAAGAGCTATAAATTTTCATCCACAGGCAGCAAAAAGAGGCTGTCTACACACTGGCCAGACATGAGCATATATGATCTCAAAACCTGCCTCTAGTGACAGCCTTCCTTGATTGAGCAGCAGAGTAGAGCTGGCCCTAGATTTGGGGCTTTCTGATGAGCTGCCTGGTGGGCATGGGCATGGGTACCTGGTCCTGCCTCTTGTTTGATGTGCAGTGGTTTGGACAAAGGAGAGACCCTTTCCATCCCTTCTGCCCTCACCACCCTTGGCAAGAGAGCTGTCCCTGATGGGGCCATGAGCCCAATCACCTCTTGCAGCACTTGGGAGATTAGGCCATGCACCTCATCTGAGCAGCAGGGAGGGAGTTGGCCCTGGTTTGGGGGGTTACTGGTGAGCATGCTCAGAGGGAGTGAGAATTAGAGACCTGGCTCCATCCCTTACCTGCTGTAGCACTGTAGAGTATGACCCCTCTACCTTGTCTGGGAAGCACAGTAAAGCTGGCTTTGATGGCAGGGGCACAAATGAGAGAGCACTGAGGGTATGGTAGCATGAAAGTTGTTTCTGCCCCTTTTTGGCTGCAACTTTGGAAAGGGAAGCTTGGGAAGGGCAGGAAATCTCTCCCAGATGGTGGTAGTGTGGCAGAGCTGGTGGTCTGATTAGTCAGATCTCTCTCAGGCCCAGATCCTGGGGTTTGAATTGCCCCACCACAACATTGACCCCCATTGGTGAACTGCTGAAGTAGATTAAAATGGCCACCCTACAGATCCCATACTACAGGATCTCCATAAAAAAGGGCAACAACAGGATATCTGAGAGGAGTTACAGTTATGCATTAGTACTGATAGTATAGTAGAAGGCAGAGAGCTCTTAAGACTCATTAAAATGAACAACTTGGAAACAAAGAAGTGTAGATAAAAGTGCACACTGTGGGATATACACTGTGACATTATAAATTCCAGGATGAGATTCTTATTCTGGTGGGGTGGTTGCAATGATGGAAGCGGAATACAAGGTGATGAGGAGATAAGTGGGACAGGGTGCATGATTTAAAACTCAGGAAGATCAAACAAAAAGTTTGAAAAAGAGTACCAAATTTTCAAACCATTATTCATTTCTATGTTAAAGGGAAAAAGTAAAACATACACAGGGGTATACAACTATCTTCATAATATAAAAATAAAAAAATACTAACTTTTCTGACATCTAGGTTTCTACCCTAAAAATTGAACTAATATCATGTAAACATGACATTTTGTGAGTTAACATATTTTATTTTGAAGAGTTATAGTAAGCTATAGGTTTAGAAATAAGTTAGATACGTGCACAAGTGTGTGCATGTGCATGTGTGTGCGGACACACACACACAAATACACATAAGCTTATGCACATAATCCTGGATATATGGTATATAAATCATGATATTTTTTTTTTCTGTTCAGGAAATGTGCAACAAAACTGAATTTTTTTAACATATTCTATTTTATTAATATTTTATTCTTCTTTTTCTTACAAAATCTACGGTGCAGATACCTATATCCCAGCTAATAGTTTTCTTGTAAATATCTAAAACAATTCTTGCTGGTATGGTAGTTAATACTCATAGCTACAGCCATAATTGGAAGACCTTTGAGTTAAAAAAAAAAAAAGCCTAAGGTAATTGTTGAGATTCTCTTTCAAGACAGTAAAATATGCACAAATACTTCATTACTCAATATTTTAAATGTTAGCAAGATAAATATCTATGTTACTATTTTAATTTTTTTACATATGTGTGGTTCATAATAAGAATGTCAGTGTTCAAATACAATTTTCTTTACTGATTTTTATTTTGGGCGTTTTAGTTTGCATAAACATTTTCAGAGTAGCAGAAGCCTTATGAAACAAAGGCTTGAAACATCTGTTATTCCTCCTAAATTATACGTCCCTACTGAATATTCATAAAAGGAAAGTATATCCAAAGCTTAATTATTTAATCTTCAATTTTTGTTTTAGATTATTTTTATATATGCAGAAACATTGTCAGGATAAAGTTTTCATATACGATTTATCTCTTTTTTCTTTAATAGTAATACTTTAAATAACCATAGTACATTTCTGAAAGTAACATCACTACTATACTACTTGCTAAAGTATAAAGTATAAAGAGATATGAAGAATGTCTTTATGCCAGGATACACCAAGAAAGTAAATCCATAGTCAGCTAAACTATACATAGACTAAACAAAACTATATATAGACCTTTATGTTATGGGCAGTAGAGATGGTTCAACTGGTAAAGTGTTTCCTGCCAACCCTGACAGCCTGAGTTTGACTCTTATGTCCTATATTGAAGAGAAATAAAAGTGACATCTGATGTCATCTGAGCTATACATGCACACCATGGCATTTCTTCACAGGCATGTGTGTGTTCACATGCAAACAAACACACACACACACACACACACACACACACACACACACACACACAATCTCCACCACCACAACCACCACCATACCAAACCACACAACCGAGGGGGAGGGATGGAGGGAGAGATGAAGGAAAGGAGAGGGAGAGACAGAGACAGAGACAGAGACAGACAGACAGAAACAGAGAAAGAGGGAGAGAATACTTCATTATCTCTCTTTAAATAATATATTTAGTCTCGACAGGTTTTCCCGTCCCCTTTGTGGGAGTATTTTAGCTAATGCCATCCTTCTGGAGTCCTGGGAAGCTCTTGCTTTCTTAGCATCTGGGACTTTCTGTTTTTTACCACCAGTTCCTCATCCCCCAGTTGCTATACACCCCTGTTCAATGTCCTTACCCTCTGAACAACTCTCCTGTCTTCTCCCATTCCTGATTCTTCCCCTCTTTTTTGCCCCCCCTCTTCTCTTCTTCACAATTCCCTCCCATCATCTACGTCCCTTGATTATTTTGTTCCCCGTTTAATTAGGATGGAAGCATCCACTCTTTGGTCTTACTTCCTCCTGAAGTTCATGTAGTTCATGAGTTGTATCGTGGTTATTCCACACTCTATGCCTAATGCTAGAGCGATGAGGTAGAAGTGGGTTGGAGGTTGGAGGATCACCCTCATAAAATCAGGGAAAGGGGAGATGGGATATAGGGGTTGTAGATGGAAAACATGGAATGGAGATAACATTTGAAATGCAAATAAGTAAAGTGTCCATTAAAAAGAAAGTATTTAGAAACAGTGTGAATAAGGATGGCCCCCATAAGGTTCATATATTTGAATAAGTACTGAGTAACATAATTGAAAGAGTAAGCAGGTATGGCCTTGTTGGAATAAGTATGACCTTGTTGAAATGGGTATAACATTTTTGGAAGTATTGACACTGGGTATTATTTTGATATTTCAAAATGTACATTACAAGACCAGAGTTTCTCTCTTCTTTCTACCTGAAGATTCTCTCGCTACTGTTCAATTAACATGTCTGTCTACATGCTACTGCACTCCCACCACAGTAAGAATGAACTAAATCTCTGAAACTGTAAGCAAGTCATGATTAAATGGTTTCAGTTTACAATATTTTCCTGGTGATGGTATCTTGTATTAATAGAACACTTATTAAGCCATAGGATCTCACTACATAGCTCAAATTTCCTTGGAAAGTATGATTTTGCTGCATTAGCCTATTGAATACTGGAAATAAAAATTATGTCTTACCAATACCAGTTACTTTCCCCTATTGGAACAGACTAGCCTAAAGATCTAGTGTAGAAAATTATTTTCTCCACAAAAATTTCGTTTTTTAACAACTTCACTAACAATTACTATCTCTCATTTTAAATTCCATTTTAAAAATAATTTTGTAAATTAATTAGTAATGTCAAAACTATCTTCGATTCACTTTCCTATTCTGTTTATTTTCTTATTCTGTGTAATGCTTGAGACAAATATTCATGTATATTCTGATATGGTATAATTCAACATGTGAAGCATTAACCAAAGTGGAAAATGGTCCATGATCAAGCACTTACCTTTGCCAAACCTCTAATCATTAATAGGTCCTTATGATATCTTGTTGAAATTCATAGCTATCATAAAGCTCTAAAACTAGAAGAATTTTATTATTTGTCTGTGTTCACAAAAGAGTATTTAAAGAGATGTCTTAGTAGTTAACTGAGATTGCTATTGAATGACAAGGGCAGTGTTTGAATTTACAGCATCCATATTGTTCATACAGCAACAATTTGGGCAATGGGTGTAGGGATATGATTCAAATTTAGAAGGGGATATTAGCAATACTATTGTTAGAGTTTGCTGGCTTCAAATATAGCCAAATCCTGGGGTGTATAACTCCAGAGGAGACACCCCAACCTAACCTTCCTGGACTGCTTGGTTCATAACGCTTTCTCTTCGAACCCTCACAAAGTTCAAATACACTCACAGAAAGACACACACATACAATGCATACATACATATATACATACATACACATAATACACCCTATTTCAGATAATAAAGGACACAAGTTAAGGGCTTTTCAATGATCTCTCTGTTAAAATATAGTTCACTGCTAAAACATTTTATCACATAAGGTATCTTATGGATATCTTCATTGTGAGAATAATCATATGTTATATTTTGCATTAATTTTAAATGCATCAATTCACACAATAAAATCAGACTTCTTTTTTATTTTTTTAATTTTTATTTTATTTATTTATTTATTTATTTATTTATTTATTTATTTATTATGGTTTTGTGAGACAGAGTTTCACTCTATAGCTCTGGCTGTCCTGGAACTCACTTTGTAGACCAGGCTGGCCTTGAACTCAGAAATCCACCTGCCTCTGCCTCCCATGTGCTGGGAATAAAGGCGTGCACAACCATGCCCAGCATAACATCAGACTATTTATTTAGTCTACAATAACCTGCATGAAAAATGAAATGAAAAATAGTTATTAATGTTGTTTAGTGACAGTTAACATTTTAAATTAATCTAGTATTTAAGGTACAGATGGGAAACATATTCTCAGACAATTAGCATCATGTTACAAAAGATTTTATCTATAATTTCCAATATAAGAACTTCAAGAAAAGACATCTTGTCTTAAAGAAATAATATTCTTGAATTGGAGAGATTGCTCAGTGGTTAGGAGTGATAGCCAGTACTCTTCCAGAGAAAACATTTGTTTCTCTACACATTCTTTGTAAGTTGAAATCATCCATGATTCCAATTTCAGGCGGTCTGATCCATGTACCAGACGTGTAATCTGGTGGTGGGGAGCTCTTAGGAACTCTAGAAAGTCCCAGAGAGCTGGGATGTGAGAGGCTCCCGGAACTGGGTGGTGATCTTAGCCGAAATGCCCAACAGTGCGGAGATGGAACCTGGAAAGACCACCTCCAGTTAATAGACAGGGCCCCTAGTGTCTCTAAAAACAACTGACTGAGACACATGCAGATAATTATAGTTAATCATTGGACGCATACAGAAGAGTTAGAGAAAAGTTTGAAAGAACTGAAGAAGATGACAACCCCATAGGATTACCAAGAGTGTCAATTAACCCAAACTCCCAGGAAGATCTGAGAGACTAAGCCACCAGACAAAGAGCATACTTGGGCTAGTCCATGGCCCCAGGCACATATGTAGCAGAGTATTGCTTTTTCCAGCCCAGTGGGAAAGGATAGACTGAATCCTGGAGAGACTTGATGCATCAGGGATGCTGGTGTGGGATATGTTGAGGTGAGATGGGGTGGGTGTCTTGTGGAACACCCTCTCAGAGGAAATGGGGAAGATGAATGGGTTGAAGAACTGTAGGAAATGGGATCAGGAGGTGGGATATTTGGAATGTAAATAAATTAAAATAAAATACAAACTTACTGCAGCATCAATAGCTAGTCAAGTCATTGCTTTCTTCATACTTGTCAGCAGTGTTGATGTTATGAAAATTTTAGAGAGAATATGATTTCATTAAATGCATCCGTGTCTCAAAAGAAGGCATTCCAATTTTGGCATACTATTAATAACTCCAAAGATAAGCTAACGTTTTAGTGTGGGCTTTAGTCTGCTCATTGCCACATGCTTTCAAATAGTTTTTTATTAATAAATATTTCACTAAGTTTTTAAATTACACTTTTATTTAGCAAATGCTGTCTATTTTAATGTTTTGTGTGACTTTGAATCTTATGTTGACTTCTATCCCATTGTCACTATTTTTTCTACAGTCTCATGCAACATTAAACAAATGAGAAATTAAAATTTTCACATCCCTACTTTTAAAAAGGTTTTTTGTTTCATAGCTCTTTTGACCTTAATGTTGAAACTTTGCTGGTTTTCTCAATATTAGTATCTGGTTTTGCCAATAAAGCATATTAATTAGGTTTACTTACCCAATAGTTAACTTAATTTTAATTTGTCTTGTTGTATTTATCTTCTAGCCATTCTAATCCAAAAGTTGTTAATCCAATCAAGACATGTTCATGCTTGCATCTCATGCAAACAAATATTATTTTTAATTTCCAGGTGCAGTATTTATAGTCAAGTGTTGGGAATGACTGTGGGTGAAGTTAACTGCCTTGTCAGCCAGAAGTGCTTACTAACAAAGTTTTGGCCTTAGTGGAAAAGTCCTATCTTAGTTGAGATTTCTGTGGGAAAAGTTGAGGCCTGTATAGGAAAGTACTAGTCCCAGTTAAGAACAAATAGCTATAGATCTTGTGGACAGGTACTTAGCAACCCACTCTGTTTTGTTCCTCCTGCTGAACTTTTTTTACCTAGTCAATATCCTGCTTTGGGGAACAGGTGCTTTCCCCCAGAAACAAAGTGATTTCGCATCATTTTCACTCCCCATTTCCTGTTTCTATTGGTATAAAACCTGCCTGGGAAAAACAAAACTTGTCAGCTTGATCAGGTTTTTTGTTGTTGTTGTTGTTGTTTTTTTTTTGTTTTGTTTTGTTTTTTTTTGTCTTGCTGTCCATTCTTTGTGTTTCTTGTTCCCCATTCTCTCCTTAGGTGGTTTCTCAGACCCTGTTCGATTGTTTCATGGGTCAGGACTGTCGAGATTCAAGAATGCTCATGGTAAAAAGAAATTCTAAATGTTACTGAAGGACTCACCCATCTCTAAGCTCAAAGAAAAAAATTACCCTAATTCCTTCCAGGGCTGTGTCTAATGAACATTAAGATATTTTTCTAACAGCTGCAGAATATAAAAATTCCTTCAACATATTAAAAACATTGTAGTTATTTGGTGAGTATATTGATGATTTTAATATTCTTACACATCATTGTCATTCACAAAGAACAATTTAACAAATTAAGAATCTGTTGAATAATGCCTTGCTATGAGTATAAGAGGTAGCATAAGATTTTAAAATTTGAAAAAAAGTGATTCAAAAAGCTTTAGTGTAGTAACCAATTGATTTAATATTAGTATTATAAAAACACAATAAGTATAAAAATCAAATCCAGTTTCCTCCCAGTCATCTAACATCTCTAGTTATTATTTCAGGCACTGAAATTCAGCATGTCATCTAATCCCAGATGCATAAAATGAAGACTATAATATCTTAAAATAGTATTGATGAATATGAGATACAATCTATATTAAGTAAAATTGTTACTTCACTTATGTTAATTTTATTAAAGCAATATTTTCTGATAGCAATCATACTTATTTTTATACCTTAGTAATTTTAATAAACAGTTATTTAATTTTCAAATTGGTAATGTCAGTTTTGAATTGATTTACCAAATCAGTTGAATTGTAAATATTTACCAATATTGGAAGATAACTAAAAGTTTACATTATTATATTAGTTATTTCGTAGTTGGAATGAACACATGTCTGTAATGAGATGGTCTCTTTGAAAAGAGAGATGTTATAACTCTAACAACAAATTTGTTCTTATTCTTAAGTGGAGAAAACTTATTTATTAAGTTTCATAAAAATATGGTTTCCTCTTCATTCTCTTCCAGACAAAATGGTGTTGAACATAAGAATTCACAAGACTGTGGTAGCACAAATGAAACCTGTACAAGTTCAAGATAGATGAGATCCCAACACTTAGATGGGGAAATGTACATAGACTCTGTTCTAAATTGAGACCCTCAGGCATATGAAAGAACTCTTTTTTTTTCTGATGGAATATTGCTGTGCATGTCAACCAAATTCCAGAGATGACTAATACCTACAGAGAGTTGACCAACACATGTTATTTTTGTGGACTTCTTTGATGTTGTTTGTTTTGGCTTTCTCTCTCTCTCTCTCTCTCTCTCTCTCTCTCTCTCTCTCTGTGTGTGTGTATATGTGTGTGTGTTTTGTGTGTGTGTGTGTGTGATTTTCTGAGGCTTTTTGATTTCATGATTTTTTTGTTGTTGTTGATTCAGGCTTTTTTGTTTTTTTCATTTAGAGAGAGAAAGAAAAAGAGAGAGAAAGAAAGAGAAAGAACATTAAATTGGGTATGATGGTTGGAAAAAATCTGGGAGGTATTCAGGGATGGGACACATGCTCAAAATATATTGTATGAAAAATTGTTAATAATAATAATAATAATACAAATTACTTTATCCTAATCTCTCTCTCTCTCACACAAACACAAATACACATGTAGTTATGTATACCTTTTTAATTCCCACAAATCATCATTGCAAAAAAACCTCTTAAGTTCTTAGAGCAGCAACAAGGCAGTTCATCTCATTTTTTGACTCACCATGTTAACCCTCCAAAACTAGAGTACATTCTGTTATTGAAACTCTTTGTTCAAATTAATGAGCTTTATTTTCTGTCAGACATAATTATGTCTATAAACTCGGCTTAGAAAAAAATAGCATAATATATGTAACAGGATAGGGTGTTGTCTTAGTCAGGGTTTTTATTCCTGGACAGAACATCATGACCACGAAGCAATTTGGGGAGGAAGGAGAGATTTATTGGCTTACATCACTAAGGAGGTCAGGTCTGGAACTCAAACAGGTCAGGAAGCAGAAGGTGACGCAGAGGCCATGGAGGGATGTTCTTTACTGTCTTGCTTCCCCTGGCTTGCTCAGCCTGCTCTCTTATAGAACCCAAGACTACCAGCCCACAGATGGTCCCACCCACAAACGGCCTTTTCACCTTGTTCATTAATTGAGAACATGTCTTAGAGTTGGATCTCATGGAGGCATTTCCTCAACTGAAGCTCCTTTCTCTGTGATAACCCCAGCTGTGTGAAGTTGACATAAAACTAGCCAGTACAGGTCTATATACTATAAAATCTGCAAGACAATATGTTTTTTCAAGGGTTGCAGATTTCTAAAGATATTTTGGTTACTTTGGATTTGTAGGAACTTGACTGAATATTATAAAATTACTTACCAGAACTTCTCAGGGTACCCTTAAATGTGAGTCAAACTCTATAAAGTAGAGAGCATATCAAATACTCGAAATAGTTTAAAGCACAGCACGATCAACTTGAGTTTTCCATCAAACAGAAATGCATTCTTTTAAACTGAATTGGCTTTTATTTTATTTTATTTTATTGAATTTGGAAAAAATATTTTCAGAAGGAAGGTGTTTATCATTAATCCCCTTGAGTTAAGGCAACATTAAATGGAGAATGGAGGCTAGAAAATGTAAGACATATTGAGAGAATTTGGATGTCTGTGGACAAAACATTTCATTGTGCATACATTTTATGTTTTTTTTAACATCTTATGTTCATATTTTTAATCACAAAGTCACAAGTCCTTGAAATGGAACTTTGTACAATGAAGTTCATACCAAAAATATATATGTTGAATTTGTTTAAAAATAAATTAACATACCTTAGAATTGGGAATGATTAAAAAGCTTTGGGAACTCTGTATGTTTTACATTCGCCAATGATACTAGTGTTGATGAAACATGGTCAAACGTTTCAGATACATTAACTGAGATATGATGTTACAGCTATGGTCCAGTGAAACTAGGTTACCTCTTGGGCCAGTCATGAAATTTGGTGGCAATGTCTACATTTTTCTAAATTTAATATATGAAAGATGCAATACTAAGACAGTCTTTAAGAAGAGCTGAGGCCAGAACTGTGTGACAGAGTTTGAATCCTGGCAAAGAAGCCCCAAGAGGCTGTTGCATGAAGTTATGAAGGTAAAGTTTAAGCTACTGTAGAGATTCCAGAGTATTAGAAAGGCCAGGATGATGGGACATGATCTAATATCTGGACAAGGACATCTGAAGGTGAGAAATGGAATCAGTTTAAATGCTGAGAAATTCTGTGTGTGCTGAAGATAGCATATGTAGAGGAATTGGGACACCAAAGCTGATTTCTCCATGGAAAGCCCCAGAAATGGAGGATTTCCTTTCTCTGCTTGATTTTGGCTTTTTGTATAATCATCACTTTCTATTCCTAATACTTATTTTTATTTTATGATAATAATTTTTACATTATTCTATTACGCATAGCAATAACATAATTTTTTACAAGATATCACAATACATTTTTTGATGTGGTAAAAATTTTAAAGACTATGAGGACTTTTAAAGTTGAACTGTATTTTGCATTATTAAACACACAGAGAACTTTGGAAATAAGGGTTGGTAGTTCATGTCTAAAACATAATGTGATGTGTCTATGTGACCGGTTAACAATGAATGAAGCTGTGATGGTTAATGTTATATACATAAAACAATATAGAATTGCCTGGGAGGGAAATCAGAATGAAGGATTGTCTATACTACTTAGTCTGTGAGCATGGTTGTGTGCCTGCATCTTGATTACTTTTAATTTATATGGGAAGAACTTCCCTTGTTGTGGCACCATTATTTACGATGGGGATTTTGGAGTGTATGAGAATAAAGAAAGCAAATTAAGTTCTAGTAACCATACACGCATCAATTCCTTGATCTATACTCTTGACTTGTGTCAAGTTTCTGCTACTTCCTGTTACACTGATGCCCCAACAGTGATGGACTATAGTCTGAATTTGTGTGTAAAATAAACTTTCATGTATCTTGTTTTGGGCAGGATACCTACAGAAAGTTATAAGGTGCTAACATTCTTAATGCAGTTCATGCTTGCCTCAAACTTTCAATACTACTCCAATTTCTCTTCCTCAGTGCTAGTTTTTTTATAAGCCTAATATAATATGACTGAATAAATTTTCTTTTCATTTTTAAACACATTTATTATTATTATTATTATTATTATTATTATTATTATTATTATTACTACTACTACTACTACTACTACTACTACTACAACTATTATTATTATGTGGTAGCATATGTGATCTATAGCACATATGGAAGTCAGAGCATCACTTTGCTGAATGCAGTTCCCTCTTTACATTCATGTATGTTCTGAGAATGGAATGAAGGCCATCACAATTGCTTAGCAAGTGCTTTATTTGTTTAGCATCTCATTAACCTCCCGTTTTGTGTTTTTTTTTTGTTTTGTTTTTGATATTGTTTTTGTTTTTGTTTTGTTTTGTTTGGACTCAGAACCTCCCTATGTAGCTCAGCATTGCATTGAACTTACACTCATCCTCCTGTCTTTCACGTACATAGATATTAGGTATGCATTATCATGACCAGTGAAGTTCATTATTTCTATGCTCTATCTGGACCACCGTGAACATTCAGTACTTGGTATTCCATATGAGCTACATTGGCATACTAACTTGCCTTAGTAAGGGATTGTATTTAGGTGATAAGACATTATGAACAACATCAACTGGGAGAGAAAATGTTTTGGTTCATAGTTCAGTTTGTAATTCATCATACATGAAAGTCACACCAGAAACCCTAGACTGGAATTTGGAGCAGGTAAGACCTGAAGTAGAGGACATGTAGAAAAATTGCATACTGGCATATTCCCCATGTTTTGATCATCCTACTTTTTTTTTTTTATAGCATCCAGTACCATCAGTCCAGAGCTGATACTGCCAACTGGGATATCCTTCTATAGAAATCATTAATTAATAAAATTCAACAAAGCCTTTTCCAGGCAAAAGTTTGGTGGGGTTATTTTCTCAATTGAAATTCAATATTCTCAAATGGTTCTGGCTTGTGTGAAGTTGATATTGATTTAGACAGAAGAGGACATTAATGATTATAGCCATAGGCATGATGTGTTAAGGGTAAGAAATGTTGTCTTGGACTTATCATTAACAGGAAGGCTTGCAGCTGGCGAAGTATATTTGGTAGAGTACTTTATTCTCATGCATGAAGCCTTGGGTTTTATCTCTAAAACTGTATCAAGTAGAGCATGCTGGTACCTCTCTTTAATACTAGCTGTTCTGGAAAATGAAAGCAGGAGGATCAGTGGATCATAGTCATATTGAGCTATTAAGTGAGATAAAGGACAGTCTGAACTATATGGAATATATCTCGAAAGCAAGTAAGGATTATAATACTATATAATACCAACACACAAACAAAAGCCAGCTTATATCACGAGACTGTGACTCTCTCAGTTTTATTTAAGCCTCCCCTTACATACTCCAATAGCTCTACCATTGATCTCTATCCACAGTTTACCAGTGGACCTCATGGCTGCACATGTCTAGGGTGTAATTTATTTTTTTCCATTTTTTATTAGGTATTTAGCTCATTTACATTTCCAATGTTATACCAAAGTACCCCATACCCACCCACCCCCACTCCCCTACCCACCTACTCCCCCTTTTTAGCCCTGGCGTTCCCCTGTACTGGGGCATATAAAGTGTACAAGTCCAATAGGCCTCTCTTTGCAGTGATGGCCGACTAGACCATCTTTTGATACATATGCAGCTTGAGACAGGAGCTCCGTGTTACTGCTTAGTTCATATTGTTGTTACACCTATAGGGTTGCAATTCCCTTAGTTCGTGGGATGCTTTCTCTAGTTCCTCCATTGGGGGCCCTGTGATCCATTCAATAGCTGACAGTGAGCATCCAGTTCTGTGATTGCTAGGCGCTGACATAGTCTCACAAGACACAGCTATATCTGGGTCCTTTCAGCAAAATCTTGCTAGTGTATGCCATAGCGTCAGCATTTGGAAGCTGATCAGGGGATGGTTCTCTGGATATGGCATACACTAGATGGTCCATCCTTTCGTCACACTTCCAAATTTTGTCTCTGTAACTCCTTCCATGGGTGTTTCATTTCATATTCTGAGAAGGGGCAAAGTGTCCACACTTTGGTCTTCGTTCTCTTGAGTTTAATGTTTTTAGCAAATTATATCTTGTATCGGGTATCCTAAGGTTCTGGGCTAATATCCAATTATCACTGAGTACATATTGTGAGAGATTCTTTGTGTTTGGGTTACCTCACTCAGGATGATGCCCTCAAGGTCCATCCATTTGGTTAGGAATTTCATAAATTCATGCTTTTTAATAGCTGAGTAGTACTCCATTGTGTAAATGTACCACATTTCCTGTATCCATTCCTCTGTTGAGGGGCATCTGGGTTCTTTCCAGCTTCTGGCTATTATAAATAAGGCTGCTATGAAAATAGTGGAGCATGTGTCCTTCTTACCGGTTGGGGCATCTTCTGGATATATGCCCAGAAGAGGTATTGCTGAATCTTCTGGTAGTACTATGTCAAATTTTCTAAGGAACCGCCAGACTGATTTCCAGAGTGGTTGTACAAGCTTACAATCCCACCAACAACGGAGGAGTGTTCCTCTTTCTCAACATCTGCGCCAGCATCTGCTGTCACCTGAATTTTTGATCTTAGCTATTCTGACTTGTGTGAGGTGGAAGCTCAGGGATGTTTTGATTTGCATTTCCCTGATGATTAAGATTTTAAACATTTTTTCAGGTGCTTCTCTGCCATTCGGTATTCCTCGGGTGAGAAATCATTGTTCTGTTCTGAGCCCCATTTTTAAATGAGGTTATTTGATTTTATAGGGTGTAATTTATTTGAGTAGTGGCTCTGAGTCACCTAATTTGTGGAAGACTAGCAGATTTCATACTTTGGTTATGAGGCACCTCTTTTAAGTTCATTCAACTCAAACTTCCTTTAAACTGATAGATAAAGCAAAGTACTTTTCCCTATTATTTAAATGTGTGTGTGTGTGTGTGTGTGTGTGTGTATGTGTTCGTACGTACATATGTATGTAAGGAAATGCACATGCCCACAGTTGCCAGAGGCCTCCTGAACCTCAAGGTAAAGGTGACTGTGAGCTAACCAATGTGAGTCCTGTGTAAGAGCAATACTCACTCCTCATTACTGACCACTCTAAACTCAAAGTGCTTTTATTCCCTGGCAACATAATCATGCCCCTAAAAATAACTCTTAAATTATTTTTGTTTGGGGAAATTCTTTTTATACTTTCTGGTACTGATAGACCTTGTACTTCTGATATTGCTCATGATTCAGTATCCAAAGTAGAGGATTCATAAAGATAAACTACTGGTTCCAGTAATTTCATATTTTCAGACAGGATGTCATATAGCCTAGGCTGGCCCCAACTTAGAATGTAACCAAGGATAGCTTCGAACTTCTAATCCTTCCAATACTAACTTGTTCCATGCAAACCATTCTATTTTTGAAAGCACCCATAGAGTAAATATTATTTTTTGTCAAATTTCTATTTATAAAAGGTCAATTCAACTAAAGACTATGTCATTTATATTCGACCTCTTTTGTAATCTTGTAAAGAATTCTTTGACAAACTATATAAATCTGTTCCTGCGACAGTTAGGACCTCTATTCTATATCATGAAAGAAATATCTGTGCAGAGGGGTTTTACTTCACCAAAGTGGACAAATATAAATTTTATTAACTATCTTTTCAGAGTTATTTATTATCAGCTATCTTTGTCTGGGCATCTCTAAGGGATAAAGTTTGATGTCTTGCTTTATCTATATATTATTCAGTAATTATGTTAGGGATATTATATACTTATTATAACTGACATACATTGTTCTGATAAATTAGAATAGAGCCTGGATAGCTATCTCAATATATTTCAAAAGCCCAAGTACACATATTTCAGGGATTCATATCTAGGGGCTAAACAAATTAAGTACAGGACTGAAAAATATTATTTCTGATAATTAAATCAATGGAAAACATATTCTCACAAAAATATACTTACATATTTTTACTATATTTGTTTGTAATCGTTGATAGCTAAAAGCAGGTGTTTTATCTGGGAAATGACCAAAGCACTGGTGTGTCTAGTGCATAGATTATTTCTCAGCAAATAAAAAACAATGAGAACTCCCACCTTATCCTCTCTTTCTCCATTTATTGTTCTCCCTCTGATACACAGACGCAAAATTTTCAATTAATAGGAACTCCTCTGTAAGTATCAGGAAAGTGCTACACACTACAAAACAAGCATTGGGAAATTTCCAGGACAATACTCTCATTTTAATTTTGTAGGAAAAAAAAAACTCCCTTAGATACCTTAAAGAGGCAGAGACTCACCCCTTCTAAACATAGGTAGAATAATAGGTGACTGTTGATAAATATTCTGGAGCAAAGCAGCAAGTGAGAAATAGGAAGAGAAGGAAGAGGAGAAAGGAGAGAGAAAGAGAGAGAGAGAGAGAGAGAGAGAGAGAGAGAGAGAGAGAGAGAGAGAGAGAGAGAATGTACTCAAAAGAAAGAAACCTTTAAAAGCCAGTGTTCATTAAGAATTTATTTATTTATTTATTTATTTATTTATTTATTTATTTATTTATCTTTTTTGATTTATTTAATCTTTTCTTCATACTCCAGGTGTTATACCCCTCTAGGTCCCCCCTCTGATTGTTCCACATTCCATACCACCGCCCACCAATTCCACAAAATTGTCTTCAACCCCCACCTCACCAGAACTACCCAAGAGACTGTCTGTGGCCTCCAGTCTCTTGAGGGTTTGGTGCATCTTCTCTGACTAAACCTAGACCTGGCAGTCCTCTGCTGTATGTGTGTTTGGGGCATCATGTCAGCTTGTATATTTTGCCTGATTGGTGGCTCAGTGTCAGAGAGGTCTTGGAGATCCAGGTTAAATGAGACTGCTTGTCCTCATACAGGGTTGCCCTCCTCCTCAGCTTCTTCCAGCTTTTCCCTCATTGAACCAGAGGGATCAGCAACTTCTGTCCATTGGTTTTGTGTAAATATCTGCACCTGACTCTTCCAGTTGCTTTTTGGGTCATTCGGGTACAGTCATAATAGGCCCCCTTTTGTGAGCACTTCATAGCCTCAGTAGTAGTGTAAGGCCTTGGGGCCTTTCCCCAAGCTGGGCCCCACCTTGATCCATTCACTGGACCTCATTTCTATCAGGCTCTTCTCTGTTTTTGTTCTTGAAGTTCTTTTTGACAGGAATAGTTCTGGGTCAGAGCTTTTGACGTGGGATGGAAACCCCATCACTCACTTCATGCCTTCCTTATCTTTCTACTGGATGTGGATTCTACAAGTTCCTGCTTCCCATCTACAAGTTCCTACTCCCCACTGTAGGGCATTTCATCTAAGATACCTCCATTTGAGTCCTGAGAGTCTCTCACCTCCCAGGGCTCTGGTACATTCTGGGAGGTCCCCAACGCCATACTTCCATAGGTTGCCTGTTTTCATTCTTTCTGCTGTACCTCAGGGCTTCAGTTTTTTTTTTTTTTCTAACCAATACCTGATCATGTTCTTCTCTAGTACTCCTGGTCCCCATCCCCACTTGAGACCCTCCCACCACCCCCACTCGCTCTGTGATTTCTTTTTCTCCCTTCCAAGTGGGATTGAGGTGTCCTCACTTGGGACTTGTGGCTTGATAACTTTTTTAAGTTTTGCGGAATGAATACAGGGTGTTCTGCACTTTTTTGGTTAATATCCACTTATTAATGAGGATATACCATGCATGTCCTTTTGGTTCTGAGTTGCCTTACTCAGAATGATATTTCCGAGTTACATCCATTTGCCTGAAAAACTCAGGATGTCTTCGTTTCTTAATAGCTGAGTAGTATTTCATTGTGTAAATGAGCCACATTTTCTGTATCCATTCTTCTGTTTTGGGACATCTGGGTTATTTGCAGCTTCTAGCTATAATAAACAAGGCTGTTATGAACATAGAAAAACATGTGCCTTGGGGCATGGTGGGACATCTTTTTGGTATATGCCCAAGAGTGGTACATCTGGGTCTTCAGGTAGACCTATTTCCAATGTTCTGAGGAATCTCCACACTGAATTCCAGAGAAGTTGTACCTGCTTCCGTCCCACCAGCAGTGGAGGAGTGTTCCTTTTTCTCCACATTTTCACGAACATGTGCTGTCATCTGAGGTTTTGATCTTAGCCAATTTGATTGGTGTAAAGTACAATCTCAGGGTTGTTTTGATTTGAATTAACCTGAGCACTAAGGACTTTAAACATATCTTTAAGTGTTCCTTAGCCATTTTAGACTCTTCTGTCTTGAAATCTCTATTTAGATATATACCCCATATTTGATTGGTTTATTTCGTTTCTTGAGTTCTTTATATATTTTGGATATTAGCCCTTTATCAGATGTGAGGTTAGTTGAGATTTTTTTCTCCAGTCTGTAGGTTGATGATTAGTACCATTGCCTATATGGTTTGCTTACAGAAGCTTTCCAGTTTCATGAGGTCACATTTATGAATTGATGATCTTAGAGCATGAGCCATGGGAGTAGTTTTTAGGACATTTCCCTCTCTGTGTCAATGAGTTTATCTTCTATTAGATTCAGTGGATCCTATTTTATGTTGATAATCTTGATCAACTTGAAAATGAGCTTTGTGCAAGGTGATAAGTACGGATTTATTTTTATTTTTCAACATACAGACTGCAAATTAGAACAGCACCATTTATTGAAAATCCTTTCTTTTTTCCATCATATATATATATATATATATAACTTCTTTCCAAATATCAAGTGTCTATAAATGTGTGGTTTTCTTTCTGGTTCTTCAGTTCTAGTCCACTGATCCATCTGTCAGTCTCTGTATCAATACCATGTAGGTTTTTTTTTTTATCACTACTGCTCTATACTAGAGTTTGAGGTCCAGGATTGCTCTGAGCCAGGATAGCAGTGGAGTCACAGAGTAGGACCCTGGCAATGGCTTTAAAATCGAAATGTCTCAGGGCTTTCTAGCTCTCAAATTGTACTGAAATGCTGATGATAACTTCTAAAAAGTACTTGGTTTTTCTGAGGGTAGGCTGGCTTAGGTGATTAACACCTGTAGCCTAACAGAGGAGGATTAAGCAATGCAGCCTTTTTTCTAGCTCAGCAGGAATTGCTGGGCTCTAACTTTGAGCCAACAAGCCAGGTGTCACTGGAAGAGAAGGAATTTAGAGAAGTGATTATAGAAGTTATTACTAAGTTATAAAAATATTTTTATGAAATTTATATAAGGGCAAAGCAGAAAGATCCTAAGTGCGGAAAGGGAAAAATTCTTCTAAGTGAGTAAAAGGAAAAAAAAAAATAGTCTAAGTGGAGAAAGGCAAAAAAAAAAAATTTTTTTTCTCTCTCGATTTTCCTTGTCTCTTTGTCCTCAGCACTTATAAATATTTCAGAATACATGACCTCATGTTACAAAGTTCATCAACTGTCTCAGATCAACAGGTTCACTGAAGTTATCAAACCATAATTATGATATTAGTGAAGTTTTGTATAGGTAAACCCAATCAATATTTTATCTTTTACCCTAGAACCTATAATAAATCATTAGTTCCCTTCTGATGACCTTTGGTTAATTGTTATACAACCTCTTGGAATGTGCTCTGAATAGGAGAAAGCCTAGTTACTATCTAATAGCAATTAGCCAGTGACACTAGGAAAACTGGCAGTTCTCATTGCAGTTTTGACTATCAGAAAAAGGACCTAATAGCCCTTTTAGTTTGGGGAGAATTTTATTGAGTATTTTGCATTGATATGCATAAAAGAAGTTGGTCTGAAGTTGCCTTAATCTGGAATCAATTCACCAATAAAAACAAATAGACTAACAGACTGGCTATATAAACAATACACAACATTTTGCTGCATAAAAGAAACCCACCTCGCCCTTCCGCTCGACTCGAGACTCGAGCCCCGGGATACCTTGCCAGCAGAGTCTTGCCCAACACCCACAAGGGCCCACACGGGACTCCCCACGGGACCCTAAGACCTCTGGTGAGTGGAACACAGCGCCTGCTCCAATCCAATCGCACAGAACTTGAGACTGCGGTACATAGGGAAGTAGGCTACCCGGGCTTGATCTGGGGCACAAACCCCTTTCACTCCACTCGAGCCCCGGGCTACCTTGCCAGCTGAGTCGCCTGACACCCGCAAGGGCCCACACAGGATTCCACACGTGATCCTAAGACCTCTAGTGAATGGAACACAACTTCTGCCAGGAGTCTGGTTCGAACACCAGATATCTGGGTACCTGCCTTGCAAGAAGAGAGCTTGCCTGCAGAGATTACTCTGCCCACTGAAACTAAGGAGAGTGCTACCCTCCAGGTCTGCTCATAGAGGCTAACAGAGTCACCTGAAGAACAAGCTCTTAACAGTGACAACTAAAACAGCTAGCTTCAGAGATTACCAGATGGCGAAAGGCAAACGTAAGAATCCTACTAACAGAAATCAAGACCACTCACCATCATCAGAACGCAGCACTCCCACCCCACCTAGTCCTGGGCACCCCAACACAACCGAAAATCTAGACCCAGATTTAAAAACATTTCTCATGATGATGATAGAGGACATCAAGAAGGACTTTCATAAGTCACTTAAAGAATTACAGGAGAGCACTGCTAAAGAGTTACAGGCCCTTAAAGAAAAGCAGGAAAACACAGCCAAACAGGTAGAAATCATTAAAGAAAAACAGGAAAACACATCCAAACAGGTGATGGAAATGAACAAAACCATACTAGAACTAAAAGGGGAAGTAGACACAATAAAGAAAACCCAAAGCGAGGCAACGCTGGAGATAGAAACCCTAGGAAAGAGATCTGGAACCATAGAGGCGAGCATCAGCAACAGAATACAAGAAATGGAAGAGAGAATCTCAGGTGCAGAAGATTCCATAGAGAACATCGACACAACAGTCAAAGAAAATACAAAATGCAAAAGGATCCTAACTCAAAACATCCAGGTAATCCAGGACACAATGAGAAGACCAAACCTACGGATAATAGGAATTGATGAGAATGAAGATTTTCAATGTAAAGGGCCAGCTAATATCTTCAACAAAATAATAGAAGAAAACTTCCCAAACATAAAAAAAGAGATGCCCATGATCATACAAGAAGCCTACAGAACTCCAAATAGACTGGACCAGAAAAGAAATTCCTCCCGACACATAATAATCAGAACAACAAATGCACTAAATAAAGATAGAATATTAAAAGCAGTAAGGGAGAAAGGTCAAGTAACATATAAAGGAAGGCCTATCAGAATTACACCAGACTTTTCACCAGAGACTATGAAAGCCAGAAGAGCCTGGACAGATGTTATACAGACACTAAGAGAACACAAATGCTAGCCCAGGCTACTATACCCGGCCAAACTCTCAATTACCATAGATGGAGAAACCAAAGTATTCCACGACAAAACCAAATTCACACAATATCTTTCCACGAATCCAGCCCTTCAAAGGATAATAACAGAAAAGAAGCAATACAAGGACGGAAATCACGCCCTAGAACAACCAAGAAAGTAATCATTCAACAAACCAAAAAGAAGACAGCCACAAGAACAGAATGCCAACTCTAACAACAAAAATAAAAGGGAGAAACAATTACTTTTCCTTAATATCTCTTAATATCAATGGACTCAATTCCCCAATAAAAAGACATAGACTAACAGACTGGCTACACAAACAGGACCCAACATTCTGCTGCTTACAGGAAACCCATCTCAGGGAAAAAGACAGACACTACCTCAGAGTGAAAGGCTGGAAAACAATTTTCCAAGCAAATGGACTGAAGAAACAAGCTGGAGTAGCCATTTTAATATCGGATAAAATCGACTTCCAACCCAAAGTTATCAAAAAAGACAAGGAGGGACACTTCATACTCATCAAAGGTAAAATCCTCCAAGAGGAACTCTCAATTCTGAATATCCACGCACCAAATGCAAGGGCAGCCACATTCATTAGAGACACTTTAGTAAAGCTCAAAGCATACATTGCACCTCACACAATAATAGTGGGAGACTTCAACACACCACTTTCTTCAAAGGACAGATCGTGGAAACAGAAACTAAACAGGGACACAGTGAAACTAACAGAAGTTATGAAACAAATGGACCTGACAGATATCTACAGAACATTTTATCCTGAAACAAAAGGATATACCTTCTTCTCAGCACCTCAAGGGACCTTCTCCAAAATTGACCATATAATTGGTCACAAAACAGGCCTCAATAGATACAAAAATATTGAAATTGTCCCATGTATCCTATCAGACCACCATGGCCTAAGACTGATCTTCAATAACAATATAAATAATGGAAAGCCAACATTCACGTGGAAACTGAATAACACTCTTCTCAATGATACCTTGGTCAAGGAAGGAATAAAGAAAGAAATTAAAGACTTTTTAGAGTTTAATGAAAATGAAGCCACAACGTACCAAAACCTATGGGACACAATGAAAGCATTTCTAAGAGGGAAACTCATAGCTCTGAGTGCCTCCATGAAGAAACGGGAGAGAGCACATACTAGCAGCTTGACAACACATCTAAAAGCTCTAGAAAAAAAGGAAGCAAATTCACCCAAGAGGAGTAGACGGCAGGAAATAATCAAACTCAGGGGTGAAATCAACCAAGTGGAAACAAGAAGAACTATTCAAAGAATTAACCAAACGAGGAGTTGGTTCTTTGAGAAAATCAACAAGATAGATAAACCCTTAGCTAGACTTACTAAAGGGCACAGGGACAAAATCCTAATTAACAAAATCAGAACTGAAAAGGGAGACATAACAACAGATCCTGAAGAAATCCAAAACACCATCAGATCCTTCTACAAAAGGCTATACTCAACAAAACTGGAAAACCTGGACGAAATGGACAAATTTCTGGACAGATACCAGGTACCAAAGTTGAATCAGGATCAAGTTGACCATCTAAACAGTCCCATATCACCTAAAGAAATAGAAGCAGTTATTAATAGTCTCCCAACCAAAAAAAGCCCAGGACCAGATGGGTTTAGTGCAGAGTTCTATCAGACCTTCAAAGAAGATCTAATTCCAATTCTGCACAAAATATTTCAAAAAATAGAAGTAGAAGTTACTCTACCCAACTCATTTTATGAAGCCACTATTACTCTGATACCTAAACCACAGAAAGATCCAACAAAGATAGAGAACTTCAGACCAATTTCTCTTATGAATATCGATGCAAAAATCCTCAATAAAATTCTCGCTAACTGAATCCAAGAACACATTAAAGCAATCATCCATCCTGACCAAGTAGGTTTTATTCCAGGGATGCAGGGATGGTTTAATATACGAAAATCCATCAATGTAATACATTATATAAACAAACTCAAAGACAAAAACCACATGATCATCTATTAGATGCAGAAAAAGCATTTGACAAGATCCAACACCCATTCATGATAAAAGTTCTGGAAAGACCAGGATTTCAAGGCCCATACCTAAACATGATAAAAGCAATCTACAGCAAACCAGTAGCCAACATAAAAGTAAATGGAAAGAAGCTGGAAGCAATCCCACTAAAATCAGGGACTAGACAAGGCTGTCCACTTTCTCCCTACCTTTTCAACATAGTACTTGAAGTATTAGCCAGAGCAATTCGACAACAAAAGGAGATCAAGGGGATACAAATTGGAAAAGAGAAAGTCAAAATATCACTTTTTGCAGATGATATGATAGTATATATAAGTGACCCTAAAAATTCTACCAGAGAACTCCTAAACCTGATAAACAGCTTCGGTGAAGTAGCTGGATATAAAATAAACTCAAACAAGTCAATGGCCTTTCTCTATACAAAGAATAAACAGGCTGAGAAAGAAATTAGGGAAACAACACCCTTCTCAATAGTCACAAATAATATAAAATATCTTGGCGTGACTCTAACTAAGGAAGTGAAAGATCTGTATGATAAAAACTTCAAATCTCTGAAGAAAGAAATTAAGGAAGATCTCAGAAGATGGAAAGATCTCCCATGCTCATGGATTGGCAGGATCAACATTGTAAAAATGGCTATCTTGCCAAAAGCAATCTACAGATTCAATGCAATCCCCATCAAAATTCCAACTCAATTCTTCAACGAATTGGAAGGAGCAATTTGCAAATTTGTCTGGAATAACAAAAAACCTAGGATAGCAAAAAGTCTTCTCAAGGATAAAAGAACTTCTGGCGGAATCACCATGCCAGACCTAAAGCTTTACTACAGAGCAATTGTGATAAAAACTGCATGGTACTGGTATAGAGACAGACAAGTAGACCAATGGAATAGAATTGAAGACCCAGAAATGAACCCACACACCTATGGTCACTTGATCTTCGACAAGGGAGCTAAAACCATCCAGTGGAAGAAAGACAACATTTTCAACAATTGGTGCTGGCACAACTGGTTGTTATCCTGTAGAAGAATGCGAATCGATCCATACTTATCTCCTTGTACTAAGGTCAAATCTAAGTGGATCAAGGAACTTCACATAAAACCAGAGACACTGAAACTTATAGAGGAGAAAGTGGGGAAAAGCCTTGAAGATATGGGCACAGGGGGAAAATTCCTGAACAGAACAGCAATGGCTTGTGCTGTATCGAGAATTGACAAATGGGACCTAATGAAACTCCAAAGTTTCTGCAAGGCAAAAGACACCGTCAATAAGACAAAAAGACCACCAACAGATTGGGAAAGGATCTTTACCTATCCTAAATCAGATAGGGGACTAATATCCAACATATATAAAGAACTCAAGAAGGTGGACTTCAGAAAATCAAATAACCCCATTAAAAAATGGGGCTCAGTACTGAACAAAGAATTCTCACCTGAGGAATACCGAATGGCAGAGAAGCACTTGAAAAAATGTTCAACATCCTTAATCATCAGGGAAATGCAAATCAAAACAACCCTGAGTTTCCACCTCACACAAGTCAGAATGGCTAAGATCAAAAATTCAGGTGACAGCAGATGCTGGCGTGGATGTGGAGAAAGAGGAACACTCCTCCATTGTTTTTGGGAGTGCAGGCTTGTACAACCACTCTGGAAATCAGTCTGGCGGTTCCTCAGAAAACTGGACATAGTACTACCGGAGGATCCAGCAATACCTCTCCTGGGCATATATCCAGAAGATGCCCCAACTGGTAGGAAGGACACATGCTCCACTATGTTCATAGCAGCCTTATTTATAATAGCCAGATGCTGGAAAGAACCTAGATGCCCCTCAACAGAGGAATGGATACAGAAAATGTGGTACATCTACACAATGGAGTACTACTCAGCTATTAAAAAGAATGAATTTATGAAATTCCTAGCCAAATGGATGGACCTGGAGGGCATCATCCTGAGTGAGGTAACACATTCACAAAGAAACTCACACAATATGTACTCACTGATAAGTGGATATTAGCCCCAAACCTAGGATACCCAAGATATAAGATATAATTTGCTAAACACATGAAACTCAAGAAGAATAAAGACTGAAGTGTGGACACTATGCCCCTCCTTAGATTTGGGAACAAAACACCCATGGAAGGAGTTACAGAGACAAAGTTTGGAGCTGAGATGAAAGGATGGACCATGTAGAGACTGCCATATCCAGGGATCCACCCCATAATCAGCATCCAAACGCTGACACCATTGCATACACTAGCAAGATTTTATTGAAAGGACCCAGATGTAGCTGTCTCTTGTGAGACTATGCCGGGGCCTAGCAAACACAGAAGTGGATTCTCACAGTCAGCTAATGGATGGATCATAGGGCTCCCAATGGAGGAGCTAGAGAAAGTAGCCAAGGAGCTAAAGGGATCTGCAACCCTATAGGTGGAACAACATTATGAACTAACCAGTACCCCGGAGCTCTTGACTCTAGCTGCATATATATCAAAAGATGGCCTAGTCGGACATCACTGGAAAGAGAGGCCCATTGGACTTGCAAACTTTATATGCCCCAGTACAGGGGAACACCAGGGCCAAAAAGGGGGAGTGGGTGGGCAGGGGAGTGGGGGTGGGTGGATATGGGGGACTTTTGGTATAGCATTGGAAATGTAAATGAGAAAAAATAAAAAATAATAAAAATGGAAAAAAAAAGAAAAAAAAAAAAAAAAAAGAAACCCACCTCAGGGACAAAAGCAGACACTACCTCAGAGTAAAAGGCTGGAAAACAATTTTCCTAGCAAATGGTCTGAAGAAATAAGCTGGAGTAGCCATTCTAATATAGAATAAAATCAATTTCCAACCCAAAGTTATCAAAAAAGACAAGAAGGGACAGTTAATGATCATGAAAGGCAAAATCTTCCAAGATGAACCCTCAATTCTGAATATCTATGCTCCAAATGCAATGGCATCCACATTCATTAAAGAAACTTTAGTAAACCTCAAATCATTCATTGCACTGCACACCATAATAGAGGGAGACTTCACAACCCACTCTTATCTATAGAGAGATCGGGGAAATAGAAACTAAACAGAGACACATTGAAGATAAAAGAATTTATGAAACAAATGGATTTAATAGATATCTACAGAACATTTTACCCTAAAACAAAAGCATATAACTTCTTCTCAGCACCTCATGGTACCGTCTCCACAATAGACCATATAATCAGTCACAAAACAGGACTCAACAAAAATATTGAAAGTATCCCATACACTCTATCACATCACCATGGAGGAAGGCTGATCTTCAATAACAACATAAATAATAGGAAGCCAACATTCATGTGAAAGCTGAACAACACTCTACTCAATGATAACTTGGTCAAGGAAGAAATAAAAAAGAAATTAAACACTTTTTAGAGTTTAATGAAAATGAAGGGACAATATACCCAAACTTATGGGACACAATGAATGTAGTCCCACAAAGAAAACCAACAGCTCTGAGTGCCACCAAAAAGAAACAAGAGAGAGCACACACTAAGAGCTTGACAGCACACCTAAAAGCTCTAGAACAAAAGGAGGCAAATTTACAAGGGGGAGTAGATAGCAGAAAATAATCAAACTCAGTGCTGGAATCAACCAATTGGCCCAAAAAGAACTATTCAAAGTATCAACCAAACCAGGAGCCTGTTCTTTGAAAGTAGTATCAAGATAGATACACCCTTAGCAAGATGAACTTGAGGGCACAGGGATAGTATCCTAATTAACAAAATCATAAATGAAAAGTGAGACATAAGACCAGAACCTGAGGAAATCCTAGGCATCATCACATCCTACTACAAAAGGCTATACTAAAAAAACTGGAAAACTTGGACAAAATGGACAATTTTGTAGACAGAAATCAGGTACCAAAGTTAAATCCAGATAAGAATCTAAAGATCTAAACAGCCCCATATCCCCTAAAGAAATAGAAGCAGTCACTAATAGTCTCCTAACCAAATAATGCCCAGGACCACCCACATGGGTTTAGTGCAGAGTTCTATCAGACCTTCAAAAAAGAACTAATTCCAACTGTTCTCAAACTATTTCACAAAATAGAAACAGAACGTACCCTATTCAATTCATTCTATAGATACCACAATTACTCTGATAACTAAACCATATAAAGTCCCAACAAAATAGAAGACTTCAGACCAATTTCCCTTATGAATATTGATGCAAAAAATATTCAATAAAGTCCATGCAAACTGAATCTCAGAACATATCACAAAGATCATCAATAATGATCAAGTACGCTTCATCCCAGGGATGCAGGGATGGATTAATATAAGGAAACACATCAACGTAATCCACTATATAAGCAAACTGAAAAACAAAAACCGCATGATCATCTCCTTACATGCTGAGAAATCATTTAACGAAATCCAACACCCATTCATGAAAAAAGTCATGGAAAGATCAGGAATTCAAGGCCCATACTTGAACATAATAAAAGCAGTATATAGCAAAACAGTAGTCAACATCAAACTAAATGGAGAGAAACTAAACCCAATCCCACTAAAATCAGGGACTAGACAAGGCTGCCACTTTCTTCCTATCTATTCAATATATCACTTGAAATCCTAGCCAGAGCAATTGGACAACAGAAGTAGATCAAGGGAGCACCATGGTCCCTGGACCGGGGGATTCTGTGGACACCCACAAGGACCCACACAGGATCCTCCACGGGATCCTAAGACCTCTGGTGGGTGGAACACAGCGCCTGGTCCAATCAAATTGCCCAGGACCCTAGACTGCACATTATTATTATGCACATCCGATAGGCATGTGTGTGTGTGTGTGTGTGTGTGTGTGTGTGTGTGTGTGTGTGTGTGTGTGTGTTTGTGTTTGCATATAAGCGTGTAGGTATGTAGCACTTGTGACCAGAGGAATGCAATCATGCAGTGTCTTTCTTTATTTCTCTCTGCCATTTTCCTATGATGCAGTGTGTTGATTAGAATATCTTTTGCCCATGGGATGTGGCACTATTACAAGGTGTTGGCTTGTTTGAGGAAGTGTATCATTGTGTAGGCTTGCTTTTATGTAGTGCACAATCTCTGCCCAGTGACAAAAATTGATCCTCTTCCTTGCTAACTGTGGCCACAAGCTTCCACATTGTTGCCTTCAGACTAAGATATAGACCAATTACTTCCTTCCCCAGCACCTCCTCTTCCTGGATGCTGCCATGCTTCCTACCAAGATAATAATGTACTGACACTCTGAATCTGTAAGACAACCTCAATTAAGTTTTCCCTATAAGAGTTTCCTGTGTCATGATGTCTCTTCACATCAATGAAACCCTGTTGAACATAGGCAGTATGTTAGCCTAATTTTTAATGCTTACAAGATAATTGCAACCAGCATGCAAGCACAAAGTAAAGATGATGAATGAGTTTCTGTATTTTTTGAACTTCTGAATTTTTGAATGAATGAGGGGATTGGGAAAATTAGAAAGTTTTGGGAAGGAGATAGAGAGAGGACCTTTTGGGCTCCTGCCACTTGCTTTTGCATTCAATATATCTATTTTAAAACAACACCAACAACTAAAACAACCAACGACAGGGCATCCATACAACAGATTCACAGAGAAGACACCAAAGGGCAATACATTCTTGTAAATCATTTTTCAGCTAATGTCTGGTGTATTGAGCCTAAGGATTTTACTGTCAAACCCTGATGATTAATCACTAGATTGTATCCCCTAATAAAATGATGAATGACACTGTGGTCAATAGGACAGTTAACGTGTATAAATACATCGTTTTTCACACAGTCAGTTTGAATTGTTACTATATTTCCCAGTTTGTTTTTTTTTTTTTTTTTTTGCATTTTATCTCCATTAGTGTGTTGTTTTCAGCCCTCACTTGCTACATAGAAAACGGAATCTTTTACAATATATTTCATTTAGGGTGCACAATGGAACCTAAAGACTATTTCAGTCCATTTCAAAGTAGAGCTCTCTGTTCGCTTTCCAAAATTGAATTTAAACTGTTTTCAAATATATTTTGCAGTTGTGTGGCTTAGTTTAATTAAGATTGGGGGGGGGTTATTTCTCCCACAGTCCCAGTTGTCTAAAACTGGGAAAACTGTCTAGAAATGTTGTGGAACCTTTGTGACTGTGCCCTAGGAGAAGTAGATCCGTGGGGCAAGAAGGAGCAAGCTGGGTGGTTCTGAACTAAATCTTGGATTCTAAATCTAACCAAATGTGAGAAGGGCCCATTCAGGCTCTCAATGCCACAGATGAACTTGTTGTTTCCTCCTATGTTCTCTTTATCATGACAGTCTGTTCCTCGTGAGTGTTTGCCATATACATCTCTTCCTGAACATTGATTGTGTCAGGAGTTTTGACAACTTGACTTAAAAATAAGTATTGTAAGTGTACATCTGTCTCTCCACCTCTTCCTCTTCCCCCTCCCTCCCTCCCTCCCTCCCTCCCTCCCTCCCTCCCTCCCTCCCTCTCTCTCTCTCTTTCTCTCTCTTTCTCTCTCTCTCTCTCTCTCTCTCTCTCTCTCTCTCTCTCTCTCTCTCTCTCTCTGTGTGGGTGTGTGTAGGTGTGTGTGGGTGGGTGTTGTGTCAAATATATTGCTGTCAATTTTGCCTTCATGTATTTTTTTAATGTGTGTGTGTGGAATGATTTTTCACATTAAAAATTATTCTCACTTTTCATAAATTTCAGTGTAATCTTCAATTTTAGGGAGATAAGCTTCCAAATGGCTTTTTTTCTGGAACTCAAGAAATTGGAATGCTCCATAGTTTTATGACCTGAGTGAGAATTGTCAATAGGTTCCCAGTGATGCTGTGGGGCCATACTTAAGATCTGTGTAGCAGCTAGAGGAGCCTCTGTGTTCTTTGAGCCCTGCATTTGGAGAATAACTACGAATTGTTTGTACAGTTGGCTCTAGCATAGAGACTCTTCTTTAAAATTGTTTTCTCTTTCTCACTAGATGCCATGCATTGGAAAGTCCTTCCACATGGAAACTACTGACCATATTGAATGGTGGAGAAAGGAGATTCACAGTAAATTATAAACGAAGAAAACAAAAGTTACAGCCCTATAACTGATACTCCCACAGCTAAAGCTGTGTGGAAGCATGGAGAATGTTGGAGGACTTGCAAAATTTGTTTGGATTTCATTCCTCCTCATTGCTCACATAATTTAGTACTTAATATCCTCATGATTTCATAGATATAGTTTTCTAAATACTTCTTAATTAAGTTGTGTGAATGTGTGTAACTCTGTGAATGTCTCTGTGCATATCTCTCTTTCTATGTATATTTTTCTCTGTCTCTGTGCCTACTTGTGTGTCTCTGTGTGAATGTTTATGTGCATGTCTCACTCTGTATGTCTAAGGTTCTCTGTCTTTCTGTCTCTGTCTGTCTATCTATGCCTCACATCTAAACTCATTTCTTCTCTTTGCTTACCTTCTTCTTCTATTGTTTTTCCTTCTTTGCCTTATCCTTCTCCTCCTTATTCTTTTCTCCTTCGCCTTCTCCTCCTACTCCTGTTTCTTTCTTTCTTTCTTTCTTTCTTCTTCTTCTTCTTCTTCTTCTTCTTCTTCTTCTTCTTCTTCTTCTTCTTCTTCTTCTTCTTCTTCTTCTTCTTCTTCTTCTTCTTCTATGCCTTTGACTTTTTCTTCTCTCATTCTTCTTCTCTCCTTCTCTCCTCCTTATTTAACCTTCTCCTTTTCTACTTCTCCAAGTCCTCCTCCTTCCTTTTGCTCTTCCTCTTCCTCTTCTCTTGTTCTTCTTCCTTCTCCTTCTCCTTGTCGTTCTGCTCCACCTATTCCTCTTCCCTTCCTTCTTCTCCTCTTCCTCTCCATATTCTTCTCTTTCTTTTTCTCCTTCTACTTTTTTCTCTATCTCACCCTCCCTCACTCCCTCCTACCCTTACCCTACCCTCCCTGATGCATTCACAGACTCTCCTCCAGTACTACTGGTCATTTGAATTTTGTCTTGCCAAGCTATGAAGACAAGGATGGTCTCCTGAGGCATCCCCTGTTACTGGTCTTTTCCATATGTCTTTTCAATTGTCCTTTCACTGTTTTACAGATTTCTTCTAAGATCATTTTACCCCACCCCACCTCCATGCCTTGATTTCTTCTGGTGGGAGTCTCCAGAGTTTCAAACTCACATCCTCTCTGATGGTGTTCTGCCTGAGAAACCACAAAATCTGGAGGCTAGAGTTAAATTTGATCATTGAGCTTGGGGCATTGTGCTATGTACCAAGTGCCTGGTCTCCAGTCATGCTGAAGTCCTTAAACCTGATGAAACCTAATGGGTCGTAATTTTCACCTACATGGGAAGGAAGGCATTTCCTCCGTATTTCTGGAACCCTGGCTCCTGGTGAATTTACCATACCCACAAGCACTCCCGCCCTGCAGTGGCTAATGGCTAGCAGTCACATACAAAATGACCAAAGGTTCTGATTTCAGGTTAGATAACTTCTAGTTACCTAGCAACAGCAAGATAACAAGCCCAATATATGAGAGGCTACTTGGCCCTACATCAGTCTCTCATTCTTTCTCTCTCTCTCTCTCTCTCTCTCTCTCTAACTTTTACAATCCTTACTCTCTGTAAACGTTTACCTCTTTCTCTAAGCGTTCAACTTTCTTACTCTCTAACTTGCTTTCTGTCTTTCCTTCTATGTCTTTCCCCATCTCTCCTTTTGGCCATAGCAAGTCTAACAATCTTTTTACTCTTTTTTTTTTTCTCCTTGCTGTCTAAAATAAAGCTCTAAAACATTAGACTGTCTATGTTTTTTAGGCCCAATATGGGATGCCAGAGACAAAGAATCTGGTACCATTGTCTTCCCCTAGTTCACCCCCATCCGTGTAGTTTCAGTGGATTTACACAGCCAGATGCACAATCAGGTATGCATGGTAATTATCCTTCACTCCTCCCATGTCAGCCTTCACAGAGCACAGAACCTTCTGCCGTCCATGTTCTCTCTCACTTCACCAACTTGCCCTACACCCACAGTTTCACACTGGACACTTAACATTACTACAAATTATTAAAATGTAACTGCATTTAAATTTAAAAATCATCTCCTCATTTGAGTTGGTAACAATCAATGCTTAACAGATATTTGTTAGTAGTGCTTACCTGTTGACATTGATACCATGAACTTCTTATTACTTCTGGTGCTATGTGATTTTTTTTTCAAGCAAGATGAGGACTTGAACAATTTCTGAAATCATGTCTTTGGACTCACAGCACTTACGTGATGTAGTTCTAGTTTCCCAGAGACTTCCAGTATCTGTGATGAGCCATGAACTTGGGACATCTGCAGCATGACCCAGAGTTTCATTGGGCTGAGCAGAGAGATCTCAAGATTTGATTGCTTTCTCTGTCCAAAGTATATATATACGATTAAATTACAACTGCATAGTGGTTTTTATTACTCTGTGTTATTATCATTTCAAATCCTCTTATTTCTTGGCTGAGTTGCTAAATGATACCTTGTTCTGTGAACCAGCTGCCATTTTTGTTCTAAAGCAATTTGATGGATCTTTTCAGCTTTCCTAGTTCCATTTACTGAGAAAGGTAGCTTCTCTCTGAGGTTATGGTCTCAGAAGTTGTTGGATGTTTCAAACCCTTCCCTGGAATGTCTGGGACTCTGCAAAAAAGGAATTAAGAATTTTGAAACAAAAGTGAGGAACTACTTGGTGTCTTCTTCTTGTCCTGTGAAAATTCTGAGATCCATTCTTACAACTGGAAATATTCAAACACATTAAAATTATTCTACAATGAGAAAATCAACTGCATTATAATCCTGATACTTACTGACACATGAGTTATAAGGATGTTCTTTATTAAAAAATCTTACACTCTTTATTTCGTTCTAGAAAACATTTTCCCCCTTTTAACAGCTGAAATATCTATTTTACTTCAATTTCATTTTTAAAAATCCGTATTATTTTAAAAATTTTAGTGGTAATTGTAATAAGTATCTATAAAGTGTTGCAGATGGATCATGCCCCCTCTTTATGTGGCTAATGGAAGGTTATTTTAAAAAATTCTTCCTAATGAACATCTATTCTTGTTGTTGTTTTTGTTGTTGTTGTTATTGATGTTGTTAGATGTTATTACTTGACTTCAGGAATGTTTAATGCTAATGAGGGTCTTATTGTTCTCCAGATGTCTCCTTTCACCCTCCCAATATATATAATATATATATATATATATATATATATATATTTATATATGTTTGTAAAAATGTGGTGAGTCCCTGTATGCACATTATCAAATGTTTCTGATTCAACTTGTGCACAAAGCAATCTACATTTTGTCTTTTTACATTGGTGTTCTTTTGCAGGGAAATGAAATACCAAAGCCTATCTGAAAGTAAGGATTTTTCAAAAGTCTCATTTCCTTGGGAATTCTAAATAAAAGTTTATATTCATTATGGAGAATGTATTATGAGCTTGTCAAGAGCATTTGAATATGAATTTCTTTCCTGTTATGTTTATTTTTCTTTGGTGATTTGAAGTGGAAGCTACTCACAGGAAAAAAAAAGAGAGGTATCTAAAACTACTTCTCATTATCTCACTTTCTTTAAATTGAGATTTCTGATGTTGAAGAGGAATGAAGTGAGTGTGCAGATTTTGTCCACATAACTCCTAAAAGAAAGAGCAATAGTCATGTTCCACAAACACATGTATTCAACACCCCAATTAAATTGCATGGGTACTGGCTGAATCTAAAGTCCCTGTAAATGAATGTGTGTGTGTGTCTGTGTGTGTGTGTGTGTGTGTGTGTGTGTGTGTGTGTGTGAATGTTTCCATGTGTGTGTGTGTCTGTGACTCAGTATATCTAGGTGTATATGTACATGTGTGTGTTAGGATTATATTGCTGTAAACAGACACACTTATCAATGCATGTTTTATTAGAAAACCATTTAATTGGGGCTGGCTTACAGGTTCAGAAGTTCAGTCCATTATCATCAAGGTAAGAATATGTCAGGATCCAGGCAGGCATGGTTCATTTGGAGCTGAGAGTTCTATAACTTCATCTGATAGCTGCTTGGAAATGAATAGCTTCCAGGCAGTAGGCAGAGGGCCTGAAAAGTCTGTTCCCACAAAACACCAAATGTGTTTTTGAGTGTTTATGTGAGTATTAGTATGGGTTTTATTGCCATGAAGTGTCACCAGGATCATAGTAAATCTTGAACACTTTGTAACTTCTTTTCAGAGGTTTACTCCATTATTGTCATGGCTGGAAACATGGTAGCCTTCAGACAGACAAAGTGCTGGAGAAGGAGATGAGTTTTAGGTCTTGATATACAGGAAGCATATGGAGACTGTGTCAAACTGGGGATTGCTTAAGGACAGCAGACCTCCAAGCCTACCACCACATTGTTACATTTCTTCCAACAAGATCACACCAACTCAACAAAGACACATCTCCATCAGTGTCCCAACTACTCCACCAATGTCACACCTCATGAAACTATTTCACACTTCCTGAGAGTGCCACACCTATTGGCACTATTTATTTGGGCCCATTAACATTATTCTTAAAACTGTTCAATGGACAAAAGGTAACTTTAATGAAAGAAATAAAGAATGTTTCAAAAAATAAACAGGAGTATGTATGTCTTGGTTACTGTTCTATGCTGTGAGAGACATCATGACCAAACAAACTTATAAGAGGAAACATTTAATTGTGGTCTTAAAGTTCCAGAGGGCAAGTCCAGGATATCATGGTAGACACCATGGCAACACAGAGGCAAAACATGTAGAGCAGTAGTTGAGAGCGAACAACTTATGATGGAGATGGCAGAGAGTAATGAAAGAGGGAGAGAGAGAGAGAGAGAGAGAGAGAGAGAGAGAGAGAGAGAGAGAGAGAGAGAGAGAGAGAGAGAAAGAGAGAAAGAGAGAGAGATAGAGAGAGTCTGATGGGTTTTTGATATTTCAAGGCTCTGTGACAAATCTCCTTTAATAATAAAACAACTCCTAATTCATTCTAAACAGCCCATCACCCGGAAAACTAACACATTTGAACGTGTGATCATCTGTGGCACACAATTATTCAAACGAATAAAGGAATGAAAAAGAAAATGATATCAACTAATAAGTGGCCATGACACTTGGTAGTATAGTTTATATCATTACTTTTCATTTCTCTCAGGTTAGGGTTATTTGCATAACATATTTCTGATCAGCAATCATTCTCAAATAATACAAAGGCATCCTAACCCCACCACACACACACACACACACACACACATTTCTACTTGATTAACGATATTGGCATTACTTATTTTTATGGAAACATATCCCTTATTCCTGATTTAGTTCAAATCGTGGGAAATGTTGATGTATAATTAATTCCTATTCATAATGGGATAATACAGAAGTCAACAATATTGAATCCATTGTTCCTTGGAGCTGAAGATTTTCCATCGATTTAGTAAAATATAAATATGATTTTAAAAGAAGGCAACACCCTGAAAAAGTCTTATTTTCATCTTTTCATTATTTACAGACCATTCTGTGGTATAAATAGGAATCTAGAGGAAGAAAGGTGTTTAAAGTCACTGACACACACACTTAACTTAGGTTTCCTTTGCACAGGAAGAAGATATATCAATCCTCTATATATGGAGAGTTTCTCCAGGACCATTAATATATAAAAGTCTTCAGGTCTCTAGGTTAAAACAACATTGCTTTTGCCTATAATTTATGCAAAGTAACCTCTTTTATACAGTTATCATATTGATGTGTGTATGCATACAGAATTATACAGGTAAGTCCAGAGGATAGGGAAGGGTATACTGTTTTTTGCTACTTCACTCCCTAATTTTCCCCTTGTGACAGGGTTTCTTGCTGAGCTAGGAGTGAGGCTGACATTCAGGAAGCCACAGTCATTCTTCTGTCTCTGCCACTCCAATTCCTAAGCACTGGTGTTTAGGTGAATGTTTGACCAAACACTTGGCTTTACCACTGGGCCATCTCCCTAGATTCTTCTTTATTTTAAATAACCTCTGGATGACTTTTGCCCTCAATGTAATGAAACTGCTCTATAAGAATTTGTTATTTAGAAGATGGCAATATAAGTGGTCTGTGTGTGTTCAGTACATGGTATATTAAGAACTACTTTCCTTAATACCTTGAGAATTGCATACAAATATTTTGATGGAATTTAATTTCCAATTATTTTAGTAACTCCTCCCAGAACAAAACCTGGCCCACTCCCACCTAACTCCTCCTGCCAACTTCATATCTCGTCTTCTCCCCTTTGTTACAACCCATTCAAATCATTTGTGTTTCCCATAAACTCTTAGACATCTGGCTACCAGTAGAGCATGAACAATCTATAACCTTCAAAGTCAATGCCTTTGATGAAAACTTACTATTCATCCTTCATCAACTGTCTATACCTTATCAGATAGCGATAAGGGATAGTGAGCCTTCCCATTCAGTGATGGAAGACAGAATGTCCTGATTTTGTGCAGAAAGACACAGTTTTTCTCTTACCTCTGTGCCTTACAAGATTTTCATTCTCTTCCTTGAGGATTTCTAAGTTTCAGCTCCTCTACTTCTTGCCTCTTTCTGTGAGTATTTGTGAATATGCATGTGTGTCTATATTACAGATGTCTCAGTATATATACAACTCAACTCATAGTGGGATTTTGCAATTAACTGCTGGCACTATCTCACACTAGACCATATTCCTTAATGCAGACTTGGTGTGGGTAAGTACCAGAAAGGAACTGGAGATTGCTAGATATCTTCAGAGTTAGTTGTAGTATAGGTGAAGTTTAGACTTCTGACCTTACATTCTGGCTAGCCCCTATGGGTTTAAGATGCATGGATAAGGGATCAAGATCCTGAACTTGGATTGCATTTTTCTCCTTTTTGAACAAAACAGAGATATACTTGAAGAGATAGATGGATCTTATCACTTTGTTTCAAATAAAGAATTCTGTGGTTAAATTGTTTTGAAATGTCAGTCATGGGTCTTAGATGAAGGCTTTGGTCCACAGTACAATGTTCATAGGTAGTACAATATGCACTCTGAAAAGTGATTGGAACCTGAGGGCTTTAATCAATGAGTTAATCAACCAATGGATATACAAGGAATGGGTAAGAAACTTGTAAATGAACGCGGTCATTTGGACATGTCTTCAAAGCTGTTTATTGTCTTTGGTCCCTTCTTGTGTTAATGCTGACTAGCTGCCAATAATTTGAACAATTGTGCTGCTTCATGCCCCTTTCATATTCATGTGATCATGGATCCTTCTTTCATTTGTGATAGTCACATGTCAGGTTCAGAGGAAACATTGCTTAATTCTTTAATTTTTTTTTCTAGAAACGGCATGCTAAGTGTAGAACCAATGTTACCTAGTTGTTGTAGTTGGAATATTCAGCCATGGTATCTGTTGTCTTTGAGACTCAAGAACTTTGCTGCTACCCACACCACTGGTCTTTCTTCTGAATTCACTATTGTATTTTAGTAGATTTCAATATCATATGAAGAACCAGAAAATGAGTGAAAAATGACAGTGGTGAAATATGTTTAGAATCATTAAATTACACACTTAAAAATAAATAAATCAATGGATTTATTTAGTATATAAATCAAACTCCAATAAAACTTCTGAAAAGGCTTAACCAAATGTGATGCTTCTCATGTGAGTTGTTATTTGTCATAGCACCTGTGATTTAGCTGTTAATAGTACTGGGTTTTATTACTTATGAATCAGACACCAATACATCCATGAAGGGGTTACACTCCATTCCCTCAGGAGAAAGAAATCAATTAAAAGTCATTGGATTAATTGATGAGAATTTTTCTGGTCAAAGCTGAGTTGGCAGGAAGTTGGACAGACTGGGGTGTCTCCCAGAAAGTGTAACACAAATTAGAATGTAGGTGTTGTGAGGCTATAAGGCATATTCACTACTTGTCACCTATTATTGAGTATTCTTGCTGTTGGAGGTACTTACCCTTCACTTCTGCCATGGAGGGAAGTGGGTCTACACCTAGGCAGAATGAGGAGATTGTGATGAGTAATGTTTGTGTGGGTTATGGAGCAGGATAAACCTTAATGTGCTGGGATTTTATTTATCTCCAACTTGACAATCTAGCGTCACCTTAGGAGAGAGAACAATTGAAGAATTGTCTCTATTCACTTGGTTTTTGGGTAAGTCTATGGGACATTTTCTTCATTGATGGTCGATGTGTGAGGGTAGGCAACTGTGGGTAAGCTCATCAGTAGTCATTTATAAAAGGAAAGCTTTTACTCTGTATTTAAAATAAAATATTCGATCAAGCCACATGATTTTTGGTGGTTTGAATAAGAATATACACTATAGATTCATATATATGGATATTTAGTCACCAGGGATTGGCAGTGTGTTTAAGGATTAGAAGGAATGAGAGAAGATGTGGCTTCATTGGAGGAAGTGGTTGTGTCAATAAGGGTGGTCTTTGAGGTTTCAAGAAACCAATGTAATGGCAGAATATCTTTTTCTGTCTAAGGATCAATAGTTCTCTATTGCTACAGTGCTGCGGTCACTGACTTGATGTTTGACTAAACTTCTGTAAGTGTAATCAAGCCCCCAGTTAATGCTTTGTTTCATAATAGTTGTTTTATCCATGATGTCTCTTCACAGCAATAGAACAATGACTAAGATAGGGTCAAGCAATAAGCACTCTTTCCTGGTAATGCTTCAAGTTCCTGTTTTGCCTTCCTTGGTAATAGTCTGTAACATGTAAGCTAATAACCCTTATATTCCCAAGTTATGTTTGATGTTAGTATTCTTCAGTGTGAGAAAGAAGCAAACTAGAACAATTGCATGTCATTATATACATGAGAATATCTTACCTTTAAATTAAAATAAAATATCTACACATTATTTGTCCTTATAGGATAAGTGACAGTGGTAGTATTAGATATTTTGTTCCTCTAAGAAATTGTCTTACTTAAGGTTTCTATTGTTGTAAGAACATACCATGTCCAAAGCGCTAATTCCATAGCAAAAGTTTTATTCAGCTTATATTCCACATTGCTGTTCATCATCAAAGTAGTTTGGAAAGAAACTGAAACAACACAGGTTCCTGGAGCCAGAAGCTCATGCATAGGCCATGGAGTGGTGATGCTTATTGACATGCTCCTTAAGTCTTGCTTCCATAAGGAGCACAAGACTACCACCACAAGGGTGTCCCCACCCACAATGAACTGGGTCCTCTCCCACCAATTAAGAAAATTCCTAAAAGCTTGATCTTAATGAGGCATTTTCTCAACTGAGGCTCCTCCTCTTGCAAGACTCTAGATCTTTTCAAGTTGCTATGAAACCAGTATGGCACTCTGAATGTAGTTGGCCTATAAGGAGGTGTGGCCTTGTAGGAGTGGGTGTGGCCTTTTTGGAGGAAGCATATCACTGTGAGGCTTTAAAGCTCTGCTCAGTGTGGAAGACAACATCCCTGCATGCAGAAGACTCTAAGCTTCCTCTCCACCACTACATATGCCCAGACACTTGCATGTTCACTTCCTTGATGATAGTGGACTGAACCTCTGAAACTGCAATGAAATGTTGAAAAGCCCTAATGAAATGTTTCTAATGAGTTGTCTTAGTCATAGTGATTTTTCACAGCATTGAAACCCTAATTAAGACATCCAGCTAGCATAGAAACTCTCCCAGATATCAAAATTAATCAACAATAAAGAGTATTTTCAAGTCATTTGGCATTCAAACTTATTCTAGAGAAAAAACACAAATGATTGAGTCCATGACAAGCCTGACTAAAAACAAAAACAAAAAACAATACAAAAACAAACAAACAAAAAACAAACAAACAAACAAAACAAAAACAAACCAAAAAACCTACAACAACAATAAAACCAACCAAACAAACAAACAAAAGAAACACTCAGAGTGCATATGGGACCCATTAAGACCCCCATGAAGCACAGGGGCTACTCAGGAGTAGTGACCAACATATTGGGCAACCTCATAGAGTTTGAAACCCATGAGAACTGGCATAGAAAAGAGATCAGCACATATGCATTGAGTACACCTTCACTGTTTTATGAGAAAGAGGTCACACATAAATTTGAGACAGGAATTTCCAGGGAATAGACAGGCTGAAAAGGTACATAGGTATGTTGGGAGTCAGATGTTTGGAGGAGAGCCAGGGGAACAGGCCAGTGGTGAGCTTTTTGATGGTCATCTGGGGCACTCAACAGAGACCTCCAAAAGATCACAGGATTCATCCCAGGCAAAGATTGCACAGGGAAAGAACTCAGGATCCACGCCCTACCATATATTATCTCACAGTTTATTCATTTTCTCTTTTAAATTACTCTTTGATCTGATCAGCTGGCTATTTGTTAAGAAACCAAAGAACCTAATGTGGATATGCCCAATTTTAACTATTTGCACAAAATTTCTATTCTTCCTGGGTCTCCTGCTTCACATTTTGAGAACTTCATCTTAGAATTCATTTGTCCCTCAGTGTCCTCTAGTCCTTTGTGTGTCCTTTATTGTTTTTAAAGGTCACCATCAATTTAATCTTTCTTAACTTCTACCTGGTCTCTTTTCTGCATGTTAATATTGGATTTCTTAAAAAGATATCTCAATGGGAATAGATGACCATGTTGTCAAGAGCACTACTGTACCGCAAAAAAACTGGATTTGTTTTCTTGAATTCATATCCAATGGTTAACAATCAGCTTTAATGCCAGCTCCATGGGATCTGACAACTCATGTCTCTGTGGTCACCTATACTCTCAAGCTCATGCCCTACTCCCACCCATATAAATAAAGATAATAAATCTTAAAATGAGAGACAAGTTTCATTTGGTTTCATTATTCAAATGAAACCTTATTTTGTCTGATTTCTGAATCTCTTTGGATCAGTTTTCTGGGTTGCACTTTGTGTAACAAGGCCACATTCCTTTTATCTATCACTCTTTCCCCAACTTGTTGTTTCTCCCTCAGACTTCATACCAGAGATTCTATCTATGTCCTGTCTTTCTCTGCTTCTTCCTAAAAATCCATTTTTTGCTGCCATCCCTGCTCCTCTAAGTCATATCTCCAATTCCTTGCTCACTATGCAGACCACAGAATCTAAGTCCTGTCCATTTTAGCCTGTGTGATATTAGATGTATGCACTGTTCACAGCCTGCGTTGCAACTTTCATCTTCCTTTGATGTTCTTTCTACCATAGTCCATCTCTTCCAAAAAAGTGTTCACTAAAAGCATGTCATGTCACACGTATTAATTTTTAGAACAAAACAAATTTTATTGACAAAGATACTGAGGTTGTCAAAGACCCATAGGTACCCAACACAGGAAAACAAACATTTTTTTTCAATCCTATAAGTTTACATTTCTGTACTTTGTGATTTTTTTTCAATTTAAGTGATATTTGACACCAGAGTATAGACATAGATATGGAGGTCACCGAGAAATTTGATAAAGTACACAGTAGGATTGGCTAGAACTTTGTAAACAACCTTTCCGAACTTTTTGGATCCATCATCTCTGGTGTACTGCACCCAGGAACCTATTAAGAAGTCATTGTCATCACCTGATCTCGCCTCAGCCAGAGGGGTCTCTGGAATGATGTGGAGGTTACCTTCCTTGTAGTCATCCAGGAGCTGATAGACGTAGAGGACCGGATCCTTCTTGTAGGAAATGTAAAAATAGTCCTGTAAGAATGGCACCTGGGCTAGCACCATCCCACTCCAGTTGTCCTCAGAGCCATCTTTCCCCTCAAATTTGTGTTGTACCTCTCTGCCAACCAGTGCGCCTGCGAGGTGGACATCCCTCACCTGAGGAAAAACTACTTTGTGAGGCAAGACCTTAAGATTTAAAATCCTCTCATCGCTGTGGAGCTCCTGTCCGTAGACACTGTCAATTCCGTCATACTTCACCAAATAAAGAGAAGGGTTTGTTGGCAGTTGACCTAGAATGATGGCCTTCCAATGGGTGACAGGCTCATTACCTTCCTTCCACCCGTGAGAAATTCTGCAGCCAACAATATTCCCCAGGGCCTGGGAAGAAGGCTTCCTCCTACTCTTCTTCTTGAGTGATGTCATGCTCAGACTCCTCAGATGTATTGTCTTCTACCTGGCTGTAGACCTGTTGTGGTAGATCACACTGTCTTGTGGCTTCCATTCCCTTCAAATATCATACTTGCTCATTGCCTGGGACTGAAGATCTTGCCCGTTTACGCCAGACACAATGCTGTTGCCTCTGTCATATATATGAATTCCTGATGGGCAATGGTTATGGGTTGGGAGTGAATGCTGGACCAAGACTCTTCTCTACGAGAACTTCTGAGCAGGTGAAGAAGACTATGCTAAACAGATTTGAGCTCCTAAAATTAATTTTATAAAAATAAGAAGTTAATAAGTCAGCCATGGTGGTACATGCATTTAATCCCAGAACTCAGAAGGCAAGGACAGGCAGATTTCTAAATTAGAGACCAGCCTGGTCTACAAAGTGAGTTCCAGGGCAGTCAGTGCTATAGAGAGGAACCCTGTCTCAACAACAAACAACAACAACAACATCAAGTAAAAGAAAACAAACGAAAATCAAACGAAAAACAAACAAAACAGAAATACAAACAAAAAATAACAAAACAAACAATCAAATGGAGAAGTTAATAGGAAGTGGTAGTGACCCATAACTTTAATCATAGTACTCAAGAGGCAGAGTGAGGCAGACCTTAGTGAGAGAAAGACAAGTCTGGTCTACACAGTGATTTTCCTGACAGCCAAATCTAAACATACAGAAACTCAAATAAAATTAACCAAGCAAGCAAACAAACAAACAAAGAAACAAAGAAACAAGGGAAACAAGGAAATAAAAATAGTGTAATTAACAAGTAATTCTCTAGAGCTCAGAATAACATACTCAGATCAACATTTATTTCTTCAGACCTGAGTAAATTTGTCTCTGATGAGGATCCTCTCCTTGAATTTCTATGTCAATTTAGGTGGTGCTATGACAATTACCCCCAATGATCAAGAAGAAGAGAAAAAAAAAAAAAGGCCAGAGGGGTCACCATGATTCTCTTGTAAGCGTAAGCTCTGAGCTAAGTTCTTGCATTCACAAATATCTTCCCAGGGACACAGCACACCACTGTCCTTCTTTATTGTTTCTCCTGACCCAGCTTCAGAATTATTCGATGAAGCCATTGCATCACTGAACTCAAGAACAACTCAAAAAGTCGAGGCAATATCAGCCTTTTAGAACTAATAACTTCTAACATGCACATGGACAAACAGGAGCTTTGGTATTTTAGTGGAATTGTGATCTAGATATGGTTAGCAAGGATAATAAATTCAGGAGATAAACTAACCTAGACCATTCATCTCCCTTGCTAATAAACATGGGGAAAGTAAAATGTACAGTAACTCACTGTAGGAGAGAAAATTTTTAGCTTTCTGTAGCTATGAGGGTCCCAATTATTTCATAAATGTACTTACCCATAGAAAAATATCCTAGTCGTCAAGATCTCCTGATAGAGACCAGGCACCAAAAGCCTGTGGGAAAAAATGACCTGGCTTTGACACACCACTGTGAAGATAGTGAACTCACCTTGAATGGATTCTAGCGCCTCCAAGTGGAATAGATGCGCAACCTCCAGCCAGTGCTCTGTGACATCACCCTAGTTCAGCTTACATCACAGAACCCCTCTCAGGCTGGTTCCTTCCCTAGTTACACTCAGAAACATTCAGCATCTCGAATTTACCTTTTCATATGGCCTCCTAGAAATAATAAATGAAATCCCAACTGAAAGGCCTGATGATCTGAGTAATATTCTGCCAAAGATTTACACCCTTGCATGGTTTTTATTGTTTGGTTGTTGAATTTTTATTTATTTGTTTGGTTTGTGTTTTGTTTTGTTTCATTTTTGTTTTTATTTTCGTTCTGAGAAAGTCTTCGGTTTCTGCCTTGACAACATCCATGGTGGTTATTTTTCATGTTCCAACCTTTCCCTTGGTTATCTTTAAGCTGTGCTTCTTATCATAAATATTGCCAGATTCTTTGAGGCAGCACACTGGATAGCACACCAATTTTCACTTTATGAAAACCCACAGTTAGAGGAGGACTATTTTTATGCAAACAAACCTGGAATTTGACAGGGATAAATGACATGTATTGAAACCAATGGCAATCATGAATTATGGATTCTTTGGAAAGTAAGAGGACAACATAGATCTTGGGCATGCTTACAAAGTTGTGATAAAATTAAAAAAAAAAACCTGATATCTCCCAGTCATATTTTAAAGGTTTTTAAAATTTACCAGCACTTCTGATTATAAGTAATTTCATAGATTAAATGCAGTAAAACAGGATGAAATAGATGAGGTAATTTTACTTTTGAAATATGTGTAGACAGAATACTGGACACAGGTATGTATAAAATTTACTTACAAATTAGAGGACACTTTAATTGTTCATGGCACATAGATCTTCAGTTCTTCAAAAAAAATCGTTTTCAGTACATTCCACGGTCCCCACCACACCCTGTACATCATCTTCATAGAATATGACACTATCCATAGAGAGCTAGATCCTTCAACAACAGTCATAAAAAAAATCATTCCTTAAGGTGTGGCCACAGGCCAATGTGATGGAGGATCTTTATCTGAGATTCTATCTTCCCAGGTTGATTTAAGTTCACAAAAAAAAAAAATCTAAGAAGGACCACTACATATCCATATCATCAATATTGATTGCCTCACTGTATGAAACATACATGCTATGGAGTGATTTAAAATGTCAACTACTGGATGAATGCCTTAAAAATGAGAGACAGAAGGAGAGAGAGAGAGAGAGAGAGAGAGAGAGAGAGAGAGAGAGAGAGAGAGAGAGAGAGAGAGAGAGAGAAATATATTTCTCATCTATGTGTATTAGTGCAGCGCTTTGTTTTCAAAAAATGGATGGAATGGTTAAATACTATATATTAGGTTAGACAAGTAAAACTCAAAATGACTATTGTAAAAATATAAATTTAATAAGGGACATTAAAAAATAGGAGGTATTTTGGAAGAGTAAGCGCAGCAGGAGGGGGGAGATCTGATAGCAATGGAGGATAGTGGGGAGGATGAAGATGGTAAAAGGACACTGTAAACCTGTGCAAAGGGTCACAGAAAAGGCCTGCGACTTGTACACTTAAAAAAAAAACACTGGTATAAAGTAACAGAGTCCAAATAATATTTTGATTAATTTGGGGATTATAGCTTCAAGACACTAAAAAATATATTTGTATTTTTCAACTCACTTGTGGTTCTTGCTATGTTGAACATGATATGGGTGACAGGATATGGTAAGGTGCTTCAAAGTTTGTGTATCATTTATCATCAAATGCACATGTCACTCAGTGAGCTGCAAGGCTATCACAGGGAAGGAGGTATCTAAAGATCTTAAGTGTACATGACGTAGGGAGAATAATGCCCCCACACTACTATAGATGTTGAAATAATCACATGTTTTTCCCAAAAATAATTTTCTGAAGATTAATCCCCAGGTGTGAATTTTAAATAACTGCCCTAAAGTCTGGATTTAAGATTCCTTGAGAATCTTCCAAAACAAAAGGAAATGAAGAATCTTGGTGCTGTAATTGGAGAAACAAGAGAAAAGCAAACAAGAATTCATCACATAAAAACAGACAGAAGAAGTAGGAATAAAGACATATTTAGGCAAGATGAATAGTGAAGTAGAGATTAGAGCAAGCAGAAAGGACTGAGGAGATAGCTCACTGCTTAGGCCCACTGATTGCTTTTGCACAGGACCAGGGTTCAATTTCTAACACCCACATGGTTGTTCACAACCACCTGCAATTCTAGTTCTAGACGATCTGATGACCTCTTTGGACAACACACACACACGCACACACACATATACTCACCCACAGAGAAAAAAAATATTTTAGAAAACAATTATACAAACAAAAAGGAGTCAAGTATAGTTTTATTCCCCTTTAATACCAGCACTCAGAATCAGGCTAAACTCTGTAAGTTGAATGACTGCCTAGCTAATAGGTGTGTTTTCAGAATTTTATTTTTCTCTTCTTTTTCTTTTTTTTCTTTTTCTTTTTTTTTTTTTTTGTATTTTAGGACTATTTCAGTATTTGTTTAAAGATTCTAGATTTTTTTTTCTTTTGATTTACTTTTTCTAATGTTTTAGGCTTTTTTCGGGCTTTTTAGTATTTTACAGTTTTCAGGTTTTTTTTTTTTTTAGAGGGGGGGGTGTGTGGGAGGGTAAAGCCCTTTGTGTTATTTAGAGTTTTAGGGTTTTAATGGTTTTAAATTTGGTAGGTTTTTTGTCCTTATAAGTTTTTTGTTTGCTTGTTTGTTTGTTTGTTTTGGGTAGGGTTGAGGTTTATTTTTATTTTATTTATTTATTTATTTATTCATTTATTTATTTATTTATTTAAGGTATTTCAGGGTTTTAGGGCTTTTTAGTGTTTATAAATAATTTTAGGAGAATTGTAATTTTTGTGTGATTTTGTTCTTCTTGTTGTTGTGTTTTGTTTTGTTTTTGTTTCTTTTTATACTTTTAGTGTTTTATAGGGTTTTAGGATTTTGTAAGGGTTTTTTGTTTTCTTGTGTGTGTGTTTGCTTTTTTTTATAGGCTTAGGATTATTTTTTTATCTTAGGATTTTAGTTAATGTTTCAGGGTTTTGTAGGTATTTTGGGGGAGGGTAGGATTGATTTTATAGTCTCAGGATTTTACTTAGGGTTTCAGGGTATTGTAGGTTTTTTGTTGTTGTTGTTTGTTTGTTTGTATGTTTGTTTTTTTGTTTTGCTTTTTAAAGCGGGTTTTCAAGGATTTTATTTTGAGTTTCAGAGTTTTGATGTGTTTTTAGAACTTTTTAAAGGAACTTTTTTTTAGGGTTTTACAGTTCTTGTGGGTCTTTTTACTGTTGTTGAGTGAGTTGCCAGGTCACTGCATTGCAATGTAAGCCTGGTCCCAGCAACTTTTCTCATAACACTTGTACAGTACTGCTTTTCAACTTGGCTTTGTTACAAGGTTTAATGAGTGTCTTGGTCTGAATAAGACAACCTCACGTAGGCTTATATGCTTGACTGCTTGATTCCCTGGTTAATGGAAGTGTTTGGGAAGGATTAGGAGGTGTGGCCTTGTTGGAACAGGTGTGATCACTCCTAGTAAGGAGTGATCTTTAAGGTTTCAAAGTCCATACCAGGACTTTGAAACTATGTCTCTGTCTCTGTCTCTGTTTCTCTCTGTCTCTCTCTCTCTCTGTCTCTCTCTCTCTCTCTCTGTCTGTCTCTCTCTCTCTCTGTCTCTCTCTGTCTCTCCCCCTCACTCTCTCTCCTGGCTGCTTTCAGATCAGGATTCGAAGCTCTCAGCTACCTCTCCTCCACCATGCCTGTCTGCTTCCCACCATGATGATAATGGACTAACCCTTTCAAACTGTGAGCAAGCCCCCAAATAAATGTTTTCTTTTATAAAAAAAAAAAGAATTTTAGGGTATTTCTTTATTTTTTAGTTTTGTTTTGTTTTTTAATTTAATTAAGGAATTTTTAAAAATTGTTTTAAGCATTTTTTTAATAAGGTTTGGAAAATGATTTTCTTTTCCAGTGTTTTTGGCGATTTTTTAAGGCAGAAGAATTTGTAGTTGTTGGGGTGGTGGTTTTGTATCTTTTCATTTTCTTTTTTTTTTTTAATTGTTTTTTTATTGTCTCATTAGGGATCTAGACTTGTAGAGTTTTTGGATTTTTTTTTTTAGGGTTTTATAATTTTTTAGGGTCTTTTTAGAGTTCTTGTGTTTTCTTATTTATAGAATTTTAGGGTTTTAAAAATGTTAATTAAGAATTTAAAAAATAGCTTTTTTGGGTCATTTAGTGTTTGTTTAATAATTTTAGGGTTTTTTAGGGTTTTAGGTTTTGCTTTATTGTTTTAGGGTTTTTTTTACGGTTTTTAAATGATTTTAGGGTTGTTCTCAGTGTATTTGGCAAGATTTTTTTTTTAAGGCTTAGTGTGGCTATTGTTCTTTCCTTGTTTGTTTGTTTGTGGTAATTATTTTATGGTTTTTTGGGTCTTTGTAGAGATCTAGAATTTTTTTGTTGATTTTTTTTGTTTGTTTTTTTTTCTTTAGGGTTTTAGGTTCTTTTAGTTTTATTTTTTCAAAAATTTTATGTTTTTGTTTGTTTGTTTGTTTGTTTGTTTTAGGGTTTTTATTGTTTATTTAAAGCTTCAAGTTTATTTTCTTTTCTCTTCTTTTTTCTTTTTTCTTTTTTAGAGTTTTTAGGGTCTTTAAGGTTCTGTCTCTAAGAACATAGAAACTGAACCTATTGCTTTTAGATTATTTATAAAATGTATTCCATTCTGAAAACAAGAAACACTATAAAGTCATGTTTGTTCATTTGCGTGTATGTCCCCAGGAGCTATAGATTATGTGTGCCTAATACAGAGCTCTAAATATGTCCTGATCATACAGATTTAATTGTCACATCATGAAAGTTCAAGAACTATACTATAAAGCTATATCTATGTATCCTAGTTTATTCATCTTTCAAACAAATATAGTAGATATGTCACAGAGAGCAGAATTTATTGATCATGATTTCGAAAAAGGACCTCAAAAGTCATTAAATCAAGTATCTTATACTAGCCAAACTCTACCCATCTATCCAGTTCACTCCTGTAAGAATAATTGCACCTGGGTTTTGGTTAATTCTTATTAAATTCTCCAGTTAAAAAGGGTCTTTATTAGCCCCCTTCCAGCTTAGTGAAAAACTCCATTCACTCTCCTTCTGAAAGCAAAAGCATTTTTCTTTCACAGACTATGTTAATTTTACAACATTTGCCCCTGGATGGTTTCCATTTCCACAGTTGTGTTTGCCATGACTCAATATTTCATCTCTCTTCAGACAACTCCTCTCATATACCACAGGATAATACACAAAGGCTCATTTGTGAGTCATGCCAAGAAAGCGGAATGAACTTGGGGGATACAGAAGAGGGAAAGACACAAGAGCAACAGAAGTATCATTAAGCTGGATACTACTCTAGAATACTGCATGCTATTCATGTATCCTGGGGATCCAGAAATTCATCTAGACTGGACCCTATTTATCCATTGGTAGGATGTAGTCTGAAGCTTAGCCTATTAACTGGCAGCTCCCAAAGCTTTGAACTGATCCAATGATTGTTATCTTCCACACAATACCCAGTAGTATCCAAGCTACATTCCCTGTCACAGGCAAAAGCCCGGAAAAAGAAAAGAAAGCACTGTACTGTGTGCTAGGGTAGTGTTCATAGTGTCAATCTGCACTGAATCTATTACCACAACTGCAAAGGTATGTGGCACAGGCAATCCAAGGATCACCATGCTTCCCATTTTATCTCTCCAGTCTATATATCCTCTCCCAACTCTACACACTATGCTCCTATTCCTAGGGATCATTTAGAGGTCTCATAAATACCACCATGTATAACCCCGGAAGATGAGAGATGTTTGAAGCACATCAATAGATTTTAAGTCTGACAATTGTTGATGTCATCAAAACAATTTTCTGAGGTGTGCTGTGCTTTTGTCAAACGATGGGGCTAGAATGGCCCTGCCAAGATCTAAAGCAGAAATACTAGTTTTTTGTTTGTTTGTATGTTTTTCTATTATTATATTGGAACATGTCATCATCAATTGCACTTCCTCAGTCTAAAATAACAGGTGATACTTATAGTTATTTGCTGCCATCTCTAAAGTCTGGGCAAGGCAACTCCTGTGATTCTCCAAGCCTTGCTTCTTACCAGTTCTGGGCTATATGCTGTCAGGATAATGTTCTAAACAGGGAACTCTATGGATATCCAGATTTCAATAGTTTTCCCTTCAAAATTATAGTAAAAAAATTCCAATTGTACATTTATTTTAGTATTTCTGGTCAACAATTTCCTACTGAAGTGACAGCAATATTTACTATTTTTATATCTTTATACTAACATTATATTTCTGTTTGATTTGTAGGGGACAGGTTTATTTGAGACAGTCCTACATTACTCATGCTGACCTCAAACTTGCTATATAGCTATGGACAGTCAAAGGCCTTGATCCTCTTGCATTCAACTGCCAAGTGCTGGGATTACAGATTACAGTATCATAGCTATTAAAAGATTTTCTATGACTGATAAAAGAGGTGAGGATTTGACTTTAGGATCAGTATTTTTCTAATTGTAGTCATAGTTTACATTGAATAGAGTCATTATGTGAAAGGCAACAGAGATTCTGGTCTTTCAGATTTCTACTCATTAGTAGATCAGTTAATACATTTAAATATCTGCTAAAAATGTCATGGCCTACAGGAGAACAGTAGTTTAAGATCTTGCCTAGCGAGGTTTCTGATTTTAAGAGATTCAGAAAATAGGAGTAGATTTATGAGTTTAACATGAATGAGCATGTCTTATCTAATTTGCCAATGTTATACATAATAATACAAAACATGCATTTTAAGTTTTTAGAATTATTTTCCTAAAAACATATATATTTATGACCAAATGAGCTAGAATTACTCATAACAAATATTTAATATTATAAAAAGCCTAAATTTTTTTGAAATAAAATGAAACTGATTCTCTTGAATTTATTGTAGTCTGTTATTTTGATAAGTTTTTCTGAGGTTTTTAGAGATCTAAAGACAAAATATTCAGTGTATGTTTTTATGATAATTTTCAAGTAAGTTAGTATACTGAGACTAGGATGGTAAGCCCAATGCCAACACTACAAAGAGGTTCTAGCTTTTGGTATGTAAATGACTACAGTGTTTTTTGCCATGCTATGAAAGGTTTAAAAATTGCCTTCATTTGGAGTATTTATTTATTTTTTATCTTTAGTCCCTATCTGTTTCCTGAACTGACTCAAAATGGCAGCTCCCTCCACGTTGTTCTCATGCAGGAAATGATCTCCTGTTTATTTCAAATTGAATACCCCCCAAACAATTAACCAACCAAAAAAAAAATGGTTAATATGGTAATTGCCTCAGATCTTACTTGGAAACCATTTGATGACTACAATGATTGTTACATTAACGGGGAGACGATCTAAAATAGTTTGGTGATATTATTACACAGGATTATTTTGCCATGGTTGTTAGGAAAGTTGTTTCCATACACTTTTTTTTTTTTTTTTTTTTTTTTTTTTTACTAAATAGGGACTAAGTTTAGGATTTTAAAACTACTTTGCTAGTTTGATTTGGTTTTCTAAAATTAACGACAGAGTCCAGATGACAACAGTAAGTAATCTTTCTCTATCTTTCAACTATACCTGAGGCTGACATATTGTAAAAACTGGTAATCCTCTCTTCATCTCTCAGCAAATGTCTGTCTCTTGGAAATTTATGATCTCGTCTCCATTAAAATTCTTAGTGGTTTTCATTGGTATAGTATGTGACCATACCTCTCTGATTTACAATTCAGTAGGACTTGAACAGAACCAAGGATAGTTAGATAATGAGACTTAATTTAGTTTCAAGTGTCGAACACAAGGTTAGTTTCTCCATTCCTAATTGATACATAGGTATACGAGGTTAATTATAAAGTTACTTACTATACCAACCACTTGTTTTTCTTGTTCTTTATCGAATTTCTCTACACCCACATACAACTTCTGAAACATATTTTTATACTGCTCATATAATTTGTTGTTGATCATGACCCTGTAAAGCAAAGTAATGAAAGCAGTCAAATTTATACAAATAGGAAAAGAACGCTCAAAAAAATTAAATTGTTCTTTTCATACTATAAAAAGAAAAATAGCAGTAAAAAATCATCTAATGGGAAGTAATTGCAGATTTTTTTTCTAAGAGATTATCAGAGAAGTTTTATTTTATGTTTTAGATTTTCAAAATTAAAGTTTACAGACAGACAGATAGATAGATAGATAGATGATAGATAGATAGAAAATAGAGAGGTAGATAGATGATAGATAGATAGATAGATAGATAGATAGATAGATAGATAGATAGATAGATAGATAGATAGATAGATAGATAGATAGATAGGTAATCTTTTTTAGTAAATTAATTGTATTTCAAAGTAGGGTTTTATTCTGTTCTACCAAATAGAAAGTCTAATTTTTTTTTCCTATATTGACTCAGTTAAGACTTAGTGTAAAACATAATTCAATTAAAATATACAAATTGCCTGATTATGTAACTGATTTTTTCTATACTGTTAAACATAATAAACCATAAAGTACATTTCTAAAACTTTGTGCAATACTTCCGTATTTCCACAACAAATGTAAATCAAAATTTAAAGTCTCATTAACATTTACTTAAAGTAGAAAATACTTTTCTGTTACTCGCACCAAGCAAGTGAAAGATCTGTGTGACAAGAACTTCAAGTCTCTGAAGAAAGAAATTGAAAATCTCAGAAAATGGAAAGACCTACCATGCTCATAGATTGGCACGATTAATTCAGTAAAAATGGTGATCTTACCAAAAGCAATCTATAAATTCAGTGAAATCACAATCAAAATTCAAGCTCAATTATTCATAAAGATAGAAAGAACAATTTACAAAATCATCTGAAATAAAAAAAAAAATCCAGGATATTGAAAAACTATTCTCAACAATAAAAGAAGTACAGGGGGAAACATCCTCGACCTCAAGCTGTAGAATAGAGCAATAGAGATAAAAATATATGCAAATGATACAAAGACAATGACTTTATTAAATACACAGGCAAATGGAAGGATATAAAATATATCATCCTGTGTGAGGTAACCCAATCCCAAAATTACAAACATGGTACACACTCATTGATAAAGGGATACTATTCTAAAAATTCAGAATATCCAAAATGTAATTCACAGACCACATGAAGCTCAAGCAGAAGGAAGATGAGAGTGTGGGTGTTTCAATCCCTCTTAGAATGGGGAACAAAATACTCCTTGGAAAATAATATGGAGACAAAGTGCAGAGCAGAGACTGAAGGAATAACTATCCATTGTTTGCCCAACCTGTGGATCCATCCCATATACAGACACCAAACCCAGTCACTATTGTGGATACCAACACTTGCTTGCTGACAGGAGCCAAATATGGCTATCTCCTGAGAAGCTCAGCCATTTCTTGGCAAGAAAAGAGGCTGATGCTCACAGACAAATATCAGACTGATCATGGGGTTCCCAGTAGACAAGATACAGGAAGAACTGAAGGAGCTGAATGGGTTTGCAACCTTATAGGAATAACAACAATATGAACCAACCAGACTGTCCAGAGCACCCAGGGACTAAGCACCAACCCATGGTTCCAGCTGCATATATAGCAGAGTATGACCTTGTCAGACATCTGTGGGAGGAGAGGTTCTTGGTCCTGTGAAGGCTTGATTCCCCAGTGTAGGCATGTACCAGGGTGGGGAGGGTAAAATTGAAAGATGGAGGAGACCCTCATAAAAACACAGAGAGGGTAAATGGAATAGGGATTATCTGGGGTGAAACAAAGAAATGACTAATATTTGAAATGTAAAGAAACATAATATCTAGTAAAAATAAATAAATAAATAGATAGATAGATAAATAAATAAAAATAAAAATAGTTACAAAATACTACATATAAAAAGAATAATTCACTATGATGTCATACAGTATATTAACTAATATTTCCTAATATAGAAATTATGCTAATACTATATAGTTTAAAAAATTATATATCCAAAAATGTACCTTCAAATTTTCCCTGAAGATTTTGTACTGGAAATCTATAAAGAAATTAATGTTTTAAAAAGTACAGATGCAGATCTTAGAGTTTGATGGCTCAGCTTTTGACATACAGGCATGACAATGAGAGTTTGACCCACAACACTATACCCTCCAAGAAAACCATTAAAATTAAAGATTAATCATACAGAATTATTGTTTGGAATATACATCATATACAAAATGTTAACATAGATTACTTGCTATACAATCAATTATACTTTCATTGAAATACTTACACTAAGAAGGAAATAATAAGTTTGAACATAATACACTGTATCTCCAATTACTTCTTCAGAATTTGCATTTTAATTATCATTAGTTACTGAAGATTCTGTTCTTGTTTGGTAATACAACAAGATATATAAATAATTATTATTATTATTATTATTTTTGCAAATATTAATGAAATACTTTTCGCCTGACTGGACTTATATTTTAATGCTACACAAAGAAGCTCTGGATTCAATCTTCAACAATGAAAAAATAAATAAATAAAAAATAAAATTTAAGTATAAAAAATATAGAAGACATGTTTCCTTAGGCCCCAGTAAATTTGTAAGGCTGAGTACTTCATTTTCAAGGCCAGTCCAAACTGCACATGTGCTAAGATAATACTGAGATACAGAGTTAGAGCTTACCTTCCTATACCAAAACAACACATACATAAACACAGCCTTCCCTGAATCATGTCTGAAGTACCAGCTCTTCTGAGGTTGAGAGGAGCCTCTGGATTTGGAAGCACTTTGGCGCCTATATACGCAAATTTTGGAAATCTGGCCTTTCAAAACCAGGTAAAGGAAAATGAAGACTGGTCTTCAGTTTGTTTTTTGAATTCCTGGTGGGCAGCAGCAGTACAGAAAAGGATCTAGTCTGTTTCCACCAGTAACTGACCGCCAGTTTACTCACAACTCACATCCCCAGGCCCCAAGAATACTTTTAGGGTCTCCAATTCCCTAGCCTTCCTGGTTTCAGCTAGGTGATAATTTGTTCAATCTCCTGCCCATAGCGAAAAAGTTCTCTGTTTTTCTTGGGTAAAGTGGATTGTGAACCCAGAAGCATTAACCACAGGAGTCCAATGAGGGTCACCTGCTCTCCTTTCTCCTTTAGTAACACCTCCATCCCTCCACCATCATCCCACTGGTACCCCCAGCTGAACCAGGATTAACCATCTTTCAACAGTTCACTGACTCCCTCCACAGAGACTTCTGCCTACCATGCTTCCTCCAGAACTTTACTTCCTCAGGAACTCAGCTTCCTGGCCACCACAAAGCATACTGAGTAACAGGGTTTGGACAGCAGGAAAACAATCTTAGCCAAACCCATTGCTGATTGTTCCTTTTTACACATTCCTACAAAGAGTGAGAGAGGATTTATCAGTCATCTGTCATCACAGTAGCAAAAAGGTGGTTGTATTTTAGCTTCCACTTCTACTCTGAGTTTTTCCATTTTTCAAGTTTGCAATAAAGTTACTATTATTCTGAGATGAATGCTTTTGCAAAAAACATCACATCCAATGAAACCGAATTCTATCATCAACTAACGTCTGTGACTCTCTCGAAGCAGAACAATTCTTCATTGAAACTGTTGATCAATGACATCATGGATAGACCATCTTAATAAACACCCATTCCTTAAGTGAATGTACCCTGTTACCTGTGGCCTGAGAATGACAACAATCACTCAAATCAAATAGCTTTGTACATAGCAGGAAATTAGTATCCAAAAATAATGCCTACAGTTCATTCCTTGCTGCAGCAGATATGTCAACTCTTCCCTTAGCTACTATGGAGGTAAAATACTTTGGTGATGTGAGGGACATTCAAGTACAGCCTTATTACAATGAAATCCAGTGTCCATAAACTGTTCTTCTTTTTTTCTTTTTTTTTTTTGTATCACAGTAAGCCAAGATTTTATATTAATTTTATATTTATTAGATACTTTCTTCATTTACATTCCAAAAGTCCCCTCCCGCCTCCCCTCTCCCCCCTCCTTGATCCCCAAAATACCTATTCCCACCTCCAGGCCCTAGTAGTACCTTGAGCTGAGGCATATAACCTTCACAAAACCATAGGCCTCTCCCCCCACACATGGCCTACCAGGCCATCCCCTGCTACACATTCAACTAGAGACATGAGCTCTGGAGGTACTGGTTAGTTAATATTGTTGTTCTTATTTAGGGTTTCAAACAACCTCAGTTCCTAGGGTACTTTCTCTAGCTCCTCCATTGGGGGTCCTGTGTTCCATCCAATAGATGATTGTGAGCATCCACTTCTGTATTTGCCAGTCACTGGACTATCCTCACACAAGACAACTTCAGGGTCCTGTTAGCATAATCTGTAAGTCAAGAATTTTAAGATCTCCTAAAAACAAAACAAACAAACAACAAACAAACCAAAAGACTATTTATGTTCACCAAAAAAACTAATAGTGATATATTATTTTAATATATCATACAGTTAATATATTTGGAGTTATTTAAAATTTATGAGAGAAATGTATTTTCAGTATTGCTGCAGACAAACATATCAATAAGACTATTCAATTGATTGTTGTTTTATATCAAACAACTTTTTTAATATTCATTTTTATTGTTAAATATTTTATAAATATTAAGGAACATGATAAAAATGAAAGGTTTGATAGGTTTTGAGTGGGCATCAGCTGGAGGAGTTGGGGTACAAAATAAAAAGAAGAATGTGATGTAAGTCTGTTTACTCAAAATATGTTTTTAGTTGTTAACAAATTCAGATAAATTGAAATTATGTATATTTTCTTATCATAATGCAATAAAAATTAAATCAAAACATATTTCTAGAACTGGTGGGATTGCTTAGCAGTTATGAGAAGGGGCTGTTATTTTACAGTTGCTGATTTCAATTCCCAGCAATAACATGGTGGCTTACTACCATATATAAAGTGATCTGATGTCCCCTTCTTTCATGAAGGTGAACCCATAAACAGAGCACTCATACATTTTAAAAATGATAGACTTAAACACATTAAAATGTTTCTATTATTATTATTATTATTATTATTATTATTATTATTATTATTAAAGTGCCTAACTACTTCCTTTCATTTCTTTTCACCAAACCAGCCTTGAAAATCTAATGCACAAGTAGGAAAACACTGCAAGTAAATGGGCGGAATGCTCTAGGATACATGAAATACACACTAGACTAGTTGAAAAAATGGAAAAACTAGCTGTTAAGAGCAACTGTTGGTTGGGCAGTGGTGGTTCATGCCTTCAATCACAGCACTTGGGAAGCAGAGGACAAGGATTTTTGAGTTCAAAGCCAGCCTGGTGTAAGTTCCAGGAAAGACAGTGCTACACTGAGAATCCCTGTCTTGAAATTTAATAATAATAATAACAACAACAACAATAATAATAATAATAATAATAATAATAATAATAAAAACAAAAAAAAAGAAAAGCACCTGTTCTATGTAGAGGACCAGGCACAAAGCACCCACATTGTGGCTCATAACATATGCACAATCACAGTTTCAGAGAATCAGTGCTCTCTTGCGGCATAAGTGAGAGAGAGGGGCTTCTCAGCCTAGCACATAAGTGAGAGAGGTGACATGGGCAGCTAGCACATAAGTGAGAGAGAGGCCCTGCCCAGCCTAGCACATAAGTGAGAAAGAGGGCCTGCAAGGACTAACATCTAAGTGAGAGAGAGGTCCTGGGAAGCCTAGCATATAAGAGAGAGAGGGGCCCTGGGCAGTCTAGCACATAAGAGAGAGAGAGAGGACATGTGCAGCCTAGCACTTAAGTGAGAGAGAGTGAGAGAGAGAGAGAGAGAGAGAGAGAGAGAGAGAGAGAGAGAGAGAGAGAGAGAGAGAGAGAGAGAGAGACAGAGACAGAGACAGAGACAGAGACAGAGACAGAGACAGAGACAGAGACAGAGACAGAGACAGAGAGACAAAGAGACAAAGAGACAAAGAGAGAGACAGAGAGAGAGACAGAGAGAGACAGAGAGAGAAAGAGAGAGACAGAGAGTGCCTGCCCAGCCTAATGCCTAAGTGAGAGAGTGGGCCTGAGTGGCCAAGCACATAAGTGAGAGAGAGAGGGCCTGCACTGCATAGCACACTCTTCTAATCAAGCTGAGGACTAGGAAAGTAGAGACAGGAGAGTACCAGGGGTTGAAGGAAATGTGTATGCTCCCTTCTGAACTCTTAGGGCAGCATAGACTCTTCTGGTGTGCGTGTGTACATGCAGAAGTCCACATTATTAAATGTTTATGCACATAAATAAATAAAAAACCAAAAATGCGTACAAGAGCCTCTACAGCTGAAATTAAGTAGAGCCATTTGCTGTATTTCATATGTTTCATATTTGTTCTGGATTTTCAAGTTTGTAAGCAATTATCAACCAACAAACTGGAAATCATTTGCCTTAAAGCCAGTGGCTTATTCCCACCTTCTAAAATCTCCCTTCAAAGTGTTGGTACTTGGTATTCCATGAACGCATGTGCAGGGGGTATTTAGCCAATCAGCACAGTCCTTTGGTGAGACCTGTTTGCTCCAGCTGGCATCACAAAGGATCCTCTTAGGCTTCTGTCCGGGTCTGGCTCCTGACAACTTTTTTTTTTTTTTTTTTTTTTTTTTTTTTTTTTTTTTTTTTTTGCCATTGAGGAGCTAAGCACAGAAGGGTGCAGTTGTGAAGGTGTTCTCCTCATACATGACCTGTAAGTGATAATCTGCCCTGATCAGGGTTGTTGTACAGTTAATCGAGGTGTGACAGGGTGGGGAATCTCAGGCCCAGGAGGCCACTAAGTGAGGAAAAGCCTCCTGATCGCCATTTCCTGTGGAATCTGAGGGTGAATGGAAGGTGGAGGACCGTATTCATGGAAGAGGATTGAACAGGTCAGGGCCATAGAGAATTCGGAACCCTTGGAAGAGAAAAGCTTTGGGCCTGGAGATAGGATCAGAGAACCAGCTGCAGGACTGTGGGTCAGGGAACAGGGAGCCATGGATGAGATGCCTTGGCGCTTGTCCTGTGTGCTGTACAGGATCCCTTAGAAACACACTGAGGATTCGTCCCTCCTCATTGTCTTCTCTATGGTGTGTTCCTTTGGTATAGACTGTATGAACATTGCAGAGAGTAGAATGGCATAGGAAGATGAATGAAAAGAAGAAGAGGAGATATTGTAAGAGATTCATAAGTCATTGGGGATGGATTCTGACCACAGATCCTTCTGTCCCAATCTCCCATGTATTGGGATTAAAGACTTGCACCACCAAGTTCAGCTTTTTCTCTCAGTTTAGGTTCTGTAGGATGGGATCTATCTTTGTAGTTTCAGCTGGCCCAGCTTGGTCTGGCCTTTAACTTACCATCTTCAGATGTTTGAAATCCTCGGCTTCCCCAAATCCCTAATTTCTCCAATATAAGGTCTTTCTGTGTGGGTGGTGGTGGTAGTTCATGTTTTTTTGTAGACTTAGTGGTGGATCTTTTTGATATGAATATATAGTTACCATGTTCTTTATCTTTCTGGATAGAACTGTGAGTATACCTTAGACTGAGATAAACTGTTAAACAGAATTGCTGATGTTTTGTTTAAAAAGAATCTGTGGGAGATAGGACCAAAATTCAGATGCCTCAAAGGTTAAAGGATGTTGCTCATTGTTTATTGGGAGGAGGGGAGGACTCACATGTTGAAGGTTGGCCAGTTTTTGTTTTGTTTTTTTTTTTTTTTTAAACTGAGAAATGGCAGATTGATAACTTTGGTTCTAAAGGAGGTTTTTAAAGAAGTGAGTTAAAGAAGTTTTTAAAACAAGTTGTGAGGGAGAGGGACATGATAAATGGGATACATGGAGAAAATGGTACGGGTAAGTATATATATATGCATCACCATATTGAATATGTATACAGAACTCTCTGATAAAGGCAATTGATTAAAAATATACATGTTAAGTAACAAAAGAAATTATCTTTCATTGAGCTAAAATAATTATTTGATGTTTTGTTATTTTTAATTATTTAAATGATAATTTTTAGTCAGGTAACTAAGTTCTTTTTTTTCCTTTTTATTTTAATTGTTTGTTTTTTAACTAAGACTACTGAGTTCTTAAGAGAAGAATGGCACTTAAGAAATTGATGGTGATACCAAAGGAAGGTTACTTATTACACTTGGACTTTGATGATGAGCACGATGACATAAAAGTTTCAGAGGAGGCTCTTTTGGAAGGTATAGCATTTCCAGTGTCAGGTATTAATTGTGTCCTGCAGTTCATTAGATTTTACCTAGTCACCTGAAATGGAGGAAGTCTTGTTAAGTTTACATATACTTCATTTCTAATTTTACCTATATTTATCTATTCTTATATACAAGGTTTAGCAGCACATATACCTACTCTTGGAACTATATCACCATATTTTGAGAAAGAAGAACTTTTTTGATTTTGCCTCAACAAAAGACCTGAACATTGTTCGTATAATATGTTTGCCAAACATGAATTTATCTCATAAAACCTTCAAATAAATTATTTCCTTTCTTTTTCTATTGTATATTTTCCTTATTTACATTTCAAATATTATCCCCGTTTCTAGTTTACACTCCAAAAATCTCCTGTCCTCTCCCTTCTCCCCCATCTCCCCAACACACCATCTAACAATTCAAGCCCAGGTATTCCCCCATACTGGGGCATAGGATCTTTACAGGAAAAAGTGTCTCTCCTCTCATTGATGCCTGACTAGTCCATCCTCTGCTACATAGAAAGCTGGAATCATATGTCCCATTGTTTGTTTTCATTGATTGGTGGTTTAGTCCCAGGGAATTGTGGGGTACTTATACACACTTTGGTCTATCTTCTTCAGTTTCATGGGTTTTGCATATTTTACCTTGGTTATTCTGAGCTTCAGGGATAATATCCACTCACCAATGAGTGAATATCATGTGTGATTTTTGTGATTGGGTTATCTCACTTAGAAAGATATCATACAGATCCATCCATTTGTATAAAAATTTCATGAATTCATTGTTTTTAATAGCTGTGTAGTAATTCATTAAATAAATGTACCATATTTTCTATATACATTCCTCTAAAGAGAGTCATCAGGGTTCATTTCAGCTTCTTGTTATTATACATAAGGACATAGTGAAGCATGTATCCTTATTACAAGTTTGAACTTCTGGGTATAATCTTATCAATTTTATGAGGTCCCATTTGTCCATTTTTAATCTTATAGCACAAGATATTGCTGGTATTTTTTTTTCAAGAATATTCCCCCTTTGCCCATGTATTCCAGGCTATTCCCCACTTTCTCTTCTATAAGTTTCAGTGTCTCTGGTTTTATGTGCAGTTCCTTGATCGACTTAGACTTGAGCATTGTACAGGGGATGAGAATAGATCAATTTACATTCTACTACATGCTAACTGCCAATTAAGCCAGCACCATTTGTTGAAAATGCTGTCTTCTTTCCACTAGATGGTTTTAGCTCCTTTGTCAAAGATCAAGTGACTATAGGTGTGTGGGTTTATTTTTCTGACTTCAGTTCTATTTCATTTATATACCTGCCTACCACTAAACCTGTACCATGTAGTTTTTATCACAATTGCTTTGTAGTGCAGCTTGAGTTCAGGCATGGTGATTCCACAAGAGGTTCTTTTATTGTTGGGAATAGTTTTCTTATACTAGGTTTTTTTTTTGTTGTTGTTGTTGTTGGGTTTTTTTTTAAATTCCAGGTGAATTTGTAAATTGCCTTTTCTAACTCAGTAAAGAATTGAGTTGGAATTTTGATGGGGATTGCATTGAATCTTTAAACTACTTTTGGCAGAACACACATTTTTACTATATTAATCCTTCCAATCCATGAGCATGGGAGATCTTTCCATGTTCTGAGATCTTGTTTCATTTCTTTCTTCAGAGACTTGAAGTTTTTATCATATGTATCTTTCACTTTCTAAGTTAGAATCACACAAAGCTTTTTTATATTATTTGTGAGTATTGTGAAGGGTGTTTTTTCCCTAATTTCTTTCTCATCCTCCTTTTCCTTTGTGTAGGGAAAGCCCACTGATATGTTTGAGTTAATTTTATATTCACCTACTGCACTGAAGTCGTATATAAGGTTTATGATTTCTCTTTTTTGCATTTTTGGGTCACTGAAACATACTATCATATATTCTGGAAATAGTGATATTTTGACTTCTTCCTTTCCAATTTGTATTCATTTGTTTTCCTTTTGTTGTCTAATTGCTCTGGTTAGGACTTCAACTACTATATTCAATAGGTATGAAGAAAGTGGGCAGTCTTGTCTCGTCCCTGATTTTAATGCGATTGTTTCTTTTAGTTTAATGTTTCCTACTGGTTTGCTGACTTTTTTTTTTTATATATTAGGTATGGGCCTTGAATTCCTGACCTTTCCTGGACTTTTATTATGAATGGGTGTTGTATTTTGTCAAATACTTTCTCAGCATCTAATGAGGTGATCATGTTGTTTTCGTCTTTGAGTTTGTTTCTATAGTGGATTAAGTTGACAAATTTCCATATATTAAACCATCCCTGCATCACAGGGATGAAGCCTACTTGACCATGATGGATGATCGTTTTGATGTATTCTTTTATTTGGTTTGCAGTGATTTTATTGAGTATTATTGCTTCGATATTCATAAGGGAAAATGATCTGAAGTTTCCTTTCTTCATTGAGTTTTTGTATGGTTTGAATATAATTGTAATCTGGCTTCATAGAACAAATTCAATAGTGTTCCTTCTCTTTTGATTTTGCATAATAGTTTGAAGAATTTTGGTCTTAGGTCTCCATGTGTAAGACCCTGAAGATGGACCTCCTCTCAAGTCCATTAAAGTCCTCAGATGAGATGGCCAGCACCCAAATGACTTGAGAGAAATCCACACCTGATGCAAACTGTAAGAGGTTTTATTATCAGCTAGCTAAGGACAAACTCCTTCCACTGTGCAGGGCAGGGGCGTATGACTCTGAGATGTGACAGAAGAGGGTTTTTATTAGCTACCTGAGGAATTGAGATGAGTTGGGAGGAGAGTTTGGAGAGTTGGGAAGAGTCGGGAGGAGTGTTCTTCTCTGCCCAGATGTCCTTGGCAAAACTCCAATTTTCGAATCTCTAGCTGTAAGGCTCAGAAACCAAAATGCTTTTTGGTGGCTGTAGAGAACATAGAGCTTCTTTCTGGCTGTATTTTTAGAGCTCAGGGAATAAAAGCTTGGAGAATGTCCAGGGGCTTCACCTTCCAGGGAGAAATGCTCTAAGTTGGGTTCTCACATTTCCCACTCCTTCTAGTACATAGTTCTAATTTTATAAGTTAGAAAATTAAACCTCTGGCCCAGCTGCCAAATAAAGCCAACCTGAGGTCACAGCTTTAGGATTTGTAAGATTGAGAACCTCAGAAGCCCCTTGAATGAGACGAAAGAGACTCTTGCCAGTGGGAGGAGGGAAGAAGGGGGGATCCTGTGCAGTGCCAGGCCAGTGGGCCATGGCAGGCCAGAAGCGGTTACATGCTGGAGGTGCGGCAGCAGGGCTTGTCAGAAGCACCAGGGAGCATCCTTTTGATCTGAGTTCAAGTTTCCCAGAATGGTGGCACCGGACCCGGACAGGATCTTCTGTTTGAAATTTATGTGGCACGAAGATGGTTCCTGGTTAGTATGTTTTTTTGTTTTTTTGTTTTTGTTTTTGTTTTTTATTGTGTTTCAGCATTTCCAAGGCATCTTTTCTGACCAATTGTAGGGCCTTCAAGTGAGCTAGAGGGGGTTCTGAAAAAGAAATATCAAGTTCAAACATTGCACCTGCTTCTGTTAAAGGGAGGGGTGTCCCAAGTTGAGGAGTTTGAATGGTGTAAGTTTAAATTTCCCTGTGGTGTTCCATACTCAGAACAAGGCAAAGGGAAAAAGAGCTGCATAATCTTTTCTGTAGGTCTCTAAAACCAATTTAGTCAAGGTTTCTTTTAATGCTCTATTCATCCACTCTACCTGTCCTGAAGTCTGGAATCTGTAAGAACAATGTATCTTCCAATGAATCCCCCATTGTCTGGCTAACCCTTGGCTTACCTGGACAATGAAGGAGGGGCCATTGTCTGATGAAAGTACCTTAGAGATGCCAAATCTTGGGAAATTTTCCTCTAATATCTTCTTTCCCATGGCATGGGTGTTCTTGTTATTAGTGGGGAAGGCTTCGACCAAGCCTGAAAAGGTGTTTACAAAAAAACAAATAGATATTTATTACTGTACTTGGCTGGTTTAACTTCAGTAAAGTCTACTTTTCAGTATGCTCATAGCCAGTCAACTCTTATCCACCTTCTGGGGGGGGGTGTTCTTGTGGTGCCCAGCAATGGTGAGGGCACATGCTTGGCATTCATTAACAATCCCCTGGGCAACATCTGGCAATCTTATAACATTGCAGTTTTAGCTCTCAACATTTTCTTTGACCTTCTCAATTTCCAAGTGCATGAGGTGGTTTAGATTGGAGACATATTGTTACCTTTCTATTGTGGGCAGGACAGAGCAACCATCTTGGTCCTAGAGACTCCCTGGGTAGTACACCCACATATATCAGGTATTTTGCCTGTTAATTTCTGATCTTCTGGAGTATAGTCAAAGCCTGCATCTTTGAGTTTATAATGGTCTTCACGTTCTTTATTTTATTCATTTATTTTTTTTAGGCCAGTCAGTTCAGGCATCAGATTTCCCTTCACTATGGCCTCATGGACTTTGTGGTGACAATGGCAATGTATGATGTCCAGTTTTTTGCAAAGTGTATGGCTTCTAATAGTCTCAAGGTTTCCTTTTTATTTTTAATATCTTCCCCAGTAGAAGTGAGTAGCATCCTTTTTCTACAGATACTACCATGCGTGTGGCAAAGGCATACATGCTGTCTGTTTAGATATTGATGTTCTTTTCTATGGCCAGCTGCAAGGCTTGGGTATGTGTGATTAGCTCTTCTCCCTGGACTGTCATTTCTTCAGTAAAGCTGCTTACACGGATGGTTTCTTTTCCGTTGACCACTGCTGGCACCACTTTTCTTTTACCTTCAATCAAAAAGCTGATACCATCTGTGTACCAATTGGGGCAACCTGACCATGGCTGGTCAATGACTTCTTTCTTAGTTTTGGTTTCTTCTGCCAGGATGTCTATACACCTTCACTGGTAGGGAGTTGTCAGCTTCAGGCAGCAAGGTGGAAGGATTCAGGATAGCAGGGGTGCAAATTACACTCTCTCTACACTCTCTCAGTCAGAAAGAGGCTCTGATAATGGGTCCTGTGAGCATTAGTCATCCAGCAATCTGGCAGCTGCCTAACAATGCTTTCTAAGGCATGGGGGCAGAGGGGGGCTACTACTATAGTTCCTTGACCTAGAGTCAGTTTGTCAGCATCTTTGAGAAGTATTGATATCTTTTAAGAAAGACGGCCATCCACTGGGCATTGGGTCTATTTTTTTTTTTACAAGTAGGCCACAAGTCTTTTCTATGTCCCCAGAGCTTAGTTCAGGACCTATCTCACTATTTCTGCTCTTTTATCTAAATAGAGAGTGAATGGCTCGGTCACATCTGTCAGGACTAGGGCTGAGGCACTAAGCACGATTTTTTAATCTTTTTAAAGGCCTCCCCATATATTGGGTCCATGAGAAAGTCCCATTCTCTTTAGTAAGGGGGGATTATTAGGGAGTGCCAGGTGGCAAAGCCTTGCTTTTTAACTGGTAGCAACAGAGTATTCCAGGAAGACTGACAAAGGACCAAGCACGCCTAGTTCTAAGAGCCCTTGAAGGTGAGGTCTGATGCCCTCACTGGCCTCTTTGCTCATGGTGTATTGTTGTACCCCGAAAGGAATCTCACCAGATTTCAATGTCACAATGATGGGGGGGACACCATTTTTGTCTCAATTATACCACCAGTCTCTGCCCAGGCTGTTGGATATCTCTCTAAATAGGTCCATTCTAGTACTTTTCTTGACGGGGCTTGAGACTCATGTAATCTATATTCTTCTTCTAATTTTAAAGTTAAATTTATAGGGACAGGCTTGCCAAGGGATTGAAGTTCCTTCCAAAGAGCAGCTTATTTGGGATTTTAAATATGCTAGTATGTCTCTCCACAACAATGTGGTGGGGCTTGAGGAATGATGAGGGAGGAATGAGTTACTTGGCTTATTCATAGATTAACTTTCTTATCAGTGGTCTAAGAGTATGGTTTCTGACCAGTAGCCCCGAATACTAAGGATTTCTGGGTCCTCAATTTCTCCAGTGGCTCTGTCAGGACTAAAAACTCTGCTCTGATATCATGAAGGGAAGCCATAAGGGTCTCTTCCACAGCTGGGGTTACCCTAGTGTCACGTAGGGTGTCTGTTCCCCATATCATGTAGTCATCATCCTCTGAGAAAAGGACTTAGGTGGTCTGGTATCTGTCTCTTTCTTGGGGCAGTCTCTTGCTCAGTGTCTCTTTTCTTTACAGTACCCACATTGCAAATAAGTCCTACCCTCCCCAACTTGTGCTTGGGTTATAGTTTTTGGTGACAGCAATAGAAACATTAAGACATTCAACATTACATATGTGATGGCCTGTCTACAATCTGTAGATCCAGTGAAGTTAGGTATAGAGGAAGGACTTGGGTGCATACATGGATGCCCATGGTATGGAGAAATAGAATGGATTTATTAGTGTACAAAGGTGGACAAGAAGGAGAAGATCAGGTGGCATGGTGGAGGGAGATGGGGTTGAATAAGGAAATGCAGGAAGAGATATTTGAAAGAGAAGTATTTGATGAATGATGACCGAAAGGGGGAGGAACTGGAGAGGATGGGAGGTAGTAAAAGAACCGTGGGGAGTAAAATTTGGGGGGACTGTAAGCAGGGTCTATTAAATGAGAAATTAATATTATTTTTAATTTTATTAGAATATTAAGCATGGCAGAGGGGCTCCCCAGAATGTACATTTTACCTCCAAAATACAGGGCTTTGATGGATTCTTGGTGAGGTGAACCACTTAAAACTCTTACCACTCTTAAACACTTAAAAGCTGGTACCACTCTGTTACCACTCATGCTGTTGTAGAGTTTCTCCCTACTTGCTGCCCTCACATCACATTCCTCATAATCTATGGATTGTATGAAAATTTAAGGGGGGTTCCAGCCCCTCACTGGGCAATATCATTGCCACACACAGTGTTATTTAGATCGAACTTTCTCAAGGATTGCAGCTGATGCGATTAATACTTCAACCACAATCTTGGAAAGAATTACTACAAAATCATGCCTTTTTTTTTTTCAAAGTCAGGCTGGTGTTCAGATGATTATTATTTCCTTGTACCTATTTCCTCATTCTGATTCCTGATATGATTTAAGAAAAACATGGTTAATGAACAGATGTGCACCCTGAGGATTCAAAGTAGAAAGGGATGATAGGTTTTTATATATAAGTTTAGTTTTGTGATTCTTTTAAGATTTTTGAAGGATTAATTTTTGAGATAGATAAAAACTAATCCTTTCTGTATAACGGCAAATTTCAGTCTACCAGTAAGAGAAACTGGCTGAAATAAAAATTACCCTACTTGCTTACAACTTGTTAATCTATAACAAGTTTTTTAGTTAGAAATGCGTGTTGGTTCTTGGGAATAATATTGGATATTTATAAACATAATTTATAAATAGCTCATCATAAAAGTATAGTGAGAAGATGCTTCTCCTTATACATACTCATAATTATTCACTAGAAGAAAATAGAAAGTAACCAGTATAAATTTTATACTAATTGAAAGATTGTGCAGAGATATATAAGCAGTGTGAGAAAAATAAAGTTAGTGCTTTGTTCCATCCACCAAATGTGAGTATATATTTAAAGTGGTTGAAGCTTTGCACTGTCCAACAAATGTGTGTGTGTGTGTGTGTGTGTGTGATTGTTTGTGCTTCTTAAAGCTTGCTTCTTCTAACATGTATGTAAATGTGTCTTGCCTGCTTTATATGCCATCTAACCAACATCCCCTCCTTGAATCACTGAACACTCTATCACAGCTACTCTTGGAAAGACAGAGAGACAGCAAACACACAGAGCCCTACTGGGCATAACTAACTTGAACATGTGTGAGACCACCCACCTCCTCCAGTGACACCCTTCCTCCAACAAGGAAACACCTAGTCCAACAAGGTTAATCATCCTAATACAGCCTATGGGCCGATGGGAACCAATTACATTAAAAATACCACACCTACCTAGCTACATGCATGCATATATTCATGCATAAGAGATAAACAGAGAAAGAGGGTGAGAGAAATAGAAAGAGAGAGAGATAGGTAGATGATAGAGAAATAGTTGCATACATATCTATATAAATACATTCAATCATTACTTCATACATACATACATACATACATACATACATAGATGACAGATAGACAGATAATTATATGTGAAATTAATCTAAACACTAAAGACATGGTGCCCTTTAATTCACATGCACACACTCTGAGCACTGTTTACAATCATCAATTAAGACATAAAGGTTGGACATTCGAACTACAAAGACATATACAAACAAACCCACAAAACCCACAATGTTCATTTGGTGTGCATAGATTTGATTAATATCTAGGATTTCCTTTTTTTCTGTATATTATGAGAGATTTCACCCTAAAATCTTTCTCAAATTGTCCATTATTTTAGTTACTACTGTGTACAACCTGATACTTATAATCCACTAGATAGTAATGTTATAGAAGGTGTTTATTGTGCTGAAGGTATTCAGCCATACCCCTCAGCTCCAAAATATATCTTTTAAAGACACATAGTAAGGAACGATCTTTCAAATGACCTCAAATGAAACTGTCATCTGGTGAAAAATAACACAGCACAGGAAGAAGTTTACACATAAAATTTATATTCATGTGAATATTGGTCAAATGTTTACAATTGTAAAGTTGAATTACATAGTGGTATGTCTTTGAAACAATAGGAAAAAATGATGTGCATACGTTGTGTTTTCCAAAAAGAGTAGGAAATGTAAAACATTTAAACAGTGGGATGTTGGTTTCTAATGCCAGGAGATGACTAACATAGCAACAGACTAATAAAGTATCCTCTTCAAAAGTTAAAAGAAAACAACAACAACAAGAAGAGAACAACAATCACAAGGAACCATGTCATCTGTGGCATCTTCAGGAGGATGTGCAGCAATCTGAACATGGTTCCAAGGACGTTAGTAGATGTCTAGTTCTTTATCAGCCTGACAGGTTTGTGTTCAACCATCCATGTCTGTATACTAAGGTTGCAAACAACCCATCGATGCTGAGTGACCTAAAGATGATGAGTTCTACTCCCCACTCTCTTTGCTGCTCTGGAGACTTCAAACCTGAGGGGAGGAATGTTATATTAATGAGTATGAGAATGCTCAATGCATCTTTGTCTACATTGTGTAAATTTGGCATCTCTTTAAGTGAAGTATAAGACCTGCTTAGGCCAGAAGGTACAACTAGAGGCCTGATGAACAAAGATGCTACTGTAGAGACCCCATGTAATGAGAAAAGTCTTTCAGAAGTACACTTGGACAATGGTGGAATTTAAGATCCAATTATTCAGAAATGGCATGTAGGCACTATTGTTGGCCTTAGTGTCATACCGAGAACACCCCCAACACTAATCAGAGATGTATGGCTAGTGGTCAGAAGTGAGCCAGTAATGGACATTGGGAAGAAATGAGACCCTATGAGCCATGAAAAATAGATAGGAACTCAATGGTAAGAGGGGTATCTTTGTGAGAAATTGGAAATCTAAATCCCCTTTGTACAGGTAAACTAGTATGTTTGGTTGGGTAGAGTTCAAATTTGCATGTTCTTTCCTTGACGTGAGATCAAAGACACAGCTTACCTCATGCAGTGGAGCCCATTCCAGGTTTTTCCTAACAGCTAGCAACTCCTCATCAGAGACTAGAGCATCTGTCCACTATAGTAAATGTGGTGCCGGATCAGGAAGCAGTCTGAGCACTCATCAAAAACCTGGCTGACAGTTCCACACTAGTTCTTCTTCTCAGGCATATGTTCATCTCCTGGGTCTAGGTATGAATGGTGAGGAGAACATCATTTTAGTTTCTGCCTTGAGGAAATGAGCTTTTGTTCTGGGCTGTACTTCTTAATGTTCGGCTCAGGTACTTTAAGCTTGGGTGGTCTGGAGGTCCATTTGGGAGTTAAAATTGGAGGGGGGGTGTCTAAGTGTCTGCATCAGAGGAGAACATTGCAAGGTCATTATTGGTCAGAAAGGGACATCTGATGACCACTTGGGGAAAATGAGATCTGAGGCCCCTGGTAACTCAGAGTCAGTAGATTGAAATCCTTTTGGTCAAAGCAGAAGGATCTGAGGCCCAATTAAATAGACTTAGTAAGTTTACTCCCACAGGGGCATATTTAGAATGTCTGAGAACCCTTTGGATATTGGTGGACTGTAGCTCTCTATTAGAACAGGGAGGGCTGGTAGATCCTTTGGTGAAAAGTGGAATATTTCAGGTATAGTCTAAAAGCCAATTCAGTAAAAGACAGTAAGTTGAATACTTTGGGTAAGGGGAGACATATGCAGTACCCCTATGTGCAGGAGAAGAATTGTTTCTGCCTGTCTCAGGATTAGTGATAGATCTAAGATTCTCTAAAATAGGAGGATGGTGATAGGAGCTTCATAGGATTGTATAGAATAGTTTTATCCTGTTATTCCTATGTCTGCAGCACTATTGAGCAGAAATTGAACACTGATTGATACCTTGAGAATTCTAGGACATTCCAGGTACTTTCTCCTTCATCAGCTAGAAAAATGAAATCACAATCAAGAATACACATCATCTGAATGTCTGTGGTAGGCATGACAACAATCTTAGAAGTCTTTTAAGAGGGTGTAATGTGGTATTTTCTGGTTTAGTGTCTTCCTTAAATATATGTCCATCCACACATTCCTCTGCATGGAGGCCATGATGTCTCTGTCTAAGGTAACAAAACAAAGATAGTAATCTGATTTACCCTTACCTTGATACTCTTCTGTTTGGGATTTCAGTCCAGAGTGTTCAGAAATATCTTAGGTCAGAACAGTGCTTCCCAGACCACGGAAATTAGAAGTTATAGGTAGGACATACACTGGGAAGATGGTGAATCTGGGGGATTTCCTCAAACACACTGTGCTCAACACAGGTTGGAGTACTCTCTGTTGTGAATGTCTAAATCTTCCTAAAGTAAGATAGGGGAGGAGCTTGGGCAATTTTGCACAGAAGTAGGATGGTTGTGCCCTTCATCAAGGAGGTAATGTGACAAACTTCATGAGAATAAGGAAGTTTAAGCACTCTGGTCATAAGCAGCATTTCTGTGACACTTTGCAAATGTGAAATTGAATGTGAAGGATTGGCTAGAATTTGGTAAACAACCTTTCTGAACTATTTGGAACCACCTTTTCTGGTGTACTGCACCCAGTTACCTATCAACACATCACTGTCATCTCCTGATCTCTCCTCAGCCAGAGGAGTGTCTGGAATGATGTGGAGGTTCCCTTTCTTGTAGTCATCCAGGAGCTGATAGAAGTAGAGAGCTGGATCCTTCTTGTAGGTACTGTAAAACAAATCCTTCATGATTGGCACCTGGGCTAGCACAACCTTCCTCCAGTTGTCCTCAGAGCCAACTTCACCCTTAAATTTGTGTTTTACCGCTCTGCCAACCAGGGCTCTGGCGAGGTGGGCATCCCTTACCTGAGGAAATCTTACTTTGGGAGGCAAAACCTTAAGGTTTAAAATCCTGTCATCATTGTAGAGCTCCTGTCCATAGACGCTGTCATTTCCATCATACTTCACCAAATAAAGAGAAGGGTTTGTTGGCAGTTGACCTAGAACTATGGTCTTCCATTGAGTGACAGGCTCATTACCTTCCTTCCAACCTTGAGAAATTCTGCAGCCAACAATATTCCTCAAGACGTTGGAAGAAGACATCCTCCTCTTTTTCTTCATGAGGGATGTCATGCTAAGACTCTTCAGAGGTATTGTCTTCTACATGGCTGTAGCCCTGGTGTGGTAGACCACACCAACCCTGGGCAGATGTCTTGTGGTTATCATTCTGTGTTCAAATATCATACTTGCCCATTGCCTTGGATTGAAGGTATTGCCTGTTTACACCAGACACAATGCTGTTGCTACTGTCATATATATGAGTTACTGAAAGGCAATGAGTGTAGGATGGGAGAGAATGCTGGAGAAATGCTCTTCTCTAATGGAATTTTTGAGTAGGTCAAGAAGGCTATGCTAAACATGTTTGGGCTTCTAAACTTAATTTGATCCAAATAAGAAGTTCATAATCCAGCTATGGTGGCACAAGCATTTAAACTCAGCATTCAGAAGGCAGGATATTGCAGATTTCTGACTTAGAGACCAGCCTGGTCTACAAAGTGAGTTCCAGGGCAGCCAGTGGTAGACAAAGGAACCATGTCTCCAAATCAGCAACAACATTAACAACTTAAACAAAACAACAACAACAACAACAAACAAACAAACAAACAAAACAAAAAAAATGAAAAACAAACAAAAAACAAAACAAACAATCAAATCAGAAGTTAATAGGAGGTGTTAGTGACCCAAGTCTTAAATCCTAGTACTCAAGAGGCAGAGGGAGGCAAACCTTAGTGAGATAAAGGCTAGTCTATTCTACAGAGTGATTTTCCTAACAGCCAAAGCTACACAAAAACACACTCAAATTAAAATTAATCACCCATCCAAAGAAAAAATGAACAAACAAAACAAAAAATAAATAAATAAATAAATAAATAAATAAATAAATAAATAAATAAGGGAAACAAGGAAATTATCGAAGGGAAATTAACAAGTAATTCTCGAGAGCTCAGAATAACATACTCAGATGAATATGTCTTCAGCCCTGAGCTAATTTGCCTCTGCTGAGGAACATCTCCTTGCATGTCTATGTCAATGTGGAAGTTGGTATGCCTTTTACAAAATGATCAAGGATTAAAGAATAAAGAAAATGAGTCAGAGTTGTCACCTACCCTCTCTTGTACCTGCAAGCTCTGAATTAGGTGGCAATATTCACAAATATCCCAGGGACACAGCACACCACTGGCCTTCTGTATTATGTCACCTGACCCAGCCTCAGGATTATTTGGTGATTATTTGCCACTGCAACTCTGGCCTAAACAAGTCCAGGCAATATCAGCCATTTAGAACTAACATTTTCTAAAATACATACGGACAAAGAAGAGCTTTGACATTTTAATGGAATTGTGAAGGAGATATTGTTAGCAAGGATAATAAATTCAGGAGATCAACTAAACTGTATCAACCATGCCCCTGGCCCCAAACATGGGAGAATTTAGAATGTACAGTTACTCAGTGTGGGAGGGAAAACTTTCAGCTTTCTATAGCTATGAGGGTCCCATTCACTTCATAAATGTACTTACCCAAAGAAAATGTCTTAGTCATCAAGATTCTGTCTTTTGATACAGACCAGGCAAAAAAAACTTGAGGAACAACGTTGGGGTTCAGGAGCTGGCCTGCCTTTCATACACCACTGGGAAAATAGTGGACACACCTTCTAGGGATTCTAGTGCCTCCAAGTGGAATAGATGTGCAATCTATGGCCAGTGCTCTGTGACATCACCTAGTTCAGCTTGCATGATAGAACACCACTCATGCTGGTTCCTTCCCTAATTACAACAGAGACATTAACCATCTAGGCTTTACCTTTTCATATGGCCTTCTCGAAATACAAAATATAATCCCTACTGAAATGTCCTGATGACTTGAGTCACATTCTGCCCAAGTAATTCACTCCTGTATTGTTTTTATCATTTTGGTGGTTGGGTTTCTGTTTATTCATTTGTTGATTGTTTGTTTTGTTTTTGTTTTTATTTTCCTCCTGTGAAAGCCTTCAGTTTCTGACTCACCAACATCCTTGGTGGTTATTTTCCCTGTTCCAACCTTTCCCTGGTTATCTTTAAACTGTTCTTAGTGTCAGAAATTGTGCCAGACTCTTTGAGGCAGCACATTGGATAGCACATCAAAATTCTGTTTATGAAAACCCAAAGTTAGAGCAATAAATATTTTATTCAAACAAAGCAGGAATTTTACAGGGTTAAGTACCTTGTATTGAAGCTATTTGCAACCGTGAATCATGGATTCTTTGGAAAATGAGAAGGCAATCTAGCTCTTGTTCCTGCTTACAAAGTTGTGATGAAGTTAAACACAATATCAACCAGTCATGTTTTAAAGGCCTTTAAAAATTATTAGTATTTCTGGTTACAAGTAATTTAATAGATTAAATGCAGTAAAACAGGGTGAAATAGATTTGATAATTTTACTTTTGAAATATGGGTAGACAAAATATTGAATGCTGGTAAGTATGGAATTTACTTACAAATTATCAGGCACTTTAATTTTTCATGCCATATAGATCTTTAGTTCTTCCAGAAAAATTAATTTCAGGCCCTTACACGATAACCACCACACCTTGTATATTTTTTTCATAGATGTTGACACTACCCATAGTGGGCTAGACCCTTCAACATCAGCCATCCAAAAAAGATCATTCCTTACAGGTGTGGCAACTGACCAATGTGATGGAGGCAGTTCTTTATCTGCGGTTCTATATTCCCAGGTTGAGTTAACTAAAAAAAAAAAAAAATGCAAGAAGGACCATTTCACATCCATATCATAAATGTTGATTGCCTTACTGTGTGCAATAAACATGCGATGGATTAGTACTAGATGTCAACCACTGGATGGATGGCTTAAAACATGAGAGAGAGAGAGAGAGTGACAGAGAGAGAGAGAGAGAGAAAGAAAGAATGAGAGAGAGTTTTTGATATGCCAAAGGGTGTTTGATATTTCAAGCCCAGTGCCAAATCACTTTTAATGAAAACACAAATCCTAATTCTTTCTAAACATCCCACCACCTAGAAAACTAACTCCTTTGAATATTTGATCTTCTGTGAGCCACAATTATTCAAACTAATAAAGTATGTAAAAGAAATTGAAATCAAGTAATAATTGTCCATGCCACTTCTTGGAATATTCTATATCATTACTTTTCTTTTCTTAGAGGTTAGGGTTATTTGCATAACAAGAGACTAATCAGTCATCATTGTCACATCAGCCAAAGGCATCCTAACCCTGCCACATTTCTACTTGATTAATCACATTGGCATTACTTATTTGTATGGAAACATATCCCTTCATCCTGATTTAGTTAAAACCGTGGGAATTGTCAATGTGCAATTAATTTTGTTCATAATGGGACAAAACAGAAGCCTACAGGATTGTTCCTGGGAGCTGAAGATTTCCCTTCCATTTAGTAAAATGTTATAAATATTATTTTAACACAAGCCTAAATTCGTGAAAAAGCTTTGTTTTCATATTTTAATTATTTACAGGTCGTTCTGTGCCATATAAAGAAAGGTAGAGAAGAAAAGCTGTTTTGGAGTCACTGACATACATTTAACTGAGGTCTCTTTGCATAGTACAAGATATACCCATCGCTATATCTGGGGAGTTTGCTTCAGGAACTCTAATGATATAAAGTCCTCAGGATTCTAGGCTAAGATAACAGAACACTGCTTATAAGCTATGAAAGATAAACTCTTGTATATTTTATTTATATTCATGTGTGTCTGCACACAGATCTGTACAGGTAAGTTCAAAGGTAGCGAAGGGTATAGTGTGATTTGCTCCTTCACTCCCTAATTTATCCCCTTTCTACAGGGTTTCTTGCTGAGCTAATATTGAGGCTGGCTTTCAGGAAGCTACAGTCATCTTCCTGTCTCTGCCGCTCCCAAAATCCTAAGCACTGGTGTTGTAAGTAAATAAACACAGGCATGAATTTGCCCCTGGGCCATCACCTCTGATCCTTCTTTATTTTAAATAATCTCTGGATTACTTTTGCCCTTAATGTAATGAAACTGCTATACAAGGGTTTGTTATTTAGGAAATGGAAATATAAGTCGTCTGTATATGTTCAGTACAGACATTATATATTAAGAACTACATTCATTAATTCCTTGAGAAATTCATACAATGTATTTTGATGGAATTTATTTTCCAGTTCTCTTAATAACTCCTCCCGGACCAAAACCAGATCCATTCCCACCTTAATCCTCCTTCCAACTTCATGTCTCCTTTTCTCCCTTTTGATAAAACCCATTCAAATCAATTGTGTTGCCCATAAACTCTTGGACATGGAGCTACCAGTAGTGCCTGGCCAACCTATAACCTTCAAAGGGCATACCTTTGATGAAAACTGACTCTCCATCTTTCATTAACTGTCCATACATTCTCAGATGGGGATGATTGATAGTGAGAACCTACCACTTATTGATGGAAGGCAGACTGGCCTGATTTTGTGCAGATAGAGACATACAGTTTCTCAATGACCTCTCTACCTTACAAGATTTCCACTATCTCTTCATTGAGGGATCCTAAGACTCAGCTCCTCTACTTCTTGCCTCTTTCTGTGAGTATGTGTGTGTGTACAAGTGTGTCTATATTATAGATGTCTCATTTTACATCCAAGTCAACGCATAGTGGGGTTTGCAATCAACTGCTGGCACTATTTCACACTAGGCAATATGCTGTGATGCAGATGGTGGGACTAAATACCACACTGAAACTGGAGATGGCTAGAAATCATCACAGTTGGCTGTAGTATAGGTGAAATTTACACTTTTGACCTAAACTTCTGGGTCCACCCTATGGCTTTAAAATAGAGGGATGTGGGATCAAGAACCTTAACTTTCATTGCACTTTCCTTCTTCTTGAACTCATATTTTAAAATACCTCATGGAGGTGATGATTCTGTTGGCCTGGACGTTTTGCTTTTGTAACTGCTATACAGAGATATCCTCAAAGAGACAGATAGATCCTATCACTTTTTGTAACATAAAGAATTGTGTGGTGAAATGGGTTTGCAATGTCAGTCGTGGTTTTTTGATGAAGGTTTTGGCCCCAAGTACAATGTTCAAAGATAGAACACTATACACAATCTGAAAAGTGATTGGACCCTGAGGGCTTTAATCAATGAGTTAATTGATTGATGGGTGTGCATTGAAGGGGTGAGACACTTGTAAAGGAACTTGGATATTGGGAACATGTCTTGGAAGTTATTTATTGTCTTTGGTCACTTCCTGTGTTGATGCTTACTGGGTAATAATAAGTTGGACAACTGTTCTGCTTCATGCCCCTTTCATACTCTTGTGACTATGGACCTGTTTTCCTTGTTGCTAGGCATATCGGAACAGTGATGAAAATTATTTACATGAGTGTGTCTCACTAGTGATACTGACTTTTCTGGTCCATTGTAACCATGCCTTAATTCTTTAAGCTTTTTTCTAGAAGAATCATGCTAACATTAGACCGAAAGTTACCAAATAGTTGTACCTGGAAGATTCTGCCAGTGTATCTGTTGTCTTTGTAATAAAGAACTTTGATTCTTCCCACACTGTTTTTTCCACTGTATTCATTACTGTATTTTAATAGATTGCAATATCATATGAAGTAGCAGAAAATGAGGGGAAATGGAAGGAGATGAAAATGTGTTAGAATCATTAAATTACACACTTAAAAATAAAGAAATCAATGTATTTTTTATTATAGAAAGGATACTACAAAAAAAGCTGCTGAAAAGGTTTGGCCAACTCATGGGAGATGGTATTTGTCATACCTCCTGTGATGTAGCTGTAAATAGTAGTGGGTTTATTACAGATGAATCAGACACCAATATAAGCATGAAGGGATAATACTCAGTTGCCTCAGGAGAAAGAAATCAGGTAAAATTCATTAGATTTCTTGATGAGGAGTCTTTTTGTCATAGCTTTGGTGGCATAAAATTGGACAGATTGGCAAGTCCCCCAGTAAGTGTAATACACAGTAGAATTTCGGGGTTGTGAGGCTATAGGAAATATTCAGCTCATGTCACCTATTATTGAGTATCCTTGCTGATGGAGGTAGTCACCCTTCACTTATGCCATACATGGAAGTGTGTCTATGCAGGGGCAGAATGCAATAGATGGTGTTGAGTAATGTTTTTGTAGGTTATGGTGTAAGTTAAACATTACTGTGATGGGATATTATTTTTTTTTCCAATTTTGACAATCCACAGTTACCTAAGAAGAGAGAACAATTGAAGATCAGTCTCTATTCACTTACTTGTTCATTAGGTAAGTCTATGGGATATTCTATTCGCTAATGATTGATGTGGGAGGGCCCATCACTGTGGCTAAGCTCATCAGTAGTCCTTAGTAAATGGGAGCCTTTTAGGCTGTATTTTAAAAAAAATAGCTGAACGAGCCATGGGAAAAGTGGTGGTTTGAATAATAAAGTCACCTATAGACACATATATATGAATATTTAGTCACCAGGAAGTGGCAGTGAGTTTAAATTTAGAAGGAATAAGAGAAGGTGTGGCTTCATTGGAGAAAGTGGGCGTATCAACAAGGATGGGTTTGAGTTTTCAAGAAGCCAATGCAATGGCAGAATCTATCTCTTTGCCTAAGGATCAATAGTTCTCTATTGCTCCAGTGATGGGGTCCCTCTCGTGATGATTGTACAATCTTCTGAAAATGTAAGCAAGCCTCCAGTTAAATGCCGTGTTTTCTTCTTTTTCTTTTTTTTCCCATTTTTTATTAGGTATTTAGCTCATTTACATTTCAAATGCTATACCAAAAGTCCCCCATACCCACCCACCCCTACTCCCCTAACCACCCACTCCCCCTTTTTGGCTCTGGCATTCCTCTGTACTGGGGCATATAAAGTTTGCTTGTCCAATGGGCCTCTCTTTCCAGTGATGGCTGACTAGGCCATCTTTTGATACATATGCAGCTAGAGTCAAGAGCTCCGGGGTACTGGTTAGTTCATAATGTTGTTCCACCTATAGGGTTGCAGATCCCTTTAGCTCCCTGGGTACTTTATCTAACTCCTCCATTGGGAGCTCTGTGATCCATCCATTAGCTGACTGTGAGCATCCACATCTGTGTTTGCTAGGCCCCGCATAGTCTCACAAGAGACAGCTACATCTGGGTCCTTTCGATAAAATCTTGCTAGTGTATGCAATGGTGTCAGCTTTTGGATGCTGATTATGGGGTGAATCCCTGGATATGGCAGTCTCTACATGGTCCATCCTTTCATCTCAGCTCCAAACTTTGTAACTCCTTCCATGGGAGTTTTGTTCCCACTTCTAAGGAGAAGAATAGTGTCCACACTTCAGTCTTCATTTTTCTTGAGTTTCATGTGTTTAGGAAATTGTATCTTATATCTTGGGTATCCTAGGTTTTGGGCTAATATCCACTTATCAGTGAGTACATATTGAGTGAGTTCCTTTGTGAATGTGTTACCTCACTCAGGATGATGCCCTCCAGGTCCATCCATTTGGCTAGGAATTTCATAAATTCATTCTTTTTAATAGCTGAGTAGTACTCCATTGTGTAGATGTACCACATTTTCTGTATCCATTCCTCTGTTGAGGGGTATCTGAGTTCTTTCCAGCTTCTGACTATTATAAATAAGGTGGCGATGAACATAGTGGAGCATGTGTCCTTCTTACCAGTTGGGGCATCTTCTGGATATATGCCCTGGAGAGGTATTGCTGGATCCTCTGGTAGTACTATGACCAATTTTCTGAGGAACCGCCAGACTGATTTCCAGAGTGGTTGTACAAGCCTGCAATCCCACCAACAATGGAGGAGTGTTCCTCTTTCTCCACATCCACGCCAGCATCTGCTGTCACCTGAATTTTTGATCTTAGCCATTCTGACTGGTGTAAATTGGAATCTCAGGGTTGTTTTGATTTGCATTTCCCTGATGATTAAGGATGTTGAACATTTTTTCAGGTGCTTCTCTGCCATTCGGTATTCCTCAGGTGAGAAATCTTTGTTCAGTTCTGAGCCCCATTTTTTAATGGGGTTATTTGATTTTCTGAAGTCCACCTTCTTGAGTTCTTTATATATGTTGGATATTAGTCCCCTATCTGATTTAGGATAGGTAAAGATCCTTTCCCAATCTGTTGGTGGTCTTTTTGTCTTATTGACGGTGCCTTTTGCCTTGCAGAAAATTTAGAGTTTCATTAGGTCCCGTTTGTCAATTTTCGATCTTACAGCACAAGCCATTGCTGTTCCGTTCAGGAATTTTTCCCCTGTGCCCATATCTTCAAGGCTTTTCCCCACTTTCTCCTCTATAAGTTTCAGTGTCTCTGGTTTTATGTGAAGTTCCTTGATCCACTTAGATTTGACCTTACTACAAGGAGATATGTATGGATCGATTCGCATTCTTCTACATGATAACAACCAGTTGTGCCAGCACCAATTGTTGAAAATGCTGTCTTTCTTCCACTGGATGGTTTTAGCTCTCTTGTCGAAGATCAAGTGACCATAGGTGTGTGGGTTCATTTCTGGATCTTCAATTCTGTTCCATTGGTGTACTTGTCTGTCTCTATACCAGTATCATGCAGTTTTTATCACAATTGCTCTGTAGTAAAGCTTTAGATCAGGCATGGTGATTCCACCAGAGGTTCTTTTATCCTTGAGATGAGTTTTTGCTATCCTAGGTTTTTTGTTATTCCAGATGAATTTGCAAATTGCTCCTTCTAATTCGTTGAAGAATTGAGTTGGAATTTTGATGGGGATTGCATTGAAACTGTAGATTGCTTTTGGCATGATAGCCATTTTTACAATGTTGATCCTGCCAATCCATGAGCATGGGAGATCTTTCCATCTTCTGAGATCTTCTTTAATTTCTTTCTTCAGAGACTTGAAGATTTTATCACACAGATCTTTCACTTCTTTAGTTAGAGTCATGCCGAGATATTTTTTATTATTTGTGAGTATTGAGAAGGGTGTTGTTTCCCTAATTTCTTTCTCATCCTGTTTATTATATAGTACTTGAAGAATGAGCCAGAGCAATTTGACAACAAAAGGAGATCAAGTGGATATAAATTGGAAAAGAGGAAGTAAAAATATCACTTTTTGCAGATGATATGATAGTATATATAAGTGACCCTAAAAATTCCACCAGAGAACACCAAAACCTGATAAACAGTTTCGGTGAAGTAGCTGGATATAAAATTAACTCAAACAAGTCAATGGCCTTTCTCTACACAAAGAATGCCTTGTTTTCTAATAGTTGCCGTCACCAAATGTGTCTCTTCATAGCAATAGAACAGTGGCTAAGACAGTGGCAAGCCAATAAGCAGTGTTTGCTGTTACTGACTCAACTTTCTGTTTTGTCTTCCTCAGTGACAATCTGTATCATTTTTATTTCCAAGTTATTTTTTATTGTAGTATTCTACATGGTGAGAAAGAAGAAAACTAGAACAATTACATCTCAGGTAGGTACATGAGTATAGCTTATCTCTAAGTAAAAATAAAATGTCTACACATTATTATTTGTGGTTATAAGACAAGTGACATTGGCACTGTTAGACATTTTTTCCCTAAGAATACCTTACTGTTTTTTATTGTTGCAAGGATTCACCATGTCCAAAGAGCAAATTCCATAGCAAAGGTTTTATTCAGCTTATACTTCCACATTGCTGTTTATCACCAAATAAGTTGGGACAGAAACTGAAACAACACAGGATCCTGGAATCAGAGGCTCATTCATAGGCTATGGAGTGGTGATGCTTATTGTCTTGCTCCTCTAATCTTGCTTAGCTTGCTTTCTTAAAGAACCCAGGACTACCACCACAAGGATGTCAACACCCACAATGGAGTGGGTGCTCTCCCATCAATTAAGAAAATTCCTAACAGCTGGATCTTATGGAGGCATCTTCTCAACTGAGTCTCCTTCTCTTTGAAGACTCTAGATCTTGTCAAGTTGCTATGAAACCAGTGTGGCATTCTAAATATAGTTGGCCTATGAGGATGTGTGGCTTTGTAGGAGTAGGTCTGGCCTTGCTGGAGGAAGCATATCACTCTGGGGCTTTAAAGCTCTACCAGTGTGGAAGAGACCCTCCCTGTTTGCAAAATACATAGTTTTTCCTCGAAGCATTTGGATGAAGGTGCATAATCGAAACTTCCTCTCCACCACCATGTCTGCCTAGACAGTGCCATATTTTTTGCCTTGATGATCATGGAGTGAACCTCTGAACGTGTAATGAAATGTAGAAAAGCCCTAATGAAATGAGTCTCTTATGAGTGGCCTTGGTCATGGTGTCTTTTCACAGCAACTAATCACTAACTAATAGAATCAGTTACTGCAGAAACTCACAGATATTAAAATAAATCAACAATCGAGATTATTATCAAGTGCTAAAGCATGCAAACTTATTCTAGAGAGAAAAACTGTTATGAATGAGTCCATGGCATGCCTGTCTCAAAAAAGCAAAAGAAAAAAAAAGTAAGAAGGACCATTTCACAGTCATATCATCAATATTGATTGCCTCACTGTGTGAAATAGACAAGAAATGGATTAACATTAGATGCCAACCACTGGATGAATGGCTTAAAACGAGAGAGAGAGAGAGAGAGAGAGAGAGAGAGAGAGAGAGAGAGAGAGAGAGAGAGAGAGAGAGAGAGAGAGAGAAAGAGAGAGAAAGAGAGAGAAAGAGAAAGAAAGAGAGAGAAAGAGAGAGAGAAAGAGAGAGAGAATGAGGAGAGAGAAAAAATGAGAGAGAGTGAAAGAATGAGAAAGAGAGAGAAAGAATGAGAGAGAGATAGCCTGATGGGTTTTTGATACTTCAAGCCTCAGTGGCCAATATCCTCAGAAAATTACAAGCTGATAAGGAATTAGTTGAAGAACAATACCTTTTGGGTCATTTTCAACCTTCTGTATCTCCATGGAATACCCCATTTTTTTTTATCAGAAAGATGCATTTTCAATTAAAAGTACCTTCCTTGAAATTTTGATCTCATTTTTGGTACAAAGGACTCATAATCTAATTTTTTAAAAGAATCATATTTCCAAGTGGTGGTGGCAAACAACTTTAACCCCAGCACTCGAAAAGCAGAGACAGGTGAATTTCTAAGTTCGAGGCCAACCTGGTCTACAGGGTGATTTCCAGAACAACATGGCTACACAGAGAAACACTGTCTTGAAAACTCAAAGAGAGAGAGAGAGAGAGAGAGAGAGAGAGAGAGAGAGAGAGAGAGAGAGAGAGAGAGAGAGAGAGAGAGAGTTTCTATACAGAGAACAAATATGAAAGGTTTTCAAACTGACTTTCATTTTCCAAGTATGGGAAGAACCCTAGAGTTAGTAACAAAGAACACAGAACACAACACATAGCAGACAAAAGTACAAAGCACACTCAAATAGAAAGAAAGGCATCAAAATAGTGAATGTGAGTACCTTTTTAATGGAGCACAAACACTCTCCCATTCTCCATGAGAACCCAATAAAATCCCTGTTGTCTCCAAAGACTTTGAGTAGGAATTCATCCAGTATCCTTTCTCTTCTATTTCGTTAGAACTGACTCAAACCTGCAAGGTCCAGGACAGAAAAAATAGACTCCCTCATCCAATTTGGTATGTGTGTTTCCAGGTAGTGTTACAGATCCTAACATGCTTAGACCACTAAAATAGAGCACATCTATTCTACCACAGTTACGGAAGGCAACATTGTAAAAATCAAGGGGCTGGCTAGTTTTCCTAGTTGCTGGCACTGTGGTTGGCAACCTGTAGGTTGCTAGTCCTTGTGACAAATTTCACAGGAGTTGTCTAAGACTATCTGTATGTCAGAAATGTATGTTACAATTCATATCAGTAAGACATTTCAGTTATGAAGCAGCAAAAAATATTTTTACGGTTGGGGCACCACACAGCATAAGGAAGTATATATATGAAGGAACCGCAGTATTAAAAAGGTGGAGAACCACTCTATTGAACTTTGAAAACCGAAGCATGGTGTGCCTCCCAGACTGTCTTTGACATGAGTCTGAGATATACTTCTGACTCTGATCTTCTTGTTACCTTTTGTTTCTTGTGATCATATGGGGTTAACCTAGAAAGTATATTCAAATGCACTATGTGAGAGCATGTTCAGAATTCATTTTGTGAAGCAATGTGCTCTAGTATATTTAGGACAGAGCTGTCTTTGGGACCAGTCCTCTTCTGTATGCCTGTGTGTCATTCATTTTCTCTTTATTTGTTTATTGTTTTTTGTTTTTTCGAGGCAGGGATTCTCTGTTTAGCCCTGGTTGTCATGGAATTCAATCTGGAGTTCAGGCTGGCCTTGAACTCATAAATTTGCCTGCCCCTGCCTCTGCCTACCAAGAGCAGGGATAAAAGGTATGCACCACTACACTGTCTTATTTATTATTCTGCTATTAACTTATTGTGTCTAGGTGGTTGTTTTCAATCTATTTTGTTTTATTTTATTTTATTTTATGAGGCATTTTCTTTATTTTCATTTCAAATGTTATCCCCTTCCCTGGTTTCCCCTCTGAAAACCCACTATGCCATCCCTCCTCTCAGTAATCAACAAAATACCCACTCCTACTTCCTAGTCCTGATATTCCCTTACACTGGGGTATAGAGCCTTCTCTTGAACAGGAGCTTCACCTCTCACTGGTGTCCAAATAGGCCATTCTCTGCTACATATGAAGCTGCAGCCATGGGCCCCGCCCTATGTACTCTTTGGTTGGTCTTTTTTTAATTGTATATTTTCTTTATATACATTTCAAATGATGTCCGTTTTCAGTTTCCCACCCTTCCAGAAACCCTCTATCCCATCCCCTCCCCACTGTTTCATGAGGGTCTTCCTCCATCTGGATACCCATTCCCACATCGCATTGTGGTGGCTAGCAAGGTTACCTCTCTGTCTCCTCATCATTCTACAGCATATTGGTGATCCTGTGGATGATGGGGAAAAGAACACTGGATTCTGACCATTGCAGAGTACCACCCAGTACATCAATCTCAAGCCACACGTGGGTACATCTTCCTCAAAAGTATCTTGTCCTGTTCATAGCAGCTAGTTGGCTATTTGTGTACCTGGGCCAAGATTGAGGTGTCTGCTACCTGCACAAGCACTTCCCAATACACTTTGGGGATCATCTGTGCCAGGAAGTCAGGGTTGAACTCCACAGGGTTTTTGAGGATTTAAGTGGCCTGCAGGCTCAGACAGAACACTTGCATGCCCACACCCCGCACATGTGAGTTTAGCAGGTTGTAGATAAGCAGTTTCACACTGTCACATTGGAGTTCTTGACAGGACTTATTTTTTTCATCATTAATTTAGTTATCTATTTACAATTTAAATGATAACTTCCTTCACAGTTTCCCATCAACAAATCCCCATTCCAATCCCCCTCTCCTCCCTTCTCTTTTGAACAAGATTAGTTTGTGTTATTCTTCCACATCACACTCCATCACTGAGTGAAATCAGGGCAGGAACCCATGTAGGATTATAGGCAGGGTACATGGAGCAAGGCTGCTTATTGGCTTGTTTCTCAACACAGTTTTCTCAGCTTTTCTACTTACAAAATTTAAAAATGCCTTTTAACTTTTATTTTAATATCATATATGTATATATAAAAATGTTTTGTTTGCGTGAATGTCTGTGGGCCTTTTTTGTCCAGGGTTCACAGAGTCCATAAGAGGGAGCTTGGTCCCTTGATATTGGAGCTTCATGAGGCTGTGAGCTGCCACCTGAGTTCTGTGATTCTAATCCTGTCCTTCTAAGAGAGCAGCCAGTTCTCTTAAACACTGACTCATTTTGCAAACACTACCCTCAGGTTGCTTTCTTATATATTTTATCACCATCTTTGCAGAGATAGCACCACTCACTGAGTACTGGATCCTCTCCCATCAACTGTTAATCAGCTGTCTCATGTGAGACTATGCCAGGGCCTAGCAAACACAGACGTGGATACTCACAGTCAGCTATTATATGGATCACAGGGCTCCCAATGGAGGACTAGAGAAAGTACACAAGAAGCTAAAGGAATCTGCAACCCTACAGATGGAACCACATTATTAACTTATCAGTACCACGGAGCTCTGGACTCTAGCTACATTTGTATCAAAAGGTGACCTAGTCAGCCATCACTGAAAGAGAGGCCCATTGGACAACCAAACTTTATATGCCCCAGTACAGGGCAACGCCAGAGCCAAAAAATAAATGGGAATTGGTGGGTAGGGAACTGGGGAGGAGGGTATGGGGAACTTTTGGTGTAGCATTGGAAATGTAATTGAGGAAAATACGTAATAAAAATATTTTTTTTAAAAAAGAAGGATTGAAGTATCAAAAAAAAAAACAAAAACAAAAACAAAAAAAAACCAAAAAAACAAAAAAAGGGAAAATATCCAACAGTCAAATCAGACCCAGAACGACACAAATGGAATGTTTTCACCTATGTATGGAGTTAGCTTGTAAGGTTTATATATGTTTGTTTTTCATTTAGGGTAACAGAGATGAGCTATCTAGTAAGGAACCATAAAGAAGGAGGAGCTCTTCCAAGGAAGGGGAAGTAGAATATAGTGGTATAAAGGAATGAAGAAGACACTAAAATAGGAGGGTTAAATGTGGAGGAAAATATCAGGCCAAGATCTGAGACTAGAAAGGTCATAAAACACTAAGTGAAAATCTGCCATCATAAATTTTGTTAAATAACCACAGCAGTAAAATGACTTCTCATGAATCCTAATGGCTCCACCCATATGTTAGTATATATGCCTCAGCCTTCATCAGAGGTGAGTTTCCTACAAAACTGGTAATAATCACAGAAAGACACAACTGGACAATGCACAGAGAGTGAGAGACTCAGAGAATTAAAGATTAAAGAGGATGCCTTTATCGAGCTCTCTCCTTCAAGAATCAGGAATCTATACAAAGAAAAATCAGAAAAATAATCCTGACCATAGGTAGAGATAATGGATAGTATCAATGAATTGTATCATGGGTATTCCATGTTTTTTTTTTGCCTAATATACATTTAAGAATGAGTGCATATTATGTGTGTTCTTGTTTTTGGGTGATGTTCTATAGGTATCTGTTAAATTCATTTGGCCCATAACTTCTGTTAGTTTCACTGTGTCTCTGAGTTCGATGGTAGGAGGATAAACAGGGAGATGGATACTTTCAGGTCACATAAGATGGAAAATTTAAAGAAAAATTTCTAAGAAAACAAATAAACATGGCTATAGCCTCATCTAATGTAGACAGATCCAATTTGAGGTTCCCTCTTCCCAGGTGACTTTAGCTTCATGTTAAGAAGGCAAACACTTACTAGCACACACAGGTTAACATAAAAGCATTTACAGCCATGTATAAAAACATCACACAAATGAACTAAGATATTATGTGGACGTTCCATGGCATAAATTTCAGAAAGACATAATTTTTTTACAGTTTATCTCAGCTTTAAAGTGTAAATCCTCAAAGGAGGGCCATGGTCCAGTGCTGTTCTCAATAGACAGCTCCTGATTTTCTAGACTCACCTCTTATATTAATCTGTGAAGTCACCTCACAATCTCACATTTCTTCTGCACAGCATTAGAGATGCCAATTAAAACTAGACTTTGGAAGTATATTAATAAGTTGGCCTTATCTTCATATTCCCTGCCCTTAATCATGGGAAACTCGCCCAGACTAGATGTCTCAGCCATTCTCACTGACAGTTTTCCTGATAAATAGGTGTTTGAGAGAAAGAAATTATTTTAAGACCCAACCAGTTTAGTTTATCAGGATATTTGAAATGAAGCTGGCATCATTTGGCACAAAAAATAAAGAGAGTCTCCTGTTTTGTGGAGAACTGAGAGAGAATTAGGGACTGGGGCCAGGAGGGTAAGTGACTATCCTTAAGGAGAGTCAGTCCAGACCTGGAGGCTGGTTCTGACAGCATGCAGAGGAGTGCAGTTCAATTCCCAGCAGCTTCCTGGAAGGAGCACTGTTTCTCTTCAAAATGTGACAGGGATGGCACCCACAAGGGGGCAGAATGCAGTGGTGTTCTAGACTTCTTTTGAGCCATCATGGTACTGATTACCACTCTTTCACTTGCTATTACAGATGAGCAAACTCAATAGGGTGACAAGTAAGATCTGCTGACACCAGAATCTCTAATTGCAAAACCCTTACAGGGAATGCCAGCTTCCCTCCATGCTTGGAATAAAAAGACAGGATTGGGCTCACAGGACTAAGCATCCTCTGACTAGCTTTTAGAGAAGAGGCTGCACTGAAGTCCAAAATTGAGACTTTGGTGTTTACTGAGAGTTTAAAAGCTAAGAACCTGTAACATTTGCTCTGTGGTACTGAAAAATATTGTTATGAAAAGTGTAGGAGAAAATAAAGATGAACATGTAGCTTAAGGAGCACCATTACCCTGATAGAACATCAGGCACCTGACATTCATTTAATACACTGAAGTACCCTCCAAATCCCAAAAAAACCCTCCTCAAGTGTACATTACAAGTTTCTGCTCCGGCTCATAAGATACAAGTCTTCAAGAAAACACAATATGGCACTAGTCAGAAAAAAAAAGTCATTTATTGATCAACTTGCCTTATTGACAAAAAATATCAGCAATGGGTTGACGTTGCTTAGCACCTACATAAATTTGGAGTAAATAGAAATAAAATTTCAGTAACAGATCAGGAGTACAATAAAAACATTATAATGTTACAGTAATATGGAGAGAAATAACTAGTGTTAAAGAATTCAAAACCCTGTCTAAGCTAGAGATGTGACTCGATGGTAGTGTTTGATTTACATACATGCTAAACCCACCACCAGAAAAGAAAAACAAAACAGACACCAAAAAAAAAGATACTCACAATTCACTTTATCTGTTTGTTGTGAGTAAATCCACAGCAAATATGAATGGTTAACAACACAGGAAGGTATTATGCAAAGGAAGTCACACACACTCACCCTCATGCACACACACACACACACACACACACACACACACACACACAAGGAAAAAGAACACAGAAGAAAAAAGAACAGTCCAGTCAGGAAGCTATTGAAGAGAGTCCTTTAAAACTTATGATAAAGAAGATAAAGTGTATTTCTTCACAATTGGTGGTTTCTGGTGGACAGTAATTAAGGATTCATTTTTATAGTTGGTGTTTGATATTTTCTAGGATCTTCTTTTTATAACCCCTAAAGCTAGATAGAACAGAAATAAGGGTATATTAGAGAGAGGAATTAGAAAATCTCTGAATTTAATTTTTTTCCTTGTTCTTCTCCTTTAATTATGGCTACTAACAAACCACAACCAACTTGTGTAACCAACCACCAACCACCAGACTAAAAGTACAAGTTTTGAAAATAAATCTTGTGCAAAGTTAATGCAGCAGGAGTTCTTCACTAATGGATGTTGTGAGTATGTAAATATAGTATTCCACCAAAGTCTTACTAACTCTGATTTCTATACTTCTTGCAGTCAGCTGTTTACTATTTTAATATTAGTCATACCTGTTCTATGCAGTGTCATGTGTGTTGATGAAAATAATTTTCATCTCGGGAACACAAATGAAATGCAAATATTGTGTGTAAATCTCTGTTAGTGTTACTTCATGAACATGATTTATCCATGGAGTTACAGTACTAATGCTTTGTGCATTCAGTATACTGTGTTTGTGATGATAAAGAGTCTCACCGTCGATAACACACACACACAGGACACACTCAGATCTTTCTGCAGCATAGCTTTAATCCATCTCAAGAGAAAGATGATTAGCTTTTGGGCGAGGAGGCTTAGAACACAGGAAACTCGGTCCTTAAATAGACCACAAGAAGTGTTAGAGACATATTTCACCCTAAGGGCTGCTCACTATCAGCCCATATGACGCCACAGAACAGGAAGGGCACAAAGAATGGAAAAATACCCCAGCACATACACAGACTATTTCTTTACCAGTTAGAACAACGGATGTCAGCGCCATCTTGTAATGGAGATTGAAAGGGCAGCTCCTCACAGTATACATTCAGTGTACATAGCTAGATATTCCTATTTAGTATTTTATGATATACTATACATAACATACAGTGTATACTTAGAAGATGAATCCAGTAGAGGATTTTTAAAAAGTTGTGTGAGAGCTTTGTGATAATATATATATCTTAATAGACTTGGCTGAGTTTCTGGAGCCATTTATGTGTTCTTTTCCAATGAATCATAATTTCCTTTTATTCTGTGACTGGGAGAAGCAGACTTATTATAAGAAAGAAAACCATTAGCCTGGGATCTCTCCTATTATAAGTATTCCTTGGGTCTGGGTGGCCAATTAGACAGAAACCATGTCTTGGTATACTGGTTGTAATCTGAGAAATTTGTTGCAACCAATCACTCCATCTCTCAGGACACTTGAGTTAATGTAACTTCCTAAAAGGTCTAAAAATTAGAAAGACACACACTAGGTACATGCACACCACACATTCTGACTCTGTCTCTGATTCTGAATCTCCCTTTGACTGTCCCTGTGACTCTGCCTGCCCTTCCTTTTCTCCTTCTTCATTCTCTATCTCAGCCTGTTTCTCAACCTCTGCATCTGTGTCTGCCTGTGTTTCTTCCTTTTCCTCTTCTTTTGCTTGTGCAGCTGCCTATTCATTAGTGCTGAGATATCATGCAGAATAATGTAGTTTTAGAACTGATCTACTGTGGAATTTGTTTTACCTCAACACTAGGTGCCTGTCTACCTACTACTAAAACCATTTAATTGAATTTGAACTTCAATATAATCAGAGATGTATCCAAATTCATAGGGCAACAATTGCTATGTAACTGTCTGATGCTCATCAGTCACTGCACTGTTTTGAACAAAGAGTTTTTTAGTCAGAAGTTTAAGCACAGGCAGATAACATTATTGCAAGCATACAGTCCTGTCTTGATTTCAATGAGGTAAAAATTGGGACCCAAATCTACCAAATGATGTAATGGATTCTTTCTGTTTTCAACTTTCAGGTTTTAAACTGTGTTATCTAGGGAAGTCTGGACAACACCTTAATTAGAGCTGGTAAGTGGAGACAGGAACTGAAGCAAAGACTATGGAAGAACTCTGGCTTACTCTCCTCCAGGTCATTGGGATGTGGGGTCCTAGGTGGTGTAAAACAGAAAAGAAAGAAAAAATAAGTATCAAATATATCAAAATTTTTGACCTACATCCACATTTTGAGGTCCTCTCCTAATAGTATGTGTGATCATTTGGAAATCAAGTTTTATATGGCAATTGTTAAACTGTAGAATTTTCATTATTTCTATTTTATGAATGTTTTACCTGAAGGGGTGTGTCTGCTGCCTGTGCACTAAACTGGACCGTGTAGAGATCAGAAGTTAGATAGTATTAGATCCCCTGCAACAGCACTTACCTGTGGCTGTGACAAACAAGATGGGCCCTGGTAATTGAATCCTGTAACCTGTGCACAGGGGCCAATGATCTTATACTCTAAGCCATGTACCACCTCCCCATTTTCTCATGAGCGAAAAATGGTGTAGGAATACAATCTTTCTCAAAAGGTCCAAATTCATCTAAGAGTAAATTAATTCTTATAAGGCTCTCTTAAAAAATCACCACCACTACAGCAAGAAAAAATTGATAAAGAGAGAGAAATCTGAATAGGATGTTTGTGATCTATGGTGAATTCTGACCAAGAGTAAGCTAATACACTATATAAAGCTGTACTGAGAAGCATTAAGAAGGCAGGTATCTCACTCTGAACAGGGCTAAGGTTGTTTCGACTGTATTGGCTTTATTCTTCTGGAGATTCTTGTCAGGAATTGCGAGCATTTACCAGACCACAACAGGAAACCTTCCATATGTCTCCTTTGGTGTCTGGGCATAGGATATGTGAGATGCATCAAGACTGATTAAAGGTCATGTTCCCTAGATGTGAAACTGTTTCCAGGAATACGATGATATACAAAAGGTCAGCTCCAGAATACATAGCATCAGGTCTTTCTTGGCCAATTAAAATTGGAGCCAAAATCTCAAGAGACAATGTATGTATTGGACAGACTTGCTGCTATCACACAGGTCGTGGCTTCAATTTCCAGCAATTACATTGTGACTGTTTCTCTGTCTCTCTATCTGTCTCTCTGTCTCTCTGTCTCTCTGCCTCTCTCTCTTTCCTTCTAACTTTCCCACTCTCTGTATTGCTATCTCCATGTATCTCAGTCTCAGTCTGTGTTTCTCTCTTTCCCTCTCACTCCCTGCCCCCCCTTTCTTTCTCATCCTCCCTGTAATTCCAGCAGCATATGCTGCTGTATCCTCTTCTGTCCTCTGATGTATTACATATATGAAGTGTCCATGCAAACTGTAATGTTAGCAAACAACCATATCTGCCTTCGCAGATTGAAAAAATAAATAAATAAATAATGTCTAGATTAGGAGTCTCAATCATCTGTGAAAGATAGGAGAGAGTGATCACTGTGTGTCACCTCATTTAGAAACAGAGTACCCAAGGAATAGAGCCTACTCCCCACACCCATGGAATGAACACCACATGCAAGAGGAGGGATTTTGGAAGAGGAACTCATTCCTGGTCTTTCCAAGAGGAGTGTTTTGGTGGGTGAGCACATCAACAGAACAGAGTTCTCACAGCATGTAATTGCCCCCTCCCACCAGAAACCAAAGTCACCTTGGTGGGACCAGGAGCAGTTCACCTGCCTCTTCAGGTTGCTTTTGTTTAACTGCCTTTGGAGACAACAGTTGGAGCTGCTGCTACCTGCTGGAAAGTTGGCTTCTAATGGGACAATTCATTGGTCTGTAGAATTCAAACAATTTTGGACCCTATGAAAGTAATGGATTGTCCAAATGCTTCCGGACTGAGAATCTTAGGGAAGCTCCATGTTTTTTCTTAATCTGCAATGTCATTTAGACATTAGAGCAAGCAGAGATGATTTGCTCCTTCTCTTAGGCAATCAGATTTTATTCTGGAAGACAACCGTTGTGAGCCTTGAGAGGGTTTGCTGGAGGAGAAGGGATATTGACAGTGCTCTACCCAACCTGCAAGGCACACAGCTAGACCTTGTTCCCTCTGATGCATAGAAGTATCTGATGGTATTAGATGGGATTCTTGATGAGGACAGAATCTGAGGAAAGGTTCCTGTAGAGAAATGAAGTGCAGTTATACAACCTAGAAAGTATATACCATTGATCATTGTGAGCCTGAAACAGAAAGCACCCAAGCATTGGACCTAATGTATGATTGGTGAGACAGATTGAAGAGATTTTGTTTATTTTGAATTCTCTGTATAGGTATGGATACATTGTCTCATGGGAAGGGGGAGTGTGGATTCCCTGTGGTTACTAAAATAGAAGAAGTTGTAAACAGCCAATGGAAATGTGGCAAGTCCAAGTGTATGCTGTGCATGAGCTGCCAGTGTTCAGAAATGCTGAGCCATCACTTCAGATTCAATAAGATATTTGAAGAAGAAAACCAGAAGAAAAAACTTAAGGGGACTGTTGTGAATTTTAATGAGACATTTTTAATTATTTTTACTGATTTATATAACATATGCCAAATGGTGTGTCCAGTCTTTTAAACATGGCTTGATTGTTCCTTTCAAAGTATCTTGATTATTACTCCCAGAGACAGGATTTACAATCTGTACATTCAAATTCTTATTTGTACTTTCCAATTCCTCCCTGTTTCTTCCCTGAATTCATCTCTACCTGGTTTTGATTCCCATATCCTGAGATTAAAGTCCTTTCTAAGCAGATCTCAACACCTTTTTTTAAAATTTTCTGTCTCACAGTTCTTGAAGAATAGATGGGGGAGCAGAGAAAATTTCACCCCAAAAAATTGGCAATTAGTGGCTGCAGGTGTGAGGGCCAGTTTTCTTCATAGATTTGGCTCCTCAGAGGCTGCCCATGTTCCAGTGGATGTGTTTCCCTAACCCCACATATGTAGTCAGCACTAAATTCACTCAGTGGTCTTTATTAAAATGTGCATGGAATTAAAGCTAAAAGTGATACAGGAGAAATGGAGAGCAATTCAAGGAGGAGAAGATGGGGATGGATTTACTCAAACTCATTATGTTTATGTACAAAGTTCTTCAGCAAAACATTTAAAACTAAGTAAGTAAGTAAATAAGTAAATAAGTAAGTAATAAGCAAGCAAGCAAGTAAGTAAAAAATAAATATATGAGTAAATAAACAAATATATTTTTATGCAATATCACGTGCAATAGGCATGAAAGTGTGTGTGTGTGTTTGTGTGTGTGTGTCTTTGTGTGTGTGTGCATACATGCATACAGGAGTGTTTGCAGGTATGTAGCAGTTTGATGATTAGAATATCCTTGGCCCATGGGAAGTGGCACTATTAGCAGATGTGGCCTTGATCATTGTGTAGGCTGGCTTTTATCTAGTGCTCAAACTCTGCCCAGTGATGAAGAGAGATTCTTTTCCTTGCTGCTTTGGCCACAAGCTTCCTCCTGTATGCTTTCAGATTAAGATATAGAAAACTTCTTTCCTTCTACATCACCCCTTCTACCTGGATGTTGCCATGCTTCCCACCATGATAATAATGTACTGACCTGACCCTCTAAAACTGTAAGACAACCTCTATTAAATTTTCCTTTATAAGAGTTGCCTGAGTCATGGTGTCTCTTCACAGCAATGAAACCCTATCAAACATAGGCAGAATCTTAGCCTGATTTTTAATGTTTTCAAGATGATTACAGCCAACATGCAAGCACAAAGTAAAGATGATGAAGGAGTCTTATTTTCACATTGTTTCTTTATGTTTGAATGAAAGCTGGGGATTGGAAGAATTGGAGAGTGATGGAAAGGAGAAAGTAAGAATGCAAAGACCTGTTGGGCTCCTGCCACTTGCTTTTGCATTCAATATTTCAAATTTTAAAACAACAACCAACAACAATAACAAACAATGACAGGACGCCCATATAACAGACTCAGAGAGAAGAAACCAAAGGACATGACCTACTTGTACCTCACTTTCCAGCTAATGTCTGGTGTATTGAGCCGATGGATTTTGCTGTCAAACCCTGATGATTAATTCCTAGATTGGGTCCACTAACACAATGATGAATGAAACTGTGGCCAATACGGACAGACTATTGTTTTTTTTATCCTGTACAATCAAACCAGTAGGAAAATAACAAGCACAACTCACATATATGTATATTTGTTTTTTCACACTTACAATTGGAATTGTTACTATATATCCCGGTTCTTTGCATTTTATCTCCATTAGTGTGTTGTTTTCACTCTTTACTTGCTGCATAGAAAACTGCTTCGTTTACACTATGTTTCATTTAGGGTGCACAATGGAAGCTAAAGACTAACTCCATCCATTACAAAGCAGGGCTCTCTGTCCTTTTTCCTGAATTGAAATGAAACTATTTTCAAAAAGTATTTTACACATGCCTGGTTCAGTTTCATTAAGATTGGGTGTGAAATTTTCCCACAGTCTCAGGTGTCTCAAACTAGTGGAACAGTCTAGCAAGTTTGTGGAACATTTGGGACTGTTCCCTAGCAGAAATAGGTTACTTTGGCATAATTGAGGGCGCTGGCTATTTCTGACCTAACTCTTGGCTGCTTATTCCACAAAAGTGTAAGAAGGCCCCATGCTGGCCCTCAATGAAACAGATCAACATTTTGTTTCCTGCCATGCTGTCCCAGTCATGACAGTTTGTCCCCGGTGAGTGTGTGCTCTAAATATCTCTTCTTGGACATTGATTGTATCAGGAGTTTTGACCCCTTGATATAAAAATAATTATTGTAATTGTAATCTCTGCTTGTGTGTTTTGTGACATATAGAAGGCTGTCAATTTTGCCTACATGAATTTTTAATGTGTGTTTTTTCTTTCATATTTAAAATTGTTCTCAATTTTCATAAGAGTTTCAGCACAACCTTCACATTTAGGGACACAATCTTCCAAATGGCTACTCCTCTGGATCTCAGTAAATGGGAATATTCCATAGCTTCATGGCCTGAGTGAGAATTGTCAATTGTTTCTATTTCCATTTTTAGATTATGGATGGTTTTGTTCTGCTCCTTCACCTGTTTGATTGTGTTTTCCTGAATCTATTTAACAGATTTTTGTGTATCCTCTTTAAGGACTTCTACATGTTTATCTGTGTTCTCCTGCATTTCGTTAAGAGAGTTACTAATGTCCTTCTTAAAGTCCTTCATCATCACTATGAGAAGTGACTTTAGATCCATGTCTTACTTTTAGGGTGTGTTGGGGTATCCACTTGATATGGTGCAAGTGTTGGGTGCTGATTATTCCAAATAACTTTGGTTTCTCTTGCTTATTAACTTATCCTTGCCTCTCACCATCTGGATATCTCAAGTGCTACATGCCCTGGCTACATCAGACTGTCCTTCCTGTGATATTGGTTGTGTCATAACTCTTCAAAGTCTAGCTGTCTCTGTGATCCTGTTATTACGGTATACTGTGATTATGAGATGCTGGGTGGGTCTGACATCCTGGGAGTCAAGCTGCCCTTGGAACCTTGAGATCCTGGTGTGACTAAGCTCCTAGGATCCTGGGATCCTCTGACCCTGGCCATATTAGATCTTCAGGTAGTGGAGCTTCCTCTGGGTGTTATGGGGCTGGCTGCTGAGTTTGCATCCAAGGACTGCTCAGGGCGCTGTCCCAGACAGAATGGATGCAATCCATACCACTGGTCTGGTGGAGTTCCTGCATGCCTGTGTCTTTCTGGTACCCTCTACTCCAGGTGTTGGGGAATGATGTTGTGTCTTCCTCTTGTCTGATCATCGGATCCTATGAATGTTAGATGATTGGCAGTGGAGTTGCCTCCGGGTGTTATAAGGCTAGCTACAGAGTTTGCATGCAAGGTCTACTCAAGGTTTTGGCTCCAGAAATAAAATATTTTTTAAATGATGTTTCTTGTAAACTTACCTGTCTCCAAAAGTACCTGAAATATTTTTACAGGATTGATTTAATCTCATAAATTGATAAAGGAAAAATGACATCTTGATGATTTTGATATATCCGAACAGGAAAAAAATAATGGACATCTCCCACTAAGTAAAAAATATTTCGGAAGCCAGGTGGTGGTGGCACACACCTTTTATCTCAGTTTTTGGAAGGTAGAGGTAGGCAAATCTCAGTTTGAGGACATTCTAGTCTACAAAGTAAGTTTCAGAATTGCCATATATATTAATAATAATAATAAAATAAATGAAAAACAGAGTATTGAAAAGGAATGATGATTTTAAATTATGTACATATGTGCCACATGTCCCTGTGTACATATGTGAATACACTTAAGTTTGTTTTTTCAATTAGATGTTTCCTTCATTTAGATTTCAAATGCTATCCCAAAATTCCCCTGTATGTTCCCCCAACCCTTCCCCTTACCCACTCACTCTCATGTCGTAGGCCTGGCATTCCCCTGTTTGAGAGCATCAATAATAATGGGAACAGAGAGAAGCGGCTGAGCCTGGAAACCAGAGAGGGGGCTAATCATGGCACTCAGTTTGCAGTTTAGTTTGTTTCAAGAAACAAATATACTTTCTATCAATGAGGTTTGTAAATGAAGAGGAAATATTTTCATCTCTCAGACTGGAAGGTGTTTATTTTATAGTGTTTATAGATATTTTGGGACTATTTTATTATAAGCAATTAAAGCCAGGTAAGTTTTTACATACCTGTAATGGTACTAGCATGGAATGCTGAACCTCAACACTCTAGACCTTCCTGGAGAATACAAAACATACTAACTGCCTATCTCAAAAATCAAATGAAATGAAATAAAATTAAACCAATGTACCTTTGGTATTTGTATATCATCCCTTTGGAAACTAATAAGATAATGAATCAAAAAAATAAACTTCAATTATTTTATTAGTCATAAACATAATTAGAAATGATAAGAAGGTTAAAAAATCAATACAGATAGGGGAAGGGAGAGACCTGGGTGGGAAATGGGACAAGAAGGAGAATAGAGGAATTTTATCAGGTACTGTGGTTGTGGGAAACAGGACTGAATTGATGAAGACCAGCGAAAAGAATGGAAACAGGCAACTTTGTGAAGGAGGAAATGAGAAAACGCTCTAGAGTATACCAGAGACCTGGGATGTGAGAGACTCTCAGGAATTAAAAAAAAAAAAAAAAAAAAAAAAAAAACATTAGATGAAATGCCCTCCAGTGGGGAGAGTGGAATTGTAGAGTTCTCCTCCCAGCAATCCTCTCCTATATGTGTGTTGGAGGCCTCATATCAGCAGGTGCATTCTGTCTCTTTGTTGGGCCACAATTTCAGACATCTTGGGGGAACACTTCAATTGAGACAGGTATCCTACCACAGGGATGCCCTCTTCTTTAATATCTTTGACCTCATTAATTCAACAACAGGGGTCAGATGCTTCAATCCATTGATTGGGTGAAAATATCTGCATCTGAATCATAAAGCTGCTATTTGGGTCACTAGGAATATTTCTTAAACTTGTTGCAGTGGGTATAATAGCTAATAAATAAAAAAAATCTCTAAAAATATATATTGTATATTGTAACAGAAATAAAATGTTGGTTCTAAGGCCCCTGTTTGCATTCAGTTCAAGATACAGGCATTAATCTGTGTTTCTCTGTGTTTCTTATAATGATTGTGGGTAACTGAAATAAGCAAAGCTAAACCAAACCAAACCAAAAGAAACAACCGTGTCTATACATTGTCTTTTCTTCTACTGATTCACAAGTTGTTAAAGTCCATGCTCTTGGATGTAACTACAGTTTGGAATTGTCCTCCCCCTACTCTGACTCAGAATAACAGTTTGCATGAGCTCAGATACCTTACTTTGTAATCTGAGTGCATGTGTGATTTAGATATTAGTTGATTGCTAAGAGAAAGCACAAACTGTGTAGGAAAGTGAATGAATGTTGCAGATGACATGCCAATATCATCCCCTTTGTAGGAGAGAATATAAGAGAATCTTTATTCATACTAAGTGTTAGAGGAATATATATATTGAGAGAGAGAGAGAAAGAGAGAGAGAGATATTTCATCACATAGAATAGAATATTGTAGAGCACTGATATCAATTTTAGTACTTATATTATATATTGCTTTTGCAGAAGACCTGCTTGCAGTACACAGCCTCTGTATGTTTCTGAATTCAGATACTTGTAATATTAATGCTAGGATGACTGTACTTATGAAGAAATAATGAGCAGGTGAAACAGTGAGATGCAGATGTATGCAAACAACCAATGGACAGAATCTGCAGAACCATTGGTTTAATTTGAGAAAGACTGAAGGAGGCTGACAGGACCAGTTGTCTCAAATACTATGGACCTAGAATTCTCCCAAATGCTAGACAACCAAACAGGCAGCATATATGAACTATCAGAAGGTCTCTAAAACATACACAGAAAAAAATCTGCTTGATCTCTATTCAATCAGAAATGATGTACCAAATTCTCAACAAACTAGAGACATCAAGGTGTTTAGAGATCCGGTAGGATGGGGACTTGCCCTTGGAGACAGGGGATGGGCAGTAGATATGGGATGTGGAACAGTAGGAAGGTGGACAATGAATGAACTAATTAATAAAAAATAATAGTGCCACATAATCAGGTCCCCTATACTCTAATTCTGCAATCGGAATCCAAGAAAACTCACATGTTCCCATAATAACATACTCAAAATAATTAAATATATATAACTGAAATGGCATGATTTTCAACGTTATTTTACAAAGAAATTCACTGGAACAAAGATTTTCTTTGGTTGAACTCATTTACATGCATTTGCTCTCCTAGTGTACTGAAAATATAGGTTATTCTCCATATAAATGGCCAAAAATATACTAACATAGCTTTCATCTGGATACACTCCAATTTTATCTTTCATTAGAATGTAATCTGATTCATTTGGACATAAATTAAATTTATATTTAAAATTCATTTAGTTGGTGTAAGGTGGAGGTAAGTTAAAATATCAGGGTCATGTTGGTTTTCATTTCTCTACTGATATGATCATTGATTTCAATAAACAATACCCTGCTGGGGGCTGAGAAGATGGCTCAGTGGAGTTCATGTATTCTCAGCACCTCTGTAAAATTCCAGGCATGTCTATTCATATCTGCAACACTGTGGGGTGGAGACAGGTAGATATCCCAATAGTGTATTGGACAGTCAAACTAGTCAAAATGGTGAGAGGGTTTCACTCTAAGAGAGCAAGTGTTGAAGATATTCTACTCATTACTGAACATATGTGTATGTGTGACATCAGACTTGGGAACAGACACTGCACTCATATACAGACACTAATCACTCTACCATACCACCCATAAAACCTTGAGTTCCGCAGATCTATAACCCATGTGTCTCTAAGTATGAAATACGAAGTTTTATATTCTCATTGTCTTGTTAATTCTGTTTTCTGTCAAATGCTAGAAGCTAAACCAATGTATTCTCAGACTCTGGATGGTACGTCATAACTTTTGGTCTTTCTGGAATAGCAACCAACTATCAGCAGAGACACTTTTCAATTTACCCTGGCTTACAGGTTCAGAAATTCAGTCCATTATCATCAAGGTAGGAATATGGCAGGATCCTGGCAGGCACGTGCATTTGGAGCTGAGAGTTCTACATCTTCATCTGAAGGGTGCTAGGAAATGATTAGCTTTCAGGCAGCTAGGCAGAGGGCATTAAAGTCCATGTTCACAAAGATAAATTTCTTTCAACAAGGCCAAACTTACTTCAACAAGGTTATTAGCTCCCAGTAGTGCCACTCCCTAGGCCAAGAATAGTCAAAATATCAAATGTGTTTTTGAATGTTTGTGTTTGTGTTAGTTTGGGTTTTATTGCCATGAAGAGTCTCCAGGATCACAGTAACTCTTGAACACTTTGTAACTTGTTTTCAGAGGTTTACTCCATTATTATCATGACTGGAAATATGGAAGCATTCTGACAGACACAATGCTAGAGAAGGAGCTGAGAGTTTTACATCTTGATACACAGGTAGAAGATGGAGACTGTGTGTCACACTGGGGACAGCTTAAGCATAACGGACCTCAAAGTCCACAAGCACAGTATTACATTTCCTCCAACAAGGCCACATCTACTCCAACAGGGTCACACATACTTCAACAAGGCCACACCTCCTAACAGTGCCACTCCTACTGGCACTATTTGTTCAGGATCTTTAAAAGTATTCTTAAAACTTTTCAATGGACAAAAGGTAACTTTAATGAAATAAATACAGAACGATTGAAAAAATTAACTGGAATATGGATGTCTTGGTTACTGTTCTAATGATGTGAGACATCATGACCACACCAAATTATAAGATGAAATATTTAATTGTGGTCTTACAGTTTCAGAAGGCGACTCCAGGACATCATGGTAAACACCATGGCAACACGCAGGCACACATGTGTAGAGCAGTAGCTGAGAGCTCACAAGCAATACTACAGACAACAAACAGAGACAGAGAAAGACAGAGAATGAAAGAGAGAGAGAGCGACAGAGATAGAGACAGAGACAGAGACAAAGAGACAGAGACAGAGAGAATGAGGAGAGAGTAAGAATGAGAGAGAGAGAGCCTGATGGATTTTTGATATTTCAAAGAATAGTGACAAATCTCCTTTAATAAAAATACAAATCCTAATTCTTTCTTAACATCTCACCACCTGGAAAACTAACACCTTTGAATATTTGAGCTTCTGTGGGCCACAATTTTTCAAACAACTAAAGTATGTAAAGGAAAATGAAATCTAGTAATAAGTGTCCATGTCACATTGTAGTATATCTTATATCATTACTTGTCTTTTCTCAGAGGTAAGGGTTATTTGAATAACAAGAGACTAATCAGTCATCACTATCACATAAGCCAAACGCATCCTAACCCTGCCAGATTTCTACTTGAATAATCACATTGACATTACTTATTTGTACGGAAACATAGCCCTTCTCCCTGATTTAGTTAAAAGTGTGGGACCTGTTGATGTGCAATTAATTTTGTTCACAATGGGACAAAACAGAAGCCTACAGCATTGACTGTATTGTTCCTGAGAGCTGAAGAATTCACTTCCATTTAATACAATGTTATAAATATGATTTTAACACAAGCCTAAAATCTCAAAAAAGCTTTGTTTTCATATTTTCATTATTTACAGATCATTCTATGCTATATAAAGTAACATAGAGGAGGAAAGCTGTTTGGAGTCACTGACACACACACTTAACTGAGGTTTCCTTTGCACAGTAAGAAGATATACCCATCATCTATATCTTGGGAGTTTGCTCCAGGAACTATAATGATATAAAGTCCTCAGGTTTCTAGTCTAAAACAACATTGCTTTTGAATATAAGCTATGCAAAATAACCTCTTGCATATTTTAATCATATTTATGTGAGTCTGCATAGAGAACTGTACAGGTAAGTTCAGAGGCTAGGGAAGGGTATAGTGTGATCTACTCTTTTCCTACATAACTTATCCCCTTGTGACTGGGTTTCTTGCTGAGCTGGCTTTCAGGAAGCCACAGTCATCTTCCTATCTCTGCCCCTCCCAAAATCATAAGCACTGGTGTTGTAGGTGAATGTTTGAACACACACATGGCATTGTCTCTGGGCCATATCCCCTGATCCTTCTTTATTTTAAATAATCTCTGGATTACTTTTGCACTTAATGTAATGTAAGTGCTACAAAATGAGTTGCTATTTAGGAGATTGAAATATAAGTGGTCTGTATATGTTCAGTAAAGACATTGTATATTAAGAACTACATTAATTAATTCCTTGAGAACTTCATACAATTTTTTTGATGGAATTCACTTTCCAATTCTCTTGATAACTCCTCCCAGACTAAAACCAGACCCATTCCCACCTTAATCCTCCTCCCAAGTTCAAGTCTACTTTTCTCCCCTTTGATACAACCCAATTCAAATCAATTGTGTTGCCCCTAAACTCTTGGACATGCGGAAACCAGTAGAGCATGGCAAACCTATCACATACAAAAGCCTTACCTTTGATGAAAACTGATTCTCCATCCTTCATCAATAGTCCATATATTCGCAGATGGGGATGATGGATAGTGATACCATACCACTTAGGGATGCAAGGCAGACTGGCCTGATTTTGTGCAGATAGAGACATACAGTGTCTCAGTGACCTCTCTGCCTTACAAGATTTCTACCATCTCTTCCGTGAGAGTTCCTAAGACAAAGCTCCTCTACTGCTTGCCTCTTTCTGTGAGTATGTGTGTATGTACAAATATGTTTATATTATACATGTCTCATTTTACATGCAAGTCAACACATAGTGTTGTTTGCAATCAACTGCTGGCACTATTTAACACTAGGCAATATGCCTTGAGGCAGACATGGTGGACTCCGTAACAGACAGAACGTAGAGATGGCTAGAAATCATCCAAATTAGTTGTAGTATAGGTGCAATTTACACTTTTGACCTACATTTCTGTGTTCACCCTATGGTTTTAAGATGCAGAGATGGGGGACAAAGACCCTTAAATTGCATTGCAATTTCGCTCTTCTTGAACTCACATTTATAAAAGCTCCTGGAGGTGCTGATGCTGTTTACCTGGACATTTTCCTTTTGGAACTGCTTGATAGAGATACCCTTAAAGAGACAGATAGATCCTATCACTTTGTGTAGCATAAAGAATGCTGTGGTGAAATGGGTTTGAAATGTCTGTCCTGGGTCTTTGATGAAGGTTTTGTTCCGAAGTACAATGTTCAAAGGTAGAACAATATATACAATCTGAAAAGTGATTGGACCCTGAGGCCTTTAATCTATGCGTTGATTAATGGGTGTGAATGGAAGGGGTGAGAAACTTGTAAAGGAACTTGGTCATTGGGAACATGTCTTGGAAGGTGTTTATTGTATTTGGTTGCTTCCTGTGTTGATGTTTACTGTCTGCCAATAATTTGGACAATTGTGCTCATTCATGCCCCTTTCATACTCTTGTGACCATGGACCTGTTTTCCTTGTTGCTAGTCATCTTGTAACAGTGATGAAAATGATTGACATGAATATGACTCATTAGTGATACTAAACTCTCTGGTCCAGAGGAACCATGGCTTAATTCTTTAAGTTTTTTTTTCTAGAAATTTCATGCTAACAGTAGACCCAAAGTTACCAAAAAGTTGTATCTGGAATATTCAGACAGTGTATCTGTTGTTTTAGAATTAAAGAACTTTGCAGCTTCCCACACTGATCCTCCCTCTGCCTTCAGTACTGTATTTTAATAGATTGCAATATCATATGAAGAAGCAGAAAATGAGGGGAAATGGAATGGAGGTGAAAATGTGTTAGAATCATTAAATTATACACTTAAAGAAATCAATTGATTTTTTAGTATACAAAGGAAACTTTAAAAAAGCACTGAAAAGGCTTGGCCAACTGTGCAGCTGCTCATGGGAGTTGGTATTTGTCATATCTCCTGTGATGTATCTATTAATAGTAGTGGTTTTAGTACAGATGAATAAGACACCAATATATGCATGAAGGGATAACACTGAGTTGCCCCAGGAGAAAGAAATCAGGTAAAATTCATTGGATCTATTGATGAGGAGATTTTTTTTTCTCATAGCTGAGTTGGCAGAAAATTGGACAGATTGGGTTGTACCCCAGTAAGTGTAACACACAGTAGAATGTGGGGGGTTGTGTGGCTATAGGACATATTCACATCATTTCACCTATTATTGAGTATCAATGCTGATGAAAGAAGTTATCCTTCACTTATGCCATGCATGGAAGTGGGTCTATGAAGGGGCAGAGAGGACGAAATGCTGTTCAGTAATGTTTGGGTAGGTTGTGGAGTCAGTAAAATATTCCTGTGATGGGACTTTATTTTTTCCCAATCTTGACAATCAACGGATACCTTATCAGAGAGAGCAATTGAAGATCTGTCTCTATTCACTTGGTTATTAGGTAAGTCTATAGGATATTTTCTTGGGTAATGATTGATGTGGGAGGGCCCACCACTGTGGCTAAGCTCAACAGTAGTCATTTTAATTGGGAGCCTTTTAGACTGTACTAAAATAATAAAAGCTGATCAAGCCATAGAAAATTGGTAGTTTGAATAAGAAAGTTCTCTATAGACACATATATATGAATACTTAGTCACTGGGAAGTGGCAGTGAGTTTAAAGATTAGAAGGAATAAGAGAAGGTGTGGCTTTATTGGAGGAAGTGGGTGTGTCAACAAGGATGGGTTTGAGTTTTCAAGAAGCCAAAGCAATGGCAGAATCTCTCTCTTTGCTTAAGGATCAATAGTTCTCTATTGCTCAAGTGTTGGGATCCCTCCCTTGGTGAATGACCAAACTTCTGAATATGTAAGCAAGCCTCTAGTTAAATGTTTTGTTTTCTAATAGTTGCCTTATCCATGGTATCTCTTCACATCATTAAAAGAGTGACTAAGACAGTGGCAAGCCAATAAGCAGTTTTTTGCTGTTACTGATACAACTTCCTGTTTTGTCTTCCTCGGTGATAGACTATAACCCTTCTATTTACGAGTAATTTTTGATTGTAGTATTCTACATAGTGAGAAAGAAGCAAACTAGAACATTTACATCTCAGGTAGGTACACGAGTATATCTTACCTTTAAATAAAATAAAATGTCTACACATTATTATTTGTGGTTTTAAGATAAGTGGCATTGGCACTGTTAGACATTTTTCTGATGAATGTCTTACTATGTTTATTGTTGTAAGGATCCACCATGTCCAAAGAGCAAATTCCATAGCAAAGGTTTTTTTCAGCTTATACTTCCACATTGTTGTTAATTATCAAAGAAGTTGGGACAGAAACTGAAACAACAAAGGATCCTGGAGCCAGGAGCTTATTCAGAGGCTATGGTGTGGTGATGCTTATTGTCTTGCTCCTCTAGTCTTGCTTAGCTTGCTTTCTTAAAGAACCCAGGACTACTAATACAAGGATGTCAACACCCACAATGGAGTGGGTGCTCTCCCACCAATTATGAAATTTCCTAACAGCTGGATCTTGTGGAGGCATCTTCTCAACTGAGGCTCCTCCTCTTTGATGAACCTAGATCTGGTCAATTGTTATGAAACCAGTGTGGCATTCTAAATGTATTATGTCTATGAGGAGGTGTGGCCTTGTAGGAATAGGTCGGGCCTTGCTGGAGGAAGCATATCATTTTGGGGCTTTAAAGCTCTACCAGTGTGGAAGAGACCCTCCCTGCATACAGAATACATAGTTTTTCCTGGAAGCATTTGGATGAAGATGCATAATTCTAAACTTCCTCTCCACCACCATGTCTGCCTAGACAGTGCCATATTTTCTGCCTTGATGATCGTGGAGTAAATCTCTGAACGTGTAATGAAATGTAGAAAAGCCCTAATGAAATGTTGTCTCTTATGAGTGGCCTTTGACATGGTGTCTTTTCACAGCAACTAATCCCTAAGAGAATCAGTTACTGCAGAAACTATCCCAGATATTAAAATTAATCAACAATAGAGATTATTATCAAATGCTGAAGCATACAAACTTATTCTAGAGAGGAAAATTGTAATGACTGAGTCCATGGCATTCCTGCCTCAAAAAAGAAAAAAAAAAAAAACCTCTCAGAGTATAGATGGAACCCAGGCAGACCTCCATGAAGTACACGGGCTCCTCAGGAAGTGACCCACAAAGTGGGCAAACTCATAACATTTGAAACCCATGTCAACTGGCGTATAAAAGAGGTAAGCATATATGCATTGGTTACACCTTCAGTGTTTTCTGAGAATGAGGTCACATATAAGTAAAAGACTAGAATTTCCAGGCTATAGACAGGCTGAAGTTATACATAGGTATGTAGGGGGTCATGTGTTTAGAGGAGAGCTAGGTGGAACAGGCCACTGTGGGGCTTTTTATGGTTATCTGGGGATCTCATTGGAGACCTGCAAAAGATCACAGGATTCATCACAGGGAAAGAGTGCTCACGGAAGGAACTCAGGATCCATTCCAACCCAAAATTATCTCACAGCATATTCATTTTCTGTTTTACTTTACTTTTGGAACTGATTACACAAAATCAAGGTTTCTGTGATGATTTAGGGAGTCTCATAAATATAAACATTCACTAGTCTAGATTGCCTGTGTAAAAATGGACACACACACTCACAAACACACACACACACACACACACACACACACACACACACACACACACACAAACACACCCATCTGTAATGACAGGCTGGCTATTTGTTAAGAAAACAAAGAAGCCAATGTGGATATGGCCCAAGTTTGACTATTTCCTTAAAATTTCTCTTCTTTCTGTGTCTCCAGCTTAACTTTTTGAGAACTCCAACTTAGAATTCATTTGTCTCTCAGTGTCCTCTACTCTTTGTGTGTCCCTTATTACTTTTAATGGTCACCATCAATTAGAACTTTCTTATCTTCAATCTGGTCTGTTTTATGAATGTGAATTTTGGATTTCTTAAAAAAGATATCTTTGTGGGATTAGAGAGATGAATCAATGGTAGCAAGCACTTTTGCACCACAAGAAAAATGGATTTGGTTTCTTGATTTCATATCCAATGGCAAATAATCACCTTTAATGGCAGCTCCAGAGTACCTGACAACGCATGTCTCTATGTTCACCTGTACTCAAAAGCACATGCCATATCCCCACCCACATAAGTAAAGATAATAAATCTTAAAATGTGAGACAGGTTTCTTTAAGTGTCATTATTCAAAGAAAACCTGATTTTCTCTGCTTTCTGAGTCTATTTCAATCAGTTTTCTGGGTTTCACCTTGTGCAACAAGGCCACATTTCTTTTAAATGTCCCACTTTCCCAAAAATTTTGTTTCTCCTTCAGTCTTCACATCAGAGGTTCTACCTATGTCCTGTCCTTCTCCCCTACTTCCTAAACATCCATCTTTTTCTGCCATCCCTGCTCCTCCAAGTTCCATCTCCATTTCCTTATTCTTCATGCAGACCAGAGAAGCTGTTCATTTTAGCATGTATGATTTTAGGTTTATGTACTGTTCACCGCCTGAAATGAAACTTTCATCTTCATTTGACGTTCCTTCCACTGTAGTCCATCTCTTCCAGCAAATTGTTCACTCACAGCATGTCATGTCACACATTTACATTTTTAGAACAAAATACATTTTATTGGCAAAGATACTGGGATTGTCAAAGACCCTTATATAGCTAACACAGGAAAAAAAAACTTTTTTTTTCTTCCAGTCCTATATGTTTACATTTCTGTACTTTATGATTTTTCAACTTCAAGAATCTTTGGCACCATAGTATAGACATAGATATGGATGTCACCATGAAACTTGATAAAGTACACGGAAGGATTGTCTAGAACTTGGTAAACAACCTTTCCGAACTTTTTAGAACCATCTTTTCTGGTGTACTGCATCCAGTTACCTATCAACACATCACTGTCACCTCCTGATCTCTCCTCAGCCGGAGGAGTGTCTGGAATCATGTGGAGGTTACCTTCCTTGTACTCATCCAGGAGCTGATAAGCATAGAGAGCTGGATCCTTCTTGTAGGTAATGTAAAACAAATCCTTCATGGTTGGCACCTGGGCTAGCACCACCCCCCTCCAGTTGACCTCAGAGCCATCTTTCCCCTCAAATTTTTGTTGTACCGCTCTGCCAACCAGGGCTCTGGCAAGGTGGGCATCCCTCACCTGAGGAAATACTACTATGGGAGGCAAAACCTTAAGGTTTAAAATCCTGTCATCACTGTAGAGCTCCTGTCCATAGATGCCGTCAATTCCATCATACTTCACCAAGTAAAGAGAAGGGTTTGTTGGCAGTTGACCTAGAACTATGGCCTTCCATTGGGTGACAGGCTCATTACCTTCCTTCCAACAATGAGAAATTCTGCAGCCGACAATATTCCTCAGGGTGTTGGAAGAAGACTTCCTCCTCCTCTTCTTCATGAGGGAGGACATGCTAAGCCTCTTCAAAGGTATTTTCTTCTACATGGCTGTAGCCTTGCTGTGGTATACCATACCAAACCCAGGCAGATGTCTTGTGGCTATCATTCTGTGTTCAAATATACTTGCCCATTGCCTTGGATTGAAGATATTGCCTGTTTAAACCAGACACAATGCTGTTGCTACTGTCATATATATGAGTTACTAAAAGGCAATGGGTGTAGGGTTGGAGAGAATGCTGGACCAAGGCTCTTCTCTAATGGAAATTTTGAGCAGGTCAAGAAGGCTATGATAAACATGTTTGGGCTTCTAAACTTAATTTGATCAAAATAAGTAGATCATAATCTAGCTATGGTGGCACACTCATTTAATCCCAGCTTTTAGAAGGCAGGGTCAGGCAGATTTCTGACTTAGAGACCAGCCTGGTCTACAAAGTGAGTTCCAGGGCAGCCAGTGGTAGACAAAGGAAAAATGTCTGCAAATCAGCTACAACATTAACAACTAAAACAAAAAACCAACAAAAACAAAACAAAACAAACAAAAAACAAAAAAGAAAAACAAACAAAACAAAACAAAACAAAAAATCAAATCTGAAGTTAATAGGAGATGGTAGTAACCCAAGTCTTTAATCCTAGTACTCAAGAGGCAGAGGGAGGCAAAACTTAGTGAGATAAAGGCTAGTCTATTCTACAAAGTGATTTTCCTAACAGTCAAAGCTACACACAAACACACTCAAAGTAAAATTAAACACCCATCCAAAGAAAAAACAAACAAACAAAACAACAACAACAACAACAACAAACAAATAAATAAGGGAAACAAGGAAATTATCAAAGGGAAAATAACAAGTAATTCTCCACAGCTCAGAATAACATACTCAGATGAATATGTCTTCAGCCCTGAGCTAATTTGCCTCTTCTGAGGAACATCTCCTTGCATGTCTATGTCAATGTGGAAGTTGGTATGCCTTTTACCCAAAATGATCAAGGAGAGAACAGAATAAAGAAAATGAGCCAGAGTTGTTACCTACCCTCTCTTGTACCTGCAAGATGTCAAATAGGTGGCAATATTCACAAATATCCCAGGGACACAGCACAACACTGGCCTTCTGTATTGTGTTACCTGACCCAGACTCAGGATTATTTGGTGATTATATGCCACTGCAACTCCGGCCTCAACAAGTCCAGGCAATATCAGCCATTTTTTTTTAAGATTTCTTTTATTATTGTATCTAAATACACTGTAGCTGTCCTCAGACATTCCAGAAGAGGGTGTCAGATCTCATTAGTATGGTTGTGAGCCACCATGTGGTTGCTGGGATTTGAACTCATGACCTCTGGAAGAGCAGTCAGTGCTCCTAACTGCTGAGCCATCGCTCCAGGCCCAATATCAGCCATTTAGAAGTAACATTTTCTAAAATACATACGGACAAAGAAGAGCTTTGGCATTTTGATGGAATTTTGAAGGAGATATTGTTAGCAAGGATAATAAATTCAGGAGATCAACTAAACTGGATCAGCCATGCCCCTGGCCCCAAACATGGGAGAATTTAGAATGTACAGTTACTCAGTGTGGGAGGGAAAACTTTCAGCTTTCTATAGCTATGATGGTCCCAGTTACTTCATAAATGTTTTTACCCAAAGAAAATGTCTTAGTCGTCAAGATTCTGTCTTTTGATACAGACCAGGGCACAAAAGCTTGAGGAACAAGTTGGGGTTCAGGAGCTGGCCTGCCTTTCACACACCACTGGGAAAATAGTGGACACACCGTCTAGGGATACTAGTGTCTCTAAGTGGAATAGATGTGCAATCTATGACCAGTGCTCTGTGACATCACCTAGTTCAGCTCGTATCATAGAACCCCAGTCATGCTGGTTCCTTCCCTAATTACACTCAGAAACATTAACCATCTAGGCTTTACCTTTTCATATGGCCTCTTTGAAATCCAAAATGAAATCCCTGCAGAAATGTCCTGATGACCTGAGTCACATTCTGCCCAAGTAAATCACTCTTGTATTGTTTTTATTTTTTTGGTGGTTGGGTTTCTGTTTATTTGTTTGTTGATTGCTTTGTTTTGCTTTTGTTATTATTTTCCTCCTGTGAAAGCCTTCAGTTTCTGATTCACCAACATCCTTGGTGGTTATTTTCCCTGTTCCAAACTTTCCCTGGTTATCTTTCAACTGTTCTTAGTGTCAGAAATGGTGCCAGACTCTTTAAGGCAGCACACTGGATAGCACATCAAAATTCTGTTTATGAAAACCCAAATTTAGAGCAATTACTATTTTATTCAAACAAAGCAGAAATTTTACAGTGTTAAGTACCTTGTATTGAAGCCAGTTGCAACCTTGAATCATGGATTCTTTGTAAATGAGAAGACAATCTAGCTCTTGGTCCTGCCTTCAAAGTTGTGATAAAGTTAAACAAACCCAATATCAACCAGTCATGTTTTAAAGGCCTTTAAATTTTTTCAGTATTTCTGGTTACAAGTAATTTCATAGATTAAATGCAGTAAAACAGGGTGAAATATATTCGATAATTTTACTTTTGAATTATGGGTAGACAAAATATTGTACGCTGGTAAGTATGGAATTTACTTACAAATTAGCGGGCACTTTAATTTTTCATGCCATATAGATCTTCAGTTCTTCCAGAAACATCAATTTCTGGCCCTTCCACGGTCACCACCACACTTTGTATATCCTTTTCATAGATGATGACACTACCCATAGTGGGCTAGACCCTTCAACAACAGCCATCCAAGAAAGATCCTTCCTTAAAGGTGTGGCAACTGGCCAATGTGATGGAGGCAGTTCTTTATCTGAGGTTCTATATTCCCAGGTTGAGTTAACTAAAAAAAAAAAAAAAAAAAGCAAGAAGGACCATTTCACATCCATATCATAAATGTTGATTGCCTTACTGTGTATAATTAACACGCAATGGATTAATACTAGATGTCAACCACTTGATGAATGGCTTAAAACATGAGAGAGAATGAGAGAGAGTGACAGAGAGAGAGAGAGAAAGAGAGAGAGAAATAGAGAGAGAAAGAGAGAGAGAGAGAGAGAATGAGAGAGAGTTTTTGATATTTCAATGGTTGTTTGATATTTCAAGCCCAGTGCCAAATCACTTTTAATGAAAACACAAATCCTAATTCTTTCTAAACGTCCCACCACCTGGAAAAATAACTCCTTTGAATATTTGATCTTCTGTGAGCCACAATTATTCAAACTAATAAAGTATGTAAAAGAAATTGTAATCAAGTAATAATTTTCCATACCACTTCTTGGAATATTTTATATCATTACTTTTCTTTTCTTAGAGGTTAGGGTTATTTGCATAACAAGAGACTAATCAGTCATCATTGTCACATCAGCCAAAGGCATCCTAACCCTGCCACATTTCTACTTGATTAATCACTTTGGCATTACTTACTTGTATGGAAACATATCCCTTCATCCTGATTTACTTAAAAGTGTGGGAACTGTCGATTTGCAATTAATTTTTTTCATAATGGGACAAAACAGAAGCCTACAGGATTCACTGTATTTCTTCTGGGAGCTGAAGATTTCTGTTCCATTCAATAAAATGTTATAAATATTATTTTAACACAAGCCTAAATTCGTGAAAAAGCTTTGTTTTCATATTTTAATAATTTACAGGTCGTTCTGTGCCATATAAAGGAAGGTAGAGAAGGAAAGGTGTTTTGGAGTCACTGACACACACATTTAACTGAGGTCTCTTTGCATAGTAACAAGATATACCCATCCACTATATCTGGGGAGTTTGCTTCAGGAACTGTAATGATATAAAGTCCTCAGGACTCTAGGCTAAGATAACAAAACACTGCATATAAGCTATGCAAGATAAGCTCTTGTATATTTTAATTATATTCATGTGTTTCTGCACACAGATCTGTACAGGTAAGTTCAGAGGCTAGGGAAGGGCATAGTATGATTTGCTCCTTCACTCCCTAATTTATCTGCTTTTGATAGGGTTTCCTGCTGAGCTAATATTGAGACTGGCTTTCGGGAAGTCATATTCATCTTCCTGTCTCTGCCCCTCTAAAAATCCTAAGCACTGGTGTTGTAAGTAAATGAACACACACATGAATTTACCCCTGGGCCATCACCTCTGATCCTTCTTTATTTTAAATAATCTCTGGATTACTTTTGCCCTTAATGTAATGAAACTGCTATACAAGGGTTTGTTATTTAGGAGATGGAAATATAAGTCGTCTGTATAGGTTCAGTACAGATATTGTATATTAAGAACTACATTCATTAATAACTTGAGAAATTCATACAATATATTTTGATGGAATTTACTTTCCAGTTCTCTTAATAACTCCTCCCGAACCAAAACCAGATCCATTTCCACCTAAATCCTCCTTCCAAATTCATGTCTCCTTTTCTCCCTTTTGATAAAACCCATTCAAATCAATTGTGTTGCCCATAAAATCTTGGATATGGGGCTACCAGTAGTGCCTGGCCAACCTATAACCTTCAAAGGGCATACCTTTGATGAAAACTGACTCTCCATCTTTCATTAACTGTCCATACCTTCTCAAATGGGGATGATGGATAGTGAGAACCTACAACTCATTGATGGAAGGCAGACTGGCCTGATTTTGTGCAGATAGAGACATACAGTGTCTCAATGACCTCTCTGCCTTACAAGATTTCCACTATCTCTTCATTGAGGGATCCTAAGATTCAGCTCCTCTACTTCTTGCCTCTTTCTGTGAGTATGTGTACGTGTACAAGTGTATCTATATTATAGATGTCTCATTTTACATCCAAGTCAACACATAGTGGTTTTTGCAATAAACAGCTGGCATTATTTCACATTAGGCAATATGCCTTGATGTAGATGGTGGGACTAAATACCACACTGAAACTGGAGATGGCTAGAAATCATCACAGTTGTTTGTAGTATAGGTGAAATTTACAATTTTGACCTAAACTTCTGGGTCCACCCTATGGCTTTAAGATGGATGGATAAGGGATCAAGACCCTTAACTTGCATTGCATTTTCCTTCTTCTTGAACTCATATTAAAAAAAAAAAAAAAAAAAAAAAAAAAAGCTCATGGTGGTGATGATTCTGTTGGCCTGGACGTTCTGATTTGTAACTGCTAGACAGAGATACCCTTAAAGAGACAGATAGATCCTATCACATTTTGTAACATAAAGAATTCGGTGGTGAAATGGGTTTGCAATGTCAGTCGTGGGTCTTTGATGAAGATTTTGTTCCGAAGTACAATGTTCAAAGGTAGAACAATATATACAATCTGAAAAGTGATTGGACCCTGAGGGCTTTAATCAATGAGTTAATTGATTGATGGGTGTGCATTGAAGGGGTGAGACACTTGTAAAGGAACATGGTCATTGGGAACATGTCTTGGAAGGTATTTATTGTCTTTGGTCGCTTCCTGTGTTGATGCTTACTGGCTGCTAATAAGTTGGACAACTGTGCTCCTTGATGCCTCTTTCATACTCTTGTGACCATGGACCTGTTTTCCTTGCTGCTAAGGCACATTGTAACAGTGATGAAAATGATTTACATGAATGTTTTTCACTAGTGATACTGACTTGTCTGGTCCAGAGTAACCATGGTTTAATTCTTTAAGCTTTTTTCTGGAAGAATCATGCTAACATTAGACACAAAGTTACCAAGCAGTTGTACCTGGAAGATTCTGGCACTGTATCTGTTGTCTGAGAAATAAAGAAATTTGCTGCTTCACACACTGGTCCTTTCGCTGTATTCACTACTATATTTTAATAGATTGCAATATCATATGAAGTAGCAGAAAATGATGGGAAAATGGAACGGAGGTGAAAATGTGTTAAAATCATTAAATGATTTTATGATGAGGATTTTTTTTGTCATAGCTTTGGTGGCAGGATATTGGACAGATTAGCAAGTCCCCCAATAAGTGTAACACACAGTAGAATGTGGGGGTTGTGAGGCTATAGGAAATATTCAGTTCATGTCACATATTATTGAGTATCCTTGCTGATGGAGGTAGTCACCCTTCACTTATGCCATACATGGAAGTGTGTCTATGCAGGGGCAGAATGCAATAGATGATGTTGAGTAATGTTTGTGTAGGTTATGGAGTAAGTTAAACATTACTGTGATGGAACATTATTTTTTTCCCATCTTGACAATCTACAGTTACCTGAGAAGAGAGAACAATTGAACATCTGTCTCCAATCACTTAGTCATTAGGTAAGTCTATGGGTTATTTTCTAGTCTAATGATTGATGTGGGAGGGCCCATCACTGTGGCTAAGCTCATAAGTAGTCCTTAATAAATGGGAGCCCTTTAGGTTATATTTAAAAAAAATAGCTGATCGAGCCATGGGAAAATTGGTGGTTTGAATAATAAATACCCTATAGACACATTTATATGAATATTTCATTACCAGGAAGTGGCAGTGAGTTTAAAGATTAGAAGGAATACGAGAAGGTGTGGCTTCATTGGAGGATAGGTGTATCAACAAGGATGAGTTTGAGTTTTCAAGAAGCCAATACAATGGCGGAATCTCTCTCTTTGCCTAAGGATCAATAGTTCTCTATTGCTCCAGTGATGGGGTACCTCCCATGATGATTGACCAATCTTCTGAAAATGTAACAAAGCCTCCAATTAAATGCTTTGTTTTCTAATAGTTGCCATAACGATGGTCAGGTGATTATGTTAGCCTCTATCAGCAGACTTCGGAGACTAGTTTTCTCCTGAGTTTGAGTGTTCAGAGTACTCTCTGCAGGCAAGATCTCCTCTTGCAGAGAAGGGTCCCAGATATCTGGTGTTCGAACCTTCCTCCTGGCAGATGTTGTAATCCACTCACTAGAGGTACTAAGATCCCATGGAGAGTCCTGTGGGGACCTTTGGGTTGTCCACAGACTCTGTCCCCAAGGTGCCCGGTGCTGTAATGGATTGGAAGGGACTTGTGACCCTGGTCAGGCCGGTTTATCTGCTTCCCTAATGAATGCAGTCTCAGGTCCTGCATGATAGGATTGGAGCAGAAGTGGTTTTCCATTCACAAAGGTCTTAAGATCTCGTGGATGTTTCTGTGAGGACCTTGGGGCTGTCCTCAGACTCTGTCCAACAAGTTGGCCAGGTGCTGGCACAGACCAGAGGGACTTGTGACCATTGTCAGGCCAGTTTTTCTGCTTCCCTAATTAATGCAGTCTCAGAACCTGTGAGATTGGATTGGAGCAGAGGTTGTGTTCCGTTCACCAGAGGTCTTATGATCCCATTTAGGGTCTTTTGGGGACCTTAAGCGTGTCTGCAGACTCAGAGCACAATATACCCTGGTGCTGACCTGTCACTCTCTCTCTTATGGTACAATTTCTCTGACTCCTTAAACAGATGTTGTAAAGATAATGTTTTCGGACTCTCTAGACGCTGTAACCTTTTCCTAATGTCAGAAGAATACTGCCCAATGGAAGCCATGACACCTGTCACCTGCTGGCACGCCGAAGTAGGGTCAAAGGTAGTGTAACACCTCTATACCTTTCAGAGGTATTCTAAAAACACTGCTGGGGGCTCCTTTTTCTCTTGTAGGATCTCTCTTACCTTGGCCAAATTGGTGGGGCAACTGCCAGCTCCTTTCAGTCCTATTATCAGAGCCCAGCAGAAAATTGTCAATTGCTCCATATGGTCAGTCCTGTCAGGACATGTCAGAGGGAAGGCTGCATCCATTTCATTCAGAAGTTTTATTGGTAGTCAATTGGCCCCCAGCATGCTCTTTCTTTCCTCTCAGAATCCTCTCCTTCTCCTCTGTGGTGAAAGAATCAGTAGCTGCTGACAGTCATCCCAAGTAGGCTGAAGAGAGAATATGAGAGATTCCATTAGATTAGCAGGCTAGAGGGGTTTTCAAAGAAGGGAGGTGTGATTAGCCTTCCAGTTATAGAGTTCAGAGGAGGAAAAGGGCCATTACTGAAGGGTCAGCAGTTGTCTGGGGCCTGCTGGAGGAGGGTCATAAGTACATAAAGGCAGTGCAATGGTTGAATCTGGTCACTCTGGGCTTCGAGCTCGCTGGCCTTGGGCTTTAGCAACTGGTCCCTCCCCAAATATCTAGTGGCACCCTGTTGAGAGTTCTTGGAGGGGACCAGTTGGGAATATGGGGGTGGGGTGCTATGCCATTTTGGAGGTTCTTCTAACTCTGGATAGATCTTGGGAGAAACCGAGGGCTGCAGTTCAACCTGTGCCAGTTTTAACTTTTTTTTTTCACCTCTGGGTGGCAGAGGGACAGGACTGGGGAGCCTGGATTATTCTTTTTAACCCAAGGCTTTAAACAGGATGGGAGAGGGGGGATCCTGTGCTAAATTTTTCTAGATGAGAATGTAGGGCACGTAATCTGGCTGAGAACCTGGTCCCCTCTGTAAAACAACTTTAAGAGCTGAAAACAGAACCAAACAAAGAGTGCCCTCTAGTGGCCAACTATCATCAAAGCTGGCCATTCTGTAGATCAGAAAGTTCTCTAAAATCGATTTCAGACATACACAGAGAGAATGTGAGTGTTAGTCTTAATTTCAGTCGAGTGATCAAGGGTCAGTCCAAGGGGCATGATAATAGTCGGTCCCATCATCAGAGTCACATACAGGGAAAAAAAAAACATATACACAAAAAAGATTACAATAACCAAGACCAGGCCCCAATAAGATGGCCAAGAAAGCACACACTCACTTGGCACCCAGTAACAGAAACAGACAGCCGAGTGAGCACACTCTCACTTGGCACACTGATAGGAGATCTCCAGGTATCCCTAGAACTCCCTCAGAACTCCTGGGATGTCCCAAAGGGTGGCAGCCGGTTTCTCCTGACATGTCTGTCAGTAACCCTTTTCCATCTGAAAAAGGGAGTTCGTTGCTCTCACGAGCATTTACAACTGCAAACGGAGAATAGTGAATTCAAACAGAGCTGGCACAAAAAAATAGAGACAAAGATAGAGGAAAGTTATAGAAATAGATAGAGACAAAGATACAGACAAAGATAGAATCCTACCTCCAAGCAGGGTCTCTGAGAATTGGGGTAGGCCACAAATCATGGTGGAGAAGCCCCCAAATGTAAGACCTCAGAAGCTGGGCCTCCTCTCAAGTCCCGGGATGAGCTGGCCAGCACCCAAATGACCCAAGAGAAAACCACAACTGAAGCAAACTGCAAGAGGTTTTACTATTAGCTGGCTGAGGACAAAGTCACTCTGCCTAGCAGGGCAGGGGAGTTTGACACCGAGCTGTGACAGTAAGGGGCTTTTAGCAGCTAGCTGGGGAATTGGGAGGAGTTGGGAGGAGAGTTGGGAGGAGTTGGGAAATGTGGGCAAGGGAGTTCTTCTCTTCCTGATGTTCTTGGTGAAATTTACAAGGCAGGAGTGGGGCATGAGTCCTTTCTAAATTTTTATCTCCTTGTCCTTGGCACAGGAAGGCAGGCATCTCTGGTTGAAAAGTATAGAAACAAAAAGCCTTTTTGCTGGCTATAGAGAACAAAGAGCTTCTTCCTAGCTGTATTTTCAGAGATCAGGGGAAACAAGCTTGGAAAACGTCTAGGGGATTTACCTTCTTGCGAGATACACTTTAAGTTGGAGTCTCACCATAGGACATTTTTTCTACCACACACAAAACTTTACACAGAAAATTATTTTAATTATTTTTAATGAATATATAATATTTGATTTGAACCATATGTCATATCCATATAAAATACATGGTAGAATTCCAAAAAAAAACTTGTAATATTTACTTTAAACAATTCATACATTTACACCTCACAGCACTTCTTCATAACTGTACTACCATTGCTGAGATCCTTCTTCTTCCCAAATGGTTCTTCTATTATTTTTATAATGGTTCTCCTTTTCTTTGTGTGTATATCTGGGAACATCTCATGCAGGTGGTTGTATTGTACTAGTTGCTATGTTTTTGTGATCACAAGGTCTAAAGGACCACAGTCTGGTCTTGAACTACACATATAAGAGCATCTGACCCTGAATTACTCTTTTTCCTGAATCTACTTCTCCAGTCAAGGGATCAAAAACACCACTTTTGAAGTACTCTATTGAAATGGGAAAAAATTGAAAATATTACACCGTATCTTCATCTGTTTCTACCTGAGGTGATATATTCTCATCTTTGTCAAATGCTGGGCTCTGTACTATATGGACAACAGAAAATGGAAACATAATATGCTATATTAGTAAAAGGGAATAAAGTATTAATGATTTGAATTTCTCAGGAAATACTGCCCAGGTGAATTTTTGAAACAGCTTTTAGAAATGACATAATTACGTACATGAAATCCAGTATAGGCATAGATAAGAAGTAAGGTTTCCAAATTATAGGGCTAGTGAATATTTTTACCAATATTATGGAAAAAAAATCCCTAACTTAAAGAAAGATATGCTCATGAATAAACAAGGAGACTACAGAACGCCAAATTATTTGGACCGGAAAAAAAATAATTTCTGCCATCATATAATAGTCAAAACACCAAATGCACAAAACAAAGAAAGAATATTAAAAGCAGTAAGGGAAAATGGTCAAGTAATATATAAAGCAAGATCTATCAGGATTACACATAACTTCTCCCCTGAGACTATGAAAGGAGAAAATCTAGGGCTGAAGTCATACAGAATGTAAGAGAGCAGAAATGCCAGCCAAGACATGAAGCAAAACTCTTTTAACATAGCTTGGGAAAACAAGGTATTCTGTGACAAAACAATATTTACACAATATCTTCCAATGCATCCAGCACATCAAACGATAATAAAGGGACAATTTCAATATAAAGAGGGAAATTACACTCGAGAAAAAAGAAGAAATTAAAGGTGAAGGAAACCTAAAAGAAGATAGCTACATGAACAAAATTCCAACTCTAATAACAAAAATAACAAAAAGCAACAAGGACTTTTCTTAGGATCTCTTAATATCAGTGGACTCAGTTCACCAGTAAAAAGGCATAGAATAAAAAAATGGATGTGTAAGCAATATTCAGCATACCAAAAACAAACACCAAGGACAAAGTCAGAAATTACCTCAGACTAAAAGGCTGGAAAAGAACTTTCCAAGCAAATGATCCGAAGAAATAAGGTGGAGCAGCCATTCTAATATCAAATAAAATTGACTTTCAACCAAAAGTTATTAAAATAGGCAAGGCGGGAAATGTCATATTCATTAAAGTTAATATTTACCAAGATGGACTCCCAAATCTAAACATATATACTCCAAATGCAATGACATCCACATTCATAAAAGAAACTTTAGTAAAGCTCAAAACTCACATTGTACCACACACAATAATATTGGAAGACTTCAACACCCCTCCCTCATTAATGGACAGATCCTGGAAACTAAAACTAAAAAGATACATGGTGAAACTTGCAGAATTTATGAAGCAAATACGTTTAGGTGATATCTATAGAACATTTTATCCTAAAACAAACGAATGTCCCTTCTTCTCAGGACTTCACGATGCCTTCTCCAAAATTGACCATACACTCAGTCACATAACATGCCTCAACAGATATAAAATTATTGAAATAATTTTCTGCTTCCTATCAGATCACCACAGACTAACTTCAACAATAATATAAATAATTGAAAACGCACATACACGTGGAATGTGTACAACAATCTAGTCAGTGACAAAACAGTCAAGGAAGAAATATAGAACTAAATTAAAGACTTTTCAGAGTTTAATGAAAATGTAGCTACAACATACTGCAAGTAATGGAACACAATGAAAATAGCCCTAAGAGGAACACTCATAGCTCTCTCTGAATGCCTCTAAAAAAAACCGGAGAGAGGATATAGGAGTAGGTTGACATCACACCTTAACACTATAGAACAAAAGGAAGCAAATTCACCCAAAAGGAGTTGAAGTCAGGAAATAATCAAACTCAGTGCTAAAATCAACCAAGTGGAAACAAAGGAACAATACAAAAATAATCAAACAAACTGGGAGCTTTTTCTTTGAGAAAATCAACAAGATAGATAAACCATTAGACAGACTAAATAAAGAACACAAGGACAGCATCCAATTTAGCAAAATCAGAAATGAAAAGTGAGAAATAACACCAGAAATTTAGTAAATTTTAAATATCATCAGATCCTACTATTCAAGGCTGTACTCAACAAAACTTGAAAGTCTGGATAAAATGGACACTTATCTAGACAGATATCAGGTACCAAATTTAAATCAGGATCAGAGAAACCCTGCAATTACTTCTACCACTGTGAGGAGCCGCCCTCACGGTCACCAATACAAGATGGTGCTGACAACACCATTGTCAACATTGCTCATGGTGAGTACGCTCAGGCGTCAGGGTATCGTTCCATTACCTGAGCCCTGCCACTCCAATGGCGTCATCAGGCTGATGGTGGGCAGACAATTCCGGTGATTCACGTCTCCAACCGTATTTCTAACCATACTTTGCAACCTATATAAGGGAGGGGTTTTCTGCTCTCTGGGTCTCCTGTCTTGAAGCTGTTCATCTATCTCTGGAGATGTATTAAAGCTTTACTGCAGAAAGATCTGAGTGTCCTGCATGTGTTCTTGCTGGCGAGATGGTAGCGCAGGTCATCTGGTGCCATAAAGCCAGGATCAACATCGCTGGCATTGAGGAAAACCCCTGGAAATGGGGTGGATTCAGAAATTCAGGGAAAAGGTAAGTTTGGAGAGGTATGTCTCATCGTGACCCTCTTATCCCTATTGATTTCGGTCTTAATCTAGATGCACCCTAGGAAGGGGCAGTAGAAGCTCTATTCTTGGTTGCCCTGGCCCTCATTCTGTTTCTTATTCTGTCCATCGAGGCTGGTGCTGAAATTTGAGGTCCATCGAGGCTGGTGCTGAAAAATGAGGTGTTGTCAGTCCGACGTAGATAAGTGGCAGCACTGAGGTATCTTCTAAGCCTTCCGTAGACAAGGGAACAGAGCACTGTGTTTACTTTCGCTTTGCTTAAGGAGTACTATAAATGGGGTGTAGATCGTAGCAGGGACTCACTCTATCATGGCCTCCTCACAGTCAGTGATCACTGCATTACAGGCAGGTTGCCTCCAGTACACTGCAGAACTTTGTTAAGGAAGTGGATCGCATTTCTCCCTGGTATTCTTGTTCGGGGTCTCTAACTGTAGCCTTATGTAGTAAGCTAGGAAGTGACCTTGACCTTAGGCATGAAGAGGGAGACTTACGCCTGGGCACCAAGGCATTTGCAAGCTGATATAAAACTGTCTAGAGGATGAAACCTGCCAAACAGCCAATGTGGAGGGACAGGGAATACTAGAAAAGGTTCAGGACAGTATGTCAGAAACCTAACAGAATGAGAGAATGGGAGCTCGAAAAAAGAAAGACATGTCAAAGAAAAAGGGCCCTCCCAGGGATTCAGAAGGAAGGGGAGAGAGAAAAGAGGGCAGTAAAACTGATCCTCTACTAAGAAAAAGCCACACATGTCATTCAACTTTGCCTTGAAGCTTGGAGTGCTTGGGGACAAACCAAATTTCTTAGAACAGATAATGGACTGGACTACACATCTCAAAATTTTCAACAATTCTGTCTACAGAGGAATGTAACTTATTTAACTGGTTTGCCATACAGGGACAAGACATTGTGGAACGTTCCCACCACACTGTTAAAACTTACCTTATCAAAAAGAAAGGGTGAGTTGATGAGGCTCTTACCCTTAACACTGAGAGTGGACATCTCCATGGTACTCTTTACTCTTAATTTTTTGAATATTGATGAGCAAGGCCACACTGCAGCTGATCATCACTGTTCAGAACCAAACAGATCTAGAGAAATGATCAAATGGAAAGTTGTCTTAACTGGAAAATGTAGAGGCCTGCATCCTATTTTAATAAGATCCAAAGGAGTTATTTGTGTCTTTCCACAGGAAGAAGACAATCCCCTTTGGGTTCCAGAATGCCTCATCTGAAGGATCTCCCCTTCAGAAGATGTGGACAAAAGAGGGAATTCTGGAAACAACGATGGATAATGACCCTTCTACTGGAGATCATGGTTCCTAGTATATCGGGGGAATTGTGTTGGGGTATTATGTCTAGCATTCTGTTCATGCCTGTCATGCACAGTGCACAAGTTTTTCCACATTTCTTTACTACTGATAGGGAGCTGGGACTTGCCTTTTTACCATTAGATGGACAAATTCAGGTTCTGATGGAAAACAGAACTTCTCCCTCAAAGGAAGCCTGTGCTTTGTAATGATCTCTGAATTGAAAGACCAACGCCAGTGTATATCCTTATAAAATCAATCAGTGGCCTGGTTGAAAGCAGCTGCTTGGGGAACCCACTCTGAAATAATAGCCAATGCCTTGATAATCCAAGGCTGGAGGCCTAGTCATAAATCCAGGAAAGCACTGCCCCAGCAACCCAGAATGGCACCCTTTTGTAAAGGAAGATCCTCGGAGGACTCCATGCTTCCTTGGACTGGGTGCCAGGCCAGAAAAACTTTTTGGGTGGTTGAAGGATTTTTTTTTTCCTTTTCCCCACATGTAAGTGTAGAGATTAATGAAATCCTTGCTGGACATGATTTTAACTTCATGGATTCTGATCGGGCAGATGCTAACCCTTTTGATCAATGGTTACTTTGTGGGGTTAATGAGAGCTGTACCGATCTTTCACCTATGGCCATGATTGAAGGTGGATATAGTGAAAAAGGCCAAATGGGTTTTGAGTGGTAGGGCACTTTGAGTGCTGGTTTGGGGTCATTCGATCACTCCTCCTCTAATACTAAATATAAAGCATTTAAAAGGGTGAATTATACTGTCACCCCGGTTTGTGTTTGGCCCCCTTTCTGTGGGTGGTAAGTAATAAAAGTTTAAATAATAATCAATTAGAGTTAGATTGTTTGCTTAATTAAAGTTTCTATACCCTGTGTTGGGATGCTACTAAGTATCCCTTTGCTTTGGTTACTCATGTGCCTAGATTTGTTCCAGTTCCTGTGGAAGCCTCTAGAATTTAAGCTTTTTTAGAGAAAAGAGAGATTTTGGAATCTCTGCTATTATAGTTGGCTTGGTAGCAATAGCAGCAATAGCTGCCTCTGTCACTGTTTCGGCCCTTGCCTTGTCTGCTACGGTTCAGACAACACAAACTATAAAATGACCTTTCGGCAAGAGTGACATTGGCCCTGAACAGCCAGACCATGGCCAACTCCCAGATACAGAGAGGCCTCATGTTGGTAAACCAACGGATCGATCTGGTCCAAGAGCAGGTGTATATTCTTTGGCAAATGCCTCAGCTGGGTTGCAAACATAAGCTGCCTAGGGTCTGTATCACCTTACTACAATTTCAGAATTTTACAAGAGCAGCTAACCTGTAAAAGGCTTTGTCTTGTTATTTGTTACAGAATTGGACCATAGAATTTGAACAGACACTCCGGGAGCTGAGGATCACCATCTTATAAGTCGATTCGACATGTCTTGACCTGTCATTGATGGAAGGATTTTCTACCTGGATTTCTGCAGCATTCTCCTACTTCAAGCAATGGGTGGGGGTGGTTTGTTTGGCGTGGCTGTGTACAGTGGAGTACTGCTCCTACTATGGATGATCTGCAAACTTAAATCCCAAACAAGGAGGGACAGGATGGTAGTAACCCAGGCACTTGTTGCTTTGGAGCAGGGTGTTTCCCCCAATATATGAATATCGATGATGCTCAAGCAATAAGGTTGCTGGACATCCAGCTCCACAAAACCCTGAGGCGAGTCTTGCTGCATGGGTTGGAGCGGGTGTGCTTTAACAGCCCAGGAGAGTTTTGGAGCGAAGCACTGCACTGGAATGGCGTTGTGGTGTAATTTGAGCTTCTTTCTGGGAGATATGTCATCTTTCAAGAAGGTTGAGTGTCCTAGTGTCCTTCCCCCAGGAAAAACGACAGGGGAGCTGACCAAGACCCCTCTGGGTGACGAGCCTGGGAGGAGGTTTTGTGTAAGGCCCCTATGCTTGCACACTCGGAATTTGACCTCTATCTCCACTCTCCATACTGTGTGGCCTGTTGCTTCTAACATAAAAAAAAGGGTGAGATGTGAGGAGCCGTCCTCACGGCCACCATTACAAGATGGTGCTCACAACACCATTGTCACTATTGCTCGTGGTGAGTGTGCACAGGCATCGGGGTATCTTTCCATTACCTGAGCCCTGTCTCTCCAATGGCATCATCAGGCTGATGGTGGGCAGACAATTCCGGTGGTGCACGTCTCCAACCATACTTCTAACTGTCTTCACAGCCTATATAAGGGAGGGGTTTTCTGCTCTCTGGGTCTCCTGTCCTGAAGCTGATCATCTATCTCTCGAGATGCATTAAAGCTTTACTGCAGAAGGATCCGAGTGTCCTGTGGGCATTCTTTCTGGCAAGACTGTAGTGTGGGTCATAACACCCCTAAAGAATTAGAAGCAATCGTTAATAGTCTCCCAACCAAAAATAAGCCCAGGGTCTGATGGGTTTAGTTCAGAATTCTATCAGATATTCATGGAGACCTAATACCAATACTCCTCAAACTATTATGCAAAATTAAAAAAGAAGGAACACTATTTAATATGTTCTATGAAGCAAGATTACAACTATACAAAACCTAATGAAGAAACGAAACTTTATTCCAATTTCCATTATGAATATCGATGCAAAAATACTAAATAAAATCCTTTCAAAACGCGTCCGAGAATACATCAAAAGGATAAATTATCATGACCTAGTTGGCCTCCTTCTTATGATTCAGGGAGAGTTTAATATCGAAAATCCATCAATTAAATCCATTATAGAAAAAAAAACAAAAACAAAAACAAAAACAAAACAAAAAAACTCAAGTACAAAAACCCCATGATTATTCGATTAGATGCTGAGCAAATAGTTGGATAAATACAATGGCCATTCATAATAAGTCCAGGAAAGACCAGGAATTCAAGGCATACACCTAAAAAAAAATAAAAAGAAGGAGAAGAAAAGAAAAGAAAAAAAAAAAAAGAAAAGAAAAGAAGGCCCAGGATTTAACTTTAATCTAAATGGTCAGAAACCAGAAGGAATCCAACTAAAATCTGGGACTGGACAAGGCTGCCCACTTTCTCCCTACCTATTTAATAGAATACTTGAAATACTAGCCAGAGCAATTACACAAAAAAACAAAACAAAACAAAACAAAATAAAACAAAACAAAACAACAACAACAAAAACAAAACAAAACAAAACAAAACAAAACGAAAACAGATGAATACAAATTGGAAAGGAAGAAGTCAAAATTTCTCTATTTCCAGAAGATATGATAGCATGTATATATGACCCCAAAAATTACAACAGAGAAAACCTAATCCTGATACACATTTTCAGCTTAGGAGCTGAATTTAGAATAAATTTAAACATAACAGTGGAATTTCTCTGCAGAAAAGACACATAGTATGAGAAAGAAATTAGGAAAAAACGTGCTTCATAGTAGTCACAAATAATATAAAATTCCTTGGTGTGACTCTGAGAAAGTGAAATATATGTATGATAAACACTTCAAGATTCTTCAAGAAAGAAATCAAAGAAGATCTCTGAAGATGGTAAAATCTCCCATGCTAATGATTTGGCAGGATTAATATAGTAAAAATGGCTATCTTTCAAAAAGCAATCTGATATGCATTGCAATCACCATCAAAACTCCAACTCATTTCTTCACTGAGTTAGAAAGGGCAATTTGCAAATTCATCTTGAAAAAAAAAAACCTACTATATCCAAAACTATACTCAACAATAGAAGAATGTCTTTTGTAATCACCATGCCTGACCTCAAGCTGTACTACAGAGCAATTATGATAAAAACTTCATGGTACAGGAATAGTGTTAGACAGGTAGATAAATGGAACAGAACTGAAGACAGAGAAATGAACCCAAACTCATGTGGTCACTTGATCTTTTACAAAGGAGATAAAACCACCCAGTGGAAAGAAAATGGCATTTTCAAAAAATGGTGCTGGCTCAACTGGCAGTTAGCATATTGAGGAAAGCAAATTGATCTGTTCTCATCTCCTTGTACAATGCTCAAGTCTAATTGGATCAAGGAACTGCACATAAAACCAGAGACACTGAAACTTATAGAGGAGAAAGTGTGGAAGAGCCTCGAAGACAAGGTTAAATGGGGAATATTCCTGAACAAAACAGCAATGGCTGTTATTATAAGATTAAAAATAGACAAATGGGACCTCAAAAATTGCAAAACTTCTGTAAGGCAAGGGGCACTATCATTAGAACAAATCGGGGAAAAAGTCTTTATCAATGCTAAATCAGATAAGGGACTAATATTCAATATATACAAAGAACTCAAGAAGCTGGATTCCAGAAAATCAGATAACACTATTTTAAAAAATGGGGACGGTTCTAAACAAAGAATTCTAAATTAAGAAACACTGAATGGCTGAGAAGCACCTCATAAATGTTCAAAATCCTTAATCATCAGGGAACAGAAAGTCAAAATAACCCTAAGATTCCACCTCACAGAGTCAGAATGGCTAAGATCTAAAACTCAGATGACAATAGTTGCTGGTGGGTATGTGATGAAGTAGGAACACTCCTCCATTGCTTGTGGAATTGCAAGTTGGTACTACCACTCTGGAAAGCAGATGGGGTTTCCTCGGAAAAGTGGTAATAGTTCTACTGAAGATCCAGCAATAGTCCTCCTTGGCATATATCCAGAAGATATTCCAACTTGTAATAAGGATATATGCATCACTATGTTCATAGCAAACTTATTTATAATAGCAAGAAGCTGAAAATAAACCTGATGCCTGTCTTCAGAGGAATGAATACAGAAAATATAGTACATTTACATAATGAAATACTACATCACTATTAAAATCAATGAATTCATGAAATTCTTAGACAAATGGATGGATCTGGATGATATGTTCCTAAGTGAGATAACTCAATCACAAAAGAAAGCACATGATATATACTCACTGATAAGTGGATGTTATCCTTGAAGCTCAGAAAAAAACAAGGTAAAATTTGCAAAACCCATGAAACTCAACAAGAAGGAAGACCAAAGTGTGGATATGTCGTTCCTTCTTAGAATTGGGAACAAAAGATCCATGGAAAGAGTTACAGAGAAAAAGTTTGGAACTAAGACTGAAGGAATCCAGACACTGCTTCATTCTGTGATCCATACCATAAACAACCACCAAACCCAGATACTGTTGAACAGCCAAACAAGAGCTTAGGGACAGGAGACTGATATAGTTGTCTCCTGAGACGATCTGCCATTTCCTGACAAATACAGAAGTGGATGCTCAAAGAAATCCATTGGACTGAGCACGGGGTCCCTAATTATGGAGCTAGAGAAAGTACACAAGGAACATTCTATGAGGAAAAACAACTAACAAGTACTCCCAGAGTTCCCTGAGATTAAATCTCCAATCAAAGTAAACATAAGTTGTGACTTATGCCTACAGCTGCATATGTAGCAGAGGATGGACTAGTATGTCATCAATGGGAGGAGAGACACTTGTTCTTGTAAAGTTCCTATGACCAAGTTTTGGGAATGCCTGGGCCAGGAATTGGGAGTAGGTGTGTTGGAAAGCAGGGATAGAGGGGAGAGGACTGGGATTTTTTGAGGGGAAAACAGAAAAGGGAATAACATTTGAAATGTAAAAAAAAGAAAAAAAGAAAATAAATAATAAAAAAAAAGAATGAAATAAATTATTTGTAATGTTCTTGAAATAAATTCAAGTTTTGCAAACATATTATTGGAACAATGTTCAGGTATTTTCCGGTGGCAAAATCATAACAAGTTATTTTTTATCAACATATTCTGACTACAATGTCAAGAGTAGTTATATGTGTTGCTAAAACTCGGGTATAGGAATATATAGATATAGATAGATAGGTAAAATTTCAAATGAACTATATAAAATCTCTGAGAAAAGACTTCTTCCATTTCAGGTGACTAGGTAAAAGTCTAGTGAACTGCACAACACACAATTAATACCCAACACTGAATATGCAGTAACCTTCAGAAAGAGACTCCTCCGAAATATTTATGTCATCTTCTTCATCATCAAAGTCCAAAAGTAATAAGTAATCTTTCTTTGGAATCACCATTATTTTCTTAAGAGCCATTCTTCTCTTAAAAACTATAATGTCTTCTTAGTTAAAAAAAAAAGGAAAAATAAATAAATATGATCTTCCTCCTTCATTTAACCCTCAGAAGCCTTGGAAATGCAGATCGGGAGGTTTTTCCTCACATAGTGGCCTCTTGCGACTGAGATTTCCCTCCAGTCACACATCCTTTAACAGTCCAATAACCCTGATCAGAGCTGGTTATCTCTTCCAGGTCATTCAGAAGTGAACTCCTTCACAACCGCACCTTTCCTTGCTTGTCTGCTCAATGGGAAAAACAAACAAACAAACAAACAAACAAAAACAAAAACAAAAACAAAAAACAAAACAAAAATAAAACAAATAAAAAACAAAACAATAACAAAAATAAAAAACAAAACAAAATCAAACAAACAAACAAACAAATAAATAAAACGTTATCAGGAGAGACCCACATGTCTCTGAGGACCCTTTGTGATGCCAGATATAGAAAACAGGTCTCATCCAGGGATTTCACCCTTTGGCTGAATATACCCTGTGTATGCTGTCATGGAGTACCAGGCACCATTGATTAGAAGGGAGGTCTCAGGAGGTGGAAATGAGCTACCATCTTTAAGAAAAATGATTTCCAGTTTCTAGGTTGATAAGCATTTGCAGAATTGAAAAAACATGAACAAATGTGTAACATGAAAGTACTGGAAATGGCACTGCTAATTTCAACTGTAATAATTTTTGTTATTTATTTATGTGCATAAAAATTAAAATGTGTGTACTTTTTCTGTATGTACATACCCACAACAGAACAGTCCATGCTGTCCTAATAGATCAGAAGAGAACATCCAGATTCCCTACAATCCCTGGTAAACTCCCACCTCAACCTTCCTAGTACTGAGCTTGATTACAAGAGTGTGCTAGGATGTGCAGGCCCTCTCTCCCTCACTTATGTGCTTGGATGCCCAGCCCCTTTTTCTCCCTTATGTGCTAGAGTGCTCAGGAACTCTCTCTCACCTATGTGCTATACCCTCTCTCACTTCTGTGCTAGTCTGCTCATGCCCTCTCTCTCACTTATGCCTCTATAGCCTACAGAGGCTAAAAGAGAGCAGTGATTCTCTAAAACTGTAGCTGTGCATAAATTGTAAGCCACTATGTGGGTGCATTGTCCCAGGTCCTCTTCATAGAACAGGTGCTTGTTGTTTGTTTGTTTATTTTTTGAGAGAGGGTTTCTCTGTGTAGACCTGGCTGTCTTGGAACACACTCTGTATACCAAGCTGGTCTCAGACTCAGACATTCTTGGCCTCTGCCAACCAAGTGATAGGATTAAAGACATAAAGCACCACTGCCCAAACAACAGTTGCTCTTATCAGCTAATTTTCCACTTTTCAACTAATCTAGTGTGTACTTCATGTATCTTTAGGGCATTTCTCCCATTTACTTTCAAGGTGGAGGGTGTTTCCACCAGAACAGGGACCCAAAGTGGGATCCGTGGCACCATGGCATGGGTGTTTATTGTTACATGCCAACATTGAGAAATCCATCAAGAATCATTGGAACAGACTTCAAATGAATCACGTGAAAGAATATAAACAAGAAAGGGGGGTAAACACAGACTGGGGGAGATGTATAATTAATCTGGTTTACCAAAGTTTTATTGAACCCAGTGATCTCTACTCTGATATTAGTATGTCCATAAGAGTCCTGGGAGGCATCATGTATTCCCCAGTGCTGAGCAAATCTTGAGATGCCAGTAAAAGAAGCCTTTACAACTGCTCCTCCCTGGATAAAAATCAAAGGATTGAAATCTGTACAATTGCCATTGACTCCTCAAAGCACACACTTGTGAAAGGAATGCATTCTAAAGTCCTGAATGAAAAATCTCTTTTTCATAAAAAATTCATTCTTTGGGTCATCTGTCATGTTGGAAGAAAAGGAAAAAGTTTTACTCTGATCTGCCCAACAAGTGATGGAGGATTGACAATCAGACCAAGGCAGGATCAGACCTTCATCTTCCAAGACACAATGAGGGGCTATTTTTGGTTGGTGGGGACGTTCTTTGTCTGAAAAGTTAGGTGGTACAAATGTACCATTAACCCAAATTGCATCCTGCCAAAAGGTCCGATTTGTAAAGGTTATATCTACATTAGAAGTATCTTGGGTTGTGCTCACCCAACCTCCTCGGTGCTCATTAAACCTCCCTAAAGCTCAGGCTGGGAGGTTGATACAATGTCCTTGTCCATTAATTTGAAAACATAAAAAACCCTGTTCTAGTAAGGAGTGATTTTCTCCTAATGATAATAACGAGTTGGATCATAGGGTAAATATGGCAAATCTACTGTTTTATTAGTAGTAAAGAATTTTGGAAAAACTATAGTATCATGGCGAACTGACATTGGTTTAGGGAAAGTCGAGAGAATAGCACATATCTGTTCACCCATTATACTAGGAACCTGAGACAAGTTCAGCATTGTCAGGATCAGGAACAGTCCTAAGGAGGTCAGCATTTTTGCACCATCGTTGATGAATATCCTGCGGGTGAGTCAATCCGGTAGCAAAAATGGGTTGTCTTCACTCTGTGGAAAAACACAAACAGCTCCCCGGGATCTGATTAAGATAGGATCCGGGCCTTTCCAGAGACTAGTTAAAACATCCTTCCGTTTGACCATTTCTTTTGGTCTATCAGGGTCTGAGCTATGTCGCTCAGCTGCAGAACGTCCCTGCTCGTCAAGATTCAAAAAATTAAGTGTAAAGAGTGACATAGATACTGCTACTCTTGGCACTGAGGGCAGAGTCTCATCAACTCCCCCTTTTTGTTTTATAAGATAAGACTTGAGTGTGTGGTGGGCACATTCCACAATGCCTTGTCCTTGAGGATTATAAGGAAGGCCAGTCAAGTGAGTGACATCCATTTAATGACAAAATTGTTGAAATTTAGTAGAAGTATATGCTACTCCATTAACCGTTTTAAGAATTGTGGCCTTGCCCCAGCACTCCACACTTCTAGGCAGTGCTGTATAACATGAGAGGCTTTTTCCCCTGTTAAAGGTGTGGCAAACATTACAGCATTGCAGGTGTCAAAGGAAATATGTAAGTACTGATTTCTCCCAAAGGAGGAAATATGAGTGTCATCCATTTGCCAGACTTGTAATGGCCTGATGCCTCGAGGGTTTACCCCTACATGAGGTGTAGGCAAAAATTGACAACTACCTATGCACATAAGGCAGAGGTTCACTAGGACACTGAAGCCAACAATTCCGAGGCCGAGCAGCAAGCTGGCTTTCACCAGTCGTTGTTGGACTTTTTCTTTACTGAGTAGCTTGCATTTTATCTTGCAGGTACCTTTCTCCCTTATAATGAACTGCTTCCTCCTCCAAGTCCGTTTCTTCAGAGGAGCTAAGCCCTTCATCAGATTCTGAGCTACTAAGAGCTAACTGCTTAAACTCATCTAGTGGCACGTAGAGGCTCCTTTCCTTATGTGCCTCTCCAGCTGGATCTCCCTTCTTCTCTCCCTTTCCATCCCTTTTCTAATCTCTCCCAAGGCATTCTTTTCTTTTTATATCTTTTCCTCGGGATCAAGGCCCATGAAAAGTCCTAAATGACCCTAAGCAAGCATACCATGGTGCCACATGGTCTATCTCCCTGACAAATCCCACTAAGGTATTAGTGGCACATTTTAGGCCACACTGCTTCAGGACCGAGTGTAAGGCCACTATTATAGAATGCGAGATTCTCATACTGCTGCTGTACAGGCCTGACTGTGACTGAAAATGGACGCTGTCCAGGCACTGTCCAGTCCTGACCGTGACTGAAACTGGTCGCTGTCCAGGCGCTATCCAGGCCTGACCGTGACTAAGAACCAGTCAGCAGTGGAAGCAGTGGAAGAAAAACGAAACTGAAAGGAAAAGTGCAATCGCTGTGCAAACAATCAAAAGGGTGTCTAACTCTGGAGAAATTTCAAAACTGTATGTACCTTACAGAGCCTTTCATCCCACAGTTCTGATAACGCCCCGCGAACAAGGGATCTTCCTTGCACTGGTGTGATGGTATAAAGTTCCTGGGTTCCTCGGTGCCACTTATTGCATCCCATTCGGCCGGCAAGAAAGAAGTAACAAACCGGAATCTTCTGTGGCAAAAGATTTATTGCTTACTTATCAGGAAGACCATGATCCGGGAAAATGGCGCCAACAGCATGACGTTTCAGCACCTGATGTGACGTGACAGCTCCTGATTCGTTGCTTGCCCATCACCCCACTATTATGCCCCGAGAATGGGCAGTGACTAGGAGTGAGTTCACTCTTGCACCTGCGTACAAGGCTTGTTTACTAGTTAGGCACAGGGGAGGCCAGCACCATCTTATAATGGCGATTGCTCATGGCATGCACTGCTCTTCTCAGTGATTGCTTGCGGCATGCACGCGATTGCTCAGGGCATGGCACTACACAGCCGTCTATATAAAAATGAAAATGTAATTAAGGATAAAAGTGATACAGGAGAAATGGGTAACAATTCAAGGAGGAGAAGATAGGGATGAATTTGCTAAAACTCATTTATGTGTATGTAGAAAGTTCTTACCCAACAAATTTAAAACAAAGTAAGTAAGTAAGTAAGTAAGTAAGTAAGTAAGTAAGTAAGTAAGTAAGTAAGTAAGTAAATAAATAGACAAATATATATGTATGCACGTGCATATCTGATTGGTGTGTGTGTGTGTGTGTGTGTGTGTGTGTGTGTGTGTGTGTGTGTGTTCATATAAGCTTGTAGGTATGTCGCACCTGTGACTAGAGGAATGCAATCATGCAGTATCTTTCTTTATGTCCTATGACGCAATGTGTTGATTAGAATATCTTTTGCCCATAGTATGTGGCATTATTACAAGGTGTTGGCTTGTTAGAGGAAGTGTATCATTGTGTAGGCTTGCTTTTGTGTAGTGCTCAATCTCTGCTCAGAGACAAAAATCAATCCTCTTCCTTGCTACCTGTGGCCACAAGCTTCCTTCTGGTAGCCTTCAGACTAAGATATAGACCACTTAGTTCCTTCTCCAGGACCTCTTCTACCGGGGTGCTGCCATGCTTCCTACACAGATAATAATGTACTGACCCTCTGAAACTGTAAGACAACATCATTTAAATTTTCCTTATAAGAGTTGCCTGAGTCATGATGTCTCCTCACATCAATGAAACCCTATGGAACATAGGCAGTATGTTAGACTGATTTTTAATGCTTACAAGATAATTGCAACCAGCCTGCAAGCACAAAGTAAAGATGATGAATGAGTTGCTGTATTTTTTGCTCCATCTACCCAAGGGACTTCAGACACTCCCAGATATGCTGGATTGCACCTGAATCTTACTACATCACTAGAGGTGTCCCCATCATCTTTGAGATCTGAGCAAGGAACTGTGGGACCTTTCTCATCTAAAGCAACTAAATCTAAGGAAACAACTGTAGGGTTTTCTGCATCTGCTCAGGGTACTAGGGGGCATTCCTTATCTGCACAAGACACAGTAGAAAAGCCAATGTCTGCAAAGCAGTCTGTGGGAACTTTGCCTCCCACTCCAGGACCTTTAGGGTCTACCCAAATCACTCGGATCTGATCAGAAGCCTCTGGGAATTTCTTCCTCTTCACCAGGAACTCTAGGCTCTTCTTCTTCCATAGAGCCTTCTGGACATTGCCTTTCTGACCAAGCGTCTTTAAATCTGTCCACAACTAGGCAAGGGAGTGTACAAACTGTGCCGTCTTCTCCAAAGACTGTGCAACATCCAACTTATTGCCAGAAATGTATGAGATTTTCTCCCCTTTCTGAACCTTCTGGACAAAGATCCCCAGCTTCCTCAAGGGATATTGGGCCGTTACTACCTAGCCAGAAATCTCAAAAATCCTTTTCATATTCACCAGCAGATGGGAAACACTCACCATCTGTACTAGGATCTCAGGAGCATTCTCTATCTAGTAAAAACTCTCAAGGATATGTGCTATCCTCTCAAAAGTGTAAGGACTTTTCCACAGCTGCAGAGGGGATTTTGCCTGTGCAAAGTTCTTTGTCATCCACACGAATGAATCTAGAACCTTCCGTAGATTCCACAGGGATATTGGTCATGGGACAATGTAAACACACAGAGACTACCTCGGGCCCTTTGCCTCTAGTGAGGGAGAATACTGAATCTTCTACATATTCTTTTCCTACTCTTGGACCTTTGCCACCATCACCTCGAGAACCTGGTACACATTCATCTTTTACTCAAGGAGGTGCAGAAACATTCCCATCTAGTCCCGGGAACCTAGCACATTTGCAATCATCCCAGGGGCCTCTGACACATTCCATCTCAGCCCAGGCAATGACTCATATCTCTGTATCTGCTGAAGGGGCTCTACTGCATTCAGCTCCTTCCCCAGCAGTTTCAGAAACAAATGAATATTCTCCTTCTACCTGAGGGACTTCAGACACTTCCAGATGTGCTGAACTGCACCTGGATCATACTCCATTATTACAGGTTTCACCATCATCTTTGAGATCTGAGCAAGGATCTCTGGGACCTTGCATACCTGAAGGGACTAAATCTAAGGAAACAACTGTAGGGTTTTATGCATCTGCTCAGGGCACTAGGGGTCATTCCTTATTGGCACAAGCCAAAGCAGGAAAGTCCATGTCTGCAAGGTAGACAGTGGGAACTTTGCCTCCCACTCCAGGACCTTTAGGGTCCACCCAAATCACTCGGGTGGTCTCAGAGTCTTTTCCATATGATCAGAAGCCTCTGGGAATTTCTTCCTCTTTACCAGGAACTCTAAGCTCTTCATCTTCCATAGAGGCTTCTGGAAATTCCCTTTCTGACCAAGGTCTCTAAAACTGTCCACAACTAAGCAAGGGAGTGTAAAAACTGTGCCATTTTCTCCAAAGACTGTGCAACATCCAACTTATTGCCAGAAAGGTATGAGATTTTCTCCCCCTTCTGAACATTCTAGACAAAGATCCCAAATTTCCTCAAGGGACTTTGGGACATTACTACCTAGCCAGAAATCTCAAAAATCCATTCCATATTCACAAGCATATGTAACACATTCACCATCTGTACTAGGTTCTCAGGAGTATCCTCTATGTAGTAAAGACTCTCAAGGATATGTGCTAACCTCTCAAAAGTGTAAGGACTTTTCCACAGCTGCAGAGGGGACTTTGTCTGTGGTAAGTTCTTTGTCATCCACCCGAAGGAAAATAGAACCTTCGGCAGATTCCTCAGGGATATTGGGCTTGGGGCAATGTAATCACACAGAGACTACCTCGGGCCCTTTGCCTCTAGTGAGGGAGAATACAGAATCTTCTACATCTGCTTTGTCTACTCTAGGACCTTTGCCACCATCACCTCGAGAACCTGGTACACATTCATCTTTTACTCAAGGAGGTGCAGAAACATTCCCATCTAGTCCCGGGAACCTAGCACATTTGCAATCATCCCAGGGGCCTCTGACACATTCCATCTCAGCCCAGGCAATGACTCATATCTCTGTATCTGCTAAAGGGGCTCTACTGCATTCAGTTCCTTCCCCAGCAGTTTCAGAAACAAATGAATATTCTCCTTCTACCTGAGGGACTTCAGACACTTCCAGATGTGCTGAACTGCACCTGGATCATACTACATTATTACAGGTGTCACCATCATCTTTGAGATCTGAGCAAGGATCTCTGGGACCTTGCATACCTGAAGGGACTAAATCTAAGGAAACAACTGTAGGGTTTTATGCATCTGCTCAGGGCACTAGGGGTCATTCCTTATTGGCACAAGCCAAAGCAGGAAAGTCCATGTCTGCAAGGTAGACATTGGGAACTTTGCCTCCCACTCCAGGACCTTTAGGGTCCACCCAAATCACTCGGGTGGTCTCAGAGTCTTTTCCATCTGATCAGAAGCCTCTGGGAATTTCTTCCTCTTTACCAGGAACTCTAAGCTCTTCATCTTCCATAGAGGCTTCTGGAAATTCCCTTTCTGACCAAGGGTCTCTAAAACTGCCCACAACTAAGCAAGGGAGTGTAAAAACTGTGCCATTTTCTCCAAAGACTGTGCAACATCCAACTTATTGCCAGAAAGGTATGAGATTTTCTCCCCCTTCTGAACATTCTAGACAAAGATCCCAAATTTCCTCAAGGGACTTTGGGACATTACTACCTAGCCAGAAATCTCAAAAATCCATTCCATATTCACAAGCATATGTAACACATTCACCATCTGTACTAGGTTCTCAGGAGCATCCTCTATGTAGTAAAGACTCTCAAGGATATGTGCTAACCTCTCAAAAGTGTAAGGACTTTTCCACAGCTGCAGAGGGGACTTTGCCTGTGCTAAGTTCTTTGTCATCCACCCGAAGGAAAATAGAACCTTCGGCAGATTCCTCAGGGATATTGGGCTTGGGGCAATGTAATCACACACAGACTACCTCAGGCCCTTTGCCTCTAGTGAGGGAGAATACAGAATCTTCTACATCTGCTTTGTCTACTCTAGGACCTTTGCCACCATCACCTCGAGAACCTGGTACACATTCATCTTTTACTCAAGGAGGTGCAGAAACATTCCCATCTGGTCCTGGGACCCTAGCACATTTGCAGTCAGCCCAGGGGCCTCTGACACTTTCAAGCTCAGCCCAGGCAATGACCCATATTCTGGATATGCTGAAGGGGCTCTACTGCATTCAACTCCTTCCCCAACAGTTTCAGAAACAAATGAATGTTCTCCATCTACCCAAGGGACTTCAGACACTTTCAGATGTGCTGGACTGCTCCTGGATCTTACTACATCACTACAGTTGTCACCATCATTATTGAGATCTGAGCAAGGAACTCTAGGACTTTGTTCAACTGAATAATGCCATCTAGAAGTGACTAAATCTAAAGAAACAACTCTAGGGTCTTCCACATCTGCTCAGGGCACTGAGGGGATTTTTTTATCTGCAGAAGCCACAGTAGGAAAGTCCCTGTCTGCAAAGGAGACTGTGGGAGCTTTGCTTCCCACTCCAGGACATCTGGGGTCTACCCAAAATACTCAGGTGCGACCAGAATCTGTGTCATCTGAGCAGATGTCTCTGGGAATTTGTTTATCTTCACAAGGAACCCTAGGTTCTTCATCTTTCCAAGAGGCTTTCGGACATTTCTGTTTTTCCCAAGGGTATCTAAAAGCCCAATTTTAAACAGGGGAATACACAAAGTGTTTCATTTGCTCAAGATACTTTGCATCCTCCAACTTCTTGTCAGACAGAAATAGGATTTTCTCCAACTGCCCATCATTTTGCACAAAGATCCCCAGGTTTCCCAAGGGACACTCGAACTTTCCTACTTAGCCAGAAAACTCAAGAAACCTTTTATCCTACACCATCAGTACCGGGTGTTCAGGAGGATCTTGTATCTACTCCAGAGGTTCTAGAAGCTTTGTCATCTTTTCAAAAGCACAAGAAATTTTCCAGGGCACAAGAGGGAACTTTGCTCATGCAAAGTTCTTTTTTCCCCAAACAAAGAAATAGAGAAAATTCAACAGATGCCACAGGGATATTTGCACAATATGAAGAGTCACACAGTGCTATAGGCCTTTTTCCACAAGTGAGGCAGGCTGTAGCATCTTCTCAGTCTACTTCAGCAAATCTAGGAACATTGCCACCATCATCGCCAACACCTGGTAGACATTCCTGTTCTGACCAAGGAGGTGCAAAGACTTTCCCATTTGGTCAAGGGTATCTAGCAATTTTGCAATCTGCCCAGGGGCCTCTGAAACATTCTATCTCAGCCCAGGCAATGATGAATACATCACAATGCTATGAATGTTCTCATAATCCTCTGGGTCTTTCATCCTCAGAACAAAGGACTCCAGGATCTTCTGATTCTGCTCAAGGAGGTGTGAGTCCCAGTCTCTGCACAAGGGGACCATACATCTGTCCACATGTCCACAAAGGTCTACCCAACATTCTACATCTTCCAAAAGGTTTTCAAGTCCTTCTTTACATACACAAGGTATAGGAACTCACTCCACATCTACACACTACACAGTAGCAGACTCACCATCTTTACCAGTGTGTCAGGGATATAACCACCCTGCTCAAAATACAGCAAGGATTTTGAGATCTGACCAGGGATCTCTGAGGATTTCAGCAAATACACAGGCTCTGTAGAAACATTGCTGCCTCCCCAGGGGGCTCTAGGATATTCATCATTTGCATGAGGAGCACAAAAATTTTCAACAGCTACCCCAGGACATATGATATCCAATGACTCACCTCTGGAACTTGCAATTTCTGCCCAACTTAGTTCCTCACTTTCTTCCCTAAGCCTTTTGGATCTTCCCTTTCCACAGAAGAGCCTTTAGACCTCTCTAAACCTACAGAGGGACCTTTAACTTCATTCCAGGGACCAAATGAGTCTTTGAATTCTCTACAAGGGGTTCAACAAACAGATCCATCTACTTCAGATCCTTCAGGATCTATGCATTCTTCCAAAGGACCCATGGTAATTTCTTTATCTGATCGAGGAACACTAGGATCTATATCATCTGCCCTAGAGCCTTTGACATTGTCCCTATCTGCTCAAGGGAATCCAGGACATTTGTTATCTGTTCAAGAAGCTGGAGGCCCTTGGCTGTCTTTATAGGGGAACCTGGAAGTTTGTACCTGTACACATGGCAATCCAGGAATATCCAATGCTTCATCACGAGCTTTGGAAATTTCAGCATCTACCATAGTGAGTCTAGGACCTTCTCCATCTGTCCAATTGGATTTGAAAGAGTAACATTCTGTCTTAATGTCTTGGAGACCTTCCATGTCTGCCCAAGGTGTACTAGAAACATCAATATCTTCCCAAGGGCTTACAGAAACTTCCTTGTTACCTCAAGAGCCTCCAGGACACTGGTTGGAAAAGGAGGCTTTAGGATATTTACCATCCAATCCTGAAGATCTTGGACTTTCTGATTCTTCCCAGGACACACTAGAAATATGGGCATGTATGCAAAATAGTACAGAAATACCATCTGTCACCCAAGAGGTCATAGAATCTTTGTCAGCCACACAAGATTCTCCCAAATTACCAGTTCCTTCACCACTTAGTCCAGAGACAGAAGAACCTCTGACATATACACAATCCATTTCTAAGAGTTCAAAATCTGTGCCAGGGACTCCAGAAGCTTTGGCATCTGTGTTAGGGTCTCTGTGTTTTTTGAAACCCAATGAAGGTGCTCTGGGCCCTTTAGTATCTGAACAAGGGATCCTGAGAACACCAGCATTTCCCCAGGAAAGTCTAGAAGTTTCTCAACCTGCCCAGGGGCCTCTAAAACCTGTGACATCTCACCAAGAAACCGTGGATACTTCCTTTTCAACAGAGTTTCAGGGACTGTCCCTTTGTGCAGAAGGGGACATTATGCCTACCCCTCCTCATGAAGATGGATGGAGAAATTTCTCTTATCTCAAAAAGAACCCTAGACGTTTGAAATCTAACCAAAGGATATTGAAACATGTCCCAATTCCTGAAAGGGATATCAGATACTGCCTTTCAGAACTTGATGCCTTAAAATGTATCTCTTCTGCCGTAAGTAGCCTCACATCTTCCAAGTATGCAGAAAAGGAATCCAGTCCTACCTCTACTCCTCAAAGGAGCATCTCCCCCTTAAAATCATCTCAATTGAGTTTCAGATCTAGTATTCTTTGTAAAAAAGGTCTCAGTCATTCTCCTCCTCCAGGAAATTGCCCCACACCTTCTAAATTGAGGAAAACAAGACCAAGCCCTTCCTCTGTAGATCAAGAGGGCCTGAAATATGTGCGCTCAAAACATGCGGGTTGGAAACACTGCCATTCTTCCAAAATTTGGGTAAGAGTTTGCAAATTTAAGAAAGAGTTGTAAAGCTTAAAACTATGACTAACATAAACTTCGCCACATCTGATTCTGCTAAAGGAGCCTGCAGATGCTCACCATCTCATGAGGTGGGCCTCAGAAGTCCCCTACCAAGCCAAGGCATTCACAGACCATCTAAGTCTACTGAAACCCCATCAGAAAAAGCCCCTTCAGACCAATGGGACACCAAAGCTTCCAATTCAGAGCATAAGGTTGACAAGCCATCCTCCATCCTTACAGAAGAGTGCATGCGAACCACTCTTTCTCATGAAGACAGCCTCAGGCATCCCACCTTCCTCATGAGATTCCCAGACACGCTACTTCTACCAAGAGAAAACAGAGGAAAGCCTCTGTTACCCAAGGAGCCCTGCAAGCTTCCCCTACAGATCAAGAATGCATTGAGTCATCTCCAGATGGAGACAGTCCCCATAGAGGTGTGCAACACTCATCATCACCCCAAGAGGATATCAGCCATTCTTTTTCTACTAAGGAAGACTCAAAACATATTCCTAATGTCCAAGAGGGAGAGAAAACTTCCAGAAGTGCCAAACGGGAGCCCATAGCTTTTGTGCCTATCCTATGGGCATTCATACCTCCAAAAGGGAGTACCACATTCCCTTTTGGAACATTCCCTGTTATGCGAAGATATGACAAACATACAATATCTCAAGCAGAGGATGTGGTACCTGCTCTCTCCTGTCCTCGGAGAGACCCATCATTACAATATAAATTTGCGTTCCCCCTTTGTGACCATTCTGTCCTATTAGGCCACAAATATACACATCATTTGAAAATCAATCTCAACAGGATCGCACTGCAAAAGGGGAGTTGTAGTTCTTTCCTCTTCCCTAAAGGAGGTGTCGGACCTTCTCAATCAGACCAATGTGGACTCAGACTTTCCAGTTCTCACCAAAGGGACACTGGCTTTGTGATCCCTGTTTCAGAAAGGCTCAGAATGCTTCAGGCTGAAATAGGTGGCCCCTCAAATGCTCCATCTAAGAAACTGGGCCTCACCAGTGCTTTTTATGACAAAAGAGATATCGAAAATGCTCTAGGAGGCTTACGACTTACTCCTTGCTTCTGACTTCCTCCTTCTGCCCAGGGACACACCAGAGCTTCCCAGCCTGCCAAACGGAACCTGTAAGGCAGTCCATCTCAAGAGGGTGGCCTGGGCCCTACTCTCTCTTACTCTGGCATTTTCAGTTCTTTTTTGATACAGAAGCTGCCCTCATATTTTCCCTTTCTATGCCCCTTATGAACAACATGAATTTAGAACTTTTTCTTTTCATCAACTGTCTATCAAACTTACAATTTCCACTCCTAGCTGCCTCAGATGCACATTGAAGCCTCATCTATGCCCCTGTGACTAAAAGCAGGACAAGAATCCTCTTTCTGATTAAGATTAGATCACAATTGTATCCAGAAGAATGTGCTATATAATTTTCACCTCATGGAGAGTATTATGTGATTCTTCTGAACATTGAGGACCTAGACCTACCTACTAGATCTGATCTAGTCCATGAAAAATCCACTCCCTTGATCTAAGGTGCACCAAGTGCTTCTTATTCTGATCCTCTGACCTAATTACCCCTGTCCAAGGATCAGGACCCGGGTTCCTGAAGTCTCAGAGCTTAAGAGTAGCCAGCACGTTAATGAACCCAAGACATAGACATTAAGCTGACCAGCAAAAATGAGAAAGCCTTGCCATTTTTATAAGTAGGCAGCAGATTTATCAGGAGAACTAGCTGGGAAATGTCTCCTAGCACACTGGAGATTGATTAAGCTGTTGCATGGCCTGCATGATTTGCGTGTTCTAGGTTCCCAGGACGTCTCAATCATGAAATATTCAGGCCTTCTCTCCTCTCCATATCGACCCTTGATCTTGTACAGATACAATAGTCTTTGGCATTTCTACTTTCCCCAACATGGTGTGAACCTTTCTGCCTCTAAAGGATGGCATCCTTTATAGATTGTTTGTGGATACATCAACATTATCACTCTGTCACTGGGTCCTCCAAGTCCTGTTTCTGACACACAAACCTCAGAATTATCCCTTCAGCACCAAAAAGACTCACACTGTCCCCCCATTCTTGAAGTGGAGCTTAAATCACTCTCAGTGGCTCAAGGAGTCATCAGGTACACTTTGTCTAAATTAGGAATTCAAAAACACTCCAGGCATTCTTCTCTGGTAAGGTTCAGACCTACAGATTAAGAACCACAGATCTTCTAAACTACTGTATGGACCAAGGGAACTTCTGATATGCCCATTCTGAACCAGGGATCCTCAGATCATCCCCAATAGCCTAAGTGACCTTCATCTTACCTGTCTAGAACCAATGTGCTGGGGCTGGAGAGATGGCTCAGCAGGTAAAAGCACTGACTTCTCTTCCACAGGTCCTGAGTTCAATTCTCAGCAATCACTTGTTGTACCACAACCATCTGTCATGGGACCTGATGCCACCTTATGGTGTGTCTGAAGACAATGACAGTATACCCACATACATGAAATAGAACCTATGTGACTCACAACTTACACCAATAACTCAAGGGGGATTCAGATATAACCCCGAAATCAAATATGTTAGAAACTCCCGAGTATTGAAGGCAGCATTATCATATGAGAACCAGAAACCTCAGAATTTCGTTAATTTCCCTCAGAATTACCACTTCAGAACAAAGGTGTCACATAGGTCCTCAATAACTGAAGATGCCCTGATACATATGACATGATAAGCAAAGGACTTATCAACAGACCCCAACAACATTTTAAGAAAGCCACAAAGTTGGCTCTTTTACTATCAGCATGCAATAGCATTGATGAAGTTACAATGGGGACTCAGATGTACCCTTCTAGACCCAGGATAATTTATACCTCCAGCATAAATATCAACTCCATCACGTCAGGCCCCCTCGATGTAAAGTATCCCATAACTTCAAGGGGGCTGACACCCAGTTGGTTTATCTTTTGAAGAGCACCTAAACCTTGCTTCCTCTAACCATAGTATCCCCTGACATTATGTGTATGCCAAAGGGGTCAGCTGACCTTGAGTAAAACGCTTTATTCTTCCTCCTTCTGCACTGGAAGGGTCTGAGACATGCCTCTCTGATGAAGCAAGGTATAGAACTGACCTTGTGAGTGAGAAGTTTATCTCAAATATTCAGGCTCAGCTCTAGTGTGCTTCAGGCTGAATCCTTGGTACCAAGAATACACAAGAGCTTCAGTCTTTGTTCATGGTGGAATCAGGTCTACCACTCAACTAAGAGCTTCTCCCTCAGACCTTATTGGTTAGGGAATACACTTTTGACCACCAAAAACAAACAAACAAACAAAACAAACCTCACAGAACTCCAGAGTCAAGTCCCATGGCCAATGTATAAAAACCTCAGCCTGGATCCAAGGCTCTCTTTAAGCTGGTCATCAGAAAGGTAACTGTACACTACACCCACACCTGTGTGCTTTGTTGTAAGTTTAATAGGCAACAAATCCAGGGACTTTGAGCCAACTTGTCAGAAGAAACCTCAGATTGCTGTCAAATCTTCATGGAGTCCTAAGAGATTTTTTAGAGTTCTCTGAAGATGTGGAGGCCTGGAGTGCCTGGAACAAACTCCTCTACAGAAGGTGAACAGGGCAACTCCCCTACTGTCCAACAGGGTTGAGGGACTTTCTACTTTCCAAACCTATAGTATTTTCCTTCCTGTGGTGATCAAGGTCATAAAATGTACACCTTTGATGCAATGGGCAATCATAAAAATCCCTTCCGTTCAGGAACCCATGGGATATTTTACCTCTGACCAAGGAGAATTGCTCCCTCTGCTCAAAGTTCACAGAAATCAAGAGGAGGAGGCCAATCCTGGAACCTTATGCCACTTCCTTGAGTATAGTCACATGACATTGTGTGAAATCATCATTATAACTCAGTTCTGGTTGGTTGAACATAATTCTTAGGAGGCAATCATGCTGAGGATACAATCCGAAGCTTTTCATGAATCATGGTATCTATATTTCATGCCTTGCTAATTCAGCTAAGGATATGGATACCCCAGGCTGTGAAGAACTGTCAGAAGTTGTGGCCATGCTAGGACCTCATGAGCTAAGGTAAACAATTTAATTTTTGCTCAAAATATTATGGGGAATTTTATACTCCGATCATCTCTCCTGTTACAAGGATATCAGCAACTCCTTTCTCCCCAGGGCTACTCATTCCTTCTACCTTTAATTAAGGAGGCATCACATATTCCTACTGAAGCAAAGGGAGCCTCAGATCATACCAGTTTGTCCAAAGCAGGCTTGGACATTCATTTAAGTCGAGGAATCCCACAGAGCTTGCTGATATTATGGACTGAACCTTAGATGTTTTTCCTAATGTTTCTGAGACTTTTCCTTCAGTTCAAGGTAAACTCTAGGTTCAAAAAGGTTTCAATGAAGAATCTTTGACATAGATACTCTGTCAAGGAAGAATCTTTCATTTTATCTTTGAATTAGGGAAAAATAGAATCACCCTTATATTTGACCGGGGATTAATACAAATTCTGCTGCTTATGGAGCCTACAGAAAAGCCACTGACATGAAAAACTCAAGCCAATGTTCTTTTTTTTTTTCTTTTTTTTCCTCAAGGAAACTTTAAATCAACTTCTCTTGACTATGCTTACCTCAGAAAATCCACTTTTATCCATAGAACCATGAGGTCTATTCCTCTAGGAGGTCCTAAAGTTTCCCTTCAGACCTGGATGGCCAGGCATGCTCAAATAAAAGAAGGGATGTCAAACACTCTGAAATGATGTCCTGGGACATGACAGTAATTATATGAACCCTAATCTAATTTTTAATTTTAAGCCTGTCACTTGAAATGGATCAATTCCATTTTGGTGCCTATGCCTGGGATGCTGCTGTACAGCTTATGGAGAACATAGAGCTAGAGTTTACCAAACAATTTGAAAGAAAACTGCTCTGATTGTTGGCAAGCAAAACTCAAAGTCTCAGAACACATGGGTATTCTGGACTATGAGGACATTTGCACTTGATAAGTTATTTTTGACATCTTCCAATTCCCAAGGTAAACTTTTGTCTGAGGGATTCTGTGACCTTCCTTCTCTTCCTTATCCACCCAACACGTTCTCTTTCTCAAAAATGTCATTCAAATATATGAAGTATATTGTGAATGTATACTTCAAAGTAGTTTTATACCTAGCTGGTCAGCCATATTTCCAAAAGTGACTCCTTCTGTAAACAATGTACCCTAGACCATTCTGGTTTGAGGTCCCATAGTCCAAGTTACAAATCAGAGCAAAGTACCTGTGCCATCTGCCTTTAGGCAAGTCAATAGAAATGTAATAACTTCATTAATTCTGCCTAGACCTGGATAGATGAATAAAGTCAAAGAAGTATACTAGCCAGCAACAGTCATTGAAAGCCTTTGGAAGAAAAAAATATATATATTGCTGCCATGTCTCTCATGAATGAACACAAACTATGAAAATAAAAACTCTGAATAAGAATTGGAAACTTATGATCATGCCTGGAAACATTCTCCACTCTATAAGGTACCAGGGACCTTTACCTTTGACAGAGGTGTATATGGCAATTTCACATTCTGCCTCAAGAGGAGTCTGCCCTCCTCTTTCAGGAGGGCCTTTGAGATTTCCTTTTTTACATGGGGCCCACATTTCCCCATGGTAACTCATTTTTTTCTCACTACACTGAATAGAATGTCAGAACTCTCCTAGGGCTAACATTGCCTTAGACCCTATTGGGCAAATGTCGCCTAAAACATGTATTATGCCTTATAAGGAATATTCCTAATCCTACCAAGTAGCTTTGAATCATTTTTCCTTAAAGGGATGTCAGACCATAAGAGACTTATACCACTCATTCTACATAAAAGAGAATCTAACATTCCCTGTTTTCCCAGTAGGAATCTGGGCCTATTGTCTACTTCAATTCACCAAGTGGATTTTAGAACTTCAGTTTCTACAAAGGGGGTCCTGGGAAATCAAAGACTATTGAAAGGGCTCTCAGAACTAGCTCCTGTGTCAAAGGGGCGTTTCATACATCTACTCTCTGTACTAGGACACTTCAGGTCCATCTGTGCAATTATTGAACCACCAGAGATTCTCTTCTGGCTGTGCCTCGCAAATACCCCTATTAACTAAGTTTGCTTTTAACATATCCATACAATACATACACGACCAATGACACCTCACATTTTCTATCCTTTTAGATCATAGGACAGAAAATAGAAATCTGAAATTGGCTCTCGTATCCTGTGCTTCAAAAATGGTCATCAAAATGCACCATTCCTATCTCTTATTCACAGATGTGTGCAGCTGAACACAGCCTCGAGGAAACATCAATGCTTGCATAACTACTTATGCTGGGAGATTGTTGTGACCACTGACTGGACTCTCAAAGATGTTACACAGGGTATGCATATGGGGGAAATACTTGGAAGCTAGTGAGGCAGAGTCTGAACATTCCTCCAGTACCCAGTGAAGCCTAGAAACTTACCCTGTTGACCATGGGTGAACTGGATATTTCTGACCTGCAAAATATGACTGGGGACCTCTACTTTAGGAACTAAGACATTCACGATTTTTTCTCTGTTGAAGGTGGTCTTGGAACTTACCATTCTGAGAAGAGGTTCTCATAACTCCTATGTTCCCAGGATTCCTCTCACACTCCTTGTTTTTTGAAGTAGCCAAGAGAACTAACCTGGGTGAGGCTGAGTGAGGTTCAGTCTTTTCCTTCCCTCAAAATATGGCCTTGGATCTTGTCCATTTCTGCAAGGGAGGGGGGCATTAACCACTGTGTTTGACCAAAGGAAGGTCACACTATTCTTTATTCATAAAATGCCATTAGATATGCTCTTTTGAATAATAATGCATGGTGCCTTGTATCCTCAAGCATTCACTTATGACTTTGAACTATATCAAATGTATATTCTCTAATTAAGTAAGATTCAAGCCTTTCCCTTTTATAAGGATGACAGGGGAAATATATTGTTTTTCTCTGGTTTGTGGTTCCAGGTCATATATATATATATATAAGTATTGACTGGATCCTATGTTATGCTTTGCAATCCAATTGAATTGTTGTTGCCTATATATGTACATATTAAGACAAACTGAAGGTGGCAACCTAGCCAGGGACAGACATCCAGGCTGTTTGAAAAGGCTTGGAATGTTATCTGAACTCCCCCAGACTAAACACAGGATGTGGAACTTTTACCAACTAAGGAAGATTTGGAAGCTGAAGAGCAGTGGAGGGAATTCCTTTACTGATCAAGGTAAAAGGGACATTCATACATAACAGGATGTTGCATGGCACTTACCCCCTCTCCAAGGTTTTTCTAATGCATGCCATTGTACCAACCAGGTCTCATTATTTTCTCTTACTCCTAAGTGCCCAGTACTTCCTCTCTTCCCAAGTTACCTCAGTTCTTTGTTTTGTTTTGTTTTTCACTGAAGAGAATGTCAGACATTCCTCCTATGACTAAGCCTCCTGCAGACCTTCTCTATTTGCCCAAGATTGTCTAAAGTACTCATTTAGTAGAAATACCCTCAAACTTTCAGTTTCGTTGAATGTGGGACTCAGTCATTTCTCTTGTGACAAAAGATGTCCCAAACCACTGCCTGCCAAATACAAAAGTGGATGCTCACAGTCATCCATTGGACAGAGCATAAGGTCCTCAATGAAGGAGCCAGAGAAATACCCAGGGACATGAAGGGGACTGAAGCCCCATAGAAGGAACATCAATATGAACTAACTAGTACCCCTCCCCCAGAGCTCCTTGGAACTATGCCACCAATCAAAGAAAACACATGGTGGAACTTGTGGCTCTAACCACAAGTGTAGCATAGGATGGCCTAGGAGTTCATCAATGGGAAGAGAGGACCTTGGTCCTGTGAAGGCTCTATTCCCCATTATAGGCAAATGCCAGGGCCAGGAAGCAGGAGTAGGTAGGTTGGGGAGCGGGGTGAGGGAGAAGGCATAGGAAATTTTCAGAAGGCAATCTAGGAAGGTAGATAATATTTGAAATGTAATTAAAGAAAATATCTAATAAAAAAAAAGATACCCCAGACTAAGTAAGCTTTATGCCATTCCCACAAAAAAAGTAGAATGATGTCCACTCACATGCAGTTCATTGTAGTACAAAAGGGGGCTATAATTACCTCCTTCAACCTCAAGGAACATAGACATCTAATTGCTTGCCAAGGGTGTATGTGTCATGGAGCAATGATGACAGAGATCTTAGGTTTGGATCCTATGGCCAAGAGGGTCTCATTTATTATACCTGTAGTCATAGGAGTTTCAGATATAGCCTCTTGGGATGCCCAAGAGTATTCTTTTCAAGGGCACCTTAAACTTGACTTAAACTCATACTACCTCAGTGCCACTCTCTATTAGAAAGATTGCAAGGCAAACACAATTGCAACTTCTCAGTGGGCTCTCACATGTTTCTGAGTGTAGGGCAGAGGGCAGAACATAGAAAGAAAACTAATATGCATGTGATCTTCCTAGAGTTAGGTGTCAGAAATGGTGTGTTCCTGTCTCTCAGTTATAGATAGGTACAGACAAATACAACCTCAGGTCAGACAACCACTCTCCCTGTTGGAAGAGTGTGCTGATTGTTCCTTGTATTCTTCCCAACAGTATATACAATATATGGATAATGGAAGGTGGGGAGACTAGATGGAAGCAAACTATGCACTACCATTCTGTTCTCCCTCTACCCAAGATAAACTAGATTTTTCCCTTTTGCACAATGTGGTTACTTGATCCTGCTACTTGGTTAATCATGGCCTAAAACTAACTAACTTACTCTCTCTCTCTCTCTCTCTCTCTCTCTCTCTCTCTCTCTCTCTCTCTCTCTCCCTTCCTTCCTTCCTTCCTTTCTTTCTTTTTCTTTCGTTCTCTCTCTCTTTCTTACTTTCTTTCTTTCTTACTTTCTTCCCTCCCTCCTTCCTTCCTTCCTTTCTTTCTTTCTTTCTTTCTTTTTTTCTTTCTTTCTTTCTTTCTTTCTTTCTTTCTTTCTTTCTTTCTTTCTTTCTTTCTTTCTTTCTTTCTTTCTTTTTTTTCTCTCTCTCTTGCTTTCTGTCTCTTTCTTTCTATCTCTCTCTCTCTAACTCCTTCATTCTCTTTCTCTCCTTCTTTCTTTCTCTTTCTTTCTTTCTCTCTTTCTTTCTTTCATTCTTTCTTTCTTCCTTCCTTCCTTTCTTCCCTCCTAAATTTATTTCTCTTCTTTCCTTCTTCCTTCCTTCCTTCCTTCCTTCCTTCCTTCCTTCCTTCCTTCATTCCTTTGTTCCTTTCTTTTTTAAGTATTTATTTATTTATTATATATACAGTGTTCTCTATGCATGTGTGCCTGCACATTAGAAGATGGCACTGGATACCATTACAGATGTTTGTGAACTCAGGAGCCCTGGGAGAGCCGTCAGTGTTCTTAACCACTGAATCATCTCTCCAGCCCCAGGTTCTTTCTTTTTAAGAAAATGGGTCCGGAAGGTCATAGAAGTTGTAGGTATGAACAAATGCTACTCAACCTGTTTTCAAGGTATCTCATACCATCACCTTTGGATGAAGGGTCATCAGAATTTCACTTGGGATAGGTGGTCTTCATGACCTACTGCTGTTACCAACAATACCCAAAACCTTCCATTTCTGCCCAAGGTCAGTCATAATTATGACTGTAGTTTACTATTGGAATCTCAGAATTTTCATTTTTCCCAAGGGTACCAAAATTCAGGTATCCTAAGAGCATCCTTACATACATATGAGCCTCAAATATAACACTCCAATCATGAGCTTTAGATCATTTCCCTCCAACGATGGTCTCTAGGAAATTATACTTCACTTAATTCTGCCCTGCATTAACAGAGCCTGAAACTTAGGTCATCTATCCTTCGTACCATCCTTCATGAAAACACCCATATAACTGATGATAAGCTTCAAGAGTGCTTAGAGACTTACAGTCATGCCTGGTGCATAATACTTGTATTGCTGCCAGGCTTACCAAGGTGTATGTGAAGACGGGAATCTTCTAAGTTGTGAAGCAGTCCTACCTCTCCTGCTTAAGGTAGGCTAGGCCACTTCCTTAACCCTAAAGAGGTTGGGGACATTAAGCAGACTCTAATTCTGCTTTAATCTTCTACTCCTAAACATCAATACTTAGACCACTAATTTGTGTCCATTATATATCAAATGCACCCTCTGTATACATGAGGGTCCAATATCTGTCTTGTAAGCCTGACAGGCCTGAGATCATCTCTACCTGCCCCAGGCCCCAAACTTCACTTCCAATCCAAAAGGTCTTCAATAATTACCCTCTCTGATCAGAAAGAATTCCAAACTATTCTCTATCTGATGGAGGGCAAAAATTTCCATTTAACTGTGTCTCACATCGAACTCCTCATTTGAAAGGGGCACCAGAATGACTCTTTTTGTTCCAGTGGTTCTCAAATTCACATCCTCTGTCGAAGAGGTCTATAAATGTCATCCAGTCATACCAGGGCTTCAGTGCCTCTCCCTCTCCCTATGGAAGCCTCAGACACACCACATCTAGTCATAAATATTTCCTCTTCTCCCTGTGTCTATTGGGCAACAAAGCCTTCTCAAATGCCCATATTTGACTGAAATATTTCCTTTTTTTTTCAGTGGTGGACACATACCTACACTCTCTTGTAAAGTGTAAATAGATCTTGTCTTATTGACTATGTGTGCCTGCTATATTACAACTGTCTAAGATTACTTCCAAACTTCTTCCTGTTACAAATATTCGGAGACATTCCTCCATTCAAGAAAAGTGGCCTTGCTCTTATGTCATCTGACTAAAGGTTTCATAGACCAAAGATAACCATCCAACCTGTTGGAATACTGAAACAATTGCTGCCTGCTTTCCACACACTACATAAAATATGTGGATATCCTAAATTCTACAAAAAAAGATTTGTAAGCAAATCAAGTAATACTGGGACTCCCTCTTCTCCAGAAGGTATTTGCATTTTCACCAATGTGAAATGGTATTTCTTATTTATTGAAAATAGCCAGAGATTTTACCCTTCTTACAAGTAGGTTTAGAATTTCACACTTGCAAAGTGTCACAGAAATGCTGCTTATGACCAGAATGCTTCAACTTCCTTATTCTCATGAAGTTTGCCACATTACCTCTTTGATGAAGGGCACAACCATTCTACTTCTGTGCAAAACTGCCCAAGCTCCTCCCCTATCTTCCTTTAGGAAGATTTAGACATTCACAACAGAGAGTGCTCCAACCTGTGTGGAGCACAGTGTGTTTGAGGAAATCCCCCAGATTCTCCATCTTCCCAGTGTATGTCCTACCTATAACTTCTAATTTCCGTGGTCTGGGAAGCACTGTTCTGACCTAAGAGATTTCTGAACACTCTGGACTGAAATCCCAAACAGAAGAGTATCAAGGTAAGGGTAAATCAGTTTACTATCTTTGTTTTGTTACTTTAGACAGAGACATCCTGGCCTCCATGCAGAGGAATGTGTGGATAGACATATATTTAAGGAAGACACTAAACCAGAAAATACTACATTACACCCTCTTAAAAGACTTCTAAGATTGTTGTCATGCCTACCACTGACATTCAGATGATGTGTATTCTTGATTGTGATTTCATGTTTGGAGCTGATGAAGTAGTAAGTACCTGGAATGTCCTAGAATTCTCAAGGTATCAATCAGTGTTCAATTTCTGATCAATAGTGCTGCAGACATAGGAATAACAGGATAAAACTATTCTATACAATCCTATGAAGCTCCTATAACCATCCTCCTATTTTAGAGAATCTTAGATCTATCACCAATCCTGAGACGGGAAGAAACAATTCTTCTCCTGCACATAGGGATACTGCATATGTCTCTCCTTGCCCAAAGTATTCCAATTACTGTCTTTTTACTGAATTTGCTTTTAGACTATACCTGAAATATTCCACTTTTCACCAAAAGATCTACCAGCCCTCCCTGTTCTAATAGAGAGCTACCGTCCACCAATATCCAAAGGGTTCTCAGACATTCTAAATATGCCCCTGTGGGAGTAAACTTACTAAGTCTATTTAATTGGGCCTCAGATCCTTCTGCTTTGACCAAAAAGTTTTCAATCTACTGACTCTGAGTTACCAGGGGCCTCAGATCTCATTTTCCCCAAGTGGTCATCAAATATGCTTTTCTGACTAAAAATGACCTTGCAATGTTCTCCTCTGATGGAGACACTTAGTCACCCCCTCCTCTAATTTTAACTCCCAAATGGACCTCCAGACCACCCAAGCTTAAATTACCTGAGCCGAACATTAAGAAGTACAGCCCAGAACAAAAGCTCATTTCCTCAATGCAGAAACTAAAATGATGTACTCCTCACGATTCATACCTAGACCCAGGAGAAGAACATATGCCTGAGAAGAAGAACTAGTGTGGAACTGTCAGCCAGGTTTTTGGTGAGTGCTCAGACTGCTTCCTGATCCGGCACCACATTTACTACAGTGGACAGATGCTCTATTCTCTGATGAGGAGTTGCTAGCTGTAAGGAAGTACCTGGAATGGGCTCCACTGCATGAGGTAGGCTGAGTCTTTGAGCTCACGTCAAGGAAAGAACATGCAAATTTAAACTCTACCCAACCAAACATACTAGTTTACCTGTACAAAGGGGTTTTAGATTTCCAAATTCTCACAAAGATGCCCTCGTGTATTTCCCCTCTGACCATTGGGGTCCTATCTATTTTTCATGGCTCATAGGGTCTCACTTCTTCCCAATGTCCATTACCCAATCACCTCTGACCACTAGCCATACATCTCTGATTAGTGTTGGGGATGTTCTCGGTATGACAATAAGGCCAACAGTAGTGCCTACATGCCATTTTTGAATAATTGGATCTTAAATTCCACCTCTATCCAAGGGTACTTCAGAAAGACCTTTCTCATTACATGGGGTCTCTATAGTAGCATCTTTATTCAACAGGCCTCTGGTTGTACCTTCTGGCCAAGCAGTTCTTACATTTCACTTAAAGAGATGCCACATTTACACAATGTAGACAAAAAGGATTTGAGCATTCTCATACTCATCAATATAACATTCCTCCCCTCAGGTTTGAAGTCTCCAGAGCAGCAAGGAGAGTGGGGAGTAGAACTCATCATCTTTAGGACACTCATCCCCGATGGATTGTTCCCAACCTTAGTATACAGACATGGATGGTTGAACACAAACTTGTCAGGCTGACAATGCAATAGACATCTACTAAAGTCCTTGGAACCATGTTCAGAGTGCTGCACATCCTCCTGAAGATGCCACGGATGACATGGTTCCTTGTGATTGTTGTTCTCTTCTTGTTGTTGCTGTTTTCTTTTAACTTTTGAAGAGGATACATTATTAGTCTGTTGCTATGTTAGTCATCTCCTGGCATTAGAAACCAACATGCCACTGCTTAAATGTTTTACATTTCCTACTCTTTTTGGAAAGCACAATGTATGCACATCATTTTTTCCTATTGTTTCAAAGACATACCACTATGTAATTCAACTTTACAATTGTAATCATTTTGACCAATATTCACATGAATATAAATTTTATGTGTAAACTTCTTCCTGTGCTGTGTTATTTTCCACCAGGTGACAGTTTCATTTCAGGTCATTTGGAAGATCGTTCCTTACTATGTGTCTTTAAAAGATATATTTTGGAGCTGAGGGGTATGACTGAATATCTTCAGCACAATAAATACCTTCTGTAACGTTACTATCTAGTGGATTATAAGTATCAGGTTGTACACGGTAGTAACTAAAATAATGGACAAGTTTGGGAAAGATTTTAGGGTGTAATCTCTCATAATATACACAAAAAAGAAAATCCTAGATATTAATCAAATCTATGCACACCAAATGAACATTGTGAGTTTTGTGGATTTGTTTTTATATGTCTTTGTAGTTCGAATGTCCAAACTTTATGTCTTAATTGAGGATTGTAAACAATGCTCAGGGTGTGTGTGTGTGAGTTAAAGGGCACCATGTCTTTAGTGTTTAGATTAATAACACATATCATTATCTGTCTATCCATCATCTATATATGTATGTATGTATGTATGTATGTATGAAGTAATGATTGAATGTATTTATATAGATATGTATGCAACTATTTCTCTATCATCTACCAATCACTCTTTCTCTTTCTATTTCTCTCACCCTCTTTCTCTGTTTATCTCTTATGCATGAATATATGTATGCATTTAGCTAGGTAGGTGTGGTAGTTTTAATGTAATTGGTTCCCATCGGCCCATAGGCTGTATTCGGATGAGTAACCTTGTTGGACTAGGTGTTTCCTTGTTGGAGGAAGGGTGTCACTGGAAGAGGTGGGTGGTCTCATACATGTTCAAGTTATGCCCAGTAGGGTTCTGTGTGTTTGCTGTCTGTTTGCCTTTCCAAGAGTAGCTGTGATAGAGTGTTCAATGATTCAAGGAGGGGATGTTGGTTAGATGGCATATAAAGCAGGCAAGACACATTTACATACATGGTAGAAGAAGCAAGCTTTAAGAAGCACAAACAATCACACACACACACACACACACATTTGTTGGACAGTGCAAAGCTTCAACCACTTTCCATATATACTCACATTTGGTGGATGGAACAAAGCACCAACTTTATTTTTCTCACACTGCTTATATATCTCTGCACAATCTTTCAATTAGTATAAAATTTATACTGGTTACTTTCTATTTTCTTCTAGTGAATAATTATGAGAATATATAAGGAAAAGAATCTTCTCACTATACTTTTATGATGAGCTATTTATAAATTATGTTTATAAATATCCAATATTATCCCCAAGAACCAACACACATTTCTAACTAAAAAACTTGTTATAGATTAACAAGTTGTAAGCAAGTAAGGTATTTTTTTCAGACAGTTTCTCTTACTGGTAGACTGAAATTTGCTGTTATACATAAAGGATTAGTTTTTATCTATCTCAAAAATTAATCCTTCAAAAATCTTAAAAGAATCACAAAACTAAACTTTTATGTAAAAACCTATCATCCCTTTCTACTTTGAATCCTCAGGGTGCACATTTGTTCATTAACCATGTTTTTCTTAAATCATATCAGGAATTAGAGGGAGGAAATAGGTACAAAGAAATAATAATCATCTGAACACCAGCCTGAATTTTGAAAAAAAAAAAGGCATGCTTTTCGTAGTAATTCTTTCCAAGATCGTGGTTGAAGTATTAATCTGCATCAGCTGCAATCCTTGAGAAAGTTAGATCTAACTAACACTGTTGGTGGCAATGATATTGCCCAGTGAGGGGCTGGAACCCCCCTTAAATTTTCATACAATCCATAGATTATGAGGGATGTGATGTGAGGGCAGCAAGTAGAGAGAAACTCTACAACAGCATGAGTGGTAACAGAGTGGTACCAGCTTTTAAGTGTTTAAGAGTGGTAAGAGCTTTTAAGTGGTTCACCTCACCAAGAATCCATCAAAGCCCAGTATTTTGGAGGTAAAATGTACATTCCTGGGAGAACCTCTGCCATGCTTAATATTCTAATAAAATTAAAAATAATATTAATTTCTCATTTAATATACCCTGCTTACAGTCCCCCCAAATTTTACTCCCCACGGTTCTTTCACTACCTCCCATCATCTCCAGTTCCTCCACCTTTCGGTCATCATTCATCAAATACTTCTCTTTCAAATATCTCTTCCTGCATTTCCTTATTCAACCCCATCTCCCTCCACTATGCCACCTGATCTTCTCTTTCTTGTCCATCTTTGTCCACTAATAAAATCCATTCTATATCCCCATACCATGGGCATCAATGTATGCACCCAAGTCCTTCCTCTATACCTAACTTCACTGGATCTACAGATTGTAGACAGGCCATCACATATGTAATGTAGAATGTGTTAATCTTTGTATTGCTGTCACCAAAAACTATAACCCAAGCACAAGTTGGGGAGGGTAGGACTTATTTGGTTTACACTTCTTCATTGCTATTCATCATCTGAAGACAGACAGAACAGGAACTGAAATGGGCCAGGTACCTAGAGGCAGGAGCTAATACAGAGACCATGGATGGGTACTGCTGCCACGCACACCAGTCGAGTCAGCTTGACAGGCCGAGAGGCCTGGAAGCACTCATGAGGCAAAGAGTTTCACGGAAGCTCACCTTCTGGAGTTTTGGCCTTCTCATTAACCCATATACTCATCCCCTATTCCCGCGTTAGTCTGGTGTATGGATCCACATGCTCTCTTTTAGTGTTATCTTATTATAAGTTCTTTTTAAGATTGAATTCTGATATAGCTAAGCTTTTGCCAGTGTTCCAATATCCTAGAAAGTCCTTGAGCTGACCATGGGCTTAGAATTCAGTAAGAATGTTGTCTATTCAGTGGCATTCAGAATTGCCTCTGGTATTATACTACCACTTTGAATAAAAGCTAAGTCACTGCCCTACACAAGAATTTATCATCATCTAGGAAGAAGGAAGTTTGAGACCTAAGGAGGAAGCAGAGTACATACTTAGAACTATAGATAGCTGAGTTCCACCCATATACACGTATTTACAATTGCCTAGGGGGAAGGTGGTCTATACAATAGACTAAAATAGGAACTATAGCAAGGGCACGAAGCCCTTGACCCTGACTTCTAAGATTATGTGGATATTTGGTGGAGCTCTTTTTGATCCCAGTTGTTAACAGTGAATTTTATCCCAGGTGTTTCCTGTGAGAACTTCTGAGTTTGTATTCCTCCGTTTTCTGTAAGAATCCAGTAACCTCTTTGTACCTTGCTTGTGTGTCACCCAACTTTCCTATTCTCTTCTGTATAAAAAGTTTGATGCTCAATTTGACACATTACATTCAGATTCTACACAACCTCTCCTCTGTGTATCTGTCTATCATTTCATCCAACGCTTTGCCCACCTGTGACTAGAAATCCGTTCCACGCAGACAAAGGGGCCCAGAGTGTCTGCAGCATTCTGCTTAGTGGTTAGTTCCCCATGGTTTCATGCTTTCTCATAGAGAACTCAGAACCACAAGCACATGGATGGCAGTATCAACAATTGGCAGAAATCCTACCCATCAATCATTAATTAAGAAACTGCCCTGCAGTCCTGCCTGCACAGACCAATCTTATGGAGACATTTTCTCAATTGAGATTCCCTACTCTCAGGGGACTTTACTTTGTGACAAGTTGACAAAAAACTATCCAGCCCAGTCAATATCAACATATAAATCAACACATAGCATATTTATCTTCCTGGGACTGGGATACGTTATTCAGGTTATGTTTTTGTTTTTAGTTTTTTTTTTTTTTTATTTTTTTCTGTTTCCATCCATTTCATAACAGCTGAGTAATGTTCCATTGTATAAATATAACATATATGTTATACATTCTTCAGTTTATGGACATGTAGGTTGTTTCCAGTTGCAGATAATTATGAATACAGCAGCAATTAATATGGTTGAGCAAGTGTGCTTCTAGGAGGAAGAAGCACTTTGCGAAACTTTCTGACCTATCAGGTGTCTGTTGTTATGTCCCCCCATTTAATATCTGATTTTGCTAATTTGGATATTATCTTTTTTATTTTAGTTAACTTGAATAATAGTTTGTTGATCTTAGTGATCTTGTCAAAGAACCAATATTTGTTCCAAAAATTATTTGTATTTTTCTTTCTATTTTATTTTTTTTCCACCCTGAGTTTTACTATTTCCTGCCACCACATCTTTTGGGTGTCATTTCTTCTTTGTGTTTGAGATCTTTAGGATGTGCTGTTAACGTGCTAATATAAGGTTTTGCTAATATTTTTAACTCATTTTCATTAGATATTTTTCTTCATTTACATTTCAAATGCTATCCTGAAAGTTTCCTATACCTTCCCCTACCCTGCTTGCCAACTCACCCACTCCTGCTTCCTGGCCCTGGCATTCCCCTGTACTTGGGTATATTATCTTCACAAGACCAAGTGACTCTCCTCTCTTTGATGGCTGACTAGGCCATCCTCTGCCACATATGCAACTAGATACATAGTTCAGGGGGTTACTGGTTAGTTCATAATGTTGATCCTCCTTTAAGTTTGCAGACCCTTTAGCTCCTTGGGTACTTTCTCTAGATTCCACATTAAGGGCCTTGTGTACCATCCAATAGATGACTGTGAGTATCCAATTCTGTATTTGCCAGGAACTGGCATAGCCTCACAAGAGATAGCTATTCCAGTGTCCTGTCAAAAAATTTTGCTGGCATATGCAATATTGTCTGGGTTTGGTGGTTGTCTATGGGATGCATCACCAGGTGGAGCAGTCTCTGGATGGTCCTTTCTTTTTTCTCACCTCCAAAATGTCTCTGTAACTCCTTCCATGGGTATTTTGTTCCCCATTATAAGAACCAATGAAGTATCCACACTTTGGTCTTCCTTCATCTCGAGTTTCATGCGTTTTGCAAATTGTATCTTGAGTAGTCTGTTTGGGGGCTAATATCGGCTTATAAGTTAGTACATATCATATGTGTTCTTTTGTGATTGGATTACCATACTCAGGATGATATCCTCCAGATACATGCTTTTGCCTAAGAAATTCATAAGTTCATTGTTTTTAACTGCTGAATAGTACTCCATTGTTTAAATGTACTAGAATTTCTGTATCCATTCTGTATCATATATTCTTCTGTTGAGCAACATCTGAGTTCTTTCGAGCAAATGGCTATTATAAATAATGCTGGTGACTGCTTCCAATTCTAAGAAGGGGCAAAGTGTCCACAATTTGGTCTTCATTCTTTAGTTTCATGTGTTTTGCAAATTGTATCTTATATCTCGGGTATGCTAAGTTTCCGGGCTAATATCCACTTATCAGTGTGTAAATATCATTTGAGTTCTTTTGTGATTGTGTTACCTCACTCAGGATGATGCCCTCCACATCCATCCACTTGCCTAGGAATTTCATAAATTCATTTTTTAATAGCTGAGTAGTACTCCACTGTGTAAATGTACCACATTTTTTGTATCCATTCCAATGTTGAGGGGCATCTGAGTTATTTCCAGCCTCTGGCTATTATAAATAAGGCTGTTATGAACATAGTGGAGCAGGATTCCTTCTTGCTGGTTGGGACATCTTCTGGATATATGCCCAGGAGAGGTATTGTGGGATCCTCTAGTAGTACCATGTCCAATTTTCTGAGGAACCGCCAGACTGTTACAGAGACAAAGTTTGGATCTGAGACAAAAGGATGGACCATCTAGAGACTGACATGTCCAGAGATCCATCCCATAATTAGCCTCCAAACGATGAAACCGTTGCATAAACTAGCAAGATTTTGCTGAAAAGACCCGGATATAGCTGTCTCTTATGAGACAAGGCTGGGGCATAGCAAATACTTAAGTAGATGCTCAAAGTCAGCTATTGGATGGAGCACAGGATTCTCAATGGAAGAGCTTGAGAAAGTATCCAAGGAGCTAAAGAGATCTGCAATGCTGTAGGTCCAATAACATTATGAACTAACCAGTACCCCGGAGCTCTTGACTGCATATGTATCAAAAGATGGCCTAGTAGGCCATCACTGGAAAGAGAGGCCCGTTGGACATGCAAACTTTATATGCCACAGTACAGGGGAATGCCAGAGACAAAAAATGGAAATGCGTGGTTAGGGAAGTGGGGGGTACGGTATGGGGGACTTTCTAAATGTACATTCTAAATGTAATTGAGGAAAATACGTAATAATAAAAAATATTAACAAAATAAATAAATAAGGCTGGTATGAACATCATAGAGAATGAATCCTTATTACACATCGGAACATCTTCTGAGTATTTTCCCAGGAGAAGTGTTGCTGCTTCTTCTGGTAGTACTATGTCAATTTTCTGAAGAAGCACAAGACTGGTCCAGGTCCCTGCCAAGTGTATTCTGCAAAGGCCCCAAACATCCGGCCACTTTCCGAACCAGAGTAAAGGGGGTCCGCCGGGTGCAGAAGTGCTTTGCCTGAGCATCGGCAACAGACATCTTGGTTCTAGGACCCCACCGGGTGTATTCTGCACAGGTGAGAGTACGGAATACAGAAGCCAAAAGCTTCTGGGAGAGGTGGGAGCCACAGAGCTTCTAAGGCAGCCCACTTTTCGGGCCCCAGACAACTGGCAAATGTCCAGGCCAGAGGAAAGGGGTGTGACCAGTGCGGGAGTGCTTTGACGGAGCATCGGCGGCAGCAGATATCTTGGTTCCTGGACCCAGCCGAGAGTATTCTGCACAGGCTTCAGACATCTGGCCACTTTCCCAGCCAGAGGAAAGGGGTCTGCCCAGTGCAGGAGTGCTTTGCCTGAGCATCAGCTGCAGACATCTTGGTTCCAGGACTCCACAGAGTGTATTCTGGACGTGTGAGAGTGTAGAATACAGAAGCTAACACCTTCTGGGACAGGCCAAAGCAACTCAGCTTCAGGACAGGTCCTGTTTTGGGCCTTCTTCTTCGGCCAGGAGGGAGGTCTTAAGGCCATATATCTGTGCACCTTTCCCGTGAGAGGAGAGCTTGCCTGCAGAGAGTGCTCTGACAACTGAAACTCAGAGGAGAGATGTAGTCTACCAGGTCTGCTGATAGAGGCTAACACAATCACCTGAGGAACAAGCTCTAACCAGAGAAAACTATAACAACTAGCTCCAGAGATTACCAGATGGCCAAAGGCAAATGTAAGAATTGTACTTACAGAAATCAAGAACACAGCACTCCCACTCCACCTAGTCATGTGCACCCCAACAAAACCGAAAAGCTAGACCCGGATTTAAAAGCATATCTCATGAAGATGGTAGAAGACATCAAGAAGGACTTTAATAATTCACTTAAAGAAATACAGGAGAACACTGCTAAAGTGTTACAAGTCCTTAAAGAAAAACAGGAAAACACAACCAAACAGGTAGAATTCCTTAAAGAAAAACAGGAAAACACATCCGAACAGGTGATGGAAATGAACAAAACCATACTAGACCTAAAAATGGAAGTAGACACAATAAAGAAAACCCAAAGTGAGGCAAAGCTGGAGATAGAAACCCTAGGAAAGATATCTGGAACCATAGATGCAAGCATCAGCAACAGAATACAAGTGATGGAAGAGAGAATGTCAGGTGTAGAAGATTCCATAGAGAACATCAGCACAACAATCAAAGAAAATGCAAAATGCAAAAGGATCCTAACTCAAAACATCCAGGAAATACAGGACACAATGAGAAGACCAAACCTACAGATAATAGGAGTTGATGAGAATGAAGATTTTCAACTTAAAGGGGCAGCAAATATCTTCAAAATAATTATAGAAGAAAACTTTTCAAACCTAAAGAAAGAGATGTCCATGAACATAAAAAAAGCCTACAGAACTCCAAATAGACTTGACCAGAAAAGAAATTCCTCCCAACACATAATAATCAGAAAAACACATTCACTAAAAAAAGATAGAACATTATAAGCAGTAAGGGAGAATGGTCAAGTAACATATAACGGCAGGCCTATCAGAATTACACCAGACTTTTCACCAGAGACTAGGAAAGCCAGAAGAGCCTGAACAGATGTTATACAGACACTAAGAGAACTCAAATGCCAACCCAGGCTACTATACCTGGCCAAAATCTCAATAACCATAGGTGGAGAAAACGATGTATTCTATTTCTCCTTCCCTGTGTAATTTGTTGACAACTTTCTGAAGTATTATAACTATCTATCCTAAAATTTAACATTTTTTTGTTTCATATTATTAATCAGTAGTTTGAAATACGAACTTATTATGGCACTACCCAATGCAGGTAGAAAATATTCATAATTATTATTTTTAAACAATATTGTGTATTTATGTTTAGGTAGGCATGAAATTATTAAGACAAAGTATTCTGTCCTCGTTCTAAAATCAGTTCTAGGTAACAGTAAAATAGTTCCTATGATCTAGAAGTAAACACAGAAAAATAGATAACAGGAATATATTACTTTTAACCTAGATGATATATATGTACACAGTATATTTCAAATGAGTCACTAATCTTGTTGTCAGGGATCACAGATGTGTAATATGCTTGATTACTTTCTCTGCTAGTAGCATAAACAGAACATTCTGCCACTATATAACTGCAAGCCCTAAGAATTAAATTTAAAGATTGTTTATAACTTTATTTATTCATGTTCTATTACTCGAGTATGTGGTTTCTTCAGAAAGTGTTGTAGTATCAAGTTTTGGACTGTAACCAAGAGTAATTCCACTTAAATGTAATATTTTAAATAAACTTCCTAAAATGTGACATTCCGTATGGAATAACAGACATAATCCTATACTCATGCTTACCTAAACTTGTAATCTCTAATGTTTCCTCCTACTACTATGTTGCATGTGTTCTGTCATTCCCTCCTTCCCTAAAGGCTTCATCCTTTCTTCCATGCCATGTGCCACTTTGGGGTTCCTTATCTCCACAGATACTCCAAGTTAAACAAAAAATCTAATAGTTGAAGCTAGACCAAATGTGATTACAGACACGTAGCATTTCTCTTTATAGGCCTGACTTAACGCATTTATTATATAGTATTTTCAAATTCCATATACTCTCTAGCAAATTTAGTTACAGCTGATTGCATCTCCTTTTTTGAAAACAAAATCAACAAAAATGACTGAGCAAGTATCAATAGATAACCATGCTATCTTTTCTACACTCAAGTGTGATATAGGTGAGTCACCAGTTAGTTCTATTTTTAGATATTTTTAGCAAATTCCACACTGATTTTATCCTGGATGTACCAACTTAAGCACCCACCAGCAGTACAGCTGTACTTTATTCCCACATCGCTAATGCTTCTTGACTTTTGTTTTCCTGATTGTACTCATTCTTTAAGGGATGAGCTAGAATTTAAGTTTGGAGAAAAAAAGAGCACCAGAAATTTTTTTGTGGGAGCCATAGCTAGTGTTGAAAGATATAAGGAGTAATGTAATAAAGGGAATTGTTTCCTCGAGGTGAGTATCCACCAAGCTAATCCTGCAACTTGTGCAAAGAAATGTCCCAAGGATTGATCTGTTTATAGCAGAAAAACAACATTTTAAATTTATGAAAAAATATTCAAGATAGCAGGCAGGTTCTATCTAAAGCAGGCAAAAGAACTTGGCAACATCCACCATGTAGTTCTTTCATCAGATTAATGAAGGATACAGAAGGAAAAGAGCCATGGAGTCTTCCTACGTGGTTATGGAAAGCCACTGAGGGCATCCAGGTTGCAGCGAAGTCCCTGCATAGATGCCTAGAAAGGCTTTTAGTGAAGGTATGAAAGGGAAGCCTATATTGTGATATAGCAATCAGGATGTAAGAAGGTCCACAGCTGTGCGATATCTCTCAAAGAAAGCTACACACAAAGAATGGAACCATTCCAAGACAGAGAAATATATTGTAGTCATGAAACTAGATAGGAAGAGCTTTTTAAGCCACAATGTACATAAGTTTAGGATTTGGGGTTTGTCTAGCTAGATTTGATCTTGATTTTCCCAATATTTCCTGTTTATGTTTCTTTTCCTTTATTTTGAATGAGAATGTATAATCATGTCAGTGTACTTTGAAAGTAAACAATGCTTTGAATTTGATTTTATATTGTGTTACAATTAAGAAATTGTAATCTATTCTAAAAGATAAAATATGATTGTAGTTGTATATGGAATTTTATCTCATGTTAAGCATGATTCTGCCCTGAAAATTCATATACTTTATTTGCAGTTGTATATTGGATATAGGATACTATGCTAGGCATAACTATTGCTTTCCTTTGGAAATTAATATAATATAAGGAGATATGATTGTATGTCTTATTGACAAGAGGTATACTTATGATGGCTAGTCTTGGTTGTAACCCTGATAATATTAGGAATTCACTAAAACTCTGGGAATTTGGGGCACCTGTGAGGAATTTTTTTTTCCTGATTTGATTATGTGAAATAGGAAGACCAACCCCAAATGTAGATCGTTTGTTCTGTTGTAGAAACAACTCTAAAATATAAATTTCATTGATGTCAGTTTTTTAATAAAAGTGTGTAGCTAGGACTAAATTCTAGTAGTTACAATCAAGATAGTTTTTATGATCCTACACTGTTTCTGTCTTTTATTACAGTGTTTCCTGAACACTGAGGTGGAGATTTGATGGTGACCTCCCTTGTAGGACTGAATGTTAGAAGGTGCCTCAGGCTTTGCATATTATCTGGCTGGTAGATTAGAAAGGAGATGGTTAAAAGCAAAATTGGATGGATGAGCAGTTAGGCATTCCAAAGAGCAAATGGTGCTTGACTAACCTCGTAAGCTATCTCCCTCTATTCTCTGGGACTGGTTGTTGCTAGTCTATTTCTGTTTGTCCTTATATATCAGATTGATATTTCCCAAGTGTCGTTCCTCCATGCCCAGAACCCTTATTTTTAGTCTTATACCTGAACAAGCTTCCTTTCATTTTCAGCTGATCTGCTCAGGTTTCAGTATTAGAGAGCATCTCAGCAGAGCTTGCAGCTCTATAACCCTGCCACTCCCACTGCTGCTGCTTTCCAACTAGCATTTCTGGACCCATCACGTGTTCACCTGCAACTTTTCTCCAAGATGATTTGGCGGGAATCAGGTCCCTACCTCTGCTTCATAAATGAGTTTCAGAAATAGTAAAATTGAGCTTTGTTCAGAATTTTGCCTTAGCTACATCTTTCTCTTCTCTGCCTAGCTCCCTGTTCTCTTCCAGGTTTCCAAGATTCCTTTCCAGATTAGAACCCAGACATGTGAGCCGCTGGCCAGACACAACACATTTGAATTGGTACTTGTGTGTGAATTACACATCTACATGCTCCTGAGGCTGTCAGGAGTATAATCTGTTTCACACTCAGCAACACTGAGTCTAGGAGGCTAAAGGCAAGCTAATGGCTAACAGAAAGAAGGTATTGAAACAAAGTTGCAGAGTGTTGAGTCCTGAAACAATGAAAGGCAGAGATGACCCTGCCTTAAGTGCTTCTCTCTCTGACAGGCAAATACCAAACAGAAGTCAATTTCTTTCTTAATCTCTTGAGGTTCTATGCCCCTTCAGGGTTCTCATTCTCTAAGCTCTGCATGCGTGCCCGACATGACTAGGTCATGTTATGTCTTCTGCTGATCAGAGGAAAGATTTGTCCTGCTTTAGAGCCCCGCCCCAGGAAGTTAGAACCCAATAAAAGCAGACCTAATGATTTATATGAACTCAGGCTGTGTCCTTTATTATCATAGCACAAGGAATGCTAAAATATGGATAGTTATGGTGAATTTGATCCTGGCTCATTGCCACAAGACTCTAGGTGTCTGTGTAAAGGTTTCTCTTGGCTGCATGAGCTTTGCCAATTTAGATATCTGAAGCCTTATGTCATGGACCTTGGCCCACAAAAATCCTGATTTCTTTTCTCCAGTTTTTTCCAGCATGAATTCTAGATACTGCTGAAATATTACTTCTGAGTCAGACATTGAACAAAATTTTGTGTATGAGATCTTACAAGAGAGCTTTATACAATGCCCAAGTCTGCCTTCAAGATAAACAAGCCAGTTCAGAACTACCTTTACTGGGATGCTCCATATTCTCTACCCAGAAATCACTGTATTTTCCCCAGGACCACTTTTTCTTTTCTCAGCTTGAAGTCTAGATTACTTCTGCCTCTCTCTGATTTCTATGCTCCCCATTCTCTCTCCCATGTAGATGCTTCAGGGATGAATCATCTCTATAGAAAGGGACTGACTGGTTTAAGAGAAGTTCAAGTTGCTACAACAGTAGTGGTATCAGAGTGGATGACCAGAACTCTCCAGGTTACAACAGACTATTCATAGAAGGGACTGCAGATATCGTGGTGAATTGTGGAGAGCCGGTACGTGCTGCGAGCAATTACGTGCGTGCCGCCAGTAATCACTGAGAAGAGCCATGTGTGCCGTGAGCAATCACCATTATAAGATGGTGCGGGCCTCCACTGTGCCTAACTAGTAAACAAGCCTTGTACGCAGGTGCGAGAGTGAATTTACTCCTAGTCACTCCCATTCTCGGGGTGTAATAGTGGGGTGATGGGCAAGCAATGAATCAGGAGCTGTCATGCCATATCAGGTGCTGAAACGTCTCGCTGCTGGTTATAAAAGCAGTGCCATTTTCCCGGATCGGGATCTTCCTGAGAAGCAAGCAATAAAGCTCTTGCTGAGGAAGATTCTGGTTTGTTGCATCTTTCTTGCTGGTCGAGCTGGACGCAATAAGTGGTGCCAAAACCCGGGAACTGTCATCACACCAGCGCAAGGAAGATCCTTCATTCACGGGGCAGAATCAGAACTGTGGGACAAAAGTCTCTACAAGGTACGTACAATCTTGAAGTTTCTCCAGAGTTAGAAGCCCTTTTGATTGTTTGCATGGCGATTACACTTTTCCTTTTCGTTTCGTTTTGTTTCCACCACTGGAACTGTTGACTGGTTCTTAGTCGCAGTCAGGCCTGGACAGCACCTGGACAGCAACCAATTTCAGGCCCGGTCAGGCCTGGACAGCGGCATTATGGGAATCTCCCATTCTATAGTAGTGGGCCTACGCTCAGTCCTGAAGCAGTGTGGCCTAAAAATCGCCACTAAGACCTAAGAGGGATTTGTCAGAGAGATAGACCGTGTTGCACCATGGTATGCTTGCTCATTATCATTAACTGTCGCCTCTTGGGACAAACTGAAAGGAGATCTAGTTAGGGAACAACAGAAAGGCAAACTTAAAGGAGGGATTATGCCGCTATGAAATTGGTGAAATCGTGTTTAAGAGATGAGGATTGTCAGCAAATGGTAGAAGCGGGGCAGAAAGTTCTGGACGAAATTCAAGAAAGTCTATCAGAGGTAGAGCGGGGAGAGAGAGGAAAAATAGAGAGGAAACAAAGTGCACTGAAGAATTTAGGCCTTTCCATGAGCCTTGAGACCGAGGAAAAGAGAATGTCAGGGAAAATACCTGGGGAGAGATTAGAAAAAAGGATGGAAAGGGAGAGAAGAAGGGAGATCGAGCTGGAGAGGCACATAAGGAAAGAAGCCTCTACCCACCACTAGATGAGTTTAAGCAGCTAGCTGTCAGTAGCTCAGAATCAGATAAGGAACTTATTCCTATGAGGAAACAGACTTAGAGAAGAAAGCGACAGGTTGTGAGGGAGAAAGATACCAGTCAGATGAAAGACAAGTTAATCAGTTACAGAATAACATGAAAGCAGCTAGAGACAAATGTCAAATCATTGCGCGGTCTTCGGATATGCAACTTCAGGGTTCTAGTGCACCTCCGCCTTATGTGCAGAGGCACCATTCTGAGCCTTATGTGCAGAGGTATCATTCAGACTCATTTATACCAAAAGAGGAACAGAGGAAGATACAACAGGCATTTCCAGTTTTTGAAAGAGCTGAGGGAGGGCGTGTTCACGCTCCAGTAGAATATATACAGATTAAGGAGCTTGCAGAAACAGTCCGTGTTATGGAGTCAGAGCTAATTTCACTGTAGCACAAGTTGAAAGGCTTGCAACTCACATTATGACTCCTGGTGATTGCCAGACTGTAGTAAAAGCTGCAGCCCCCAGTATGGGGATGTATCTTGAATGGAACGCTTTGTGGCAGGACTCCTGTCAGACGCAGGCAAGGGCCAATGCCACCATGGAAGGAAACCAAAGGACATGGACATTTGAATTGCTTACAGGTCAGGGACAGCATGCTGCTAACCAAACAGATTATCATTGGGGAGCATACGCCCAGATCTCAGCTGCCACTGTTAAGGCATGGAAGGCACTCTCTAAGAAGGGAGAGGCAAGTGGGCATTTGACCAAGATCACTCAGGGCTCCCAGGAGTCGTACTCAGATTTTGTGGCTAGAATGACAGAGGCAGCACGAGAATATTTTGAGATACAAAAGCAGCTATGCCTTTAATTGGACAGTTGATATATGAACAGGCTACCCAGGAATGCAGGGCGGCTATTACACCTGGAAAAAGCAAGGGACTGCAGGACTGGTCGAAGGTTTGCCGTGAACTTGGTGGGCCACTCACTAATGCAGGTTTAGCAGCTGCCATTCTACAAGTGCAAAAATGCACTGACATGGCTGAGCTCAAACTCTGCTATAATCGTGGCAAACTGGGACACTTAAAAAAGGACTGTAGAGCCCTTGTTAAAAGGAGAGCACCAGGATTGTGCACTAAGTGTGGAAAATGATATCATTGGACTAGCGCTTGTCGTTCAATCAGGGACATTCGAGGCAGGCTCCTGCAGCCAGGATTCCCTCAAGCAGTAGATAATGACACCATTTCAAAAAACCAGTACAGGGCCCTCAGGTCTCAGGGCCCGAAAACATATGGGACCTCGACAGGCGAAAGGTGGACCCCACAGTCTGAGGGCAACACCCAATTCATGCTGATCCCTCAAATGGGAGTGCAGCCTATACCTACTAACTATAAAGGACCTCTGCCATCTGGGAGTGTCGGCCTAATATTGGGCAGGGCTTCCCTTACACTACAAGGTCTTATTGTTCACCCTGGAGATGTAGATCAAGATTATGAAGGGGGACTTCAAGTTCTCTGTTCCTGTCCTCAGGGTGTCGTTTCTATTTCACAAGGAGATAGAATAGCTCAGTTAGTAATTCAGCCAAGCCTACATGGCTGTTTTCCCTCTTCTGGTGTCCCTCAAGCTACCAGAGGGATTGGTTCTATTGGAAATGATTCGGCTTATTTAATAATGCCTTTAGATTACAGGCCTTCTTTAGAGTTAGTTATAGAAGGGAAACAATTTAAGGGGATTTTAGACACAGCAGCAGACAAAAGTATTATTTCTTCTCACTGGTGGCCGAAAACTTGGCCAGTTATTCAGTCATCACATTCTTTGCAAGGTTTCGGTTATCAGTCCTGTCCCACTATTAGTTCCCGTTCTTTGAGCTGGACAGCGCCTGAAGGTCAAATGGGACGATTCACTCCTTATGTCTTACCACTCCCAGTAAATCTCTGGGGGAAAGACATCTTACAGGCACTAGGACTGACCTTAACTAATGCATGCTCGCCACAAGCTGTTGGAATGTTTAAGAAAATATGCTATAAAGAAGGAAGGGGATTAGGAAAAGGAGAGCAGGGTAAACTTGAACCTATCCCTCAAAAAGGTAATAATGGGAGACAAGGTTTGGATTTTTTCTAGAGACAGCTGTTGAGGGTTCCATGCCCATACCATGGCTTACAGAGGAAGTTGTATGGGTTCCCCAATGGCCTCTCTCCTCTGAAAAATTAGAAGCAGCCACAAAACTAATTTCTGAACAGCTACACTTGGGTCATTTAGAGCCTTCTACCTCACCCTGGAATACACCTATTTTCTTAATTAAGAAAAAAATCTGGCAAATGGCGCTTATTACATGATCTTAGAGCAATTAATGCGCAAATGCATCTGTTTGGACCAGTTCAGCAAGGGCTACCATTACTTTCTGCCTTACCCAAAAATTGGGAAATTATAATCCTAGACATTAAAAATTGCTTTTTCTCTATACCTTTATGCCCTCAAGATAAGCAAAGATTTGCATTTACGATCCCAGCCATTAATTACTTAGAGCCAGATCAAAGATACCAATGGAAGGTCCTACCTAAGGGGATGGCGAATAGCCCCACCATGTGTCAACTGTATGTACAATTGGCACTTAAGTCAGTTAGAGAACATTTTCCATCATTACAGGTGATAATTTATATGGATGACATTTTGATTTGCCATAAAAATTCAGAGTTATTGCAAGATGCATACCTTATATTAATAAAAACGTTAGGGCAATGGGGATTGCAGGTGGCCACCGAAAAGGTGCAAGTTGCTCGAATGGGAGCCTTCCTAGGGTCACTTATTTATCCTGACAAAATTGTTCCTCAAAAATTAGAGATTCGCAAAGATCAACTACATACCTTGAATGATTTTCAAAAATTGTTATGAGATATTAATTGGCTGAGACCCTTTTTGAAAATTCCATCAGCAGAATTAAAGCCCTTATTTGACACATTAGAGGGAGATACCCATATCTCCTCCCACAGAGCACTTACCCCAGCTGCATGTCAAGCTTTACAAATTGTGGAAAAGGCCCTACAAGATGCTCAATTACAACGAATTGACGAGTCAAATCATTTGAATTGTGCATATTAAAAACTGCACAGTTACCAACAGTGGTCTTATGGCAAAATGGGCCCTTGTTGTGGGTCCATCCTAATGCTTCCCCTGCAAAAATCATTGAGTGGTATCCTAATGCAGTTGCTCAACTTGCACTTAGGGGGATAAAAGCAGCCATTACTTATTTCGGGTAAGAACCTTATATAGTAAGTGTACCTTATACTTCTGCTCAAGTTCAAACCCTGGCAGCAACAACCAACGATTGGGCAGTCTTGGTTGCCTCCTATTCAGGACAAATTGATAACCATTATCCAAAACATACAATTTTACAATTTGCCTTAAGCCAAGCTATAGTGTTTCCAATAATAACAGTCAAACACCCACTTCCGGATGGGGTAGTAGTGTATACAGATGGATCCAAATCTGGTATAGGTGCATATGTAGTAAATGGCCAAGTAACATCTAAACAATATAATGATTCATCACCCCATGTTGTAGAGTGTTTGGTAGTTCTAGAAGTCCTTGAAACTTTCCTGGGACCGCTCAATATTGTATCTGATTCCTTATATGTGTTCAATGCAGTTAATATGCTTGAAGTTGCAGGCTTAATTAAACCAACTAGTAAGCTTGCTCACATTTTTCAAAAGATTCAGTCAGCCTTGTTATACAGAAGACATCTTGTCTATATTACTCATGTTTGAGCTCATTCTGGCCTTCCTGGCCTCATGTCTCATGGAAATGACTTAGCAGACAAAGCCACTAGAATCGTGGCTGCTGCTTTGTCCTCACAGGCAGAGGCTGCAAGAGAATTTCATGAATGCTTTCATGTGACACCTGAGACATTACACCACCGTTTTACTTTAACCAGGAAAGAATCTCGTGACATTGTCACCCAATGTCAAAACTGTTGTCAATTTTTACCTACTCCTCATGTAGGGGTAAATCCTCGTGGCGTCAGGACATTACAGGTCTGGCAAATGGATGTCAGTCATATTTCCTCCTTTGGGAGAAATCAATATTTACATGTTTCTATTGACACCTGCTCTGGTGTAATATTTGCCACACCTTTAACAGGTGAAAAAGCCTCTCATGTTATACAGCACTGCCTAGAAGCGTGGAGTGTGTGGGGCAAGCCCACAATTCTAAAAACGGATAATGGGCCAGCATATAAATCTACTTAATTTCAACAATTTTGTCATCAAATGGATGTCACTCATTTGACTGGCCTTCCTTATAATACTCAAGGACAAGGCATTGTGGAACGTGCCCACCCCAAACTCAAATCTTATAAAACAGAAAGGGGGAGTTGATGAGACTCTGACCTCAGTGCCAAGAAAAGCAGTATCTATGGCACTCTTTACACTTAATTTTTTGAATCTCGACGAGCAGGGACACTCTGCAGCTGAGCGACATAGCTCAGACCCTGATAGACCAAAAGAAATGGTCAAAGGGAAGGATGTTTTAACTGGTCAGTGGAAAGGCCCGGATCCTATCTTAATCAGATCCTGGGGAGCTGTTTGTGTTTTTTCACAGAGTGAAGACAACCCATTTTGGCTGCCGGAATGACTCATCCCCAGGATATTCATCAAGGATGGTGCAGAAGATGCTGACCTCCCGAGGACTGTTCCTGATCCTGACAATGCTGAACTTGTCTCAGGTTCCTAGTATAATGGGCCAGCAGAGATGGGCTATTCTCTCAACTTTCCCTAAACCAATGCCAGTTCGCTATGATGCTATAGTTTTTCCAAAATTCTTTACTACTGATAAAACAGTGGATTTGCCATATTTACCCTATGATCCCAACCCGAGCACCATTAGGAGAAAATCGCACTTTACTAGAACAGGGTTCTTTATGTTTTCGAATTAATGGACCAGGAAATTGTATCAACCTCACAGCCCAAGCTTTGGGGAAGTTTAATGAGCATAGAGGAGGTTGCGTGAGCACAACCCAAGATACTTCCAATGTAGAGATAACCTTTACAAATCGGACCTTTTGGCACGAGGTAAATTGGGTTAATGGTACATTTCTACCACCTAACTTTTCAGACAAAAAACGTCCACACCAACCAAAAATAGCCCCTCATTGTAGTTTGGAAGATGAAGGGCTGATCCTGCCTTGGTCTGATTGTCAATCCTCCATCACTCATTGGGCAGATCAGAGTAAAACCTTTTTCTTTTCTCCCAACATGATAGATAACCCAGAGAAGGAATTTTTTATGAAAAAGGGACTTTTCATACAGGATATTAGAATGCATCCCTTTCACAAGTGGGTGCTTTGTGGAGTCAATGGCAGTTGTACAGAACTCAATCCTTTGATCTTTATCCAGGGAGGAGCAGTTGGAAAGGCTTCTTTTACTGGCATCTCAAGATTTGCTCAGTATTGGGGAATACATGATGCCTCCCTGGACTCTTATGGATATAGTAATACCAGTGCAGAGATCACTGGGTTTAATAAAACTTTGGTAAACCAGATTAATTATCCATCTACCACAGTCTGTGTTTACCCCGCTTTCTTGTTTATTCTTTCAAATGATTCTTTTGAAATCTGTTCCAATGATAATTGTTGGATTTCTCAATGTTGGGATGTAACAAAGAACACCCGTGCCATGGTGGCACGGATCCCACGTTGGATCCCTGTTCTGGTGGATACAACCTCCATCTTATCTATGTTTTGAAAAAAGAGAGATTTTGGCATTACTGCTGCCGTGATCATAGCAATTTCAGCCAGTGCAGCTGCTGCTACAGCTGCAGGGTATGCTATGTTTAGTGCGGTTCAATCAGGCACAAAATTAAATCAGCTTTCAGCAGATCTGGCTGATGCCATCACTGTCCAAACTTCTGCTAGTACCAAGTTAAAGGGAGGGCTGATGACTTTGAATCAGTGCCTTGACCTGGCGGAAGAACAGATAGGTGTTCTATACCAGATGGCCCAGTTGGGTTGTGAAAGAAAACTGGAAGCTCTGTGCATTACCAGTGTCCAATATGAAATTTTACTTATGCAGCTAATTTGTCTAGACAGGTTTCTTTATATCTTGCAGGAAACTGGTCTGAAAGATTCGATGAGACCCTTGAGGTCCATAGAGCAGCCGTTCTAAAGATCAACTCAACACGAGTGGACCTGTCATTGACAGAGGTCCTCTCCTCCTGGATTTCATCTGCCTTTTCTTATTTTAAGGAATGGTTGGGGGTAGGTTTATTTGGCGTTGCCACCTGCTGTGGACTTGTGGTCATGCTCTGGTTGGTTTGCAAGCTCAGAACCCAACAAACACGTGACAAGGTTTTGATAACCCAAGCACTTGCTGCCATCAAGCAAGGGGCCTTCCCTGAAATCTGGCTATCTATGCTCAAAAATTAATTGACATTGGTGGCTGTCCTCTTTTATAGAGTTCGCCCTAGTTTATTTAGTAGTTAATGTCACATAGCACTGTGGTATCCAGGGACGGGCAACTTTCCTCATGCACAGATCAACCTAAGACACGGGGCCCGGTGGCGATAGGGTTACCCTATGTCAGGAAAGGCTGTGACATTGGAGGAATGACCTAAGACAGGAGCCACAGTGGATGGGCAAAGTTACACAGGCCTAGACCAGCCTCAAGTTTTAATAAAATAAAAAGGGGAAGATGTGGAGAGCAGGTACGTACTGCAAGCAATCTCGTGCATGCCACCAGTAATCTCTGAGGAGAGCTGTGTGTGCCGCGAGCATATAAGATGGCGCGGGCCTCCGCTGTGGCTAACTAGTAAAGAAGCCTTGTACGAAGGTGCGAGAGTGAATTCACTCCTAGTCACTCCCATTCTCGGGGTGAAATATTCAGGTGATGGGCAAGCAATGAATCAGGAGCTGTCATGCCATATCAGGTGCTGAAATGTCACGCTGCAGGTTATAAAAGCAGCGCCATTTTCCCGGTTCGGGATCTTCCTGATAAGCAAGCAATAAAGCTCTTACTGTGGAAGATTCTAGTTTGTTGTATCTTTCTTGCCGGTCGAGCGGGACGCAATAGTGAATAGCTTTTACCTCCCTGCTGTTGCTCTCCTAGTACTGACCAGAAACTGAGGTGCCATTTCCAGCAGACTGTGCTAGGACATAGTCATAGAACACATCTTCCTTCGAAAGCAGCTTCTAGGCTTCATTGGAAAACCTTAAATCTGTGAATATTGGGAACAGAGTCTGTACATAGCTCAGTTGACAGAGTGACTGCCTAGCATTTAGGATGCCTAGGACTCAGTGATTAGTGCTGTCTTTACTTTATTGCCTTTAGTGGGTCTACTTATTATATTGTAATACACTTGGGATCATAGAAAGGGATATCATGATGACCTAAGACCAAGACTGTCAATGATGTTGGTTAGAGTCTTCTCTTGTATCCTCAGGCTAAAGAGACCTGATACCAGAGTGACTCACATTACTGAGAAACTCAAGTTTCTATTTCATTTCTTTTTAAGGCCTCTTAATTCAAAGAGTCATTGCCATTACAAGGTGTAACCATCACACACTTTATCTCTTTTATCTAGGTGATTTCCCAGTGTTCTTTACTTGGTTCATCAGCTCTAGGATTCAATGCAAAATAGCAACCAATAGTATTAAAATCTTGGATAGAACAGATATATAACAGTAATTACTTTGCCTGAATATATTAGTACAAAATCTGACATAACTGAACAAATGGAAACTAGGCTTGTGTCATGGATTAGAGGGCCTAGATCTTTTTCACAGCAGGTTATGCACCCTTTAGGATCCTCTGTAGAAACAATGAGGTACAATGGTCACTGATCATTCTTAACAGAGAGGCCCTTCTCTACAGGTAACAGATTCCTAGATCCACATTAAGTTGATTCCTGCTAAGACGGTCTATAGTGTATGACCATGTTAAATTCATGCAGGAAGCTACTGAAAAACAAAGCATTGTTCCAATCAGCAACAGACAGGACACAGAGCTCTGAGTATACAGCCAAGGGGAAATTTAAGTCATAGGGCTTAGGCTAATATCCTCTGATCTAAATTGTTCTGATCATGTCTTAATAGCTATGTATCTTAGTACCTGAAAACTATTTCCCTACATTCATTTGCTTATTCATGATTGGAATATATATTGTACGCTTTCTCATTTCGTGGTATGTTAAATTTGGAACTTGGTATAAAACTGTTAATAATCCGAATGTGCAGTATTCAATTGCATTATATATGCCTTAAACACCATGAGAAGGAAGGAAATGAATATAATAAATCTTTTTTTTTTTTTGCCATGTAATACAAACTTATTCAGAAAACCTACTGAAAGACCCCCATGGGGAGTCCCTTCTCGGGCAAGCACACACCCAGTAGGACACTGAGACCGAACTCACTGTAATTATACAAGGCTTTAATGGCGTAAAAACACACAAACAACAAAGGTTCGCTCAAGCCAGAATGCTGAGGACGAAACTCATGCACCGCGCAGGGGGCAGGGGAGTTCAACCCCAGCCCAAACTTTTTACAGGCTTATAAAGGCAAAAACCACAAACCAAAAACAGGGGAGCCAAAAGAATTTGCGCCATTACACATAATTGGCTTATTTAAATGGCGGCAGGATGATTACAAATTAGCAGGGTAATATGTACCTGCTAAAATGGAGAAAGACACAAGGGCTTGGGACTTCTCGAAGTCAGCAGGACACCTGGTCAATGTATGATTTATGGGGTCTATAGGGAGGTGCCATCCTGCCAGATGGCCATTTGGTCCGCCCTGATAGCAGTGGCTAGTTCCTGCATTCTCTTTTTAATCTTTTATGGCCGGAAATTCTTAGCTACAGGGTGAGTATGGCTGTGCCTGGACCCGCCTGGGTCTATTCTTCAGCCCTGAATTTCTTGAACTTACATACCACAATGCTATAAGACCCAAAATTATAAGTTTTTGCTGTTCATTACCCACTTCTTTTAGTGGATAGCTCTAATCTTAGAACGACCTTTCTTCTTGTTGATATTGCTGTCTGAGGACCATGACTTGTATGGTGTTTATTTTATCTTTAACAAAAGCAACCAGCTTATTTAAAATACATGGCCCAAAAGAAAGAAGGAGGAAAAAAATAATCAGAGGGCCTGCCAGGGTGGAATCAGTGTCGTAAAACAGGGAGACCTGTTAAACCAATTTTCATACCATCCTTAATACGCTTCTCTTTCTTTGCTTCATTTTTCTAACCTTTCTCTGAGCTTAGCCATGGAGTCCCTGATAAGACCAGAATGGTCTACATAAAAACAACACTCTTCTTTTAGTGGGGCACAAAGTCCACCTTCTTTGAGAAAAAGTAGATCTAGCCCCCTCCTGTTCTGTAGCGAGGTCAATGATTCTTCAAGTTTGGTGATGGACTGCTCTAGTGCTCCTAGGTCTGCATCCATAGCGGTTGTGCAATTCATGAATATAGTGAGGGGTCTGTATCAAGGCAGTTGTGGCTGTGCCGACCCCAGCTGCTGTTCCTAGACCCAAAAGCACTGCTAAGGTCATGGTAATGGGTTCCCTTTTATACCGGGTCCAGTGGTTGAATCCATTGACAAAAAACTGTCATCATGATACAGAAGCCTAGGAACCCTCTGAACTAAACGACAATAATCTTTAGAAGTATTAAAAACAGAAGTAAATACACAGGGAGTGAGTCCAGTGTTGCAAGCCCATACTGTGACTAAGGGAGGGACTAAGTACTGACCTCTATTACTGGAAGACTGGAGATGATGAGTCTGATTACAGAGTTACCGTTTGTCATGTGGGACTTGTTCCAGGCAAAGTCCATTTCCCGAGACAGCTGCTAATGTTAGTTTTCTGTTTTCTCCCCAAGGACACTGAGAATTGTCCTCAGCCTTATTGTATGTCTTGACTTGAGCAACTCCCTCATAATATGGGGGATTGGAGGCATAACACAGCCAACAAGACTTAGTGATGTTGGGATTGGTACAATTGCGTACCAAAAAGCCCCCTGTACCATACTAAACAGACGGTTTTCAGTATCTGGGGGAGTAGGGGCAATGTAAGTTTCAGGTCTGAGGAAGGGGTATAGACTTCTGTTGGAATAGCTGGACCAACTAGGGTATGTCCGGGAAAAGTAGGTCTGGGAAGGGGCATTGGAGGTTTTTTAACAAGAACGGGGGTAGGTCCTACTGCCTGGGTTGGGGGACACTTCATCTTTAGCCGTATCTTAAATGTGAATCCAGGGCCCGTCCCTGTCACATAAAATGTTAGGCCCCACAGTCTTCCCTTTATCCAATCTTTTTTGTCTCTTTTGCTTTTTGAGTAAAAGTGATGTTTAAGGAATCATGGCCCTTATTTCATCTGGATACTATAATAATATCAAGCTAGAGGAAGGGTCCCAATGAGTGGTACCAGTGGTTTCACATCTCCACTGACTACAGAAGTTGCCCTCTATTCCCCCACACCAGCGAGCCTCTTTTTTATTTGCCCTATCCCTGGGACAGACATAAAAGGGCTCCTGACAAAGTCTCCTCTGTTGAGACCTGCTACTACAGCCTGGTATATCTGCAATGTACTTTCCTTGGGAACTTAACCCCTGGTGATATGGCTGCTTGTGATAGATTACCTCATCTTGGGGCACCGTTTCATGTGACTCTTCAGGGATATCCCAGGCATCTAATCCATCTATCAGGGCACAGATTTCAGGAAACAGAGGGGGACACCATGTATAAGGGGGGGGGCTTTGAAGTACTCCATACAGTATCTCCAGCTTGAGAGATGGCCTCCCATGTCAGGGTCATAAGAGTGTGAGGATTATTACCCAAGGTTGGTGTACAGCGAAGGCACAGTTTAAGAGAATTATCAGTAGCGGCCACTGTCCAATTTTCTCTGAGGTCGTCTTCATCCTGGTTGGATGCCTTTTTTTTATGTGGGATGCGTGGATCCAGGCAGCGATCCTGTCTACCTTTGCTACCTTGGCGCTGGTCAGCAGCACTAGATAAGGTCCCTTCCACCGTGGCTCAAGCATGCCAGCTCGATGTTGTCAGACCAGAACTGAGTCCCCGACCTGGAACCTGTGGGGCACTGCACTGCTCCCTGGTGTGTAGGCTTCTTTAATCTGGTCCCAGATCTGTGTTCTGACAACTTCTACGGCCTTTAAATGGGTAAACAGAGAAGAGGGTGAGGAAGAGTCAGCACTGGAATTCAATATCCCATCAGACTCGGTCAAGGGGGGTGGTCCCCCATGTAGAATTTCATAAGGAGTAATGCCGAAACACCCAGGTGTGTTTCGGGCCCTAAGGAGCACAAAGGGAAGGAGGGTCACCCAGTCTTTACCACTGGTCTCAAAAGCTAATTTAGTTAGGGTTTCTTTTAGAGTCCTGTTCATTCCTTCTACCTATACTGATCTCTGGGGTTTATAAGCACAATATAACTTCCAATTGTTCCCCAAATGTGTGGCTAATTCCTGACTTACCTGGGCAACAAATGCAGGCCCATTATCCAAGCATATTACCCTGGGGATCCCAAACTGGGGTAGGATCTCTTCAACGATCTTCTTGGTCACCACCTGAGCAGTTTCAGACTTGGTGGGGAAGGCTTCTACCCATCCTGAGAAAGTGTCTATGAAAACTAGTAACTATTTATTACCATATTTTCCTGGTTTGATCTCAGTGAAGTTTACTTCCCAGTAAACTCCAGGTCTATCCCCCAGTTGTCGTTTTCCTTGTTCATTAAAGGGGCGTGCAGCATTAATTAGGGAACACACTTGCAGGATTTAGTTACTTGTTCGTCTAGTAGCCTGAGCACATAATAGTTTGAGGACTGGATTTAATCACACAATTTCTTTGCTCCCAGATGTGTCAGGGGATGGATGCGTTTTACATATGCCTTTCCTTCTCTATAGGGCAAAATAATTTTTCCTTCTTTTGTTCTTGCTATCCCATGGTAGCTAAATCCTTTGGACTTCCCTTGTTCTTCAAGATCTTCATTCATCTCATAATCTTTGGAGGTGTATTCAAAACTGATCTCTGGGGTCCCTTTTGGTTCTTCTATACTCTCTACAGGCAGCGCAGGGATGCCTTGTACCACCTGTTTGGCCACCCAACCTGCCATCTGATTTCCCTGGGCTACAGCACCTTGCCCCTTTTGATGGCCAAGGCAGAGGATGATGGCCACTTTCTTGGGCATGTGTATAGCCTCTAGGAGGGCCAAGATTTCTTCTTTATTTTTAATTTCCTTGCCTGCCGAAGTAAGTAGCCCCCTTTGTCTATAGATGGCCCCATGAATGTGGGCTGTGGCAAAAGCATAGTGGCTGTCAGTGTAAATATTGATTGCCTTACCTTCTGCCAGCCGCAGAGCTTTAGTTAGCGTCAGGAGCTCAGCCTTCTGAGCCGAAGTTCCTTCTGGAAGTTAACTTGCCCAAATTACATGTTTTCTGTCAACCACTGCCTCTCCTGCTCTTTATTTTCCCTCCACCACAAAGCTTCTACCATCTGTGTACCAGTCAGGCACACCTGGCCAAGTTCGGTCAGTCAGATCCTTTCTCGATCCAGTTTCTTCAGCCAGGATATCAGCACATTGGTGTACCCAGGTAGAGGCATCCGTCTTGGGGAGGAGGGTGGTAGGATTGTGGATGGCAGGTAGGGCAAAAGTCACTCGGTCATTTAGCAACAGGCTCTGGTAGTGGGTCATCCGGGCATTTGTCATCCAATGGTCAGGGGGCTGTCATACAATACTCTTTAACGCATGGGGAGTGATTACACTCACATGCTGACCTAGAGTAAGCTTGCCAGTATCTTTAACAAGTAGGGCTACTGCAGCGATGGCTTTTAGGCAGGAGGGCCATTCACTGGCAACTGGGTCCAATTTTTTAGACAGGTAGGCCACTGGCCTCTTCCAGGGCCCCAGAGTCTGAGTCAGGACTCTGCGGGCTACTCCAGCTGGCTCATCAACGTATATGGTGAAAGGCTTAGTCAAATCTGGCAGGGCCAAAGCCTGGGCTGCAAGCAGAGCAGCCTTTGTGCTGTTAAAGGCTTTTTGGTGTTCCTCTGTCCAGGTGAACGGGACTTTTTCTTTAGTGAGTGGGTACAGAGGTGCCGCCAACATTGTGGACCCTGGTATTCAGAGTCTACAAAAGCCTGCCGTTCCCAGAAACTCACGTACTTGTCACAGAGTGGTGGGGGTTGGGATCTGCATCACAGTCTTCTTTCCAGCTTCGGAGAACCACTGCTTTCCTTCTCGGAGGGAGTATCCTAGGTAGGTCAAGTCCATATGGCATAGCTGAGCTTTCTTAGGAGTACACCAATTCACTTTTTTCATTTAGAAGCTTCTTGATCCTGTCAAGGCACAGTTCCTGGGTTGAAGCTGCAAGGATTAAATCATCTCCATACTCCAGGAGAGAAATTTGGAGGTTCTGTTCCCTAAAGGGCATAAGGTTGTGGTGGACCACTTCATCAAAAAAAGTGGGTGAATTTTTGAACCTCTGTCGCAGCCTAGTCAAAATTAGCTGATCCGTATATCCTCCTTCAGGGACTCGCCACTCAAAAGCACACAGAAGTTGACTGTTCAGGTGTAATCTGAGACAGAAAAAGGCATCTTTCAAATCCAGGACAGTGTACCAGGACCGTTCAGGTGGTAAGGAACTCAGCAAGTTGTGAGGGTTGGGCACAGTTGAGTGAATGTCCTGTACCCGCTTATTGACTTTTCTTAAGTCCTGGACAGGCACATAGTCATTTGTCCCAGGTTTACACACTGGCAGGAAGGGGGTATTCCAATGGGACTGTCACGGGACCAATATACCCTGTTATAGCAGTCTCTGGATATGTGGTCGAATGCTGTTTTTAGCCCCTTGACTCATGGGGTATTGCCTGACTGAAATGGGTTTGGCAGCCATTTTTAGCTCGACTATGTTGGGTGGCACTTGCCTAGCTAATTCCATCCCAGCCTGCTCTGCCCAAACCTCTGGAAAACCTGTCAATCGTTCTTTAAAGGGTAAAGTCTCAGACTTCTGTTCGTGGAGGTGATATTCTTCTTCTAAATTTAAAACTAAGCATGCCACTGGATTCTTCTTCCATGATACCTCAGGTCCATCAGAAGTAAACTGGACTTGTGCTTTCAATTTTTTACAAAGGTCCCAGCCTAGCAGGGGTGCTGGGCACTCAGGTATCACAAGAAAAGAATGCGTCACTTTATTTTTTCCTATGTCTAAAATCCTTTTGGTTGTCCAGGGATAAAGCTTGCTACCAGTGGCTCCCATAACTAAAATCTTCTTTGATCCTAATTGTCCTAAAGGTTCAGTCAAGACTGAATATTCAGCTCCTGTGTCTATTAGAAAATTAACGGGGGTCCCCTCCACAGAGTGAGTTACCCTAGGCTTGGGGAGGGGGACCGAGCCCCGACTTCCCTTGTCTTCTTCAAGGGCAGATACTTTGGAGCTTCTCTGCTTCTTTTTTGGGCAGTCTCTGGCCCAATATTCTTTTTTCTTGCAGTATGTGCAGTGGTCTTTCTCAAGTGGAGGTCTCTGTTCTCCTGGGGGTCTTCTTGCCCTGTTGCGCAGGTACCCTGACTGACCCTTCTCTGAACTGTCTCCACCTACCACTGTGGCCAAAATCTTAGTCAAGTTCCTATCCTGCTGGCCTTCATGCCGGTTTTCTCTTTCCTCTACCTCTTTCTCTTCTCTCTCTTGCTTTTCTTCCTCAGTCTCTCTCTTGTGGTACACTTTCTCAGCTTCTTTTACTAAATCTTGCAGAGTATAATCTTGGAGACCCTCTAACCTCTGTAACTTTCTCATAATATCAGAGTCATTCTGACCAATGAAATCTATGGCTACAGCTGCATGCTGTCCCTCCTAAGAGGGATCAAATGGGGCTATCTCCTATAAGACTCCATTAGTCGTGCTAAGAAAACGGAGGGCAGCTCCATTGAACCCTGAAGGACTTCTCTTACCTTGGCCAAATTGGTGGGTCACCATGCAGCCCGCTCTATCCCTGCCACTAGAGTCCATCAGTAGACTGTGAGACGCTCCCTATCTTTCACAGTATTGAACTCTAAGGCAGAACGGGCCAAGGGGAAAGCTGCATTTATAAGGTTGGGGAGATTAGTGGGGGTCCCATCTGGTCCTGGGACATTTTTTTCTGGCTTCTAGCAGGATCCTCTCTCTCTCTTCAGTTCTAAAGGGGACCTGCAAAAGTTGCTGGCAGTCATCCCAAGTGGGCTGGTAGGAGAACATTAGGAACTCAAGGAGTCCTGTTAAGCCTGAGGGATTCTATGAGAAAGAGGAGTGATTAGTTATACATATCTGTTATACATATCTGCCAACATATCTATCAATGAAAATGGCCAGTACTGCAATGGGACTAACTGCCCCGGGGCATGGGCAGGTCCTCCTACATAAGCTCTTAAAGGCAAAGCAACAGTGGAATCTGGTTTAGATTCACTTCCCTCTGAACTATGGCCTTCACAGCTAGGAGTCCCTCCCAACGGTCCTGTCACAGAGGCCACCCTGGGGTCTGCTGGGGTGGGCAGCTGTGAGGGATCAGGATTAGAAGTTCTTTGGGGGTAAGGGGGTGGGAAGGAGTCAATGAAAAAGGCATCATCAATTTCAGGATAGATCCTCAGGGGGGCCGATGGAACGTGCTCTGGCAGACCCGCATGCATCATTTTCGGTTTCATGGCTACTGCCACCATCGCTGCCTCAGCTCCGGAAGTCCAGGAACCCAGTCAGGGTGGCAGATTTTGTACCAAATCCTGCCACACAATTATATAAGGTACCGGATCAGGATGCCCTCCTGCAGTCTGAAAAATAACTTGACACCTAGAATAACAGGCAGGCTAAAATTTCCCTGCGAAGGCCAGCCCACACCAAAAGCTGGCCATTTAGAGGAGCAAAAAGTTTGCCAAGGTCCCTTCTTGACATCAAAGAAAAGATTGTTGGCCCTAGTCATAACGTCTGTTCAATGGTTCTGAGTAAGTGTTAGTGGGGTCGTCACAGTCTTTCCCATGTTAAGCTCTGTCACACACATGTTAAAAACGATTACAAAGGCTACAAGACTCAAAAGCAAAACCAGTCGCCTACTCTGTGTCAACCAGAGTTCCTGAAAAGAATCAGACGGCCTAGGAACAGGTCTCAGAAACAGATCGTCAAGGAGAAAATTTATCCCTGACTTTTCCCGAGGAGGTTCACTAGGCATCCCTGGCCCTCCCCCTGACTTCCCTGAAAGTCTCCCAGGGCGAACAAATGGTGGACACCTAGACACATCTGTCCTTATCCACTTTGCTCTCCCTTCGAAGCACTGTCTCATAAGAGAGTTTGCAAAACTGAAACTGTGATCTCACAAGATTTCAGACAGAATATAGAGACAAAACCAAGACAAGATAGAGGGCCTTACGTCCAAGTGGGTCTAGGACACCTGGGTGGTCACACATCTCCCAGCCGACCCACCACATGAAAGAACCCTTCAGTGAGTCCCTCTTCAGGGAGGTGCGCACCCAGTAGGACACTGAGGCGGAACTCGCTGTAACTATACAAGCTTTAATCTCACACAAACACACAAACAAAAAAGGAGCGCCCAAGCCAGCATGCTGGGGTCGAATCTCATGCACTGCGCAGGGGGCAGGGAAGTTCAACCCCGGCCCAAACTTTTTACAGGCATATAAAGGCAAAAACCACAAACCAAAAACAGGGGAGCCAAAAGAATTTGGGCCATTACACATGATAGGCTTATTTAAATGTTGGCGGGATGATTACAAATTAACAGGGTAATATGTGCATGCTAAGGTGTAGGGAGGCACAAGGGCTTGGGACTTCTCGAGGTCAGCAGGACACCTGGTCAATGTATGATTTATGGGGATCTATAGGGAGGTGCCATCCTGCCAGATGGCCATTTGGTCCGCCCTGATAGCAGTGGCTAGTTCCTGCATTCTCTTTTTTATCTTTTATGGCTGGACATTCTTAGCTACAGGGTGGGTTTGGCTGTGCCTGGACCCGCCTTGGTCTATTCTTCAGCCCTGAATTTCTTGAACTTACATACCACAATGCTATGAGGCGCAAAATTATAAGTTTTTGCTCTTCACTACAACATCCAAGATCTTACCTCTTAATCAGATCTCTAACTTTTTAGCTCCAAGTTACTTTGGGTTTTGCAATTTTCACAGGGTGTCTGACAATGTCAAACACTACAGCCTGCTGCTGTTCTTCAACAATTTTCTGACTGGCAACCAAGCTCCTGCTGTTTCTATCAAAGTATGTCCCACCCATTCCTCTTGTTCAAAAGTGCGGCTGGACAGGCACTCTCAGGCCAAGGAGACCTCAGTAAACTTTATCTGAACATTCAGGTGCTCTCAGGCACTCCTTTGTTGAAGCATGCCCAGGCTTTGAAAAAAAAAAACAGCCCAGTGGATAAAATCATTTCATTTGTACCTGGCTGTCCACTTTGAACAAATGAGCAATAATTATGTTTTTGTGAAATATAACAGGTAATGAATATTTTAGTTTCAGTCAGTGGAAACTAACGGCTGTTCCCATTAACTCTTTCACACCAATTAACATTTTTCTTCACGGTTCCTTTAACATTTTCGATTTCCACAGTATTCACACCAGGATGAATACTGAGACATTAAGACCAGGGACATCATTAGAACAAAGGTAAACAAATCTCTCTCAACATATGTCCTTTCACAATGGAAACAGACCAGAGACCATGGGGATGCACAACTCTGAATAGTTTATAAAGGGCCCTGTAGATATCTGTTATTGTATATTGAGGGGTGTGTTTAAGTGGAAAAAACTTACAGCTGTCATTTGAGAATAACACATATAAACCTCAAGTGTTTTTTTTTTTAATGAGAAATGTTGACAATTACGGTTCTTATACATAGGGAATATCTGGATTAAGAACTAGTCCTTACCCAGACTTCACACTTCCTCTGACCCTGACTCTGTACCTTCCAGGCTAAGAATAATCTTGATGGCCTGATTTCCCCAGTAACAGCCTATCCAGCAGAAAAGAACAACAAACTTCTCAAGATTCAACCAGTATACTAAGACATGGTTCATGTCTAATTGTTTACACAGACAGGCAGAATACAGTACCACTACCAAGATTTGGGAATAAGAAGCCAGTGTCTATGATAATCAAAGAAACCTTCTGCAGCATCATGATCAGGAGCAGTGGAAACTGCAAGCTTTGTGGCTGCAGTGGTGAATAATTCCTCACCTGACAGCTCATCCCAGATTTATCACACTAACCTCACAGGCCACTGTGAAGAATACAAACACTTTGGATGTGGACAGCTTAAGGCAGAATGCTACCCAACAGGATGCCTTACATAGGCTCTATATGGTAAGGTTGCTACAGAAAGTTAGAAGTGTCTGAAGGCATTACTTGGGAACTGTGATGAGGACATCTTCTAAAGAAGTATTGTGAGACAGAAAATTTAAAAAAATGTTGATGTCTGCTTAGAAAGGGGTTTAATCTCAGTATTTGGTGATAAAATCCAGTAGATTTGAATTCAGGACTGAACTGCACAAGAAGGCCCAGAATTGCTAGGACTATACAGAAAAATCCATTTCCAGATAAGTTAAACAGAAAAAAAGGAGAGGAATGAAATGAAAAAGAAGAATGTCAGTGTCCTGATGTTAAATCCTGTATTCGTTAGCAATAATCAACAAACTTTGAAAGGAATAATGCAACAACGTGAAAAAAAAATGGACACACCATTTGAAATATCTTACATAAATCAGTAAAAAAAACATTAAAAATATCTCACTAAAAATGGCAATATTTGCAGGGTGTTGGTGGTGCACAGCTTTAATCCCAGCACTTGGGAGGCAGACGTAGGTAGATTTCTGAGTACAAGGCCAGCATGGTCTACAGAGTGAGTTCCAGGACAGCCAGGGGCATATAGAGAATTCCTGTCTCGAAAAAATCCAAAAATCAGACCATACACACAAATAAGAAAACAAACAAACAAACAAACAAAAACAAAAAACAAAACACACACACAACACACACAAAACAGAAATACAACAACATAAGGCAATATTCCCTTTCCGTTTTGTCTTGTGGTTTTCTTTTTTAAATGTGTTATTGCATCTCAGAGATGCCTCCTCCTTTATAAATACTGACATCACAAACACATCATAGATATGAACTTGCATCATCGCCACAGGTGTTTTACAACTCCTACTTCAGTGACACAAGGGACTCCACACACATACTCCTTCCATAGAGTAAATGTATCCAATATCATACAGATTATTCAAAACAATGGAAATATCTTCAAATTATCTCAACACTTATGCCCAGTGATCGGGTGTCTCAGCTTGAGGCTCCCAATGATCAATTGTTTATAAGTACTAGCTTGTAAAACTGTAAATGAGTTGTCTATCTGGAACCCTTTATAAGATCCTGTCCTCAGCAAGGATCCTGTTCAAAGCCATTAGCCACTTTTTTTTTAATGTGCACATTTAATGGGATAAAGTAATGAGACTTTTCCTAATTGTAGAAACGACCTCGTGTCTTTATTTTCCCACACATTTTTTATTACATATGTTCTTCTTTTACCTTTCAAATGCTATCCCAAAAGTCCCCTATACCTCCTGCCCCCTGCTCACCTACCCACTCACTCCCACTTCTTGGCCTTGGCATTCCCCTGAACTGTGGAATATAAATTTTGCTAGACCAAGGGCCTCTCTTCCCAATGATAGCCGACTAGGCAATCTTCTGCTACATATGCAGCTAGAGGAACAAGTTCTGTGGGTACTGGTTAGTTCATATTGTTGTTCAGCCTATAGGGTTGCAGACCCCTTCAGTTTTTGGGTACTTTCTTTAGCTCCTATATTGGGGGCCCTGTATTCCATCCTATCGATGACTGTGAGCACTCACTTCAGTATTTGCAAGGCACACTATTTCATACACCAGCAAGATTTTACTTAAGGGACGCTGATATAGTTGTCTCCTGTGGTGTTTTGCCCTCAGTCACTTCTATGCTTCATAAGAAAGAAAGCTCTAGTTGTGTGCCATGCAGATCGTGTAGAGGGCTGTCAATATCCCCTCTCCTCCAGCAAAGCCTCACAAACAGTCACAACGATTGTCTTCCAGGACAACTTTGAGTGCCTAAGATAAGGATCAAAGCAACTCTGCTTGCTCCAATGTCTAAATGTCACTGTAGATTAAGAAATTCCCTAGCAAGACCCTAAGATTCACAGTCCAGGACCATTTCAGCAACCCATTACTTTTCTAGGGTCCAAACTTGTTGCAATTCTACAGACCTATACATTGTACCCTTAGAGCCCTTCTCAAGAGCAGGCAGCAACTGCTCCAACTGCTTTCTCCAAATGCAGCTAAACAGAAACAACCTGCAGAGGCAGGTGATTTGCTCCTGGTTCGACCAAGGTGACTTTGCCTTTGTGTGGGGTGGTGGTGGGAGTTTACCTGCTGTGAGACCCTTTTCCTATAGTTGTGCTCATCCACCAAAGCACTTGGAAAGACAAGGAAAGTGTTCCTCATTCAAAATCCCTCCTCCTGACTGTGGTGTTTGTGTTTCTAAGGAGTGGTAAATTGGATCTATTTGGGGGGTTCTTTGTGTCTTTGTGAGTCCACACACAGTGATTCCTCTCTCCTATACTACCTTTCCCAGAAAAATTATTATCATAGTCTACACATCATTTCTTTTATTTTATAAACTTTGATGCTGGGTATGGTTGTTTGTGTACATGCCATTTTGCTTGGACACTTCATGTGTAAAATACCTGCAGAGGCAAGAAGACTGCTGCTGGAAATGGAGGAAGTGAGAAAGAGAAAGGAAGAGGGGGACTATTAATACATTTTAAAGCTTTCTAGTTAAATCCGCTCTTCAAGATAAACAATTGAAAGTGTAATTAGTCGCTGGCCTTGTTATATTAATACTGACTATAACAGTAAAGCATTTGAAATGTTTTGTAAACAATTTATTATTTTTTTATACAGGGTAATGTGGAACTTTAAAAAACTCTTCTTTTTAAAAAAACAAAGGACAAGATAAATTATATCCCCATGCACATTATTTAAATCACACTTTAAGAACTTTGAAATTTGGATGTCAAAGAACTTAAAAATGCCTGATAATATCTTAAATAGGAGACATAATCATGTCTAGGTCAAATGAAAAAAATCTACTTATTGGTATATGGCTTGATCCTAAGTAGCTACTTTATTGGGAAAGGGACAAGAATAGGTTCTCTTCACAGAATGCTGCAGATATATGAAGGCTAATTTTTGTGACACACTAACAGGTGTGTTTGCTTAGTGCCCTGACTGTAGTGACAAGAAAGCTGAATTGGGTATATGTTTTTGACCTACCTTTGTTTATCATTTTCCCAGTTTGGACAAGCTAAGATGCTTTACTTCAAGGTTTTTAAGAATTATGGGATATAGAACAGTAGAGACTGTGTAATCTGATTTAGAAAGATTAGTCTCAAGATAGAGTTATAGTGATTCATCTTCTAACTTCACTGTGACCAGGTATCCTAATTCAATATTGGACTGGTCTATTAATAATTCCAGTATTAGAAGAATTAGGGAAGATAGCTAAAATCTTAATTAGCTAGCAAATTTAATTTGGAGCACAGCCTCCACTCCCAGAGAGGCTGCAGCCTTTCTGCAATTCTCAAAGCTACCTCCCCACACCAGAATCTCTAAGACTAAGCTTGATCATTGCTAATTTGCAACTGAATGGGGTACCTGGACTTCTCCAAAGAAACTTTCATACTCTTGCTTATCACTGTCCCAACTTTGTTTCTCAAGCAGGTCATCCAAGTCCTTCAGCCTGACTGTAGCAGATGTACAGCCTTGCCTCCAACAGTGAAGGTGGCAGTTATTGATCTTCATTCTAGTACATATTATGACTTTGGTCTGAATTGGGAATAAGGTGTGATAATGAGGGCTGGACATTCAATGACAGACATCCAGATCTCAGAACCATACCAATCTAAGACAGAGGTACATGCCAAAATCCATGACTGTTGATAACACAACACAGAGCCATGTTTTGTGTGATATATAACACAAACTAGTTGCACGTAGCATCCATAATGGAATTTGATGCTTCAGGAAGATCTAAGATTTCCTAAGGGAGGTGTGGCCTGCAGTCACCATAACTCCCAGGCAAGACTATAGAGCATAAATACATTTTATGCCTCAGTTTAGCACTTTTTAAAATATTATTAACGGGGGGGAGTATAACCTCCTCCAACCTATGCAGGTTCAGACCTTATGCCATTGAGGCAGGGCCACCTGCAGTGCAGCTCCTCAGCTAGTTTCCTTTGATGTGAAACTACCTGCCATCTGCCATGAGGCCAAATTGGTTCTCCAAGATTTTCTGTAGTTAACTGCAATCTGTGAATTTGGTGACTTAGTGCTAAAAGGCTGTGCTGACAACTTGGTATCAGGAAAGCAAGAAACTTGGCATGGTAGAGAATGGGTTTCCCCCTTTATAAGTGAAAACTTTTATTAAATATTTGAGCCTAGATCAGAAAATTGTCTTGGCTCCATTTTTCTCTCACCTATATAGTTCCCCTCTCTTTTCAGCCTCTGTTTGCCTCCCAGGTGAAACACAGTTCAAGTTAGGTAAGGCCTGGTTTCTAACAGTTTTGGTCCTGATCTTTATCACATTGAACACAAGACAGAATTTTACACTAACACTAAAGATATCTGCCTGTGCTTAAAATTCTGATTACAAAACACTTCCTTTAGAAGAGTGGAGTGGTTGATGAACACCAGACACTTACTTAGCAATAGTTGGCCTATGAATTTTGAATAAATTTCTTATTATGTGGAAGATTCAAATTGAATTAAATAGCTTTACAACAAGCTAGGAAGGAAGTAGACATGAAGGAAAAAAAAATTCTAGAGTAGATCAGTACTAAAACTGAACTAATCTGAGGGTTATCTGTGTGCTAGTGGGGAGGCTAGAGGGAGAGGGAGCTGGAGAGGGAGAGGGACAGGGACAGGGAGAGGGAGAGGGACAGGGACAGGGACAGGGACAGGGACAGGGACAGGGACAGGGACAGGGACAGGGACAGGGAGAGAGACAGGGACATGGAGAGGGACTGGGACAGGGACAGGGACATGGACAAGGAAAGAGGGAAGAAGGAGGAGGCAGAGGTAGAGCAGAGGCGGAAATGGAGGTGGAGGTGGAGGCAGTGGCAGACTGAGGACCTAGAATTGCAAGCCACAGAAAGGAGTGTAATTGAGGCATTGTCTCCATAACAACTGAAAGCAACATAACCTAAGGGCATCTGTCAATTTCCTGGACAACTATTCACAAAGCTAATCTTTCAAATTCCAACCAAAATTTTCATAGAATGAGAGGATTGGGATTTCGAAATCAGGTGAACATATTTCTTATTATTCATTAGTATTTTTTACTTAAACTAGCAAAATATATGTATTCATTTTTTTAATTTCTAATGTATTTCATTATTATTATTATTATTATTATTATTATTATTATTATTATTATTATTATTATTATTATCATTATTTTTGTTATTTTTATTACTAAAAATCAGTTTTTCAGTACAGTTCTTATTTTCCTCCTGGTTCAATTTGGTTAGAATAGTCTCTAATTTTCTCTCATTGATTAAATAGGTTGTAACTTCTTTTGCTTTTATGTTGTGAATATAAGTTATGATTGTTAAAAGCCTGTTAAATATACATGATATTTTCGAAAGCAAAAATTCATATATGTTAAAACTGTATTTAAAATCTATTTGTAATATTAACCATGGTAGAAGCAAAAAATAATCTCAAACAAAGTCCTGTATGAAAGAAAGAAGTGACCAGTTCCTCATTAGGCAGTGACCATTCCATCTCCACAGGAGAATATGCAGTGTAACTGTGGCTTCATAGAATGAATTCGGTATTGTTCCTTCTGTTTCTAATTTGTGGAACACTTTCATGAGAATTGGTATTAGTTCTTCTTTGATGGTCTGATAGAATTCTGCACTACAGCCATCTAGTCCCAGGGTTGTTTTGGTGGGAGATTATCATGATTGATTCTATTGCTTAAGGTGTTAAGGTGCTGTTTAGATGGTTTATCTTATGGATTTGGTATATGTCTAGATAATTGCATATTTCACTCATCTTTCGCAGCGTTTTTTTTTTAATTATTCATTACTTAACTATGAAGTTTATTCATTTCAAGTTTTTTTTTTCCAGGCTGCATTCCATGGAATATCTTTGGCTGAACTGGAATTTGCTCTATAGACGAGACTGACAAGGAATTTAGAGATTTTCCTGCCTCAGCATAATAAGTCCTGGGATTAAATGTGTGTTTGCCCCCATTCCCTGGCACCTAGGAATTAATTTTGAAGACTACTTACATACCTTCATATAGTTCAAACCTTATAATATTACAAAATGGAAGCGTATCACAGTGATTCCTGCTTTTAACCAGATGACTATGGGTCTTATATCATATCTCTTTTGACTTCTAAGAAAGCCATACATACATAGCCAATTTGAGGCCAGCCAGTGCTAATCAATACAATTTGGCCAAAATGGAAAGAAAAAAAAACACAAAGTGAAAGTGCCTTTCTTATTTTAAGAATGGGCTACATTATAATAACACACACACTCAATCACATTCAGACTCACAGAAACAGACAGACACACACAGAAACACACACAGACACAATCAGACAGAAACAGAGAGTGAGACAGAGAGAGAGAGAGAGAGAGAGAGAGAGAGAGAGAGAGAGAGAGAGAGAGAGAGAGAGAGAGAGAGAGAGAGGGAGAGAGAGAGAGAGAGAGAGAGAGAGAGAGAGAGAGAGAGAGAGAGAGAGAGAGAGAGAGAGAGAGAGAGAGAGAGAGAGAGAGAGAGATCCACAGTGTTGGTGTTGGGAATCATAGCCACCTCCTATTTGGTAGCAGCAACTTTGTGTAACAGATAAGTCATCTTTTTAGATATTGGCTCTAATTTTGAATTGGCCAAGAAAAACCTGATACTATGCAGTCTGGAGCTGACATTTGGATTTCATAGGATCCCTGAAAATGGTTTCTGAGCAAGAGAACATAAAGTTTAATCATTCCTGGTGCATCTCACATATCTTCTGCCCAGTCTCCAAATGAGACACACAGAATTTACTGTTGGGGATTTGATAAAGGGGGTTTATATTTGACAAGAAGCCCCTGAAGGATTACACAAATACAGTTGAAACAACCTTAGCACTTGTCAGAGTGTGGTACCTCCCTTCTTTATGCTTCTCAGTGCAGCTTCATTTAGTGTGTTCATTTAGTCCTGGTCAGAACACACAACAGAGCAGAAACAAACATTCTTTTAAATTTTTACACACCTTCTATTTTTTTCTTGTTTTTGTTGTGTATCTTGACAGACCCTTGCAAGCATTAATTTATTCTTAGATGAATTTGGACATTTTGAGTAATGTTCTCTTCCTACACCTTCCTTCTCTCTCCAGAAATGTGGAGATCTTTACATGACTCAGAGTATAAGATCATTGGCTGCTCTTGCAGAGGGTCTGGGATTCAATTCCCAGTGATCATCCTGTGTGTCACAGCCACATGTAAGTCCTGTTTTAGGGGATCTGATACAAGCTAACTTAGGACCTCCATGTAGTCCAGGAATGTTCACATCCAACAAATACACTCCTTCAGGTAAAAATGTCCATCCAATAGAAATAATGAAAAGTATGCTGTTTACCAATTGCCATGTAGAACTTGATTTCCAAATGAATACAAATATTATCAAGAGCAGACTTTAAAGTATGCATGTAGGTCAACCATTGTGATATGTTTGGTACTTATTTTTTCTTTCTTTTCTGTTTTGCATCCCCTAGGACCTCGCATACCTATGACTTGGAGGAAAGTAATCCAGAGTTCTTCCATAATCTCTGCTTCAGTTTCTGCCTCTACTTACCAGCTCTGAATCAAGTTCTGTCCTGACTTTCCTAGATCATGCAATTTACAAGCTGAGACTTGTAAACAGAAAGAACCCATTACCTCCTTTTGTAGTTTTGGGCCCCGATCTTTATCACATTGAAATCAAGACAGGCTTGCATACTTACACTTATGCTATCTGCCTGTGCTTAAACTACTTGTTACAATCAGTTTGTTCAGAACAGTGGAGTGACTGTTCAATGCCAGACAGTTACCTAGACATTGTTGCCCTATGAATTTGGGTTACATCTCTCTGGGTAACATCATTCTGTCTAATTGGCCACCCAGACATTTATATACTTATAGGAGTACTTATAAAAGGAGAGATTCCAAGATAATGGCTTTCTTTCTACTGATAAGCTTGCCTCCCCGAGTCTCAGCATAAACGTTAATTATGATTCATTAGAAAAGAGCACACACAAGACTGCAGAATCTCAGCCAATACTATTGAGAACACTTTTTTTTTTAAATCACAAAGCCCTCACACAACATTTTAAAAATCCTTTACTGGATTCATCTTCTAAGTATACACTATATGTTATATTTAGTGTATCATAAAATACTAAAGAGGAGTATCTACTTATGCACACTGAAAGTGTACTTCAAACAGAAAGCATTAATACTGTTACTCCATAGATGAAACATGTTTATGAAGTAACACTAAGGGAGATTTACACACAATATTTGCATTTCATATGAGGTCCCCAGATGAAACTTAATTGCATCAAAACACATGGCACAGCATGGAATAGGTATGACTAATATTAAAATAGTGAACAGCTGAATGCAGGAAGTATGGAATACAGAGTTACTAAGTTTGGTGGAATACTATATTTACATACAACATACATTAGTGAAAAACTCCTGCTGCATTAACTTTGCACAAGATTGAGTGTCAAAGCTAGTACATTTTGTCTGGTGTTTGGTGGTTGGTTACGCAAGTTGGTTGTGGTTTTTTCATATCCATAGTTAAAGAAGAAGCACTACGAAAAAAATTAGATTCAGAGATTTTCTAATTCCTCTCTCTACCTTTATTTCTGTCCTATCTAGTGTTTTGGAGTATAAAAAGAAGAACCTAGAAAATATCAAACACAAGCTATAAAAATGAATCTTCCTTGCCCTCCACCAGAAATCATCAATTGTGAAGAAATACACTTCATCTTCTTTATCATAAATTTTAAAGGACTCTCTTCAATAGCTTCTTGACTGGACTGTTTCTTTTTACTTTTGTGTGTGTGTGTGTGCGTGTGTGTGTGTGTGTGTGTGTGTGTGTGTGTGTGTGTGTGTGCCTTGCTGTGCATAATTCCTTCCTGTGTTGCTATCCATTCAAGTTTGTGGATTTACTCACAACAAAGCAGATACAGTGCATTGGAGTATCTTTTGCTTTTTTTGCTTGTTTGTTTGTTTGTTTGTTTGTTTTTGTTTTGTTTTGTATTGTTTTGTTTTTTTAATTTTCTGGTGGTGGGGAGTGCATCTATGCTTTTTGTTGGGAGCTATTACTGCAACGCTATTGTCCTGATCTCTGAATTGGGTCTCTCCCCCCCCCCGATAAGAAAAGAGGGTTAAAAGCAGGCCACAGACTCACTGCTCCGAGAACAACTACAGATTGTTCCAACCCTAAGTCAGTGCTGGATGTCCTGACCTAAAGATGTACCCTGATAACACCAAGTTCCTGCTTCCACCAATAGTCGCCAAAAGAAAAATTTCCGCTGCCCCTTCCTTTCTGCTGAGAAGTACTTCCTCTCCCCCCCCCACCCTGCTGCCCCATCCCTCCTGCTGAGGTGCATTGCTTCTGCCCCATTTCTCCTGCTGAAAGGCACTTCCCCTTTTGCTTGTGCATTTAAACCTTGGTCATGGCTAATACATTGGGGTCCTGATGTAATTCAGAACATTTCCATATCTTTGTTCGCACAATATCCTCATCTCTCTCTACACCCCATTTATTTCTTAGGAGAAAGTCCTCTCGAGACCCTCGAATAACTGGACCTGCTGGACGGGTCAGCTTTTGAAGTTACAAATCAAATACTACCATTGAGTGACAAATCTACCTTAGACAGGGTTTTGAATACTTTAACAGAAAGTGTTTCTCTCTTTATTACTAAGAAATTATAATCTTGTTTTTCTTGTACTCATGAACTGTTACAGAACTTTTAGGTCCATTTATACCAATTTTATGCAGACACTAAGCAATGTCAACCCATTGCTGACATTTTTTTATTGATAATGCAATTTGATCAATACATGAGTTCTTGTTTCTGCCTTGTGTCTGATTGTGTTTTCTTGAAGACTTGTATCTTATGGGCTATAACAAAAACTTGTAATGCTTGTAATGTACAGTTGAGGAGGGTGGTCTGGAGACTCGGGGGGTATTTCTGTGTATAGAATGAATGCCAAGTGCCTGGTGTTAAATCAGGGAAATGTTGCTCCTTAGGCTACATGCTCACCGTTTTGTGTTCATACATTTGGGGACAATATTTTTCAGTACCACAGAGCAAACGTTACAGGTACTTATTTTTAAACTGTCAGTAATCACCAAATCTGAAATCTGGGCCTTGGACCACGCTGTTCTCTCAAAGCTAGTCAGAAAATGCTTAGCCATATGAGCCCAATCCTTGCTTTTTATCCTTAGAGTGGAGGAAAACTGGTCTTTCCTGTAAGGGTTTTGCAATTAGAGATTCTGGTGTCAGCAGAGCTTACATGACCCCTATTGAGGTTGATCATTTGTAATAGCAAGGGAAATGTGGGAGGATCATTACCCTGATGGCTCAAAATAAGTCTAGAACACACTGCATTCTTCCCCCTTGTGGGTGCCATCCCTGTCACATTTTGAAGAGAAACAGTGCTCCTCCAGGAAGCTGGAGGAAATTGGCCTGTATTCCTTTGGATGCTGTTAGACCCAGCCTCCAGGTCTGGACTGACTATCATTAAGGCCCCTGTCCCTGCTGTTCTCTCAGTTCTCCACAAAACAAGAGACTCTCTTTAGCTTTTGTGCTGAGTGATGTCAGCCCTGCTTCTCATATACTGATTAACTAGGCTATTTGGGCCTTAGAAGAATGTCTTTTTCTCAACTATCTATTTACCAGGTAAACTGTCAGTGAGAATGGTGAGACATCTATTCTTGGCAAGGTTACCATAATTAAGGGCAGGGAATATGAAGATAATGCAGACTTATTGATATATTCCCAAAGTCTAGATTTAATTGACACTCTAATGACTTGCACAAGAAACATGAGATTGTGGGTTGACTTCAAAGTGTAACATATGAGGTCCATATAGAAAATCAGGAGATGACTGTTGAGAACAGCCCTGGGCTTTAAAGAATTTGTTCTACCATGACTTTCCCAATATTTCACCATCTTAATAAGTATGTTGTGAAGGCAGGAGATGGTGTAAGAGTGTTCTCATCAGCATCTAGGTCCCATGGATGCTTGTACACTCTGTCACTTCAAGATATCTATGGCACAGTGGTACCTGATTAACAAAGAAGCCTTTGTAGTGCCACAGTGCAGCAAATAGTGGCCTAGAAGCAGGAAGTAGGAAGGTTGACCATGGCCCTCCTTTCAGGATTTACACTTTAAAGCTGAGACACACTGTAAAACACACATGTTTCTGACATTTAGCCCATGGAATGTACAGAGAATATCTCGGTTGATTGGTGTGATGGTTTTAGACATGACTGAAAATGTGTTTATGTTAATCTGAGTGTGCTAGTAATCTTATGCCAACTTGTGAAAATCTAGAGTCACCTACGAAGAGGAAACATCAAATAGGATCTCCCTACATTAGATGGGTCTATAGGCATGCTTTTTGGATTAAAAAAAGTATATATTAATTTAATTTTTTTTCATGTAATATGGGTTGAACAAATTCTTTCCCTACTTTATATCCCTACCATTCAACTCAGAGACATTGTGAAACTTATAGAAGTCATGGACCAAATGGATTTAACAGATACATGTGGAACATCTCTCCCTAAGACAAGAACACACATGGTATGCACTCACTGCTACGTGGATATTAGACAAAGAACACTGAATACCCATGATATTATACAGTAAATATCTGCACCGAAGCTGTACCCATACTGTATTCATATCATCAGGAATCAGTATGCACAGTTCTCAGTACTGTGCATCTCCTAAAGGAGTATTGCCAACAGCAGATTTAGCAAGGCCTCAACAAGAATTATACCACTGGTAACATCACAATTTGTGGCTTTTAGGCTATATTAGGAGCTGGAGGTCATCCTCCTCATCTCTGTTATTCCCACAGCCTGAGGAAATTAGGGGAGCTTGCAATAACAGCAAGGATGGAGAACCAGAGACCAGCAAAGGGACTAAGACCATCTATCAGAATAAAAACCAATCTCTTCTAATATTTGAAATATCTGCCTTCCTAGCCCTTCTAATAAACCTATTTTTCAAATCAGACCTAAAGCCAAAATGCATGGTAGAATGTCTTTAGAATGAAAATAGCAGTTGCCACCTTAAGCCTTTGTTTGCAGGGATGCACTCCCCCTGCAGTCTGATTGGAGGATGTTGATTGACCTGCTTAAGAAAAAGAGACCCAGACAATGAGAAAGTAGCAATGCAAAGCTTCTTTTGGGGAAGTCCAGATACTTTATTCAGTTGCAAATTGCAAAGCTCTGAGAGTAGCAAGAAAACAGCTTTTCTGGGAGGCTGAGTCCCCAACTAAATTCTATGCAAAAGAGGAATTTTAGTTCTCAGAGTGATAATTATAAGAAGATTCAGGATCTGTGTTCAGCTAACAAATTAATCTCTTGGGCAGCCTCTGTGCTCCATGTTCTTATGAAAAAATGCAAACCGAGCCCTTCCCCAGATTCGAATCGGATCTGGACCCTTACATTCCTTAGTTAGTGTGTCCTTTCATTTTATCAATGCATAAGAATTAGAAGTAACTGGATGCCAGTGGTGATCTGCTGCAGACTGACCTTTAATATCAGTTTGCAAAAAATTTAGATCAAATAAAGTAAAGGCAAGATGCGCCTTTGGTGACCTTGGGGGATATAACTGCCACTGTTTTGTCATAAAAGGCCAATTTTTTAAGGTCTGATGAGCACATTGAACTATTCCGTTTGCCATGGGCTTATAAGGAATTCAAGTTTTATGTTTGATTCCAAATTCCTTAAAGAATGAAATAAAAATTTTACTAGAATAGGATGGCCCATTATCTGTTTTGATATGTTTAGGCAATCCTATTGCATTAAATGCTTGTGGGCAATGATCAATTACGTTTTTAGAAACCTTTCCTTTATGCAGAGAAGCAGAAAAAAGCAAAAAGAAATCCTGAACAAGTATCGATACAAACATGTTCATATTTTAGTTTTCCAAATTCTGCATAATGGGTTATATCCATTTGCCAAATATGATTAGACATAAGGCCTCTAGAATTGACTTATAAATGTGGCACTGGAGATAATGAAATACATTTAGGACATTGCTTTACAATCATTTCGCTTGTTCTTTAGTGATCTTATGTCTTGTGTGTGTGTGTGTGTGTGTGTGTGGGTGTGTGTGCGTGTGTGTGTTTGTGGGTATGTTATTAAAATAAAAGTTAAAAAAAAGCTTTTAAATTTTGTAAGAAAAAAAGCTGAGAAAACTGTGCTGAGAAAGCAATCCAATAAGCAGCCTTTCTCCATGTACCCTGCCTATACTCCTACATGTGTCCTGTCTTGATTTCACTCAGTGATGGAGTGCAATATAGAAATATAATACAAACTAAGCCTTTTTTCAAAGGGAAGGGAGGAGATGGTGGATGGGTTGGGGATTTGTTGAATGGAAAATGGGAAAGGAGCTATCATTTAAAATGTAAATAAATCCCAAAATTAATGAAAGACAATATGTCCTATGCAGAAATCCAAAATGACAACATGAAACTGCTCACATACTATCTCCTAAGCTCAAATGTGTAAGGCTTGGACATGCATGACTTCCATCTGTGCCTGCAGGCCACTGAAATCCGCATCAACTATGTGGATATCTACCCTGACTTCCTGGCACAGATGCTCCCCAAAATGAAGTGGGCAGTGATTATGCAGGGAGCAGTCACCTCAATCTTTGCTGAGGTACTTAAAGATCCAACTGAAAGCTATTAACAGGACGACACGTTTTTTAGGAAGATGTACCCACATGTGGCTTGAGATTGATGTATTGGATGGTACCCTGCAGTTCTCAGAATCTGGACATCTTTTCCCTATAAGCTGCAGGATCTCCAATATGGTGTTGAATGATAAGGATACAGAGATATAAACTTGTTAGCCACCACACTGTGAGGTGGGAGAGGGTGCACAGGTGAAGGAACACCCTCATTGAAGCAGGGGGACAGGGGATGTGATAGGGGGTTTCTGGAGGAGTGGGAAACTGGGAAAGAATACAACATTTGAAATGTAAGTTAAAATATATGTAATTAAAAAAAAGACCAACCAAATAATGCAAAGTGAGGGGCCCATCGCAGCCACCGATTATGTAGCAAATGATGGCCTAGTTGGACACAGTGAGAGGAGGGGATCCTGGTCCTGAGAGACTCTATACCTCAGTGTAAGGGAATGGCATGACAGGGAAGCAGGAGTGCTTAGGTTGGTCAGTAGGGGGAGGAGGGACATGTTATTGGGTTTTTAGAGGGGAAAACTTGAAATGGGATAACATTTAAAATGTAAATATAGAAAATATCTAATAAAATAAAATAATAAAATAAAAAACCTTGGGAACAATAAGTTAATAGCAGAATAAAAAAAAAATCAAAGAAGCTGGGTGTGGTGTTGCAAGCCTTTATTCCCTGGACTTGGTAGGCAGAGGCAGGCAAATTTATGAGTTCAAGGCCAACCAGGTTTTCAGAATGAGTTCTACAACAGCCAAGCCTACACAGAGAAAACCTGCCTCAAAAAAAATAAGAAAGAAAGAAAGATAGTAAGAAAGAAAGAAAGAAAGAAAGAAAGAAAGAAAGAAAGAAAGAAAGAAAGAAAGAAAGAAAGAAAGAAAGAAAGAAAGAAAGAGCAAAGCACCAAAGCACTCATGTGCATGCACTGGTTCCAAAGACAGCCCTGTCCAAATCATACAACAGCACATGTTTTCACAAAATGGATTCTGAACATGTCCTCAGATTGGTCCTTTGACTATACTATCTAGGTTATTCCCCTCATGGTGACAAGAAACAAAAGGAAGCAAGATATTAGTCTGAAGCAGATATCAGACTGATGCCAAGACCAGCCTATGACTCCATTATGCTTTCTGTTTTCAAGCATCCAGAGAGTGGTTCTCAACCTTTCTAATGCTACAGTTCCTTCATATATATTCTTCCTCATGCTTGGTGAGCCCTTACATAGAATTATTTTTTCCTACTTCATAACTGTAATTTCCTACTGTTATAAATCCTAACATAAATACCTGACATAAAGATAGTCCTAGACAACTCCCATGAAAGTGTCACAAGGACTTAGAACTTATAGGTTGCCATTCACAGTGCCAGGAAATACTAGTAAGACTAGCCAGCTCCTTGATTTTTACACTTTCTGCCTTCCAGAACTGTACTAGGATAGATGTGATCTATTTTAGTTGTTTAATCATGTGATCATCTGGAGTTGTCTAAGACTATCTTTATGTCAGGTATGTATGTTAGAATTTATAACAGTAGGAAATTATAGTTATGAGGTAGGAAAAAATAATTTAATGTAGGGGTTCACCAAGCATAAGGAAGAATATATATGAAGGAACTTGGAAACACACATACCCAAGTGGATGATGGAGTCTATTTTTCCTGTCCTGGAATCTTGGCAGGGATGAGTCAGCTCTAATGAAATAGATGAGAAAGGTTACTGGATGAATTCCTACTCAAAGTCATTGGAGACAACAGCAAATCTGTTTTGTCCGAATGGAGAATGGATGAGGATTTGTGCTCCATTAAAAAGGTCAATAAATTGACTAATTTGATTCCTGCCTGTATATTTGTGTGTGCTTTGTACTTTTTTCTGCTTTGTGTTGTGCTCTGTGTTCTTGATTATTAACTCTAGGGTCCTTACCATACTTGCAAAATGAAACATTTCTCAGTTGGAAAAGCTCTCATTTTTTTCCTCTGTATACAATATGATTCTTTAAAAAATAAGTTTTTGATTCCTTTGTACTAATAGTAAGATCAAAATTTCTGGGAAGACACTTTTCATTGAAAATACAGTTTTTCATTCAATAGATTCAGATTACTGTCCCCCCAAATCCTTCTACAACCTCTCCACTTCTCGACCCACCCAAATTCACACTTTTTCTTTCTCCCTTTATTAAAATACAAACAGGCATCTAAATAATAATGATACTATTAATGATACTAATGACAATAATAATGAAGATTAAGATACAAAATAAACAAATGAACCAGAACAGAACAAAGCAAACATAATGAAAAAGAGGCAAAGAAAAAGCACAAGAAATATACATGTAGACACAGAGACATATATGTTCACAAACACTCAGAAATCCCATAAAAACAAAAAAAACTGCAAACCATAATATATAAACAAAGGACCCTTAAGGTATTCTTTAAAGAACCCTGCCAATACCTTATTATATAAAGGACCTCCAAGATTATTATCCAGTTTGATTTTCATTTGCCAGGCAATGCTGAACTAGAGACTTAGATTTAAGCATGGTTTGCATACCCAGTGATACCCTAGTGGAAATTTGAATGTTTTCCTTTCCAAGCTACAAACTAGAAATAACTTCTGAGATAAAGATAGTGGCATGCACGCCCTTCCCTCTCATTGCTTGGGCTCTTTCTATCTCAGACCTTGCAGGCGCTGTGCATACAGATACTGCTACAGACACTTTTAGTTCAATGCAACTGATAGTAGAAGGCCTTGGGTGAGAGTTTTAACCACTTCGACCTATGGGAGTGATAGAATGATAAGAAATATCAATGGCTCATTTAAACTTTGGTTGCTTCATTTTCTATACTCATGCTGGTTTGCAGCATGACCACCTTCATAGTCTCTGTGGGTTTTGACATGATGAATGAACAGGCAATCTTCAGAGGATGTAAAGAATTAAAGCTCAAGGAATGTATGAGGTGGCCCACTAGCCACTCAAGTAAGTTTACTAGCCACTCAAGACCGCGTACCTGAACTTCATCTCTGAAATAATATACATGGTAGAAGAAGAGGATTGTCTCTTCCACACTGTCCTGCAATCTCTACACATGTGCAGTGGTTTGTGCACAGTTACACACATATGTACTTAATCAAACACATGTACCCATAATGTAAGTACATTAAAATGTATAAAATCATATAAAAACAAGCAGACCTCCTACTGGAAGTTTCAGAGAGACTACATTTATAGGATTTGGAGCTTGTTTGTTTCCTACAAACCTCCCATGCAGAAGGGAGGTTTTACATCTACTTTCGCACGACTAAGACTTCGCTTGAAGCACTTGCCTGGGATTCCTGTAGATTTGGTTTTTCTCACCACATATGAAGAAATCTCTGTGTATTCTGAGTGCCCTAGATGCTGCTGAACTGAAAAATGCACATGCAACACAGACTTCCCACAATTGCTGAAGGCAGGCCCTCCTTTCTTTCTTTTACTGTAGAAGTAACTTTTCCATTTTCTAAACAACAGACAGTAGTAGTTTCCTTCCTAACACAAATGTCTCTGGTTTAGTTAAATAGATTTATTAGCTTCAAATCAGACAATACCATGCAAGTTCATTTTCAGAAGGGTTAAGTGGAATTGAATTTGTGTTGTGTATTACTAACTGAGAGGCCAATTTATAACCACAGAGCACTTTGAGTTGAGTGAAAATAATATTTTTACAATTATAAAATGCATAAAATTCCGTACCAAATTTTTATCAAACTTGCTTTATATGTAAGATAAACCAAAAATTAACAGACAACTACCAAACAGTTAAAGCATACAACATGGCAATAAATTAAACGAAAATGCTTATTTAGAAGTGGGAGAAGATAAGCTTTTATGGAATCTGTTTAATTGTATAAGAAAGAGAAACATCACTTTTCTTCACATGCTCAGAATATAAGAGGGGGAAAATATCCATGTGATAATCCAGTTCTATGTACACAAAATTAAGCAAGATCCTCATAATTAATGTGTGAGTACACAATGCCTGACTCAAATTCTATCATAGACACTCAAGTCCTGTCACTGAAGGCTCATCAGTCTCACTGTATTATTGTTTATTATTATTATTATTATTATTATTATTATTATTATTATTATTAATTGCTGTTGTTTTTCTTTTTGTTATAATTACATAATTTAAATTTAAAATTTATTCAATTTCAGTAAATGATATTCAAGAAATGTTTAAAACTTTTAATATTGACCAGGGGCAAATGACTCTGCACTAAAAAACTAGATCTCATTCCCCATATTATTATCTGTTAACAGTGTGCACAAGAAGACCTGAGACCTAACAAAGTTGTCCTTTAGTTCCTCATTTTGCTCACATCAGCATCTGTAAACCATTGCCAAGTTCAGAGGCTAAGAATCTGCATAGTATCTTTCACAGACCAAGTCCTCATCGATGACAGAAACTGTGGCTATGTACTGTGTTTATACTTTATTCCTCATGATGAAGGAACAGCTGAAAGCAAGAAACTGATGCTCTAAAGGGCTTACCAAGAAACTTCCCTGGACAATATTGGTATGAATTAATACAATTTGACTAAAAGAGCACTTTGTCCACCAGGCTTGGAAGATGTAGAAAATGTAAAAATATTAAAGAGAAAAATGTAAAGATGTACTTGTAATATAGTTAACAAAACACCCATGGAAGGAGTTACAGAGACAAAATTTGGAGCTGTGACGAAAAGATGGAGCATCTAGTGATTGCCATATCCAGGGATACATCCCATAATTAGCTTCCAAACGCTGACACCATTGCATACACTAGCAAGATTTTGCTGAAAGGATCCAGATATAGCTGTCTCTTGTGAGACTATGCCGAGGCCTAGCAAACACAGAAGTGGATGCTCACAGTTACCTATTGGAATGGGTCAAACGGCCCCCAATGAAGGAGCTAAAGAAAGTACCCAAGGTGCTAAAGGGAACTGCAACCCTATAGGTGGAACAACAATATGAACTAATCAGTACCCCAGAGCTCTTGTCTCTAGCTGCATATGTATCAAAAGATGGCCTAGTGAGCCATCACAGGAAAGAGAGGCCCTTTGGACTTGCAAACTTTATATGCTCCAGTACAGGGGGACGCCAGGGCCAAAAAGGGGGAGTGGGTGGGTAGGGGAGTGGGGGGATGGTATGGGCAACTTTTGGGATAGCATTGGAAATGTAAACGAGGAAAATACCTAATTAATAAAAAGAGAAATAAAAAAGACTTTATGGTTAATGAGAGTAAATTTTTGTTAAGATTTGTTCACATAGCCTGTCTTCCACTTAGCTCTATTTCCATAGCCAATGGAATGAAATTCTGCCAGGCCTTGTCTATCATCAATATGAGTGGATGTGCAACTACAATAGCCAAAACTAGAAGTTATCATGGAAGATCTCTTTTCTGAAGAAAAATTGAGGAAGAGTGGATTGGGGTAGCAGGAGTGGAGGAGAAGTCAGGGAGCAGAGAAGAGAAGGAATACTAGGTTTGGGATGTTGATTGATTAACTAATTTAAAAAATCAGCTCCAGGACAGATTATTTTCTGGTGTTAGAGAAAACTCATCTCAACAATTATTATTAAGGAGAATTTTATTATCTGAGATCCTACAGTGAATTCGTATTGGTGTTTGTGTCTGTGTCTGTGTGTCTTGGTGTGTGAACCTACTATGTTGCTTAAAGTAGCTAGCAAAATATAATTTGTCTTTCATGAACTCACAAGCCAGGATTCACTTCTCTGACTACACGGCCATCTTAAGAAGTATCCTCCTGACCAAGCAGTTGTTATTTCAACATAAACCTGGGATTCAATCTACCCTGCTTCTAATTGGGACCAAATGTATAAGCCACATGTGTTTCTCTGCCAGACTACTAGTGGATGAGACCCTCGAGTATCAGATGCATACCATGTTGGAGAGGGTACAGAAGCTCCCATGCACTGACCTTATCAATAAATTAATGCTCAAACTTTTCTATAGAGAAAACTGCTATACTCATTTAAAATTAAGAAATCACAAATTGTACATCCCTTTAGGCACAGGAGTGGTATGCAATCATTTAAAAATTCCAATTTGTGTAATAAAAGCCAAAATAATCAAAGTCACTTTACTGCTCTCTTTTACTTCCACAGAGATGGATAACTAGTATGGACAGTGAGATCTGTAAGTGGAATTCAAATGCTTACAACTTTCTTAGGTTTGTGCTGGCTTTCAGGTCTTCTTGTGTTCCCCAAGCTTCCTTGAAAATAGACAATGTCAAGGGAGAAACTGAGGTGACAACTACCATGCTTACACTGAAGGAAGACACAGTCTTATCATCTTGTTCATAAATTTACCTGAATCTTTGTTTTGGTATTCTATGACGGTCAACATTATAGCCACTGAAACTATGCCATGAATATTAATTCTTTCTGACTTCAAGGGCCATAATAGCATTTTACATCTCTTCTGAGAAAAGTGAAGAATTAAATCATAGTCCATGGTACCTGAAACCAGAGGATAGTGTCTAAGAAAACATTGCTATGGACACAGATGTCTAACAAAAACATAGGTATGGATACAAATGTCAAACAAATACTCATTTCTTTTATTACTAATACAAAAAATTTGTGGATAACACAGATAATGAAAGACAGTGGGAAACAATGTAGAATTCTATTGTATCTTTTTTTATGATATGAAACATAACTCTCCCAAATTTTCTAGATTTTAAACCTTCTTTACATTCTGTCCCTGCAATATGCTAATTTTCCTTAGCTTGGCCATTCTGTCTGAGTTTTCTGACTAAGTACATTCTGGTGTCTGAGAAGCCTTGATCATCTGTTAAACATTTTCTCACACAGGTTACATGTATAGGGATGGTCAGCAATGTGGGTCAGCTGGTGCTTAATGAGGTGACATTTTTGAAGGAATGGTCTCCCACATTCAATACAGTTAAACAGGATTCTCTCCTGTATAAAATCATTCATGTTCAACTAAATTTGTATTATGATTAAAGGTTTTCTGGCAACAGGAACACAGATGTAGTTTTATTTCTTAGTGAGTCAGATAATGTATTTTAAAATCTGAACGGTGTTTTTCTGTGTGTGAGGGTGCATGTGTGTGTGTGTGTGTGTGTGTGATATGTATTCAGAATCCAAAGAGACCAGAAGACTTAGAGACACAAGTAGGTTTTTATTCTTGTTTTTTTTTTTTGTTCTTTTGTTTTGTTTTGTTTTGTTTTGTTTTCTAGACAAAGTTTGTTTGTTTACCCCTGGCTTTCCAAAAACTCACTCTGTAGACCAAGGTGGCCTCAAACTCAGAAATTCGCCTGCCTATGCCCCCACCCCCCAAATGCTGGGATTGAAGACCTGTTCCCACACTGCCTGACATTAGACAGTTTTTTTGTTAAACTATATTTGGTGCTATAAACAGAACGGGAAGTTTAACATGTACTGTTTAAGAATTGAGCCATCTCTTTCTTCACAATGCAAAGAATAACAAGAATGAATAAAATAGAAAAATATTGTATAATAGATATGAGGGCTTATCTATAATTGTTTAAGAGTTAAATAATAACAACAAAAAGTCAATCAGCTCAGTCTGGACATATGTATACAAATTGCCAAGTAACTTTTAACAAAACACACAAGCAATTCAATGAAGGAAGGCTATAAATGTCAATAAATGATGGGGAGCAAATTGGACAATGTGATGAGTGTTCTTGGGTTTGAACTTTACTGCATCAAAAATTAACTAAAATCCAAATGACTGGGCAAGACATTAATGGATTTTTTTCTTAGTAATTTGAGATGGCAAGATCCATTTTGAATCTGAATCTTTCAAGTGGGAAAAGTCACTTTAAACCTGGCACACACTTATATAAATGTTCTGCAACCTATATGAAAGACATGGAAGAAGAAAGTTTGTTTTCTTTGCCTGTTTGCCCTCATTGGGAAGCCCATTTCTTCACTGTCAATACAGGCCATTTTCAGTATTCCATAATACACTGGAGACTACCTGAGACAATCCACCTCATTGACTGAATAACTATGAGGTTCTTAGAATATCAGTTGGTAGACAGCTATTGTTGGATCACACCCTATAATTCACTTTAAAGTATATTTAAATTACATTTACAGTATATTATATAACAAAATATTATAAATGATAAAATATATTACATATAAAATAAATTATATATAATATATACACCATAGTTTTATAAAATTATGCATATATATAATTTGTGCTGTATGTTTTGTTTCACCCGAGAGCAGTGACACATAATAGGTAAAAGAGTCAGCCTCACACTCAATCTCAACTTCATACTGTATGTAAAATAATTCACAAGGGCAGGTAAGAACAAAAAAAATTTAGGAAAATTGGAGTATATGTATGATTAAGAGAGTTAAGAGTGCTAGATTTCATGGAAGAAATATTCATTCTAAGAGAAATAATTGATCCTCACTAAAATTAAGAACTTTCACGCTGAGCTGGATGGTGGTGGTGTGTGTTTTAAACCCAGAACTTGGGACACAAAGGCAGGTGAGTTTGTGGTAAACATGCTGTACAGATTGATCTTGAGGACAGCCAGGGTTATGCAGAGAAATTGTATGTTAAAAAAACAAAGAAAACAAACAACCCCAAAACAAAAAATAACATAGAAAATATTTTATTTTTCTGTAGCAGTTCCTGATTCAACAGTGAAGAAGCAATCTAAATCAATTATAATCCAAAAGGCAATATCGCCCAGAGTATATTTTTCACTGTTACAGTCCAGGTTACACAATGTATACACAAAGGAAAGGAGTTATAGTTAACCAGTTAAACTAGTCAGGTGGTTAGCTTGTAGATGGCCAGCATTACAACACTGTAGAGTGTCTTCTTCCATGGGTTAGCATAGCCCATTCTACCTCAGATAAATAAATTTGTATATCGTCAAATATTAACATTCCTGAAGAAGAGAAAGGACTTGAATTTAATACTGAGTCAGAAGCAGTTGTTGTACCTGTCTGTGAATCATGGCAGGCTGCATACTGAGGAAATTATCAGTAACGAATTTAGGTGGAGAAACTGGGATAACCAGAGGTAGGCAAGTGGACCAGATAATTGGTTGTAAAATATCCAGTTTCCACTCTGATCCTGACAAGTCTAGTCGCCTGGAGATCAGTAAGGTTGAATGTACCAGAGAACACTAGTGGTCTTAGCAGCAGGAAAAATCTAAAATGAGACTGCCTGAATTCAAAAGGGAAATGTTAAAATAAAATAAAACAATAACAAAAAGCAATCTGACTTTCTCCAGCCCCTCTATGGTCCAGTAGCCTCCATGGCTTTTTAACACCAACAAACCACTAGTAAACACTACTGTTGGGCAGATTTGTGTGTTGCTATAAAGCTGCCTTGATCATTTGCTTTCTTGGGTATTATCCTTCATGAAGTTATTTCTCTCTTTTCCTTCTCTGTAAAATATATAAGACTAAACTTAAAAGCATTTTCTGAAGCGATACATGAGTCCCACCCTCTCTATATAAGATCTGTTTACCATGAGTCAGCCAAAATAAACTCTGCCTGACATTCTTAGGTTGGATTCTGAAAGAGGTGGTTTCTGTTGTCACTGGGGTGTCACTTATTTCCCCATTCACTAGCAGCACCTAGAACATGGCACTAGGGTACAAAGGCCAGTGGAAGTCCTCCTCTCTCAACTCATGGATGTATTTTCATAAAAAAGATATTAATCCCAGCATCTATTCCACCTCTAGAGAACATGAATGCCAGCCTAGGCTCCTATACCTAACAAAACTCTCAATCACCATAGACGGAGAAAACAATATATACAACGACAAAGCCAATTTTACACATAATCTTTCCTTAAATCCAGCCCTACAAAGAATAATAGGTGGAATACAACAACACAAGGAGTGAAACTACACCATAGAAGAAACAAGAAAGTAATCTTACAACAAATCCACAAAAACATGCTTCCACCTCTAAGAATAAAACTAATAGAAAGTAACAATCACTTTACCTTAATATCTATTAATATGAAAATTAATATTACCATCATAACCTAATTGAATGAAATTCAAAAATATGAGGAATTAGAAATTGTCCGTTTTTCATTATGTTGTTCCTAATTTCGTAAATAGGATTAATAAGTCCAATATTGTATAATCCATATATTCTTTCTTCTTGTTTATACATAACACTGTATTGCTGTGTGCCACATAATGGTCTTGAAAACATGGTTCCCCTATCTCAGCCTCTGTATTAGTAGGATTGTTTATTTGATATTTTTACACTATACTATGGTTTTCAGAACAGCTTAAATTTTTCAAAACTCTTTATAAACCAAAATAAATGTAGACAATTAATTTGGGAGGTGGCTTATAAGAGAACAGCAAAGAGTGAGACTAAAGGCTTTGCTTGATATTTATTATTATTGTATAAATTCTGAAGAGGACTTTATAAGTTACTATTATTCTAAGGTGAATGCTTTTGAAAAAACATCACATCCAATAAAACTGAATTCTATCATCAACTAACTTCTGTGACACTCTCCAAGCAGAACAATTCTTCATTGAAACAGTTGATCAATGACTTCATGGATAGACCATCTTAATAAACACCCATTCCATAAGTGAATGTACCCTGTTACATGTGGCCTGAGAATGACAACAATCACTCAAATCAAATAGCTTTGAACATAGCAGGAAATTAGTATCCAAAAATCATGCCTACAGTTCATTCCTTGCCACAGCAGATATATCAACTCTACCCTTAGTACTATGGAGGTAAAATACTTTGGTGATGTGAGGGACATTCAAGTACAGCCTTATTACAATGAAATCCAGTGTCCATAAATTGTTCTTCTTTTTTTCTTTTCTTTTTTTTTTGTATCACAGTAAGCCAAGATTTTTTTTTAAATTTTACAATTATTATATACTTTCTTCGTTTACATTCCAAAAGTCCCCTCCCGCCTCCCCCCTTACCTCTCCTTGATCCCCAACATACCTACTCCCACCTACATTCCCTAGCAGTACCGTGAGCTGAGGCATATAACCTTCACAAAACCATAGGCCTCTCTCCCCACAGATGGCCTACCAGGCCATCTCCTGCTACACATTCAACTAGAGACATGAGCTCTGGAGGTACTGGTTAGTTAATATTGTTGTTCTTATTTAGGGTTTCAAACCATCTCAGTTCCTTGGGTACTTTCTCTAGCTCCTCCATTGGGAGTCCTGTGTTCCATCCAATAGATGATTGTGAGCATCCACTTCTGTATTTGCCAGTCACTGGACTATCCTCACACAAGACAACTTCAGGGTCCTGTTAGCATAATCTGTAAGTCAAGAATTTTAAGATCTCCTAAAAACACAACAAACAAACAAACAAACAAACAAACAACAAACAAACCAAAAGACTATTTATGTTCACCAAAAAAACTAATAGTGATATATTATTTTAATATATCATACAGTTAATATATTTGCAGTTATTTAAAATTTATGAGAAAAAAGAATTTTCAGTATTGCTGCAGACAAATATATAAATTGATTGTTGTTTCTATCAAACAACATTTTTAATATTCATTTTTATTGTTACAATATTTTATAAATATTAAGGAACATGATAAAAAATGGAAGGTTGATAGGTTTTGAGTGGGCATCAGCTGGAAGAGTTGGGGTATAAAATAAAAAGAAGAATGTGATGTAAGTCTGTTTACTCAAAATATGTTTTTAGATGTTAACAAATTCAGATAAATTGAAATTATGTATATTTTCTTATCATAATGCAATAAAAATTAAATCAAAATATATTTCTAGAACTGGTGGGATTGCTCAGCAGTTATGAGAACCGGCTATTATTTTACAGTTCCTGAGTTCAATTCCCAGCAACAACATGGTGGCTTACTACCATATACAAAGTGATCTGATGACCCCTTCTTTCATGAAGGTGAACCCATAAAAAGAGGACTCATACATTTTAAAAATGATAGACTTAAACACATTAAAATGTTTCTATTATTATTATTATTATTATTATTATTATTATTATTATTATTATTATTATTAAAGTGTCTAACTACTTCCTTTCATTTCTTTCCACCAAACCAGCCTTGGAAATCTAATGCACAAGTAGGAAAACACTGCAAGTTAATGGGCGGAATGCTCTTGGGTACATGAAATACACACTAGACTAGTTGAAAAAATGGAAAAACTAGCTGTTAAGGGCAACTTTTGGTTAGGCAGTGGTGGTTCATGCCTTCAATCACAGCACTTGGGAGGCAGAGGACAAGGATTTTTGAGTTCAAAATCAGCCTGGTGTAAGTTCCAGGACAGACAGTGCTACACTGAAAAACCCTGTCTTGAAATTTAATAATAATAATAATAATAATAATAATAATAATAATAATAATAATAATAATAATAATAATAATAATAATAAAAGCACCTATTCTATGCAGAGGACCAGGCACAAAGCACCCACATTGTGGCTCATAACATATGCACAATCACAGTTTCAGAGAAACAGTGCTCTCTTGCAGCGTCTGTAGGCAACAGAGGCATAAGTGAGAGAGAGGGGCTGCTCAGCCTAGCACATAAGTGAGAGAGGGGACCTGGGCAGCCCAGCATATAAGTGAGAGAGAGGCCCTGCCCAGCCTAGCACATAAGTGAAAAAGAGGGCCTGCAAGGACTAACATCTAAGTGAGAGGGAGGTCCTGGGAAGCCTAGCACATAAGAGAGAGAAGGGCCCTGGGCAGTCTAGCACATAAGAGAGAGAGAGGACATGTGAAGCCTAGCACCTAAGAGAGAGAGAGAGAGAGAGAGAGAGAGAGAGAGAGAGAGAGAGAGAGAGAGAGAGAGAGAGGACCTGCCCAGCCTAACTCCTAAGTGAGAGAGTGGGCCTGAGTGGCCAAGCACATAAGTGAGAGAGAGAGGGCCTGCACTGCCTAGCACACTCTTCTATCAAGCTGAGGACTAGGAAAGTAGAGAAAGGAGAGTACCAGGGGTTGTAGGAAATCTGCATGTTCCCTTCTGAACTCTTAGGGCAGCATAGACTCTTCTGGTGTGCGTGTGTACATGCAGAAGTCCACATTATTAAATGTTTATGCACATAAATAAATAAAAAACCAAAAATGCTTACAAGAGCCTCTACAGCTGAAATTAAGTAGAGCCATTTGCTGTATTTCATATGTTACATATTTGTTCTGGATTTTCAAGTTTGTAAGCACTTGTCAACCAACAAACTGGAAATCATTTGTCTTAAAGCCAGTAGATTACTCCCACCTTCTAAAATCTCCCTTCAAAGTACTTGGTATTCCGTGAACGCATGCGCAGGGTGTATTCAGCCAATCAGCACAGTCCTTTGGTGAGACCTATTTGCTCCAGCTGGCATCACAAAGGATCCTCTGAGTCTTCTGTCTGGGTGTGGCCCCTGACAACGGTTTTTTTTTTTTTTTTTTTTTTGCCATTGAGGAGCTAAGCACAGAAGGGTGCGGTTTGGAAGGTGTTCTCCTCTTAGATGAGCTGTAAGTGATAGTCTGCCCTGATCAGGGTTGTTGGACAGTTAATCGAGGTGTGACAGGGTGGGGAATCTCAGGCCCAGGAGGCCACTATGTGAGGAAAAGCCTCCTGATCGCCATTTTCTGTGGAATCTGAGGGTGAATGGAAGGTGGAGGACCATATTCATGGAAGAGGATCGAACAGGTCAGGGCCATAGAGAATTCGGAACCCTTGGAAGAGAAAAGCTTGGGGCCTGGGGATAGGATCAGAGAACCAGCTGCAGGACTGTGGGTCAGGGAACAGGGAGCCATTGGTGAGATGCCTTGGCGATTGTCCTGTGTGATATTCAGGATCCCTTAGAAACACACTGAGGATTCCTCCCTCCTCATTGTCTTCTCTATGGTGTGTTCCTTTAGTATAGACTGTATGAACATTGCAGACAGTAGAATGGCATAGGAAGATGAATGAAAAGAAGAAGAGGAGATAATTGTAAGAGATTCATAAGTCATTGGGGATGGATTCTGACCACAGATCTTTCTGTCTCAGTCTCCCATGTATTGGGATTAAAGACTTGCACCACCAAGTTCAGCTTTTTCTCTCAGTTTAGTTTCTGTAGGATGGGATCTATCTTTGTAGTTTCAGCTGGCCCGGCTTGGCCTGGCCTTGAACTTACAATCTTCAGATGTTTGAAATCCTCGGCTTCCCCAAATCCCTAATTTCTCCAATATAAGGTCTTTCTGTGTGGGTGGTGATGGTAGTTCATGTTTTTTTGTAGACTTAGTGGTGGATCTTTTTGATATGAATATACAGTTACCATGTTCTTTATCTTTCTGGATAGAACTGTGAGTTTACGTTAGACTGAGATAAACTGGTAAACAGAATTGCTGATGTTTTGTTTAAAAATATTCTGTGGGAGATAGGACCAAAATTCAGATACCTCAAAGGTTAAAGGATGTTGCTCATCGTTTTTTGGGAGGAGGGGAGGACTCATATGTTGAAGGTTGGCCAGTTTTTGTCTCTTTTTAAACTGAGAAATGGCAGACTAATAATTTAGGTTCTAAAGGAGGTTTTTAAAGAAGTGAGTTAAAGAAGTTTTTAAAACAAGTTGTGAGGGAGAGGGACATGATAAATGGGATACACGGAGGAAATGGTACGGGTAAGTGTATATATATATATGCATCACCATATTGAATATGTACAGAGAACTCTCTGATAAAGGCAATTGATTAAAAATATACATGTTAAGTAAAAAAAGAAATGATCTTTCATTGAGCTAAAATAATTATTTGATTTTTTGTTATTTTTAATTATTTAAATGATAATTTTTAATCAGGTAACTAAGTTCTTTTTTTTTCCTTTTTATTTTTATTGTTTTTTTTTTTTTAAACTAAGAAGACTACTGAGTTCTTATGAGAAGAATGGCTCTTAAGAAATTGAAGGTGATACCAAAGGAAGGTTACTTATTACTTTTGGACTTTGATGATGAGGACGATGACATAAAAGTTTCAGAGGAGGCTCTTTCGGAAGGTATCGCATTTCCAGTATTAATTGTGTCCTGCAGTTCATTAGACTTTACCTAGTCACCTGAAATGGAAGAAGTCTTTGTTAAGAGTTTACATATACTTCATTTCTAATTTTACCTATATCTCTCTATTCCTATATACAAGGTTTTGCAGCACATAAACCTACTCTTGGAACTATATCAGCATATGTTGAGAGAGAAGAACTTTCTTGATTTCACCTCAAGAAAAGACATGAACATTGTTCGTATAATATGTTTGCCAAACATGAATTTATTTCATAAAACTTGCAAATAAATTATTTCCTTTCTTTTTCTATTATAACTTTTCCTTATTTACATTTCAAATATTATCCCCGTTTCTAGTTTCCACTCCAAAAAATCTCCTGTCCTCTCCCCTCTCCCCCATCTCCCCAACACATCATCTACCAATTCCTAACCCAGGTATTCCCCCATACTGGGGCATAGGATCTTTACAGGAACAAGTGTCTCTCCTCCCATTGATGCCTGACTAGTCCATCCCCTGCTACATAAGAAGCTGGAATCATATATCCCATTATTTGTTTTCATTGATTGGTGGTTTAATCCCATGGAATTGTGGGGTACTTGTTAGTTCATGTTGTTTTTTCTTCTAGGGGCCTGCAAACTCCTTAAGCTCCTTAGGTATTTTCTCCAGCTCCATAATTGGGGACCCTGTGCTAAGTCCAAAGGATGTCTGTGAACATCCACTTTTTTATTTGTCAGGCATTAGCAGATCCTCTCAGGAGACAACTATATCATTCTCCTGCACCCAATCCCTTGTTGGCATCTTCAGTAGATTTGGTGGTTGTATATGGGATGGATCCCCAAGTGAGGCAGTCTCTGTATTCTTTTATTCTCAGCTCCAATCTTTGTCTCTGTAACTCCCTCCATGATTATTTGGTTCCCCATTCTAAGAAGGAACGGCATATCCACACTTTGGTCTTCCTTCTTCAGTTTCATGGGTTTTGCACATTTTACCTTGGTTATTCTGAGCTTCAGGGATAATATCCACTCATCAATGTGTGAATATCATGTGTGTTTTTTGTGATTGGGTTAACTCTCTTAGGAAGATATCATCCAGATCCATCCATTTGTATAAAAATTTCATGAATTCATTGTTTTTAATAGCTGTGTAGTAATTCATTAAGTAAATGTGCCATATTTTCTATATACATTCCTCTAAAGAGAGTCATCTGGGTTCATTTCAGCTTCTTGTTATTATACAAAAGGCTGCTATGGACAAAGTGAAGCATGTTTCCTTATTACAAGTTTGAACTTCTGGGTATAACCTTATCAGTTTTATGAGGTCCCATTTGTCCATTTTTAATCTTATAGCACAAGACATTGGTAGTATTTTTTTTCAAGAATATCCCCCCTTTGCCCATGTATTCCAGGCTATTCCCCACTTTCTCCTCTATAAGTTTCAGTGTCTCTGGTTTTATGTGCAGTCCCTTGATCGACTTAGACTTGAGCATTGCACAGGGGATGAGAATAGATCAATTTACATTCTCCTACATGCGAACTGCCAATTGAACCAACACCATTTGTTGAAAATGCTGTCTCCTTTCCACTAGATGGTTTTAGCTCCTTTGTCAAAGATCAAGTGACTAAAGGTTTATTTCTCTGACTTCAGTTCTATTTCATTTATCTACCTGTCTACCACTATACCTGTACCATGTAGTGTTTATCACAATTGCTTTGTAGTGCACTTTGAGGTCAGGCATGGTGATTCCACAAGAGGTTCTTTTATTGTTGGGAATAGTTTTTCCTATACCAGGTTTTTGTTTTTTGTTGTTGTTGTTGTTGTTGGTTTTTTGTTGTTGTTGTTGTTGTTGCTTGTTTGTTTTTTTCAAATTCCAGGAGAATTTGTAAATTGCCCTTTCTAACTCAGTAAAGAATTGAGTTGGAATTTTGATGGGGATTATATTGAATCTATAAACTACTTTTGGCAGAACAGCCATTTTTACTATATTAATCCTTCCAATCCATGAGCATGGGAGTTCTTTCCATGTTCTGAGATCTTGTTTCATTTCTTTCTTCAGAGACATGAAGTTTTTATCATATATATCTTTCACTTTCTAATTTAGAGTCACACCAAGCTATTTTATATTATTTGTGAGTATTGTGAAGGGTGAGTTTTCCCAAATTTCTTTCTCATCCTCTTTTTCCTTTGAGTAGAGAAAGGCCACTGATATGTTTGAGTTAATTTTATATTCACCTACTGCACTGAAGTCATATATATGGTTACGATTTCTCTGGTGCATTTTTGGGTCACTGATACATGCTATCATATATTCTGGAAATAGTGATATTTTGACTTCTTCCTTTCCAATTTGTATTCATTTGTTTTCCTTTTGTTGTCTAATTGCTCTGGTTAGGACTTCAACTACTATATTCAATAGGTATGAAGAAAGTGGGCAGCCTTGTCTAGTCCCTGATTTTAATGAGATTGTTTCATTTAGTTTAATGTTTCCTACTCGTTTGCTGTCTATTGTATTTTTTTTTATGTTTAGATATGGGCCTTGAATTCCTGACCTTTCCTGGACTTTTATTATGAATGGGTGTTGTGTTTTGTCAAATGCTTTCTCAGCATCTAATGAGGTGATCATGTTGTTTTCATCTTTGAGTTTGTTTCTATAGTGGATTAAGTTGACAAATTTCCATATATTAAACCATCCCTGCATTACAGGGATGAAGTCTACTTGACCATGATGGATGATCGTTTTGATGTATTCTTTTATTTGGTTTGCAGTGATTTTATTGAGTATTTTTGCTTCGAAATTCATAAGGGAAAATGGTCTGAAGTTTCCTTTCTTCATTGTGTTTTTGTATGGTTTGAATATAATTGTAATCTGGCTTCATAGAACAAATTCAATAGTGTTCCTTCTCTTTTGATTTTGCATATTAGTTTGAAGAATTTTGGTCTTAGGTCTCCATGTGTAAGACCCCGAAGATGGACCTCCTCTCAAGTCCAGTAAAGTCCCGGGATGAGCTGGCCAGCACCCCAATGACTTGAGAGAAATCGATACCTGATGCAAACTGCAAGAGTTTTTATTATCAGCTAGCTAAGGACAAACTCCTTCCACTGTGCAGGGCAGGGGCGTATGACTCTGAGATGTGACAGAAGAAGGTTTTTATTAGCTAGCTGAGGAATTGGGATGAGTTGGGAGGAGAGTTTGGAGGAGTTGGGAAGAGATGGGAGGAGTGTTCTTCTCTGCCCAGATGTCCTTGTCAAAACTCCAATTTTGAATCTCTAGCTGTAAGGCTCAGAAACCAAAAGGATTTTTGGTGGCTGTAGAGAACATAGAGTCTCTTTCTGGCTGTATTTTTATAAATCAGGGAAAACAATCTTGGAGAATGTCCAGGTGCTTTACCTTCCAGGGAGAAACGCTCTATGTTGTGGTCTCACATTTCCCACTCCTTCTAGTACATAGTTCTGATCTTATAAGTTAGAAAATTAAACCTCTGGCCCAGCTGCCAAACAAAGCCAACATGAGGTCACAGCTTTAGGATATGTAAGATTGAGAACCTCAGAAGCCCATTGAATGAGACAAAAGAGCCTCTTGCCATTGGGAGGAGGGAGGGAGGGAGGTTCCTGTGCAGTGCCCACTGTGTGTGAGCAGTGCCAGGCCAGTGGGCCATGGCAGGCTGGATGCCAGAACTGGGCACATACTGGAGGTGTGGCAGCAGGGCTTGTGAGAATCATCAGGGAAAGTCCTTTTGATCTGAGTTCAAGTTTGCCAGAATGGTGGCACCAGACCAGGACAGGTACTCCTGTTTGAAATTTATGGGGCACCAAGATGGTTTCTGGTTCGTATGTTTTTTGTTTTTTTGTTTTTGTTTAAGTTTTTTATTGTGTTTCAACATTTCCAAGGCATCTTTTCTGACCAGTTGTAGGTCCTTCAAGTGAGCTAGTGGGAGTTCTGAAAAAGAAACATGAGGGTCAAACATTCCACCTGCTTCTGTTAAAGGGGGGGGGGTCCCCAGTTGAGGAGTTCGAATGGTGTAAGTTTAAATTTCCCTGTGGTGTTCCATACTCAGAACAAGGTGAAGGGAAAAAGAGCTGCATAATCTTTTCTGCAGGTCTCTAAAACCAATTTAGTCAAGGTTTCTTTTAATGCTCTATTCATGTGTGTTTTTGAGCTTTACTAAAGTTTCTTTTATGAGTGTGGATGACATTGCATTTGGCGTATAAATGTTCAGAATTGGGAATTCATTTTGGCAAATTTTAACATTGATGAATATGAAGTGTCCCTCCTCTTTTTTTTTTTGATAACTTTGGGTTGAAAGTCGAATTTATTTGATATTAGAATGGCTACTCCAACTTGTTTCTTTGTAACATTTCCTTGGATAATTGTTTTCCAGCCTTTTACTCTAAGGTAATATCTGTATTTGTCCCTGAGATTTGTTTCTAGTATGCTTGGTCTTGCTTAAACATCCTGTCTGTTATTCTATGTTTTTTTATTGGTGAATTGTGTCCGCTGATATTATGAGATATTAAGGAAAAGTAGTTGTTGCTTCCTGTTATTTTTGTTGTTAGAGTTGGAATGTGATTCATGTAGCTTTCTTCTTTTAGGTTTGCTTCAAGATCAATTTCTTGGTTTTTCTAGAGTGTAATTTCCCTCCTTATATTGGAGTTTTCCCATTATTACCCACTTGATGGGCTGGATTTGTTCGAGCATATTGTGTAGATATCGTTTTTTTTTCACAGAATACCTTGTTTTCTCAATCTATTGTAAAATTTTTTGATGCATCTAGTAGCCTTGTCTGGCATTTCTTTTCCCTTAGGGTCTGTATGACATCTGCCCTGGATATTATGGCTTTCATAATCTCTGGGGATAAGTTAGGTATAGTTTTGAAAGGATTTCCTTTATAAGTCACTTGACCATTTTCCCTTAGTGCTTTTAATATTCTTCTTTTTCTTTTCTTTTTTTTTATTATGCATTTGGAGTTTTGATTTCTATATGATGGAAGAAATTTCTCTTGTGGTCCAAACTATTTGGAGTTTTGTAGGCTACTTGTATATTCATAGGCAACTCTTTCTTTAGGTTAGGGAAGTTTTCTTCTATAATTTTGTTGAATATATTCACTGTCCCTAAATTTGAAAAACTTACTTGTCATTGATACCTATTATCCTTAAGTTTTGTCATCTCCTTGTGTCCTGGATTTTCTCGGTGTAAATATTTCCTTTCTAAAATCTCTTCCAAAAATTTACATGGAGAGTTTTTCCAGATAAATTCAAATCGATAGTACTTTATTAACTATTACTTATATAGAATCCTTTCAAATGTTTCTGTTTTCTATTGTTAATACAGTAAAGAGCCCAGCATTTGATAAAAATGAGAATATATCGCCTCAAGCAGAAGCAGATGAAGATATGGGGTAACATTTTCAATATTTTTTGCCAGCTCAATAGATTACTTCATAAGTAGTGTTTGTATTACCTTCACTGGAGAAGTAGATTCAGGAAGATAGCAATACAAATCAGACACTGCTATATGTTGAGTTCAAGCCCAGCTTGAGGTCCTTCAGACCTTGTGATAACAAACACATAGCAACTAGTATAATATGACCACCTGCCTGAGATCTTCCAAGATATACACACAAAGAAAAGGAGAAAAATCATGAAAATAAGAGGGGGACCATCTGGCAAGAACAAGGGTCTCAGCAAGAGTGGGAGAGTAATGAATAAACTACTGTGGGTGTAAATGTATGAATTGGTAAAAGTAAAGGATACAAGATCACTTTGATACTCCACCATGTAATATATACATATATATATATATATATATATATATATACATACATATATATACATACATACATATACATATCTACACATACATATACATATGTATATATGTATATATATATATATATATATATGACATTTGTTCTTAACCAAACATTATATATTTATTATAAATAATTAAAAGAAAGTTCTTTTTAAAGTTTTGTGTGGGTAAGAAAAATGCCTACCAGTCCACTATATTTCTTGCATTAATTTTTTTATTTTCCTTTCTTCACAGAGATGAAGTAGACAGTATGTTGGATAAATCTGAAGGTATGTGTTTTTGGAGGTATTTGCCTGTTTTTTAAAGAGGTCAGAAGAGGGCATCAGATTTCTAGACTGTATAGCAAAAGGGGATAATTTTGGGTTCACAGTAATTGTAGTTTCCTTTAAAACACATATGAGATAACTTCTCAGCAAACATTCAGAATGCAAGATTAGCTGAAGATGTAGCTCAGTGGTAAATCACCATTTAAAAGTGATGAGTTTCATCTTCAGTGGCAAAAATAAACAAACAAAAACAAACAAAGAAACAAAACAATAACAATAAAAACCCCAAAGAAACCAACAAATGCACCAAATTAACAAAAATCCTACCAAACAAGCAAAACACAGTTATAAGTCTTGCAAATGAAATGTTAGGTTGTCCAGTTTGCCAAATTAACTGCAAATTGTAAAATGAGCAAGAAACCCAGTTTGCTCTTGTAAGGAAACAAGCAAAACCAGCAATAAGCATTTTAGGAGCCTAAACTTAGGCATGATTAGAGAATAAAAAAAAATATACAGTGGCTACCACAAGAGAACAAACCTCTCAGAGGGGCTAGAGAGATGGCTGTTTTGGTAATGTGCTTTATTTGAAAGTATATAAATTAAGGAGGGGGTCTTAAATCGGCTTTAAAAATGCAGGCTGCAACCCAGTGAAAAGTAGTTGGAGACAGCTTGCTGGCTAGCCAGGCTAGTGGCATTGGTGAGCTGCAGATTCAGAGAGAACCTGTCTCATGTTTTAAATTTGGGCAGTCAGAGGTGGTTCATGCCATAATCCCAGCAGTTGGTAACCAGGGTGAGGTCCAGGACTACAACCCTGCCTTGAAAAAAAAAAAAAAAAGGAAGTTGGAATGTGATTGAGAATGCAGCAAATGTCTATTTGTCGCCCTCTTATGCATACTTATACTGGAATGTATATACATCAGTTTTTTACAATACTCTTTATCTGATTTACACAATCCATTAAAATGATGGTTTTTGTCTTTTTGTTTTTTCTCTATGAGCAAATTGTCAATATTAAGAAAGTGTTATAATTTTGTAATCTCCACTGTATAGTACAAAGAAACATCTTTCAAGAAAAATGATCAGCACACCTTAAAAGACACAAAGGACAGGGATGGAAAGATGGCTTAGAAATTAAGAGCACTTGTTGTTCTTGGACAGAACCAAGTTTTAGTTCCTAGGACCCACACAATGGCTCAAAACCATTTTTAATTCTATATCCATGGGTTTTGGAATTCTCTTCTAGTTTCTATGTGCACCACACATGCATGTTTATAAACACAAACATGCAAAAACAAATTACTTAAATAAATAAAACAATTGAAAATTACAAACAACAGCACCTTCATCTGAAACAAAGTAGGAGAGTCTTGTTTGGGGTCCGTTTTATTTTAGCTTTCAAGTTAGTATTGTAAACTTGGAAAATGGAAAGCCTCTGGGTAGTAGTGGCAGCTAAAATACTACCTCCTTTTTGCTCTTCAATGACAGACGACTGATTGAGCCTTTCTCACCCTTAGTACACATGTGCAAACACTGCCAATCAGCAAGGGCCTTGGCTGAGATTGTTTTCCCGCTATCCAAACCCTGTTACCCAGTATGCTTTGTGGTAGTCATCAAGCCGAGTTCTTGTGGAAGCATGGTAGGGAGAAGTCTCAGTAGAGGTAGTCAATTGTCTGTTGAAAGATGATTAATACTGTTTGAGCTGGGGGCCTGTGTGGGGAAGAAGGTGGAGGGGTGGAGGTGTTACTTTAGGAGTAAGGAGAGGAGGTGACCCTCACTGGACTCAGGAAGGTACTGCTTCCAGGCTCACAATCAACTTTTCCCACTTAGTTCTCTGCTGAGAAAAACAGAGAACTTCGCTAAGGGCAGGGGTTTGAACAGAATTATCTTCTAACAGAAATCAGGAAGGCCAGGGAATTGGAGACCCTGGAAGTCTTCTTGGGGCTTGGGGAGGTGAGGAGTGAGTAAATTGGAAGTCAGTTAGTGGAGCCAACAGACTAAAACCTTCTTTTAGCTGCTGCTGCCTGCCAGGAATTCATTAAAAACGAACTGAAAACCAGTCTTCATTTACCTCTACCTGTTGTTAAAATGGCAGATTCCCGAAATTTCTATGTATAGGCTCCAATTGCCTCAAAATACAGAGGCTCCTCTCAGCCTCAGAAGTGCTGGGACTTCAGACATAATTCAGGCCAGGTTGTTGTTATTTATTTGTTGTTTTGGTTTAGGACAGTAAGCTCTAACTCTATATCTCAGGATTGTCTGAAACCTCACCTGCAGCTTTGACTGGCCTTGAAACTGAAGTCCCCAGCCTTACAAATGTACCTGGGCCTGAGGAAATATGTGTTCTTTATTTTTTATATTTAAATTTTTGTTTGTTTGTTTGTTTGTTTGTTTGTTTTTTATTCCTTTTTTCCTTGTTGAAGATTGAAACCAGAGCTTCTTGCTGTAGCAGTAAAATATTTGTCCAGCCAGAAAAACTTTATATTTTAGATCTGCTTTAGATTTGTATTATGATGAAAAAAATTGAGGAGCTTGGTTATGATAAAAGCAACCATGATTTCATTTGGAGATTGAGATGCAAACACATTTACTCTAATTTATCAAAACCCTAGCAACAATGGGACCAAAATTTAGATCATCCTGTGATTGCATATAAACCCACTTGAAGTCACAGTTAAAGCCATCATATTAGGTGTGTGTGTGTGTGTGTGTGTGTGTGTGTGTGTTTATTTACATTTCAAATATTAGTCATTTCCTGGTTTCACCCCAGAAATTCCCTTTACCATTCCACCCTCCCTCTGCTTCTATGAGCATGTTCCCCCACCCACCAACACCCATGTCCCTGCTCTGGTATTTGCCTACACTGGGACACCAAACTTCACATGACCAAGGACCTCTCCTCTCACTGATGTTTGACAAGGACATCCTCTGCTATGTATTTAGCTGGAGCCATGGTCCCCCTCTTTGTTTGCTGGCTTCGTCCCTGAGTGCTCTGGGGGGAGGGGGGCGGTCTGCTTGGTTCATATTATTGTTCTTCCTGTAAGATTACAAACCCCTTCAGCTCCTTCAGTCCTTCCTCTAACTCCTCCACTGTGGACCCCATAATCAGTCTGATTGTTGGCTGTGAGCATGAGCCTCTGTTTTTGCCAACCTCTGGCAGAGCCCCTAAGGGCACAGCCTTATTAGGCTCCTTTCAGCAATCATTTGTTGGTATCCACAATAGTGACAGGGTCTGGTGTTTATATACGGGATGGATCCACAGGTGGGGCAGATTCTGAATGGTCGTTCCTTCAGTCTCTGGCCTGCACTTTGTCTCCATATTTCCTCCCAGTAGTATTTTGTTCCCCATTCTGAGAAGGACGGAAACATGCACACTTTTTTCTTCCTTCTTAAGGTTTATGTGGTCTGTGAATTACATTTTGGGTATTCTGAACTTTTAGGATAATATCCACTTATCAGTGAGTGCATACCATATTTTTTCCTTTGGGATTGTGTTACCTCATACAGGATGATATACTTTAGACCTATCCGTTTGCGTGTGAACTTCCTGAAGTCATTTTTTCTTTATGGTCACTATACATTTTTATCACTATTTCTCTATAATACAGCTTGAGGTCAGGGATGATTCCCCCTGAAGTTCTTTTATTGTTGTGAATAGTTTTACAATATCCTGGATTTTCGTTATTCTAAATGATTTTGCATATTGCTCTTTCTATCTTTATAAAGAATTAAGTTTGAATATTGATGGAGAGGGCATGGAATCAGAGCTTACTTATGGCAAGATAGACATTTTTACTAAATTATTTGGGACACCAATCTATGGCCATGGGAGATCTTTCCATCTTCTGAGAATTTCAATTCTATCTTCAGAGACATGAAGTTCTTGTCCTACAGAACTTTGACTTGCTTTTTTCGTGTCACACCAAGTTATTAAAATATGAGACTATTGTGAAGAGTGTTGCTTCCATAACTTCCTTTTCAGCCTGTTTATCCTTTGAGTAGAGGAAGGCTACTGATCTATTTGAGTTAATTGTATATCCAATCACTTTGCTAAAGTTGTTTCTCAGGCTTAAGGGTTCTTTAGAGGATTTTTTTGGGGTCACTAAATATACTACCTTATTACCTATTAATAGTGATAGTTTCATTTGTTCTTTTCCAATTTTTAACTTTTTGACCTCTTTTTGTTGTCTATTTAATCTGGCTAGAACTTATAGTACTATAGTGAATAGGTAGGGAGAGAGTGGGAAGCCTTGTCATATATTAGTGGGATTGCATCGAGTTTCTCTCCATTTATTTTGATGTTGGATCCTGGTTTGCTACTATGTTTAGTTATGGGCCTTGCTTTCTGAATCTATCCAAGACTTCATCATGAAGGTGTGTTGATTTTTTTTAAATGATTCCTCAGCGTCTAATGAGATAATACTGTGTTTTTTTCCTTGAGATTCTTTACATATTGGATTACATTGATGGATTCCCATATATTGAACCATTCCTGTATCCCTGGGATGAAGCCGCTTGATCATGAAGGATGATCATTTTGATGTGTTCTTGGATTGTGTTTAACAGGATGTTATTGAGTATTTTTGCATCAATATTTATAAGTTAAATTGGTCTGAAGTATCCTGTCTTCATTGGGTTTTTGTATGGTTTGGGTATAAGAGTAAATGTGGCTTCATAGAACAAATTAAGTAGTGTTCATTTTCTTTTGTTTTTGCATAATAGATTGAAGATTGTTGGTATTGGTGTTTCATTGAAAGCCTGATAGAAATCTGTACTAAACCCATCAGATACGGGGCTTTTTTTTTTTTTTTTTGAGGGGGGAGCTCTTAATGACTGCTTCTATTTCTTTGGGGATTATGGGAGAGTTTACAGGGTTTATCTCAACCTGATTGAAATTTAGTACCTGACATCTGTCTAGATAATTGTCCAATTCATCCAGATTTTCCACTTTTGCTAAGTTACAGGCTTATATAGTAGGATCTGATGATTTTTTTGGATTTACTAAGTATCTGTTGTTATGTCTCCCTTTTCATTACTGGTTTTGTTAATGTTGATATTTTCCCTGTGCCCTGTAATTAGTCTGGCTTATGTTTTATCTATCTTGTTGACTTTCTCAAAGGTCCAGCTCCTAGTTTGTTTGATTTTATGTTATAGTTCCTTTGTTTCCACTTGTTTGATTTCAGCCCTGAGTGTGATTAGTTCCTGCCTTCAACTCCTCTTGGGTGAATTTCCTTCCTGTTATTCAAGGGGTTTTAGGTGTGCTGTCAACCTACTACTGTATCTTCTCTCCAGTTTCTATTTAGAGGCATTCAGAGCTATGAGATTCCCTTTAACACTGCTTTAGTTGTGTTCCACAACTTTCGGTATGTAGTAACTTCATTTTTTTTTTAAACTCTAAAAAGTCTTACATTTATTTTTTTTTTTTTTATTTCTTCCCTACCTGATTTATCACTGACTGGATTTTTGTTCACCTTCTACATGTACATGGGTTTTCAATTATTTATATTATTATTTCAGATCAGCCTTAGTCCTTGGTGATTAGATAGGATGTATGAGATTATTTGGATATTTTTATATCTGTTGAGGCATGTTTTGTGACTGATTATATTGTTAATTTTGGAGAAGGCGTCATGAGGTGCTGAGCAGAATGGACAATTTTTGTTCTAAAATAAAATGTTCTATAGATATCAACTAATGTATTTGTTTCATAACTTCTGTTAGTTTAACTGTGTCTTTTTTTAATTTTTCTTTCCAGGATCTTTCCATTGATGAGGAGGGTTGTTGAAGTCTTCTGCTATTATTGTGTGTGGTGCAATGTGCATTTTGAGCTGTACTAAAGTTTCTTATATGAATATGGATGCCATTGCATTTGGACTATAAATGTTTAGAATTGAAAATTCATCTTGGTAAATTTTAACTTTGATGAATATGAAGTGCCACTCCTTGTCTTTTTTGATAACATTGGGTTGAAAGTCAAATTTATTTGATATTAGAATGGCTACTCCAAATTTGTTTCTTTGGAACATTTGCTTAGAAAATTGTTTTCCAGCCTTTTACTGTGAGGAAATGTCTGTCTTTGTCCCTGAGGTTTGTTTCTGGTATGCTGGGTCTTGCTTACACATCCAGTCTGTTTGTCTATTTCTTTCTAATTGGTGAATAGAATATGGTGATATTAAGAGATACTAAGACAAAGTCTTTGTTTCTTCCTGTTATTTTTGTTGGAATTTTGTTCATGTAGCTATCTTCTTTTAGGTTTACTTCAAGATTAATATCTTGCTTTTGCTAGCATGTGATTTCCCTCCTTATATTGGAGTTTTCCCTTTATTATCCCTTGAAGGGTTTGGTTTGTTCAAAGATATTGTGTAAATATTGTTTTTTCACGGAATACCTTGTTTTCTCAATCTATGGTAAAATAGTTTTACTGCATATTATAGCTTTGGCTCTTATTTCTGCTCTCTTAGTGTCTGTATGATATCTACCGTGGATCTTATGGCTTTCATAGTCTCTGGGGAGAAGTTAGGTGTAATTCTGATAGGAATTCCTGTATATGTTACTTGACCATTTTACCTTACTGCTTGTAATATTCTTTCTTTGTTTTGTTCATTTGGTGCTTTGATTAATATATGATGGCAGGGATTTTTGTTTTTGTTGTTGTTTTTCTGGTCCAAACTATTTGGAGTTCTGCATGCTTCTTGTATGTTCATGGACATCTCTTTCATTAGGTTAGGAAAGGTTTCTTTTATAGTTTTGTTGAAGATATTCACTGGCCCTATAATTTGGAAATCTTACTTCTCATCTATACCTGTTATCCTTATGTTTTTTCTTCTCCTTGTGTCCTAGATTTCCTGGATGTACTTAATTTTACTTAATTTTTAAAATCTGTTTCAAAAACTCAAAATGGGCAGTTTTTCCAAAGAAATTCAAATTGATAGTACTTTATTAACTATTACTAATATTGCATACTTTCAAATGTTTACATTTTCTATTGTCAATACAGTAAATAATCCAGCAATTGGTAAAGATGAAAATATATCGCCTCAAGTAAAAGGAGATGAAGACATGGGGTAATATTTTCAATTCTTTTTCTTTTTTTCTCTTTTTTTTTCTTTCTTTTTTTTTTTGCCAGTTCAATAGAGTACTTCAAAAGTAGTGTTTGTGTTACCTTCACTGGAAAACTAGATTCAGGAAGATCAGCATTTCAATGTCAGATGCTGATATATGTTAAGTTCAAGCCCAGCTTGGGATCCTTTAGACTTTGTGATCACAAACACATAGGAACTCATACAATAGGACCACCTGCATGTGATCTTTGACACACTCAAAGAAAAGGAGAAACATCATAAAAATAAGTAGGGGACTATCTGGGGGAAAAAAGGGTCTTGGCAATTGTGGGAGAGTTATGAATAAACTCCTTGTGGGGTGTAAACGTATGAATTGTTAAAAGTAAATAATTCAAGTTCAAGTTGGTAGTCCACCATATATTTTATATGCATATGACATTTGTTCCAAACCAAACATTATATATTTATTATAAAAAATTAAAGAAGGTTCTGTGTAAAGTTTTGTGTGTGGTAAAAAAAAATGGCCTACCAGTCTACTATATTTCTTGCTTTAATTTTTTATTGTTCTGTCTTCACAGACATGAAGTAGGCAGTATGTTGGATAAATCTGGAGGTATGTGTTTTAGAAATATTTCCCTGTTTCTTGAAGAGGCCAAACGAGGGAAACAGATCTCTATAGAACCTATAGCATAGGGGGATAATTGTAGGCTTCACAGAAATTATAGTTTTCGTTAAAAAATACACACAGATAACTTCTCATCCAACATTCAAAACTAAAGATTAACTAAAGATGTAGCTCAGTGGTAAAGCACCATTAAAAGTTATAAATTTCATCTTCAGTGGTGAAAACAAAAACAAAAACAGAAAACCAGCAAAAAAAAAAACAAACCCAGCAAATTAAAAAAAAAAAAAAAAAGCACCAAAGAAACAAAACACAGCAATAAGACTAGTAAATGAAATGTCAGTTCGTCCAGTGTGCCAAATTAGCTGCAAATTGTAAAGTGAGCAAGAAAACCAATTTGCTGTTGTAAGGAAACAAGCAAAACCACCACTAAGCATTTTAGGAGCCTAAACTTAGCCATGATTAGAGAAATAGAAAAAGAAACCAAACAAACAAAAAACAAACAAACAAAAAATTGCAGTGTCTATAGCAACAGAACAAACCTTGAAGAGTGGCTAGAGAGATGGCTGTTTTAGTAAAATGTTTTTCTTGAAAATAAAAGTGGGGGCCTAGAATCCACTTCTAAAATGCAGGCTGCCAACCAGTGCTGAGTAGGTGGAGACAGCTTGCTGGCTAGCCGAGGTAGTGGCATTGGTTAGCTGCATATTCAGAGAGAACCTATCTCAAGTTTTAAGTTGGGTCAGTCAGTGGTGGCACATGCCTTAATCCCAGACGTTGGAAGGCAGAGGCAGGGAGATTTTTGATTTTGATGCCACCCTGGTATACAGGGTGAGTTCCTGGTTAACCAGAGCTATACAGATAAACCCTGACTTGAAAAAAAAAACTGAAAATGAAAAAGAAATTTGGAATATAATTGAGAATAAAACAGATGTCTATATCTGGCCTCCTTATGCACCCATATACTGAAATGTATACACTCCATTTTTATCCTGAAACTATTTATGATTTACACAATCCATTAAAATTATGGTTTTTTTGTTGCTGTTTTGTTTGTTTGTTTGTTTGTTTTTCTGTTTCTGGAAATAGACAACATTAACAAAGTCATTTTTTATACTCTCCATTATATAGTAAAATTAAACATCTATCGTGAGAAATGGTCCAGCACACCTTAAAACACACACAGGATAGGAATGGAAAGATGGCTTAGAAATTAAGAACACTTGTTGCTTTTGTACAGAACCAAGGTTTAGTTCCTGGAACCCACATAATTCTCAAAATCATTTTTAATTCTAGATCCAGGGATTTTGGCATCCTATTCTAGTTTCTAGGGGAACTAGTCATACATGTTATATAAATACAAACATGCAAAAACACTTTAGTTTAAAAAAAAAACCAAAAAAAAAGAAACAAAAAAACAAAACAAACAAACAAACAAAAAAAAAACAATTTAGAGTTACACAGAACAGTCCCTTCATCTGAAACAAAGTAGGAGAGTCGTCTTTGGAGTTCATTTTATTTTAACTTTCAAGTTAGTATTGCAAACTTAGAAAATGGAAAGCCTCTGGGTAGTAGTGGAAGTTAAAATACTACCCGCTTTTTGAAGCTTTAATCACAGATGACTGAAAGAGCCTCTCTTACCCTTAGTACTCATGTGCAAACACAGCCAATCAGCAATGGGCTTGGCTGAGATTATTTTCCTGCTGTTCAAACCCTGTTACCCAGTATGGTGGCTACAAAGAGTTCTTGAGGAAGCAAAATTCTTGAGGAATCATGGTAGGATGAAGTCTCAGTGGAGGTAGTCAATTGTCTGTTGGTTAATCCTGGTTCAGCTAGGGGTCTGGGTGGGGATGAAGGTGGAGTTTTGGAGGTGTTTCTTCAGGAGTAATGAGATTAGGTGACCCTCACTGGACTCAGGAAGTTGCTACTTCCAGGTTCACAATCGACCTTTCCCACTTAGGCCTCTGCTGAGAAAAACTGAGAACTTCACTGTAAGTGCAAGAGTTTGAACAGACTAGCTCCTAGCAGAAATCAGGAAGGCCAAGGAAATGGAGACCCTGAAAGTATTCTTGGGGACTGGGGATGTGAGGTGTGAGTAAACTGGACTTCACTTAGTGGATGAAACAGACAAAACCCTCTTCTGTGCAACTGCTTCCCACCAGGAATTTATTAAAAAGAAACTGAAGACCAGTCTACATTTTAACGTGTTGTGAAAATGCCACATTGCCGAAATTTCTATATATAGGTTCCAAACTGCCTCAAATACTAGAGGCTTCTCTCAGCCTCAGAAGTGCTGGGAATTCAGACATAATTCAGACCAGGCTGTCTTTATTTATTTGTTGTTTTGGTTTAGGAAAGTAACCTCTAGCTCTATATCTCAGGATTGTCTGAAACCTCAATTGCAGCCTGGACTGGCCTTGTACCTGAAGTCCTCAGCCTCAGAAATGTAATGGGGCCCGAGGAATCATGCCTTCTTTATTTTTTATATCTAAATTTTGGGGGTTTTTATTTTTCATTCCTGAAGATTGAAACCAGAGCTTCTTGCTGTAGCAGTAAAATATTTGTCCAGCCAGGAAGAATTTTATATTTAAGATTTGTCTTAGATTTGTATTGTGATGAAAAAGGTTGAGGAGCTTGGTTGTGATAAGAGCAACTATGATTTTATTTGGAGATTGAGATGCAGACACATTTACTCTAATTTATCAAAAAACTAGCAGGAATGGGAAAAATTTAGATCATCCTGTGATTAGATGTAAACCCACCTGAAGACACAGTTAAAGCCATCTGTGTGTGTGTGTGTGTGTGTGTGTGTGTGTGTGTGTGTGTGAGTGTGTATTTATTTACATTTCAAATATCAGCCATTTCCTGGTTTAATCCCAGGAAATCCCTATTCCATTTGACACTTGCTTTGTTTCTATGAGCCTGTTCACTCACCCACATACTCCACCTCCCTACCCTGGCATTTGCCTACACTGGGGCATGGAGCTTTCACAGGACCAAGGACCTCTCCTCCCACTGATGTCTGACAATACCATCCTCTGCTCTATATGCCGCTAGAGTCATGGGTGCCCCTCTTTGTTTGGTGGCTTAGTCCCTGAGTGCTCTGGTCTGTCTGCTCGGTTCATATTGTTGTTCTTCCTGTAAGGTTGCAAACCCCTTCAGCTCCTTCAGTTCTTCCTCTAACTGCTCCCCTGGGGACCCCATGATCAGTCTGATTGTTGGCTGTGAGCATCAGCCTCTGTTCTTGCCAAGCCCTGGCAGAGCCTCTCAGGAGACAGTCATATTATGCGCCTATCAGCAAGCACTTGTTGGTATCCACAATAGTGACTGTGCCTGGTTTCTGTATATGGGATGGATCCAAAGGTTGGACAGAATCTGGATGGTCATTCCTTAAGTCTCTGCCCTGATCTCCACATTTCCTATCAGGAATGTTATGTTCCCCATTCTAAGAAGGACTGAAACACCTACACTTTTGTCTTCCTTCTTCTTCAGCTTCATGTGGTCTGTGAATTACATTTTGGGTATTCTGAGCTTTTAGGATAATATCCACTTATCAGTGAGTGCATACCATGTTTTTTTTTCCTTTGAGATCACACAGGATGATATATTTTAGATCTCTCCATTTCATGAAGGCATTGTCTCTGTACCATTACCATACATTTTTGTATCACTATTTCTGCATAATACAGCTTAAGGTCAGGGATGATTCCCCCTGAAGTTCTTTTATTGTTGAGAATAGTTTTGGGATATTCTGGAGTTTTGATATTCCGAATGGTTTTGCATATTGCTCTTTCTGTCTCTACGAAGAATTGAGTTTAAATTTTGATGGAGAGTGCATGGAATCTGCAGATTGCTTTTGGGAAGACAGCCATTTTTACTAACTTAATCTATGAAGATGGGAGACCTTTCCATCTTCTGAGATTTTTCAGTTTCTTTCTTCAGAGACTTGAAGTTCTTGTCATAGAAATCTTTCACCTGCTTGGTTTGAGTCACATCAAGGAACTATAATTTGTGACTTTTGAAAGGTGTTGTTTCCATAATTGCCTTTCATCCTGTTTATCTTTTGAGTAGAAGAAAGGTACTGTTTTGTTTGAGTTAATTGTATATCTAGCCACTTTGCTGAAGTTGTTTTTCAGGTTTATGGGTTCTCTGATGGAATTTTTGTGGTCACTTAAGTATACTATTTTATTATCTGCTAATAGTGATATTTTGATTTATTCCTTTCCAATTTTTATTCCTTTGACCAATTTTTGTTTTCTAGTTGCTCTGTCTAGAACTTGTAGTACTATAGTGAATTGGTAGGGAAAGAGTAAGAAGCCTTGTCTAGTCCTGTCTTGTCTTATTTTAGTGGGATTGCATCAAGTTTCTTTCCATTTAATTTAATGTTGGCTTCTGGTTTGCTTCTATATTTAGGTATGTGCTTAAAATTCTTAATCTATCCAAGACTATTATCATGAAGGTTTGTTGATTTTTTTTCAAATAATTTCTCTTCATCTAGTGAGAACTGTGTGTGAATTTGCTTCAATATATGTGTGCATGTTTGGATGTGTGTGTCTGTGTGTGTGTGACAGATACATATATATGTATCTGATGAATCCGATAGTTTCATAACTTCTCATTAGTTTCACAGTGTCTCTTTTTCATTTCTTTTTTTCCAGGACCTCTGCGTTGCTCAGAGTGGGGTGTTGAAGTTTCTCACTATTATTATATGGGGTACAATATGTACTTTGAGTTCTAGTAAAATTTCTTTATGAATTTGGTTGCCCTTGTATTTGGAGCATAGATATTCAGAATTGTGAGTTCATCTTTGATGAATTATCCTTTGATAAGCATGAAGTAACATTACTTACCTTAAAAAACAAAAAAAAAGTACTTTGTGAACCTCCTCTTTTCACAGTAGGCCCTCTTGACTACTGAGGCTTTTTTGTAACAGCTTTGAAGGAATTTTAAAAGGAAAAAAAATAGATGTAAACAATTTCACAGTTCCATGTACTCATAGCTAAGTGATATGTATACAAAATTCTGTACATGAAACATATTTTCATTGATCCAGTGCTAATTTTATATTAAGTCAGTTTCTTTTCTAGGAGTCTTCTGTGCTTCCTTCTTTATATGGCACAGTGCAAAACTGAATTCTTTAATGTAACCCTTATAACTTATTTTTAAATTTTATGTTATGGTTATTGTTTTTTTTTTCTTTCACGTGTGTATGTGCACAACTAGTGTGTCTTGTACCTGAGGAAGCCAGATGAAGGCCTTGAATCCCCTGAAACTGAAGTTATAGGTAGTGAGCCACCTTGTGGGTTTTGGTACTCCAATCTCAGAAAGCTGGAAGGGAACCAGTGCTCTTAACTGCTGAATCATCTCTCCAATCCCTTCATTGGTTTTTTTTTTCTTTTTATGAAATGAATTATGTAACTGTAAGTGGAAGACAACTTACTAAACAATGAGAGAATGATACTCAGATTCTAAAGTATCTGTTTTAAATTATATGTAACTGAATGCTAAGTGAGCTTTCTCAGAAGACAGTAACTTGTCTTTGAGATATGGTGTCATTATGTAGTTCAGGCTGGCCTGCATTTTCCTATTTAACCTATGCAGTCTTTACACTGGAAATCTCCTGCTTAAGCTTCCAATACTAGGATCATACACACAAAAAAAAACATCTTTACATGGCTTACTAAACAATGCTCCTAATACCTATTTTTGGACTTATTTATGTGTATTAGTGTTTTGCTTACAGTTATATATGTGCACCACATGTGTACCTGTTGTTCAGATATCAGTTGATTATTTCAGATACCTGGAACTGGAGTCAGATAGTTGTGAGCCACCATATGAGTGCTAGACACCAAACCTATGTCCTTTGCAAAGAACAGGAAGTACTCTTAACTGCTGAGCCATATCTCTACCCCCATGAAACAATATTATATTTTAAAAAATAATATTTTGCTTCTTTCAAGTTACCCATTTTACCAAATTATTTTTTTTCAACTGAAGGATTTGCTCTATTTAGAGGAGGCAGAATAATCATTTAATAATCTGATTTTGTCTAGTACTATGTATGGTGAGAATATTAAACATGTAAACCGAAATATAGCTTCATCCTAGTTACTGAAAGCTAACTGTGCATGCTAGAAAGGTACTAAACATTTTCTGAAGCATTACAATTTTCATGAACTGCAGCAGTTACTGATCAAAAGTTCCTACCATAATTTTCAAGTGTTTTTTTAAAGGATATGTTCTGAAATATAATTACCAATTCACTTTAGAAATAATTTTATTTTGATTAAAAAAAAACTTGGAGATCATTGTTTTAAACATAGATTTTAACATTTTTATCTATTTTTATTTATATAGGTATTTTGCCTATAAGTATGTCTGTGAGTCATATACATATGTACCTGGTGCATGCAGAATTTAGAACAGGGCATCACATCCCCTGGAACTGGAGTTGGAGATATTTGTGCACATTATGTAGGTGCTAGGAATCAAACGCAGGTTTGATTCTGACAGGGTCTCATTTATAGCTCTGTCTGTCCTGGAACTCAGTATGTTGACCAGGTTAACCTGGAACACACAAATATCTCTCTGCCTTTTCCTCCAGAATACTAGGATTAACATGGGAACCAATATGACCGGTTGCCCTCTTATTTTAATTGAATATTTTAAACAATGGGTCTAACAGTTCCACAGTCAAGTTTGTTCTTTCAGTTGCATCATCTTTTTTAGATTTGGAAAAGAATTAGCCTTTATTAAAAGTGTTTCCTTATGAAGAATTAAGTATACTTTTGATCCTTTGTTTTGTGCATTTGTTCTTTTGAAAACTGTTCTTGAAGCTCAAAATTATTTTCCTTACAGAAATTAAAATTCAGATAAGATTAGATATTTCTTATCCAAAATACATGGACTGTTTTTTTCTATGTTGTGGAACATTTCTGTAGACTTTACAGGTTGAACATCCTTCATCTGAACATACCAAACCCTAAGTATTCTAAAGTATGAAGCATGTTTGTGATATCTATCATTTAATTTTAAGTTTCCATAGCATTATTGAATGAAATTTATCTATATCTATTTTTACTTAAATACATGGAATCATCTAATTTTTCTTCAAAATGACTCTTTATTTTTAATATAGATGACATTTATAAGACGCTTCACATAAAGAGAAAATGGATGGAAACTTATGTCAAAGAATCTTTCAAAGGCAGCAACCAGAAATTAGAAAGATTTTGCAAAACGAACGAACGAGAGAGGTAGAGTTGTTATATTTGTAGGGTCAAATGTGTATCATTTTAAAAATTATATGTGGCTGAAGTTTAAAAAAAAATATATCATGTCTGATTCTTTAGTAAAAATGTGTGGCTTTGATTTTGTCTAAACAGTTAACCCTATAACATCATGCCTTCAAGCAAACTAAATCTAATTCATAGAAATCTATGAAAATTTTATTTTCTGCTTTAAGTCAATGTTAATGAGATTTAAATTTTAATTTACATTCATTGTGGAAATACAGAAGTCTTGCACATAGTCTTAGGAATGTAATTTATGGATTATTATGTTTAACAATATTCAAAAGGAACAACTACAATTACATATGCAGACAATTTGTATATTTTAGTTGACATGTTTTGCACTGTCTTTACTAAGGCAATGTATGAAAAATAAATTAGAACTTATATTTGGTAGAAAATAATGAAAAAAAAACCACATTGAAATATAATTAAATTTTGTACATGTATATATATATATATATATATATATATATATATATATATATATATATATATGTGTGTGTGTGTGTGTGTGTGTGTGTGTGTGTGTGTGTGTGTGTTACGTGTGTGTTGTGTGTGTTTATATTTCTTTAATTTTGAAAAGCTAAAACGTAAATGAAAACCTCTCTGATAATATGTTAGCGGAAAAATCTATAATGATTTCCCATTAGATATTTTATACTGCTATTTTTCTTTTTATAGTATGAAATGTTCAATTGAATTTGTTCTGAGTGTTCATTTTCATATTGGTATGAAATGTGCCTGCTTTTGTTACTGTGCTTTACAGGAAGAACATCAACAACAAATTTTGTGAGCAGTATATAACTACATTTCAGAAGTCTGATATGGATGTACAGAAATTCAATGAAGAAAAAGAAAAATCAGTGGTTGGTACCATAAAAAAAAACTTAATATTTAACCTAGTATTACTAAGTAGGAATGGAACAACTAGCCTTGAGTTGAGCATATGAAACTAAATTAAGTTCCATTATCTATCTATCCTTGCTTCTGTTCTAGTCTTACTGAGATATAAACTATTGATTGCATACTATATCAATGAAAACGACTAGGCATTTTATGGTATACCAGATCATAAATTTTCAAGAGGCAGACATTTGCAGAAAGATCAAGAGATGATTACCAGTGACTACAAAAAAAAAAAAAAACAAAAAAACAAAAAAACAAAAAAACCACAATATATCAGAGTTCAAAGAAGAGAGAAAGCTTATTTATTGGTTTCACCTGGACTCTGTTGTTTATATTAAAAAACCAACTCAATTTGGTAAATCAGTTCTTACAGTCCTAAATTTAGTAAAGATTTAGTAACAACAGAGGATGGAAACAAACAATCTCAACAGCCCTGGAAGAATTTTCCTGTGGAAGAATATCAGCAAACAATTTTAGATCACGTCTCCATTACTCTACCTGTAGAGTCATCACCTGGTTTCTAAGTAAGATCTGAGACAACGATAATCATATTAACTATTTTATTTTATTTACTGGTTAATAGTTTGGAAAGTATTCAATTTGAAAGGAACAGCAAATTCATTCTTGCCTCAGAAGGCATTGAGGAACCTGCCATTATGAGTCAGTTCTGGAAAGAGATAGGAACTAAAGATAAATAATAAATACTCCAATTGAAGACAGTTTTTAAACATTGGACTCTGGATGACATTTTAAGGGAAAGTGATCATCCCTGTAAATAAGGAGTCTAAAGACAGAACAGCAGGGTACTTCAAAATTTGTAATTCTGCATATGGCAGCTGGTGAGAGGGAGCCAGTAAAGGAAGAGAACCACTGGTAGAAAGAAAACTACCATGAGTGAAGGAAAGTTTTAAAGAAGAAAAGATCCCTAAATGTGTCATATGCTGCATGTGGGCCCAATAAGATTGATTTACAGGGCTGGAAGATGGTTTAATTGGTAATCTTTCTCCCGTGTAGGCATGGAGACCCCAGCTTATATTCCCTGCATTGGGATGAATGCCCACACCACCACCACCAACAACAAAATAAACAACAACAAACTAGCAACACTAAAAACAAACCACCACCACAACAACAAAAAAAAGTTGGTGTGGTTGTGAGCATTTTAAAACAACCAATCTCAGATTTAGTTCAGAGAAAAGAAGATCTCCAGATCTTTGTAGCCACCAGGTGTAGCATAAATGATGAGCTCTAGGTTTAGTGAGATTCTGTCTCTGAAACAGTACTGTGAAATCAAAGATGACACCCAATATTAACCCTTTGTCTCCAAATGTATGCAGGTGCACTTTTTTTAAAGATAAGCATTGCAAATTAGAGGTAATTTTACTTAATTGTGATGATTTGAGTGCAAATGTGAGGTAAAAAATTGATCACAGTGAATAAAGGGCAAAACAGGATTGTAGTAGCCCAAGGTGAAAAAGTGTAAAGGGCTTGTCTTAATTTTTTTTAAATGCAAATTATCAAGGTTGTGCGCAACCCTAAAGAATACAATGAGAACTTTATGTTACTACTTCTATATGTTGCTTGAGATTGGAATCTAGAGAAAACCAATCTAAGCTTCCAAGACTAGGATTTTACCGAGTTCATGTATACATGGTACATGCCTATAAACATAAGAACTTGGGAGGCTAAGGCCAGTCTGTGCATTATGAAAAACTCTTTCACATTAAAAAAAATTCCTACCCCACAATTGGTAGCATAATGTTATTTCATATTATTGTAAATATATATATATATTTAGTCAAAATAGTTGTTAAAATTTTAAATCAGTTGGAAAACTATTCCTTTTAACTTTCATATAGAATTATTTTTGCTCACATAAATGTTTTAGTATTAGATATACATTTAGTGTTTTATTGTTAGACTGCCATGCATGTTGCATGGCAGTAACAACAAAAATAAACAGAATTGTTATACTAATGTTTTCCTTTTACATTTGTAGAATAGTTGTCAAAAAGAACAACAAGCATTGAAACTGTCCAAATGTAGTCAGAACCAGACCCTGGAAGCAGTTAAAGAAATGCATGAGAAGTCCATGGAGGTATGTTGCACATGGTCCATAAAATGACCTTAGGAATCTAAATATGTTTTAATAATCATAAAGTTTTAACTACTTATTATTTTGAATTATTTCTTACTGAAATGACTGCTATTATCCATAAAATCCTAATGGCTTTGTATGAATTATTAAAGATATAAAATGATAAAATGGGAATTTGACCTCAGATGTACCTCATACTTTAATAACACTATAATTATCCTGCTTTATTAAACATAACCCTAACACTAACCCTAATCCTAATCCTGACCTTAACCTTTACCCTATACATCATCTGCACAGAATCTTTCATATTTGTATCCTTGGAAATTTATTTAATAAGAGGTACTTTTCTGTTTTAGGTTTTGATGAACTTGGGGACCAAGAACTAAGATATGCTTTTTGGTGTAGATGGTGAACTGAGAAAAAAAAAATGTCTATGTTTGAAAGAGCCATCATGGAGAATAATCTGAAGTACTCTTCTACTTTCCCATCTTCAGAAAAATGAAGCATGAAAAATTTTCACTTGCTGGTATATATATAAAACAAATAAAAAAATCTCTAACTTTTTTGTTTCCTATGAAACAGAGTTTTAAAGTTTCTTTAATCCTTGTTATTCTGATGATTCTGAGAAGGAAGTTAATCCCAGTGATGTGATTACAAAGTTAACTAGCAGTTATACCTTTAGAGTTAAAATAGAACTTCTTTATTTTTAAATATCTTTAATCATTTTCTTGTTTAAGTGTAAGTGCATCTTTATATTAACTTCCAAAGGAAATCTAAATGAATATGTGAATGGTATATAGTCCCGTGGACTGAAATTCCACACACTAATATAGTTGAATTATTTAAAATTTATTCTTATACTTTTTTTAAAGTCGAGATTTTATTCTTCTCCTAGTTCCCCCTCTTACTGTTCCACACCCCATATCTCCTGCCTATATGCCCCCATGCTCCCAGGGCCCCAAGCCCACAATCCCCATCTCCAAGAGTATGTCCCCACCATCCTGTCCCCTCTCCACCAGACCTCCCTGCTCCCTGGGGCCTGAAGTCCCTTGAGGATTAGATGGACCTCATCTGACTGAGTCCAGACCTGGCAGTCCTTTTCTGTATATGTGTTGGTGGCTTTATATCATCTGGTGTATGAAGCCTGGTTGCTGGCTCAGTGTCTGAGACATCCTGGGAGGTCCAGGTTATTTGAGATTGTTGGTCCTCCTACCGGGTAGACCTCTTCCTCAGCTTCTTCCAGCTTTTCCCCAATTCATCCACAGGGGTTCCCAGCTTCTGTCTATTTGTTGCATATAAATTTGAGCATCTGACTCTTTCACCTGCTGGTTTGGTCTTTCAGAGAGCAGTCACGATAAGCCCATTTTTCGTGAGCACAGAATAGCATCAGTAATAGTGTCAGGCCTTGATGCCTCTCCTTGAGCTTTATCACAATTTGGTCTTGTCACTGGATCTCCTTTTCTTTAGGCTTTTCTCCATGAGTTTTCCTTGCAGTTCTTTCAGACAGGAACAATTCTGGGTTAGAGCTTTTTACTGTGGGATGGTAACTCAATCTTTCCACTTGATGTCCTGTCCCTCCACTGGAGGAGGACTCTACAAGTTCCCTCTCCCCACTGTAGGGCATTTCTTCTAAGGTCCCTCCCTTTGAGTCCTTAGGGTCTCTCACCTCCCAGGTCTCTGATATAACCGAGGGTTTTCTCACCTCCTACCTCAAAAAGTTGCCTGTTTCCATTCTTTTTGCTTTTCCTCAGCACTTCAGTTATGTTCCCCACACACATAATACCTGATCATGTTCACCTTCTTGTCCCATTTCCCACCCAGGCTCTTTCCTCCCCATCACTGTAGTGATTTTTTTAACCTTCTTAACATTTAAAATTGTTTTCATTCATACAGATAATTGAAATTTATTTATTTTTTGATTCATTATCTTATTAGTTTCCAAAGGTAAGAGATACAAATAAAGAAGGTACATTGGGTTGATTTTATTTCACTTCATTTCATTTTTGAAATAGGCACATAGTATGTTGTGTATTGTCCAAGAAGTTCTAGAATGTTTAGGTTCCAGGTGATCTCAGCATTCCATGTAGGTATTATTACAGGTATGTGACAACATACCAGGCTTATATTGTTCTTAAGAAAGTAGTCCCACAAAAATTTCCTATAAACACTTTAAAATTAACATTGCTCTCAGAGATGAAAATATTTCCTGTTAACTTACAAAATTCATAGAAAATATATTTCTTTCTTGAAAGAAACTAAACTGCTAACTTCAAGGCAGGATAAAAGGACTGATTAGCCCCCTCTCTCTGTTCTAGGCCCAACCTCTCTGTTCCCATTGTTCTTGTTTCTATAGCTCTGTCTCTCTCTTTGTTTTCAGCTAGCCCTCTATCTGTTCTTTGCCCCACATTTTTCTGACCTAATGGTTTTGTTTCTGCCTCTATGCCTCTATACCTCCCCCATTTCCTCACTCCTCTACCCTCTCCCAATCATTCCCTTTATACCAGGTCTGTTCCGTGGTGTAATTTCTGAAGGTCACAACATGCATGGGTCCAGCAAATGTATTCCCTTGCCATGTAATATTTCATAACACTAACACATTAAAAGCAACTGACAAAATCTATAAATATTAGTTTGAGACATGGATTTTTGTATTCCCAAAAAGGAATCAAAACAACATTTCATTTGGCTTGGCCTTCAGATAAATTCAGATAACCTAACCTTACCTAATCACTAAGAATGCTAAATTATGCACTTGTTTTTCTCCTTGCAACAATGTATGTCCATCAGTGCCCTTTGACACAAATAAATCCACAAACTTGCTCCATTCACAAGAGCATTGCTCATTTAATCCTGTGATAACAAAAGCAGGTGCAGCAGGAGCAGCATCTGCCCTAGGTCCTCTCAGGAGCTCTTTCTTTTATTCACTCTCAAGAATCACTAGAATTTCAAACAAAAACTATCTGCAGCTGGGGACAGACATGAGATTAAAACAAAACAAAATAAAAAAAAATACACATATAACATTGCTGGGTTTTTATAGGAAGCAAAATTCTCATACATTTTTTCCTATAAGGAGGATGGAGGATCCTACAACTCAGAAGCAAATAAAACTTCAAAGTTTTAGGAAGCTCAGAAAGGGCTAGGTTTGCTGAGGCCCTCCCAAAGGCAAGAAAAGAGGAACACAATTGCTGGGGTGATGTTTCGCCTACCTCTTCCTGGTAAAGAGAATTCAACACAGTTGAATTCTTTTCAACAGCTTAAGAGCAGGAATGCCTCAATGCTACAGGAACCCCAGGAACCCAGGGAGGACTGCTTAAATACACCCCAGCACTGGGGAGGGCTATGCTTCCTGCTAGGGTTGGTCAGTCTGCAGACATGTTAATTTGCATGCACCCACTCAGGAGGGGTTGGTGCCAGATTTGGTCTAGCACCTGCTCAGTGGTGTTGTTTACTGCGATGGTGTACCGGAGACCAGCACCATCTTTTAGGTGCTGGCTGCCTACAGCATGAACAGATTTTTTTTTTAACTACTTGCTTGGACTGATCTTCCCCTGCTTTGTGGGCCCAGCCTGCTAATTCTGTTATCTACTGTATTTGTCTGACTCATTTGGGATAAGGATTTACTTGGACCCAGCTTCATTTGTCACATCCACTTTTCAAGTATAAAAAAAATCACAAACTCCATCTACCAACATGGGAGACATTATTTTTTGATATGCAGTTTTCCCCAACAGTGGAATGACAAGACGACCAGAGCCATCCCTTAGGACAGGGACAAATGATCCAAAAGTTACTATTCTCTAACCTAGGACAACCAGTGTCAATAATTTTATATGTCTCTGCAAACCTAGATTATGGCTGATCAACTTCATTGAGTCAGTGGTAGCACTCAGAGTGGGCATACAGGCTAAATGATAACTATATATGTGAACATCCTTCAACTCTGGCCAGATGTACCCCTAAAGCCCATTTTTACATTTCCTACTGGAAGCACATCTTATGAACAACCTGGCACTACAAGTGCAAAAATGGAGCTCCTTCAAAAGGAGCCTTCTGCATCAGACTGTCAACTAGGGACCTGGAAACATTCTAATTTCAATATCACTAACTTAAGAAACCCCTGACAGAATACTGGCTGGCAGATTGGAAAGGGCACGATCACAGTGTCTGTGTTAAATGTCAAGAGAGTTTCTATCATGCATTAAGTGACATCCAGATCTTCCATTCTTTTCATGAGGAAATAAAAATTAGCCCATTTCTCATTGCTCCCATAGCAAGAAATCTGTTTTTGGTCCTGTTGCCACAGACCCTCTGGGTCCCTCTTTCTGCATGGAAAGAGTCACTAGTCTGAGATGGGCAAAGAGTCTGCGAATGACAGAAAGATGAACACGTGAGATTGTGTACTATCTGAATGTCATTTGTCAAATTGAGCATCAAACTTTTTATACACAAGAAAATAGGGAAGTTAGGTGACACATTGGCAAAGTACAAATGAGGTTACTGGGTGCTTAATGGCTCTTACACAAAACAGAGGAATGTAAACACAAAGACAGGCAGGAACTGGTCAATAAAACAACTGAGACAAAGTCAGCCCTATCTAAGGTCACCTAAAGTCTTAGAAGCCAGGTGTGAGGTCTTACACTCCTAGGGCAATGGCTTTCACACCCAAGTCATATTTCTAATTAGGGAGTTTGGCTCTAGCTAACCATCTCATTACCCTAAAACCACAGCCAGATCTACTGCCTAAACCATTGTAAATTCCTGTATGTGGGAGTGATTTGGCTTTTATTCTAAGTGATAGTGTAATACCAAAGGCAATTCTGAATGTCACTGAATAGGCAACATTGAATTCCAAACCCATGGTCAGCTCAAGGACTTTCTAGGACATTGGAACACTGGCAAAGGCTTAGCTATGTCAGAAATCAATCTTAAAAGGCACTTATAATAAGATATTACTAAAAGAGAGCACATGGATCTGTACACCAGACTAACAAGGGGATAGGGTATGAATATGTGGGTTATGAGAATGCCAAAGCTCCAGGAGTTGAGTTCATTTTGAAACTCTTTGACTCATGAGTGCTTCCAGGGCTCTTGGACTGCCAAGCAGACTTCACTACAGTGTGCATGTGCGGCATCCTGGTAGACACTAGAGTCCAGTAGCTAAGGGTGTATTTTGGCCATGCATGTGAAAAAACTAACATGGAAGAACTATGGCCTGGATAGATTAAAAAAAAAAAAAAAAAGAACTGGATTCCTGTAATCCTTTGTATGAGACAAGGTTCCCCGGTCCTGCTACAAATCTTGACTCACTAAAACTTCAATTATTGGGACTAGGAGTGGTAATAGCACATGTGTTTAAACCTAAGCACTCCAGAGTCAGAGTCCTCTGTGATTTTGAGGCTAGCCTGGTTTACACAGTGTGTTCCAGATTACTCTGACCTACATAATGAGATCCTGGACAAAACCAAAACCAAAATTGAACTAATACTTAAGTTGTTGGGGAAAACTGACCTACCTAATGGAAGGGTGATTTAAACTTCAGCTGGAAGCCCCACATGCCTGGGCCAAACATTCTTTAATGCAGTCACTTGGGAAATTCAATGGTGTGGATTCCCAAACCACTTTGAACAAAACATCTATTCCTTGTCTAGTTTCTCTAATCTCTGACAGGACCGAAAAAAAATGTCAATGCAGGTATCAGGTACCATGCCCTTTGTGGGCTATACTGGATATGTTGGGTACACAGCCTCGATTATACTTTTTCTCACCTAGTCAGGATTGTGTGTTTTGGGGACTAGCTGTACAATTTTCTTCCTGTTCCAACTTACCAGAGGGGACCATTTAGAAATCTAAAGTACTAGCCAGGTGGTGGTGGCACTGGACTTTAATCCCAGCACTTTGGAGGCAGAGGCAGGCAGATTTTTGAGTTCGAGGCCAGGCTGCTGTTCAAAGTGTGTTTCAGGACAGCTGGGGGTATACACAGAAACCCTGTCATGAAAATAAAAAAAAAAAATCTAAAGTACTGGTAGTCGCAAAGTAAATGGTGTGCCCTTGAAATTGGCAACTAAAAATAAAATGAATGGCAATCTGAGTGTAAAATTCATTAACATGATCCAGCTACCTGGACAGAGTCCTGAGGCTACCAAACTCCCATGTATATGTGAAACCATATTAGCAGTATAAGACACAGTTTAAATAATTATTAGTATAATATTATTTTGTGACATAAAATTATTAACTGTACAATACAAGAAACATTGAATTTATTACTACTATAACTCCAAAAGCCCTTAATATACATTTGTATAATAGTATCCTCAGAGGATTGAAACCTTCCACCCTACAGGAAGCTCCTTAAGCAGAGAGATAAACAACTCAAAAGAAATCCAGGAAGCTCTTTAAGCAGGAAGGCAAACACCTTCAAAGAGCTTCAAGGAGTCCCTCAAACTGACAAAAGTCAGTAGGCTTCTCCCTGCCAGAGAAAGGAATAAAAGCTGAGAGTCCCTCTCATATGCAGAAAGATGAGGTACAAAAGAGAAATATGAGGCCAAGGCTTAGAGCATTTCTCCCTGGAAGGTAAAACCCTGGACAATCCCCAACCTTGTTTTCCCTAATCTCTAAAATACATTCAGAAAGAAGCTCTTAGTTCTCTATAGCCAGCAAAAAGCCTTTTTGTTTCTGTGCCTTACAGCCAGAGATGTGATAATTGTAGGAAGACCTATAGGGATATGGAGATAGAGAGGATATGCAGACTACTCCCCACCCATAGCCAAGTTTACTCCCAACTCCTCCCAACTCTCCCCATCTCCTCCGAACTCTCCTCCCAACTCCTCCCAATTCTTCATCTAGCTGTTAAAACCCCCTGTTCTTACTGCTCAGGGTCAAACTCCCCTGCCCTGCAAGGCAGAAGGAGTTTGTCCTCAGCTAGATTTAGTAAAAACTCTTGAATTTGGCATCAGGGGGGGTTTTCTCTTGAGTCTTTGGAGTGCTGGCCAGCTCATCCTAGGACTTGAGTGGAGGCCCAGCTTTTGGTGGTCTTACATGTGGGTGCTCATTTGCTGAGATTTGTGGCCTACCCCAGTTCTCAGAAATCCCTGCTGAGAGGTAAGATCCTGCCTTTGTCTATGTCTTTGTCTATGTCTTTGTCTGCAGGCTTTTTTTGAATTTTGTATTCTTAGTTTACAGTAGCCTGTGCACATGAGAGCAACAAATTCCCTGTCTGGGATGGAGGGGAGTGTTACTGACAGACGTGTCAGGAGTAACTGCCTGCCAACCTGGGAGACATCCCAGAAGGTCTGAGGGAGCTCCAGGGATGCCTGGGTATTTCCCATCGGGGAGCCAATTGAGACTGTGCTCACTCACCCGTCTGTTTCTGTTACTAGGTGCTAATTGAGTGGTGCTCACTCAACCATCGGTTTCTGTTACTGTGTGCCAATTGAAAGGTGCTCACTCAGCAATCCATTTCTGTTACTGGGTGCCAAGTGAGAGTGTGCTCACTCAGTCATCTGTTTCTGTTACTGGGTGCAAAGTTAAGAGTGTGCTTACTCGGCTGTCTGATTGGGTACTGGTTGCAGTTATCGTAATTTATTGTGTGTATATCTTGTTTGTCTCCCTGAATGTGACTCTGACAATGAGACAGACTCTTAGCACTCCCCTCGTATGAGTCTTGTGATTTGGACTGAAATTAAGACTAGGATTCACAACCCGTCTGTAGATGTCAGAAAGAGATTTTGAAGAACTTTCTGCTCTAGGGAATGGCACGCTTTTGGTGTTGGTTTAACACCAGAGGACACTCTTGATTTGATTGTGATTTCTGCCCTTAAAAATGTTGTTTAGGCAGAGGGGACCAGGGTCTCAACCAAATCAAGTGCCATAGAATCTCATCTAAAAAAATTTAGCCAAGGATCCCCCCCATCCTTGTTGAAACCTTGAGTTCAGTGGAAAAAGCCAGACTCCTGAGACCTAACTCTCTGCCACTCAGAGAAAAAAAAAAACTGAGATAAAAATAGTGGAGTCTGAACTGCAACCCTGGCTCCCACAAAGATATATCCAGAGTTAGAAGAACCTCCACAATGGCATAACACCCTACCACCATATCCCCAACTCGTCCCCTCCCAGACCTCTCAACATGTCTGAGGTGCCGCTGGAGATGTGGGGGTGGGACCAGCAGCTGGAACCTGAGGCTGTTGAGCTCGGAACCTAGAGGAAACAGACTGCACAGTGCTGCCTTTATATACTTACGGCCCTCCTCCATCAGAACCCAGACAACTGCAGTCCCTTTAGTACTGGCCATTTTCCTCTACTGATCCTATAATTTGAAGGCATATCATGCCCCCTTTTCTGGAAATCCCTCTAGCCATACTCATCTAATGTAATCTCTCATGTTCTCTCATCAGCCCACTAGGGATAACTGTCAACAGAATTTGAGCATTCTTTTCACCACAGAGGAGAAAAAAAAGATACTGCTGGAGGCCAGAAAGAACATGCTAGGGGTCAATGAATGGCTGTCACATCTTCTGAATGAAATAGATGCAGGCTTGCCTCTGACAAGTCCTGACTGGGACCCTGAAAATCCTCACAGTAGGGGGCAGTTGACAGTTTTCCTCTGGGCTCTAGTAACAGGGCTGAAAGGAGCTGGCAGGTGCCCCACTAATTTGGCCAAGGTAAGAGGGATCCTACAAGAGGAAAAGTAGCACCCAGCAGTGTTTTTTTTGAGCACCTCTTAGAACCATACAGGCCTTACACTCACTTTGACCCTACATCAGAGGGCCAGCAGGCAGCGATGGCCATGGCTTTCATTGGCCAGTCTGCTTCTGACATTAAAAGGTTACAGTGTCTATAGAGTCTGCAAATATTATCTTTGAAAGATCTGGTTAAGGAGACAGAGAAAGTGTACTATAAGAGAGAGACTGGAGAAGAAAAAAGAGAAAGAGTAAAGAGAGAGTCTGAAAAAAAATAAATTATACGAGATAGAAGGCTGTAAGAAATTTAACTAGGGTTTTAGACATAATTCCAGGTGATAAGGAATATTATAGAAAGGGAGGAGGATGTAGGCAGACAGTGTACCTGGGTAACACAGCACCAAGAAGATGTCAAAACTCCAGAGGACCTTCGCAACCACCTCTAGATAAGGACCAATAAAAAAAAAATGGACACTGGGCAAAAGACTGCCCCCCCCCTAAAAAAATAGATATCAGTCCTCCCAAGGTCCTTAACCCAGATGACAATGCCTAGGGCAGATGGGCCTCAGGCCCCCCTCCCCGAGCCTAGGGTAATCCTAACTGTGGAGGCGACCACAACATATTTCCTTGTTGATACCAGAGCAGAATTTTTAGTCCTGAAAGAGCCACTGGGGAAATTGAAGAACAAGATAACTGTAGTAATAGTGGCTACTTGTCAGAATCCATACTCTTGGACCACTGATAATAAAGTTGATTTAAGAAGAAGCCAAGTAACTCATTACTTTCTCATCATTCCTGAATGCTCCACCCCATTGTTGGGGAGAGACTTACTATCAAAATAAAAGCCCACATAAGTTTCTTTTCAGAAGGAACTTCAGTCTCTTGGATTCCACCATCTCTATAATTTTAGCTTGAAAATCAGAAAACTAATATAGATAAAGTGAGCCTCAAACCTGTTAGAGAAAAGTTCTAGAAGGGAACTGGTTAGAGAGATATCCTCAAGCCTGGCCAGAGACTGCAGGTATAAAAATGACAAAAAGGGTGCCCCCATCGTTGTGATGCTCAAAGCTGGTGCGACTCCTATTGGGGTATGATAATACCCCATGAACAAAGAGGCCTTCAAGGGCATCAGACCTCACCTCAAAAGGCTCTTAGAACTGGGTGTTTTATTCCCTTGTCAGTCTTCCGGGAATACTCTGTTGCTAACAGTTAAAATTCAGGCTTCGCCCCGGGAAAGTAGCTAAGAGGTGACACACTAGGGGCATACTGGGCAATAAATTTTACTGACGTTAATCCAGCCAAGTACAGTAATAAATATTTATTAGTTTTTTTAGACACTTTTTCAGGGTGAATGGAAGCCTTCCACACTAAGAAGGAGACCACCAATGTCATGGTAAAGAAGATATTAGAGGAAATTTTCCCAATATTTGACATCCCTAAGGTAATTTCATCAGACAACATCCCCTCCTTCGTTGCTCAGATAAGACAATTGCTTATAGACCCCAGATTTCAGGACAGATAGAGCAGATAAAGAGAACATTAAAGTAAACCTTAACTAGATTGGCTTTAGAGACCAGCAGAAAAGTTTGGACAACACTCCTTCGCCTTGTTCCCAGGGAAATTTATACTTACACCCTTTGAACTCCTCCATGGGAGACCTAATGAAGCAGGGAGAATGTTTGACCTGGTGTTCCTTTTTCCCAACCCCTGCCAGCTCACTTGAAGGCCCTATAACTGATCAAAAATGATTCCTGGGAATTGCTGAAAAAAAATCAAACAAAGACACACAGACACACAGACACACACACAGACACACACACACAAACAAACAAACAAACAATACATAGGTACCAGGAACCACAATGGGACCACATCAATTTCAAATAGAGCATCCTATCCTGGCCTGACACCACCTTTCTAACAACCATAAACCCAGACGAAAAGGACCCTAACTGGTGCTTGTGACAAGCTCTGCTGCTGCTCCTCCAGCCTGTGTCTGGCTCCTCCTATTGGCCCCACCGAGGCCCACTGACCCAGCCCTGCTTGCACTAACTGGCCTTGGCTCAGGAACTGAACCTCCTCCCTCCATCCCACCTCTGGTGAGAAACTCTTTAGTCTCATTAAAGCGCTTCTGGGGCTCTCAATGTAACAAATTCTGAAGATGTGACCTCATGTTGGCTTTATTTGACAGCTGGGCCAGAGGTTTAATTTTCCTAGTTCTAATATTAGAACTATTTACTAGAAGGAGTAGGGTATGTGAGACCCTGTCTTATAGCATTTATCCCTGGAAGGAAGAGCCCCTGGACATTTCCCAACCTTTTTTTTTCCCTTGATCTCTAAATAAACATCAGAAAGAAGCTCTTTGTATTCTATTGCCAGCAAAAGGCTTTTTGTTTCTGTGCCTTACAGCCAGAGATGCGATAATTGTAGGAAGACCTACAAAGATATGGATATAGAGAGGAGGTGCAGACTACTCCCCCACTATACCCCCACCTATAGCCAACTCTCCTTCCAACTTCTTCCAATTCCTCAGCTAGCTGTTAAAGTCCTGTAATGTTACTGCTCAGGGTCAAACTCCCCTGCCCTGCATGGCAGAAGGAGTTCCTCCTCAGCTACCTGATAATAAAACCTCTTGCAGTTTGCATTAGGTGTGGTTTTCTCTTGAGTCTTTGGGGTGCTGGGCAGCTCATCCTGGGACTTGAGTGGAGGCCCAGCTTTGGGGGTCTTACAGAGTCTTGGTGAAGTTGAGACTAGTTGTCTGAAAGAAGCAGAAACAAGAGGGAGCTGGAGCTACCTTGCCTGGAAGAGGTTTAGATCCACTGAGCTACATTGAAAGGATTCTCTCCAACCTGTTGAGCTGTCTGCTCTATTCTCCAGGTTCCCGTTTTTGTGGACCACAGTGGGGTGGGTTTGGTGGTGCAGCTGTCCCTGAGTCATTTCTGCTCCTGTAAGTAACCCCTCACACTTATTCCTGTAAGGAATCCCAGTAAAACTCATTCATCAACCAATTTGGAATTCAGCAACATGTATAGCATAACCAGTTCTAATTCCACCACAGTTAATGCAATAGCCAACATTTGGCCTTAATTATTACAGATTGATTATTTTTGCTTGTTTATTGTGTATAAGAATAACTCAGTGAAATTCTACCTTTCTCCCATATGGATTCAGTCCTTGAAATCCAGATGCCAGGGAGCAAAAAAAGAAATTTGACTTGCTGAGCCTTCTTGCCAGCTCTGATTTTGCCAACTTTAATGCTTATAGCAGAAACATGGCCTAAAGTCAAAATATTTGTATTTATTTATTCAAATTCATTTGTTCATTTAATATATTCGTGTGTGCCTATTCTCATGCCACAGTACACAGGGTTTTTGGGCATTGCGGTTTTTAGTGTCTTTTTTGGGGTTCTATTTTTTTAAGGTTATTTTAGAGTTTTAGGTTTTTTTTTTTCATTAGTTTGTTTTATATTTCGTTTCTTTGTTTCATTTGTTTTTTTAGTAAGACTTCTTGAGTTCTCTTTAGAATTTTAGATTTTTCTTTAGGGTTTGTAAAGTTTTAATTATGTCTTTTAGGATTTTTTTTTTAAGTTCTTTCATATAAAAATAATTTTAGGGTTTCCTCAGTGTTTCAGGCAACTTTTTAAAGACATGTTGTTGTTGTTGTTGTTGTTGTTGTTGTTATTGTTTGTTTTGTTCTTCTGTTTTGTTTTTTTTGTTTTTTTTTTTTTTGCTTTTACAATTTTTAAGGTCTTTTTAGGGTTCTTGAGATTTTGGGGAATTTTAGGGCATTTTTAAAGTGTTTTTAGAATTTTTAATGGTCTTTTTAGAGTTCCTGTTTTTTTGTTTGTTTGTTTGTTTTGTTTTGTTTTGTTTTGTATTTTTGTTTTATTTTTTGTTTTGTTTGTTTGTTTAAGTATTTTCGGGTCTCCTTTCTGTGATGTCCAATGGCTTTAATCCCAGCATATGGCAGGCAGAGGCAGGCAGATTTCTGATTTCAAGGCCAGCCTTGTCTAAAAAGTGATTTCCAGGACAGGCAGAATTACACAGAGAAACACTGTCTTGAAAAACCGTAAAAAGTATATAGATAGATAGATAGGTAGGTAGGTAGATAGGTAGATAGATAGATAGATAGATAGATAGATAGATAGATAGATAGATAGATAGATAGATAGATAGATAGATAGATAGACAGATAGATAGATAGATATAGATAGATAAGATAAGATACATAGATAAGATAGGTAGGTAGGTAGGTAGTTAGGTAGGTAGGTAGGTAGATGATAGGTAGAAAGGTAGATAGGTAGATAGATAAATATAAAGTATTTTAGGTTATTTTAAAAGCTTTTTAGGTCTCTTTTAGTGTTTGGTTAAAGATTCTAAAGTGTTTTAGGGTTTTCTTTTTTAAGATTTTAGGAGTCTTTTAGGGAGTTTTAAGTATTTTAGAGTTTTTAGGATGGGGGGCTTGAATGACAGGGATTTTATGTAGGGTTTTAGTTTTTTATGATTTAAAAATATTTCTGGATTTTTTGGGATTTTAGGGTTTTCTTGAGGTCTATATTTGGAGAGGGATGGATGTTTCTTGATTTCTTTTGAATTTTAAAGTATTTTAGGGTATTAGGGTCTTTTAGGGCTTTTAAAGGATTTTAGGATTTTTTTTAATTTCTATTTTTTTAAGGCTTTTGTTTTGTTTGTTTGTTTGTCATTGTTTATTTTATTTTATTTTTTAGAAATTTGGTATATTTTGTTAGGGCTTTAGGGTCATATATATATATATATATATATATATATATATATATATATATATATATATATATATATATATATATATATATATATATATATACATATATATATATATATTTTTTTTTTCTTTTTTTGGTTTTCCTGATTTTTTTAAACTTTCAGTGTTTTTTGGGTCTTTTGCAATTTTTATATTTGCCTCTCACCATTTGTTTATCTCACATTTTTACTGGCCTTATTGTTTCTGACTGGATCCTGTTCCTCCAACGAGCTGATTGTGAACTGGTTGTGGTGGAGCTTCCGGGAATCAAAGTTGTCGATGGTTGTGGGACTGGATCTGGAGCAGTGGCTCTGGCCCAGGCCGAGTTTTCGGCCAGAAGGAAAATGTATCTCTACCAGGGCAAGACAGATATGGTTTGCTTTCACTGGGCCCCTTGAGGTCCCAGGTAGGCACAGTATTGTGGCAAGCGGTATCTCATCTGTGAGCTTGGCTATGACAGACCTCCTAGTAGTCAAGATATCTCTGTATGTGGGAGGAGTTCTGGAGCACCAGCTCTGCTGCAGGGAAGAGTTGTGGCATCATGATAAAGTCTTATCCCTCTGGAATGATAAGACAAAAAAAGCTTTCCTTCTACTAGTTGCCTTGGTAATAGTGGTTGATCACAGCAATAATACAGCAATTGCTAACTCCCCTTTATGTTCATTATGATAAGTAATATATTAAGTTTTCTATCTTTCTGCAAGAGAATACTATCACTCAACCTCACACATGCACGAAATTATATAAAAATGGCCTCAAACCCGTATGAGAGCAAAACTATGTTAATTACCTTATTCCAAATCTGTGTTAACTCACCTAACAAAACACTCTCCTTCCATCCATTTTCCTCCAAATGCCTTGATTTCAGCTACTGCTACAAACACACCAGTAGTGACCCACCTGACAGGCCGAAAAGCCTAGACATGGTCCCGAGGCGAAAACTTCACGGAAACTTAGTCTCCTGTATTCATGGTAACCTGTATAATGAATGTTCCAATGTCCTTGTTTTAGTCGGTAAATGGATCTGTGTGCTTTCCCTTAATATTGGTTTTTGTAAGTGCCTCTAAGGATTGATTTTGACATATTGCTAAGTTAGATACCTCACCTAGGAATTCCTGTCCTAGGCATTCCTTGAGCAAACTATGGTCTTTGAATTCACCAAGGATGCTGCCTATTCAGTGACATTCAGATTTACCTCTAGTACTGTAAGAGAGATAATGAAAGAAATCAGGCATTACTATCTGTTCCACAGAGTTAGAATTCTCAGGGCAAACTACTACCATATGCAAGAATTTACTATTATCTAGGAATAAGAAAGGTTGTGTTATAAGAAGAAACCAGAATAGATAATTAGAACTATAGATATTTGAGCTTCAAACATACACAGGAATTTGCAATGACCTAGGGGCCCGAGGTATTATATGATAGACTAGAAGAGGAACTATTGCAAGGGCGCAAAACCATTGCCTATGACTTCTAAGATTAAGCAAACCTTAGGGAAGGCTACTTTTGATCCCAGTTTTTAACATTGAATTTTATCCCAATTGGTCCCTGCCAGTCCTTTGTAGGCATTCCTCTATTTTGTGTAAAAGTCACTTATAAGACTATTGCTCCCTTTGAGACAAATTACATTCAGATCCACACTCCTTTGTGTCTTGTCTGTTTCTCAGCCTCTCTTCTTGTTAAATCCTTGCCCACCTTTACTCAGAATCCAAGATATGCCCATGGAGCAAGGACCCAAGTGAGGTTTGTCTGTGGCAAGCTACCTTTCAGTTGACTAAAATTATATCATATATATATATATACACTCCAGCTCTATTCAGGTACCCCAGGAGAAGGCATTAGATCTCATTATGGATGGTTGTGAGCCACCTAGTAGTTACTGGGATTTGAAATCTGGACCTTCAGAAAAGCAGTCAGAGCGCTCAACCACTGAGCCATCTCACCGGCCCTATATACCACATTTCATCTATTAAGTTCATAATGGAAAAGAAACGGTTCCATTTCCTAGCTATTGTGAATATTGCAATAAACATGCATTGAACATATATCAGATGTAGGACGTGGGATCTTTAAGTATTTGTCTTGGTGTGTGACAGCTAGACTATCTCATAAGTCTAGTTTTGAAAACCAGTGTACTAATTTACACAGTGCTGCCCATGTTTACATACCACCATGGATACATATGGGAGAGGAAGTAGTCAATTGATCCCCATTTGTAGAAAATGCAATCCTGTCCTTAATAGTTTCAACAGAAAACTTATATACAAACAGTTTCAGCAAATTGGAGTGATACAAAGTCACATTAAAAAATCAACATATTTATATATGCCATCAATGAACTTGCTGAGAAAGAAATAAAGGAAGTAAAAGCCAATTCCTAATAACATTTTTTTTAAAAATAATAGGAGCTGGGAAATAGTTAAGGGGATATTGTGCTTGCCACACAAATGTGAGGAAAAGAGTTCAGATAACCCAGTACCCAGTGGTGAGTGAGTGTGTCTGCTCACCTATACTCTGAGCAGAGGAAGACTGGAAATCCTGGGTCAAGCTGCCTTGCTAGACAACCCAAACCCTGCTCAGTAAACAGAGTGAAAGTCATCAAATTACACAGCTTTAACATGTGGTCTGTACATGCACATGCACACACATGAACATATACACTTACATATATGTACAGCTTCATACATGAAAAAACATTATATATACATGCCATTAAGATCCACCTCCATTCTCCCTCATCCACTCTACACACACACAAACACTCACACACACACACACACACACACACACACACACACAGAGAGAGAGAGAGAGAGAAAGAGAGAGAGAGAGAGACAGAGACAGAGACAGAGAGACAGAGAAAGATAGACAGAGACACAGAAAAACAGAAAGACAGAGACTGAGAGAAAGAGAGAAGGGATGAGGAGGAGTCATAAGAAGATAAATTGTAAGAAAACATTAAGACAGGACAAACAAGAGTGTCTTACTGTTCCCACAAAACTCTGCTAGGAGAAATAGCATAAAAGCACAATGGTGTCATCAATACAGCTCCAGTCATGAAAAAGAAAGTACACCAAGGCCCTATTAAATATCCAAACCAACATTTTGTTTGACTGACTTCCAGTGTCAAGCTTTTAACATGCCAAATGTCAAAAGATATTAATTTAGTTTACAAAAAGACTTGGTCTTATGTCTTTCCTGGTCATTCAGTTGTTTGTTCATGTAAGAGAATAAACTTAAGAAAAGGAATAGATTTTAAAAGCTTTATTAAAGAATATTAATTACTGTGTTAAATGCTACAAACCTATTCAGTTATTTTCATTATTACATTTACAATGAATAAAAGTCATTTTATTTGAACAACATTATAATGCTGTTATTAATAATGATATGTTTAAAAACATATCCAATATTTAGAAAAATTCACAGAAAACTTTTCAAAACATAAGTCAAGTAATCACCTTCATAGATTTAATTTCAAAGTGAAAAATTGAACTTTCTTTTCAATATCACCATGCTTAAATCAAGCATTTCTCCATTTATAAACCACTACTCATTTTGCCTTTATAGATTATCTGAAAGAAACATAGTAACAGTAACTTAAATCCAGAAAGCTATTTTGTTCTGACATTAAGATTGCACAGCTAATTCTCAAAAGGTGTATATTATCTGAATCGGTACATATAATTTCCTACCCATTTTGCCATGCAGCAAGTTCTTCATGCCTACCAGGATTGTTCAGTAACTTAAATTCAATGTTTTCAGAGATAGCAAAAGACCAACTAGAAATTCAGATAAGAATAGTTAATACAGAATTAGCCAGGAATACAAGTTACCCCAGATTGTAGGAGAAGAGTGGATATTCTGACAGCAAATAGCTTTTAAATATAAACTCCTGAGATAAGTTGGAGTTAAAAAAAAAAAGAGAGGGGGTGGTAAAGCATTCAAGAATTCCAAGAAGAAAGAACTTATGGCATAGCACTGAGGCAATGGCACAAGGAAATAACTGGTTGATAGAAAGTGTCCCTGAGTTTCTGAATGACGCAAGCCTTTATTGCTGCATAGCCAAAGGGAAACAGAAATCCTTCACAAAAATCAAAGAGAGGAGCCAATAAACACCTTTCATCCAGCAAGATCAAAAACTGCTCTTAGAAAACTGGCAAAGTGTACAAAACAGGCAAAACAAGTTTCTGTGTCAGTAAAGTAGGATCTTCACTTATAGCCTCAATTTTACACTTTCTCAGTGTACCAATTTCTATAAAACATGACCTTTCAAAGAATCAGCTTGACTAAGTGTTTAATAAACAATCCTGTGCAACTATATTCCAGCTGCATCATTGGACATAAACTGAATTTTCCATGTGTTGCCACTGATGTGAGCCATTATCCTGTTGTGCTTCAGGAGATTTATATGACCTTCAACAAGCAATCCAAATATGAAAATGAATAAGAACCCAACTTGCTAACTGTGCCAGACAAAACAATTCTTTAAGGCCACTAGTGCTACATTCAGGAGTCCAACTTTGTCTGTGTTCTGAATCTAGTCAAAAACAGTTAAAATATTGGAAATAAAACTTGCATCTGTACTATAAATAGATTACTGTTTTGCCCTTATTCTCTGAACAATAACATGTTAATTGCACAGTAATATTTCAGTAAGTATTAGTCATTCAGAGATGTCTTTCAGCATCCAGTTAGACTCACAGTTGTCACAAATTTATCTAGGAGAGTTCGTTTTTAAAATACAGAATAATATCTGTGATATCAATTCCATGCATTCTTTGCTCTATTCAAATACTATCACCAGTTCTTTCCCTAGCAAGTATGCCAGTGTTTGTCTATCCCCATAGCCTCTGAGGAGGAATTGTATGGATAAAACTTACCCATTCATTTATGAGATGGAAACTGACGTCACTGAAAATCTCACTGACTACCACAGGTTATAGGGATCTATCCTGGTTTAAAATGGACTTGAGATCACAGCCTCCTAAGAACATGTCCATTATTTCATATCATGCTCTGACTTCAACAATTCCTTGTCATGACCCCTTAGAGTGGGCACCAGACCAGGTAGCACTCTGAACCCTAAAGAAGAGAGTCCTCGGGGTCCTTCCTCATTCAGAAACTTTGGACGATTGCCGTGCTACCTGAAGCAGAACTGCAAAGTGAGGCAGCCTAGGATTGGCCAGTGCAAGAACAAGGACAACCAATCTACAGGTTCCAGATTGGCCTGTGCAGGCAAGAGGGTAGCCATTATCTAGGCTCGGGACAGGCCCGAGAAGGCATGAGGACAGCCGTTCTCAAAATTTGCTTGATTCCTGAGGCCACTGTTACTTATATTCTGTGCGATTTGCCTTACGATATGTCCAAAATTTTCAGGAGAGAGCATCACTCTTAAAGGATGCTGCTTCATTGTTTCTTTCTGCAAGTCACCATTGGCAAGTCCATTCCTTGCCCCTTTAAGGGTCAGTCGCCCATTTCATGTTTCTTGAACAATTTTCTTAATGATTAAATGGCAAGACATGTGGAGAGATGGCAGCGAGCCTCAGCACAGACTTGACCCTATGACCACAGACCACAGGTTTCCCTGCTTCTAGAGCCTGGTACTGCCTTCAGTGTCGCCCAAAGAAAGGTGATACCCTACCCCAATCGGGGAATAGCCTGGGGCCCACTTCACTGACCCCCAGCTGTATTTAACACCTTAAGCCAACAGGGGAAGCATTTGACCAGCAGAGACCCGAAGGACTTTGTGCCTCCAGGGCTCCTTATACAGAAACGGCACAAGTTCAGGTGCCTAAAGCCCTATGAAGACCACACATTCAAAAAAATCTGATGCTCATGTTGCAGACGAGCTACAGAAACCCAAAGCTCTTATAAAGCGTTTAGCCATTTACACGACCCTGGGCCCTCTGAAGGAGCTAAAAGAGAACAAAAAAAAATGATCAGTTACACTTTCTCTGATGTTTCCTGAGTTCATGAGTAACCCACTGAGTAGGGTACCAGACAATCTGTTTTACCACCTTCCACCAGAAAATGAGTGGCCTCATCTGCTGTGTCCATGCATAGATAGGTGAAAAGAAGCCAGCCTATGTCCACTGGGTTTGAAGAACCTAGGGATTTTGACCAGTCGGGTGCCAGAGTGCCTGCAGCATCTTCCAAACACAGGGCTGGAGATACCAGTCACAAATTCAAAGAAGATAACACAGTGCCTGGGCCATCGTCTGCTGGACAACATGGACAGGTAATTTACCCACACATTCAAGGTTCCCTACACCCTTCCCAATCTAACCAAGGAGATCTGGGATCTTCAAATTCTCAGGGCAGGTCCTTATGTACCAAAAAGTTTTGAGAACTAACGCAAAGTTTCCAAGACTCTATGGGACATTGCACATCTGCCCAGGCATCCCATAGACTTCCCACGTGTGCTTAAAAGAAATTCATAAATGCCTCCTCTTCCAGAAGGAGTTCAAAAGTTTGTTCCCTACCCTACATAACTGTATTCTTTCCAATTCTCCTCCAAAGCATTTTGGAGAAGAACTCTCTTGTCAAGCAACAGGCCCCATCAGACAAAGAGGGCTCCAAACCTTCTTCGCCTAACGGTAATGTCAGTGATGTCTTATTAGTCCCTAATGCATCAAGTCCCACCTCCTCTTCCCAGGAGAATTCAACATGTTTGACAGATGCCAAGGCGGGGAAGAGAGCTAAGTCCTCTCAAAATGACAGCCAAAGATGTTCCCTTTCTCCCCCAAAGTGCCATATGCAATCTGCTTTTAGTAAAATGAGTTTGAGAGCGGACCCTGCTGAACAAGGGGGTTTCAAAACTTCCCCATTAAACCAAGAGGGATTTCAAAGTCATTTATCATTATAAAATGGGCTCATGTCATCTCTTACAGTAAAAGGGAATTAAATGCACAACTTCCTAAGTGAGCCTCACACAGCTCATACCTGCCCAAGCAGAGAGAAAAAAATTCCACAAGGAGCTCAAGTACTTTGCCATTCATGGAATTGCACTTGAGTGTTCCACACATACTCAAGATGTGGTAGAATCACTTAAGTCCTCCAAAGGGACTCTACTTTACTTCTGCACAAAGTGAACTAGAACCATAGGCAACTTCCCCAGGGGTTATGATAAATTCTCATTCTGTCAGGGGGCCAAGAAGATTATCCCCCTCTATGGAACAGATTCAAAGACAGTTCTTAAGTTTTCTCTACCACAGAAAGGAAGATTATATCATTCTCCTGCTATGAAATGTGACACAAACATTGTCATTCTAGTAGAAGACTGAAAGATGCTCTGTCCAAACAATGGGTCTTCAGAAAGTCCTGATCTGATCAAGAATTATTCAGATATCTCTTATCAGCCAAAAGAGCCCTCTTGATTTGTCAGCAGGCCCCAAACACCTGAGAGATTATTCCAAAACACTTCCAGTGAGCTAAACAATTTCAATATTTGTCGTAGAATACACAACTAAGAGGATATCACCCTCTCAGCTGCCACTGGGCACACTAGAGGCTGTGAAGAATTCCCCATATATGTCCAAGTTTCTAGGATTTCCAAAACCTGTACAGGACTCTCTGCATACTACTCTATCACATAAAGGGACTGTAGTACAGGATAAATCTACAGAAGAGAGTTCTAGCCACAGTCCCATCTTTAGAAATGGCTCATGGATATGATACATCTTCAAAAGATGTTCTAGGACAGATTCCATCTGTAAAGAAGGGTCTGGATCCAATCCTATGTGAACATGGTGCTATCGGATGTGATTTGCACGCACAGGAGTCTGTAGCATCCTGTACAGCCTAAGAAGGGAATTCCATGTATTCTACCTGTGCACAAGAATTCATATGATCTCCCCAAACTTCACAGGAGACTATGAGAACTTCTCTATCTCTCAAGAGGATCAGCCCTCTTCTCCAAATACACATTCTTATCCACCTGCACAAGGGCTGTTGGTCCTTCTCCATGCCTGCATAAGTCTCCATAATATATTCCAAATGCCTGAAAAAGCTCTGGATTTTACTTCATCTTCCAAAGGGCCCTTGGAACCTGTTTGCCCATCAAGTAGTCTATGACACCTGAAATATCTACACAGAAGTTGTTATCCAATTCTCTAGCTGAAGAAAATTTTCTTGGAACTTCCACTGTTACACAAGGAGGTCTAAAAATTTCACTAAATGCCCATGAGGCTCTTAGACCTTTTACACATGTCCATGAAGCTCTAAGAGAGGCCACATCTACGCAGGTATCTCTAGGGCCTTCTCCTAATTCTGAAGCTATTGTCAAGACTTGTACATATACACAAGGAAATTTAGACCTTCACCATCTGTGCAAAAGGTCATATGTCTATCATATCTGAACAGGGTGCTTTACAATTATTTCCATCTACCCTAGAGTGTTTATTTTCCTTGTCTTGTCTGGTTGAAAGCAGTAGACATTTGCCCTCTACCAAAGTGATCCACAGGCATCCAGTTTCTAGGAATTAAAAAAAAAAAAAACAAAAAACAAAAAAACAAAAACAAAAAAAAAACAAACAATCAAACAAAAAAACCAGGTTAATTGTTGATCCTTCTGAAATAGGACACTTCAGAAATTCTGTTAAAAGGTAATACTTGCATCATGTCCTGCTGAAAAAAAACAAACAAACAAAAAAAAACATCAAAAGCTACAACTATTCCTCAGGTGAGTCCCAAAACATCTCTATCTAAAATACCTTGAAATGTTCAACAAATGACCAAGGGACTGTGGAAACTTTCTTGTCTACCCAAGAGCATGTTGCCCACTTACATACCTTATAAACAGACTCTGCATTCTTCAATATCTACACTAGGGTATTTCCATTTGCAAAGAAATGTTGAAATGTCATCACTGGCACAAGGAACACTAGAGTCTTTATATCATCCCACAAGGAAAGGTACAAAATACAAATCAGAATAAGACATTCTGTGACAGTCTATATCACCACGGGGGACTGTAGAACTATCACAAAGTAATACAAGGGCTTTAGGATCTACTCAACATGCTCATGGGAAGGCTCAAATATTTCCATCTACTCAAGGAACTGAGAAACATTCTTTGTCTCTTAGAGGGGCTATGGGACTACCCAAATCTGAAACTAGGCCCTAAAAAATTCACCATCTGAACCAGGACCTGAGAAAATTTTCAGTTTTTTTTTTTTTGGGAAGTCTTCTACACGTTCTCTATTTTTGTAAGATACCCTGTGACATCTACCATTTGATACAGAGGTTCTTACATCTTCTCCATCTAACCAGGGGACTAAGAAAACATTGTTATCTTCCAAAGGGAATGTGAAACCTTCATCAACTGCAACACATGCTCAGAAACCTCCATGCACAATGACGGGAACTTTAACAAATGTCAGATGTAACCAAGGGCCTCTAGAAGATTCTGTTCCTGTCCAGGTGAAGGAGGGATTTTTACTTCTATCTCAGGAATTCTAAGAGCATTCAGCACCTTTCCAAAAGAAGCTATGGTACTTGTCACACATGGTAGAATCTCTAGATACCTTGCCATCTTTCCATGGGACTACAAATCCTCTGCCTTCTACAGAGGTTATGTGACCTCCCAAATCTGAACCTAGGAAGTCAGAAACATCTCCATCTGAAAAAAATTCTTCATCCACCAGGAAAACTAAAAAAAAAAAAAAAAAAGAAAGAAAAACAAACAAACAAAAAACAAAAACAAAACAAAACAAACAAACAACAAAAAAAAAACATTGTTATCTTCCCAAGTGACTGTGAAACCTTTGTCTTCTGTACCATGTGCTCAGAAATTTCCACTAATTACATCAGGTACTCCAACAACTGTGAGATGTAAACAAGCAGTTCCAGAATATTCTATACCTGTCCAGGAAACTTTGGATTTTTTGCTGACGATTCCCAGGGTTTCTAGAACATTCAGCATCTTTCCAACAGAAGCGAGGGAACTAGTCAACATGGTAGAATCTCAGGATACCTCACCAATATTCCAAAGTACTACAGTCCCTTTGCCACATCCCTCAAGTCATACAGGATATTCACAACCTGACCAATGATCTCAGGAGAATTCTTTAGAAGTCCCAAGGGATCTAGCACCTTTGAAGTCTACCAAATTTTCATATCTGTTGAGGCATGTCTAGGCCTTTCACTATATGCTCAACAGTCTATCCAGCAGTCATCATCTTCCCAAAAGATTCTGGGAACATCAGAGTGTGCCAAGTGTATTCATTAACATTTTTCTTTCGTCTCAGGTTCTTTGGGAATGTATTCATGTGTCCTATGGATGACAGGAACATTGCTACAAGTCCCAAAGCCTATTGGACATTCCTCACCAATACAAGCATGTCAATCCCCTCCACCATCTATGAAAAGAAACTGTGACAACTTGTATTCACAAGCAACTCTTGTAGCATAAATCTCTCCATTGTTCTCACCATCTACTCAGGTGAATGGACAAGCTTACCTCAATCAAGAATCTACTTTGGGACAGCCCATAGCTGCCCAGGGAGTTCAACAACTTTTGTTGTCCAGCCCAGGTTATAAAGAAAGTGACAAGCAGGAAATAGGAATTTTTCCATCTTACCAAGTACTTCTGGGAATTTCCTTACCTGCAGAGGGAATGGTAGGATCATGACCATCTGTACAAAGGGTTCTGGGAACTTCCCTATCTGTCCAAGAGTCTCTGTTCACACCCAAACAAGAACCTGTAGGTACTCTGCATCTCTAACAAAGTCTTTCAAATATCAATCTACACACTAGAGGGCTCTCAAATTTTTTCCATGTGCTCAACATACAATGTTCATCATGTTCCCCACACTAATGAACCTCTCCTTTCTAGCCAGAAAAATCAGAAGAAATTTTTATATTTGCCAGGTTATCCAGAACACTACCTATCTGCACCAGATGGTCAGGGGCATATAATACCTACTCGAGTAGCTGTAATACTTTTGCTTACTTCTCAAGGGCACAAGAAAAACTTAACAATTGCAATGGAAACTTTGCATTTTCAAAGTTCTTTGTCATCCATTCAAAGGAATCCATTACCTTTGTCAGATTCCATAGGTATATTGGAATTAAGACAATGTAAACACACAGAGACTTTTTTGGACCCTTTGCCTCAAGTGAAGAAGGATGCCAGATCTTCTAAATCTGCTTTCCCTACTGTAGGAAATTAGTCACCATCACCTCGAGAACCTGTGAGACATTCATCTTTTCCTAAAGGAGGTATAGAAATGCTCTCAACTGGTCTAGGGAATCTAGTACCTTTGCAATCAATCCAGGGGCCTTTGACACTTTATATCTCAGCCCAGACAATGACACATAACTCAGGATCTGCCAATGGGGTTGTACTGCATTCAGCTTCTTCCCCAGCAGTTTCAGAAAGAAATGAATATTCTCCATTTACCCAAGGGACTTCAGAAAGTTCCAAAAGATCTGGATTGCATCTGGATCTTACTACATCACTACCGGTAACACAATCATCTTCAAGATTTGAACAAGGAATTGTGGAAACTTGCTTATCTGAACAAGGGACTAAATTTAAAGAAACATCTATAGGGTTGTATGCTTATGCTCAGGATACTATGGGGCATTCTTTATCTGCACAAGCCACAGTATGAAAGTCCATGTCTGCAAAGCAGACTTGGAAACTTTGGCTACCACTACAGGACCTTTGGGGTCTACACAAGTGACTCTTGTAGTCTCAGAGTCATTGTCATCTGATCAGAGGCCTCTGGGAATTTATTTAACTTCAACGGGAACTCTAGGCTCTTCGTCTTCCATAGAGGCTTTTGGAATATCCCTTTCTGAGCAAGGGTCTCTAAAACAGTCCACATCAAAATTAGGGTCTGTAGAAACTGTGACATCTTCTCCAAAGACTGTGCATCATCCAACATATTGCCAGGAAGCTATGAGATTTTCTCCTCTTTCTAACATTTTGGACAAAAATCCCCAGCTTTTTCAAGGTTCATTGGTCTGTTCCTACCTCGCCAGAAATCTCAAAAATCCATTTCATCATTCATCACGAGATGTAACATACTCATCATCTGTACTAGGTACTCAGGATCACCCTCTTTCTAGTCCAGAGTTTCAAGGATATTTTCTGACCTCTCTAAAGTCTAAGGAATGTCCCACAGCTGCAAAGAGAACTTTGACTATGCAAATTTCTTTGTCATCCATCCAAAGGTATGTAGAACCTTTGGCAGAATCCACAAGGATATTGGGAATGGGACAATGTAAAGACACAGAGACTACTGTGGGCCCATTGCCTCAAGTAATGAAGGATATAGAAACTTCTCCATCTGCTTTGCCAATTCTATGAACTTTGCCACCATCACCTCAAGAACCTGGTAGACATTCATCTTTTCCTAAAGGTGGTGCAGAAATATTTCCATCTGGTCCAGAAATTCTAGGACATTTGCAATCAGCCCTGGGGCCTCTGGCACTTTCCATCTCAGCCCAGGCAATGACACATCACTCAAGGCCTACTGACAGGGCTCTACTGCATTCAGCTCCTTGCCCAGCTATATCAGAAACAAATGAATATGCTCCATCTTTCCGAGAGACTTCAGACACTTACAGATGTGCTGGACTGCATCTGAATCTTACTACATAGCTACAGATGACACCATCATCTTTGAGATCTGAGTAAGGAACTGTGGGATTCTTGTCTATCAGAAGAAAGGTGTCTGAAAGTGACTAAATCTAAAGAAAGTACTATAGGGTATTCCACATCTGCTCAGGCCACAGAGGGGCATTCTTTATCTGCACAAGCCATAGTAGGGAAGTACATATCTGAACAGTTGCAATTGGAAATTTGCCTGTGCAAAGTTCTTTGTCTGGGCACACTGTGCAGACTGTGAGAACTTTGCCTCCCACTCCAGGACCTTTGGGGTCTACCAAATATACTCAGGTGCTACCAGAATCTGTGTCATCTGATCAGAGGCCTCTGTGAGTTTCTTTAGCTTCACAGGGAACTCTAAGTTCTTCATCTTCCCAAGAGGCCTTTGGACATTTCTGTTCTACCCAAATGTCTCTAAAACTGTCCACATCTAAACAAGGGACTGCACAAAATGTTTTATCTGCTCAAAATAGTTTGAATGCTCCAACTTCTTTGCAAACAGATATGGGATTTTTTCCAACTTACTAACATTTTGCATAAAGATTCCCAGCTTTCCCAAAAAAACCTGGAATTTCCCCACCTAGTCAGAAATGTCAAGTATCCATTTGTCCTTCACCATCATAAGGAGGAGATTTCACACCTCTACTAGGTGTTCAGGAGCATATTGTACCTATGTGGTTTTAGAAGCTTTTCCATCTTTTCAAAAGCCCAAGAAAATTTTCAGGACAGAAGAGGAAACTTTGCACATACAAAGTTATTTTTTCTTCAACCATATAAATCTGGAAAATTCAACAGGTTTCACATGGATATTGACACACACACACACACACAAAAAAAAGACTCACAGAGTAGTTTAGGGCATTTGCCTGGAGTGATAGAGGATATAGAACCTTCTCATTCAACTTCAGTGACTCTATGAACTTTGCCACCATCACCTCCAAAAACTTTTAGACATACATATTCTACCCAAGGATGTGCAGAGACTTTCCCATTTGGCTAAGGGTATCTAGCACCTCTGAAATTTACCCAGGGGCCTCTGAAACTTTCTATCTCATCATAGGCAGTGATGAATACATACCAATGATATGAATGTTCTTCTAATTCTCTAGGTCTTTCCTCCTCAGAACAAGGGACTCCAGCATCTTCAGATTCTCCTCTTGGAGGTGTGAGTCCCTGCCTCTCTGCACAGGAGACCTTATGTCTCTCCACATGTCCACAAAGGTCTACCCAAGATTCTACATGTTCCAAAGGCTTTTAAATTCTTCTTTACATAAACAAGGTATAGGAACTCAGTCCACATCTACATACTATACAGTAGAAGACTCACCAACTTCCCAGCTGTGTCAGGGATATACTGACCCTGCTCCAAATAAAGCAAGGACTTTTAGATCTATCCACGGACCTCTGAGTATTTCAGGAACTGCATAAGGCTCTATAGAACCTTTGCCATCTCCCCAGGGGACTCTAGGATATTCATCATTTGCATCAGGTGGACAATCATTTTCAACAGCTACCCCAGGACATGTTATATGCAGTGACTCACCAGTGTAACTTGCAATTTCTGTCCATCTTAGTTCCTCACTTTTTTCCTTAAGCATTTTGAATCCATTCATTTACACATAATCACTCTAAACCTACAGAGGTGTCTTAAACTTCATGCTACAGACCAAATTATTATTTGATTACTCCACAAATGGTCCAACAAACAGATCCATATGCTTCAGATGCTTCAGGATCTACTCATTTTTCCAAAGGAGTCATGGTAATTTCTTTATCTGGACAGGGAACACTATGACCTGTATCATCTGCCCTAGAATCTTTGACAATGCCCTCATCTGCTCAAGTGAATCAGAACCTTCTTTATCTATTCTAGAAGTTGTAGGCCCATGCCTGTCTTCTACAGGAAAATCTGGAAGCTTGTCATGTACAAAAAGCAAGCCAGGAATAGCGAATGTTTCACCAGGAGCTTTGGAAATTTCACTATCTACCATAGTGAGTCTAGGGTTTCCTTTATCTGTCCAATTGGATTTGAGTGATACAACCTGGATTTTTTTCCTCAGAGACTTTCTCTGTATGCCCATGGTATAGTAGGACTATCAACACCTGCACAATGACCTTCAGACACTTCCTTTTTATCACAAGAGACCCAAAAACCCTGTTTGGAAAAAGAGGCTTTAGGTTATTCACCATCTGATCCTAAAGATCTTGGACTTTTTGCCGAGGACAAATTATAAACATGGCCATGTATGCAAAACCATTCAGATATAACACCTGTCACCAAAGAGATCATAGCATCTTTGTCATCCATGCAAGATACTCTCAGATAGATGGGTGGATGGATGGATGGATGGATGGATAGATGGATGGATGGGTGGATGGATGGATGGATGGATGGATGGATGGATGGATGGATGGATAGATGATAGATAGATAGATAGATAGATAGATAGATAGATAGATAGATGGATAGATAGATGAGATAGAAGAGATAGATGAGATAGATAAGATAGGCTGAGAGGTAGAGAGGTAGATAGGTAGATAGATAAAATATACTAAATATAAAGCACTTTAGGTTATTTTAGAAAGCTTTTTAGGGCTTTTTTAGGGTTTGTTTAAAGATGCTAAGGTTTTTGAGGGTTTCCTATTTTTAAGGTTTTAGGTATCTTTATGGTGTTATAAGTATTTTAGAGTTTTTACAATTTTATGGGGGATTGAATGACTTAGGGACTTTATGTAGGGTTTTAGTTTTTTATGATTTTAAAAATAATTTTGGATTTTGGGGGGTTTTAGGGTTTTTTGGGGTTTATTTTTTGGGGGGTTGGATGTTTCTTGAATTCATATGGATTTTAAGGTATTTTGGGTTATTAGGATTTTTTAGGGCTTTTAAAGAATTTTAGGATTTTTTTTAAACCTTCTATCTGTTTTGTTTTGTTGCTGTTGTTTGTTTCTTTTTGGCTTATGGGTTTGTTAAAGGTTTTAGTTTTTTTTTGGGAGGGGCTCTTTTTAGAGTTCTAGAAATGTGTTTGTTTGTCTTTTGTTTTTTAATTTTGGGATATTTTGTTAGTGTTTTATGTTCTTAGTTTTAGAATTTAAATGTATATAGTTTTCTTTTTTTAGGGTTTTGTTGATTTTTTAAAGCTTTCAGTGTTTTTTTTGGGTCTTTTCCAATTTTTCACTTGCCTCTTGATATCTGTTTATCTCAGATTTTAACTTGGCTTATTGTTTCTGACTGGATCCTGTTCCTTGTATGAGCTTGTGTACTGGTTGGGATTCAGCTACCAGGAATCAGGCTGTCTAGGGTTGTGGGATGGGATCTGGAAAAGTGGCTCTGGCACAGGCCAAGAAGTGGGCCAAAAAGAAGATGTGTCTGTAGCAGGGCAAGACAAATAGGTTTTGCCTGCACAGGGACCCTGGAGGTCCCAGGTAGTCCAGGTATTGCTGCAAGGGGTATCTCATCTGTGAGCTTGGCTATGACAGATCTGGTAGTCAAGGTATCTTTGGATGTGGGAGGAGTTCTGGAGCCCCAGCTCTGCCTCAGGGCTGAGTTGTGGCATCATGACGAAATCTTATCTCTCTGGAATGATAAGACAAAAAAAGCTTTCCTTCTACTAGTTGTCTTGGTAATAATGGTTTATCACGGCAATAATACAGCAATTGCTATACACCATTTTATATTTTTTATGATATGTATTCTACTTTGTTTTCTATCTTTCTCCTAGATAATAATATCACTCAACCACACACATGCATGAAAATATATAAAAATGATCTCAAACCCGTATGAGAGCAAACCTATGTTAATACCCTCATTCCAAATCTATGTTAACTCACCTAACAAAACACTCTCCTTCCATCCATTTTCCTCCATGCCTTGATTTCAGCAACTGCTACAAACACACGAGTAGTGACCCACCTGACAGGCCAAAAAGCCTAGACATGGTCCTGAGGCGAAAAATTCATGGAAATTTAGTCTCCTGTATTCATGGCAACATGTATAATGAATGCTCCAGTGCCCTTGCTTTAGTCGGTAAATGGATCTGTGTGCTTTCTCTTAATATTGATTTATTGTAAGTGCCTCTAAGGATTGGTTTTGACATATTGCTAAGTTAGATTCCACACATATAAATTCCTCTCCTAGGCAGTCCTTGAGCAAACCATGGTCTTTGAATTCAGTAAGGATGCTGCCTATTTGGGTACATTCAGATTAACCTCTAGTATTGTAAGAGAGACAGTGAAAGAAATCAGGCATTACTAACTGCTACATAGAGTTAGAAATCTCAGGACAAACTACCATATGCAAGAATTTACCATTATCTCAAAATAAGGAATGCTATGTTATAAGGATCAAGCAGAATAGATACTTAGTACTATAGATAGTTGAGTTTCAACCATGCACAGGAATTTACAATGGCCTAGGGTGGAGGGGTACTATATGATAGACTAGAAGAGGAACCATTGTAAGGGCATGAGACTCTTGCCTATTGCTTCTAAGATTAAGCAAACCTTGGAGGGGGGCTGCTTGTAATCACAGTTGTTAACATTGAATTCTATCCCAATTGGTCCCTCCCAGTCCTTTGTAGGCATTCCTCTATTTTGTGTAAAAGTCACTTATAAGACTAGTGCTCGCTTTGAGACAAATTACATTCAGATCAACCCTCTGTTTGGTCGTGTCAGTTTCTCAGCCCCTCTTCTTGGCTAATCCTTGCCTACTGGTACCCAGAACCCAAGTTATGCCAATGGATCGAGGACCTAAGTGAGGTTTGTCTGTGGCAAGCTACTTTTCCTTTTACTAAAATTACATCATATATATATATGATGTGTGTGTGTGTGTGTGTGTGTGTGTGTGTGTGTGTGTGTTTATGTGTATGTGTATGTGTTTGTGTATATGTATATACATACACATATACATCAATACATATACATATATATACATTATACACATATACACACATACATATACACACATATATATGTGTGTGTGTTTGTGTGTGTGTACATATGATATATATGTAAAGCTTCATACATGAAAAAACATTATACATACATGCCATTGAGATCCACCCCCATTCTGTCTCAGCCATTCTACACACACACAAACACTCACACACACACATACACACACACAGAGGGAGAGAGAGAGAGAGAGAGAGAGAGAGAGAGAGAGAGAGAGAGAGAGAGAGAGAGAGAGAGGGACATGGAGACGGAGACAGAGATGGAGACAGAGACAGACAGAATAAATTTGGAAATCACCAAGACAACAGTGGATTTTTCTATTACACATTGCAATAAGTTAAACCAATAAAAGCATATTTGTGAAAATGCTCTAAGGAATCTTATTGCTTTGTACTCTGACAAAGAAAATGAACAGAATTTAAAAGCTTTATTAAAGAATATTAATTACTGTGTCAAATGCTACAAACCTACTATTCAGTTATTTTCGTTATTAAATTTACAATGAATAAAAGTCATTTTGTTTGAACAACTTTATACTGCTGATATTAATAATGATATTTTTAAAAATTCACAGAAATCTTTTCCAAACACAAGTTAAGTTATCATCTTCAGAGATTTAATTTCAAAGTGAAAAATTGTAATTTCTTTTCAATATTATCATGCTTAATGCAGACATTTCTTCATTTATAAACCACTACTCATTTTGCCTTTATAGATTATCTGAGTGAAACATAGCAACTGTAACTTAAATTAAGAAAGCTATTTTGTTCGGACATTAGAAATGTGAAGCTAATTCTCAAAAGGTATATATTATCTGAATTGATACTTATAATTTCCTACCCATTTTACCATGCAGCAAGTTCTTCATGCCTAGCAGGATTATTCTGGTACTTAAATTTAATGTTTTCAAAGATGTAAAAAGACCAACTGGAAATTCAGAAAAGCACAGTGAATACAGAATTATCCAGAATACAAGTTACCCCCTATTGTAGGAAATGAGTGGATATTCTGACAGTAAATGGCTTTTAAATATAAACTACTGAGATAAATTAGAGTTAAACAAAGAAAAGGGGTGCTAAAGCATTCAGGAATTCCAAGAAGAAAGAACTTATGGCATAGCATTGAGGCAATGACACAAGGAAATAATTAGATATTAGAAAGTGCCCCTGTGTTTCTGAATGATGCAAGACTTTATTGCTGTGTAGCCAAAGGGAAACCGAAATCCTTCAGAAAAATCAAAGAGAGGAGCCAAATAAACACCTTTCATCCAGCAAGATCAAAAACTGCTCTTAGAAAGCTGGCAAGGTATGCAACAGGCAAACAAAGTTTCTGTGTCAGTAAAGAAGGATCTTCACTTATAGCCTCAATTTTACACTTTTTTAGTGTATCAATTTCTATAAAACATGACCTCTCAAAGAATCAGTTTAACTAAGGGTTTAATAAATCATTCTGTGCAACTATATACCGGCTGCATCATTGGACTCAAACTGAATGGTCCATGTGTTGCCACTGATGTGAGCCATTTGCCTGTTGTCCTTCAGGAGAATTATATGACCTTCAACAAGCAATCCAAATATGAAAAAGTAATAGGAACCTAACTCACTAACTGTGACAGACAAAGCAATTGTTTAAGGCCACAAGTGCTATTTTCAGGATTCCATCTTTGTCTGTGTTCTGAATCTAGTCAAACACAGATATAAGTATTTGAAATAAAACTTTCATTTGTACTATAAAGAGATTACTAAAGTTCTGCCCTTATTCTCTGAACAATAGCATATTAATTGCACAATAATGATATTGCAGTAAGTATTATTTAGTAATTTAGAGATGTCTTTCAGCATCCAGTTATCACAGATTTATCTAGGAGAGGTAGATTTAAAATTCGAAATAATATCTGTGATATCTATTCCATGCATTCTATGTTCTATTCAAATATTAACACCTGTTCTTTCCCTAGCAAATATGCCAGTGTTTGTTTAGCCCCATAGCCTGTGAGGAACAAGGGTATGGATAAGCATTTCCCATTCAGTTATGAGACAGAAACAAACATCACTGCAACACTCACTGATGACCTTAGGTTAGAGGGATCTATCCTGGATTAAGATGGACTTCAGAGCATAGTCTCCTAAGAACACCATGTCCTTAATTTCCAACCATGCTTTGCCTTCAACAATTCCTTGTCATGAACCCTTAGAGTGGGCACCAAACCAGGTAGCACTCTGAACCCTAAAGATGAGGGTCCTCTGGGTCCCTCCTTATTCAGAAATTTTGGATGATTGCCCTGCTAATATGAGGTAGCTCAGGACTGGCCAGTGCAAACAGGAGGACAGCCAAACTGCACGCTCCAGATTGGCCTGTGCAGGCAAGAGAACAGCAATCATCTAGGCTCGGGAATGGCCTGAGAAGGCTTGAGGACAGCCTTTCTCAAACTTTACTTGATTTCTGAGGCCACTGTAACTTATATTCTTTGTGATGTGCCTTCTTATATGTCCACAATTCTCAGGAGGGATGCTGCATAAGCGTTTCTTGTTACAAGTCACTTTTGCCAAGTACATTCACTGTCCCTTTAAGGGGCAGTCATCTATTTAATGTTTCTTGAACAATTTCCTTAATGATCAAATAGCAAGACATGTGGAGAAATAGCAGTGAGCCTCAGCCCAGACTTGACACTATGACCACATACCACAGGTTTCACATCCTCCAGTGCCTGGAACACCCTTAAGTGTAGTCCAAAGAATAGTGATACCCTACCGCAACTGATTTCACAGCCTCCATAGCCTTGGACTCCCTTCACTGTCCCCCAACTGGATTTTACACCTTAAACTAACAGGGGAAGCAGTTGGCCAGCAGAGACTCGAGGGATTTTGTGACTCCAGGGCTCCATATACAGAATCGGCACAAGTTCAGGTGCCCAAAACCCTATGAAGACGAGAGATTCAAAAAAAAAAAAAAAAAAAAAACCTGATCTCATGTTACAGAAAAGTTACAGAAACCCAAAGCTCTTATAAAGCATTCATCCAATAACAGGACCCTGGACCCTCTGAAGGATCTAAAAGAGAACATAAAATGGACAGTTACACTTCCTCTGAGGTTTCCTGAGTTCACGAGTAATCCTCTAACCAGGGATACCAGACAATCTGTTTTACAGCCGTCCACTAGAAAATGAGTGGCCTCATCTGCTGTGCCCATGCATAGACAGGTGAAAAGAAGCCAGCCTATGTCCACTGGGTGAAGAACCTATGGATTTTCACCAGTTGGATGCCTGAATGCCTGTAATATCTTCCAAACACGGTACTGGAGATGCCATTAAAAAGTTCAAAGAAGATCACACAGTGCCTGGGGCATCTTCTGCCTACTCTTCTACTGGCCAACATGGACAGGAAATTTCTCCAAACATTCAAGGTTCCTTACACCCTTCCCGATCTAGCCAAGGATATCTGGGATCTCCTAATTCTCCCCAAAATGCTCAGGGTCTTTCCTTATCCAGCCAAGAGGTAATGGAACTATCCAAATTTTTCCAATACTCTATGGGACATTGAACATCTGCACAGGCATCTCAAAGACTACTCACTTGTGCTGACAGTAAAATCATAATGCCTGCTCTTCCAGAAGGCTTTCCAAAAGGTTATCCATTACACTACATGACTCTCTTCTTTCCAATTTTCTTCCAAAGCATTTTGGAGAAGAACCCTCTGGTCAAGAGGACCTACAACAGGAGTGTAAGTCACATAAAGGGGGCTCTAAACCTTTTCCCCCTAGGGTAATGTCAGTGATTTGTCCCAAAAGTATCATGTCCCACATCCTTTCCCTAGCAGAGTTGAAAATGTTTGCCAGCTGCCAAAACAGGGCAGAGAGCAAAGTCTTCTCAAAAAGACATCCAAAGATGTTTCTCTTTCCCCCCAAAGTGTCCTATGCAATCTGTTCCTACTAGAGTTATTTTGAGACCTGACCCTCCTGACCAAGGGAATTTCAGTCATTCTCCATGAAACCAAGAGGCCTTTCAAAGTCCTCTACCAATAAGAAATGTGCTCACATCATCTATTTCAGTCCAAAGGGAAATACATGCAATCACAATGTCCCAAGTGAGCCTCACACCTCTAATAAATGCTCAAGGAAAGAGAAAAATGTCCACACCTACACCAGGAGCTCAAGGATATTTGCCATTCCAAGAATAGGATCTTGTGAGTTCCATACATACTCAAGACGTGGTAGAAATTCCTGAGTCTTACAAAAGGCCTTTCGCTTCTGCACATACAGGAAGTGAACTAGAACCATCAGCATCTTCCACAGGCAGTCTGAGACCTTCTCAATCTTTCAAAGGGCGACTTAGAGTGGACACCATACCAGTTAACACTCTGAACTCTAAAGAAGAGGGTCCTCAGCATCCCTCCAAATTCAGAAAATTTGAGCTGCCCCAAACTTTATAGGAGACTATTAGATCTTCCCTATCACCTCAGGAGGATCAGCCTTCTTCCCCAACTAAACAAGATACTATAGATTCTTACCCCCCTACACAAAAGCCTGTTGGTCCTTCTTCATGCCAGCATAAGTCTCTAGAAATTTTCAAATGCCAAAAATCCTCTGGGTTCTAATTCATATTCAAAAGGCCCCATGGAAGCTGTTTTGCCCACCAAGCTGTCTATGACAACTGAAAATTCTATACAGAAGTTGTTATCCACTTTTCCATCTGAAAAAAAGTTTCTTGGAACTTCCACTAGTACACAAGGAGGACAAGAAATTCGACTACCTGCCCATGGGGATTTTATACCTTATACACCTATCCATGATGCTCTAAGGAGATGCCACTTTCATTAGTAGACAGGGAGGTAGTGAAATTTCACTACCTGCCTATGAGGCTCTTAGATCTTTTACACTTGTCCATGATGCTCTAGAAGAAACCATATCTACACAGGTATCTCTAGGGCCTTCCCCTCATTTTAAAGCCAAGGTTAAGACTTGCACACTTACAAAAGACATATTAAGACCTTCCCCATCTGTGCAGAAGGTCATAGGATTTGTGATATTTGAACAAGGTGCTTTACAATTATCTCCATCTACCCAAGAGTGTTTCTTTTCCATGCCTTCTCTGGTAGGAAGTAGTAGACATTTTCCCTCTACCAAAATAATACAGTCATCCAGTTTATAGAAGAAGAAAAAAAAACAGGTTAAGATTTGATCTTTCTAACAAAGGAGACTACAGAACATTTTCTAAAAAAAAAAAAAAAGGGGGGGGGGAGACTTGAAACATCCCCTGATGCCAAAGAAACATCAAAAGCTACAATTTCTCCTCAGATGAGTCTCACATCTTCAGTCTACCAAAGGGCATGTTGGACAATCCATATTTCCCCAAAAAGGCTCAAGATTATCTAACCAAAAGGCTCTTATGTGTTTACTATCTGGCCCAGGAAATTTCTTCATCTTTCTCAAATGATGCAGAACATTTTGACCATGCTTAAGGTAATTTGTCCTTTTGCAAATCAGACTTCAGGACTACACAATCTCCTTTGTGAAATCAAGGGCCTGAGGGAAAGTCCACATCTAAAAAAATCATCTAGAACTTGTCTTTAGCCCAAACACACCAGAAAATTTTCATATCTTCTAAAGTATCTAAAAACGCTTCTGACTAAAACATTATTGTTGTAGGATATTTACCATCTGCTCTAGGATATGTGAGACCATCATTATTTAACCATGGGCATCTAGAAACTTTGTCACCTATGCAAAGGTGTTTTGGTTTTTCAGGATTTTTCCCAGTATATCTGGGTGCCCATGGAACTACAGAACTTTGTCATCTGGCCAAGGTGTTTAGAAAAATATTCCATCTTCAAAAAGTTATTCAAGACATTCACTCCACCTTCCAGGAGATCTGGATCTTTCCTCATCAGCACAATGAGTTTCAGGACATGGAATCTCAACTCATGAGTTTTCAGGAATTTTGATGTCCTTGCAAAGGCCTGTGGATTGTTCCACAACTACCCAGAGTACAGCTGCTACTTCACCAAGTACTCAAGAGAATTTATTACCATTGTTATCTCTCCAAAGTAAACTCAGAACCTGCCAACCTGCCCAAGAGATGGTAAGAACTTTGCCACTTAGACCAGGATCCCTGCCAATTTCCCCTTCAGCCATTGTAGCTCCTGGACCCAAACAGGTGGCTTCAGAGCCTGTGAGCCTTTCACCATTATATCATGATATGCCATCAAATTTTCCCCACATTCATGGAGTTCTAGATTTATCTCAGTATGACTCAGATTCTCCCCTAAATGTAATGTCACTCACCCAATGGCAACAGGGAACACCCTCATCCTCAGAATGAAGTGTAGCACTTTTGTCTTCTGTTCAAGGGAGTGTGGGAATATCCTTAACTGCACAACAGACTCCAGAACTCACCACATCTAAACAGGGAACTCTCATTCTCTTTCTTGACCAGGTGATATGGCAACTTCCTCATCTTCTAAGGTTTATAAAGGACATTTGCCATCTGTGGATGTGGATATGTGGACATATTTATATCCTCAGAAATCTCCAGGACATTTGAAAAATGTCTCTGTTTTTCCAAAAAACATGCTCTCTGGCTAGGATCCTGTAGCAATTTCCTTACCTGCTATTGCTACTGAGGCTTTGGTATCATCATCATCATCATCATCATCATCATGCCAAGGGCATCAAGGTTCTTTGCTATCTACCTAGGATGGTGGAAAAGACTCACTTACTGCACCAAATGCTCAGAAAATTTACTCATTTTCTTCCCAGGCCTTAGAAACTTTGGTAAATATCCAAGGACCACTGCCCACTTACACACCTTCTAAACAGACTCTGCATTCTTCACCATCTACACTAGGTATTTCCATTTGCAAAGAACTCTTCAAATGTCATCACTGGCACAAGGGACCCTAGAGTCTTTTATATCATCCCAAAAGGAAGGGACAAAATACAAATAAGAAAAAGACATTCTGAGACAGTCTATATACCACAGGGGACTGTAGAACCATCAAGACGTAAAACAGGGCCTTTAGGATCTACTCAAGGTGCTCATAGGATGGCTCAAATATTTCCATCTAATAAAGGGGCTGAGAAACATTCTTTATCTCTTAGAAGGACTATGGGACTACCCAAATCTGAAACTAGGACTCTAAAATTTCACCATCTGAACCAGGACCTGTGAAAAATTTCAGTTCTTTTCAGAAGCCTTATACATTTTCTCTATCTATGCAAGATACCCGATGACATCCACCATCTGAAACAGAGGCTATGATATCTTCTCCCTCTACCCAGGGAACTAAGGAAACATTGTTATCTTCCAAAGGGAATGTGAAACCTTCATCATCTGCACCACCATCATCTCCTCACACTACAACAGGAAATCTAACAATTGTCAGTTGTAAACAAAGACCTCTAGAACAATCTGTACTGTCCAGGGGACTTAGGGTTTTTTAGTTATACCACAGGGAAATTAGAGCGTTCAGCATCTTTCCAGAAGAAGCTAGGGCACTCATCATACATAGTAGAATATCTGTATACCTTGCCATGTTTCCAAAGAACTACAGATCCTTTGCCTCCTACAGGGGTTATGCTAACTCCCAAATTTGAAAATAGGAAGTCAGAAAAATTTCCATCTGAAAAAAGATCTTCTTCATCCACCAGGACATAAAAACAAACAAACACACACACACACACACACACACACACACACACACACACACACACACACACACACACACACACACACACACACAAACCCCAAAAACCAAAAAATCTCAACAACATTGTCATATTCCCAAGTGAAAGTGAAATCCTCAACTTCTCTATGATGTTCTCAGAAACTTCCACAAACTAGCAAACTATATCAGGCAATTCAATAACTATGAGATGTAAGAAAACAACTCTAGAACACTTGATACCTGTCCAAGAAACTATGGGTGCTTTGCCATCTTTCCCAGGGTTTTTTAGAACATTCGGCATCTTTCCAAAAGAAGCTAGGGAACTCAACACACATGGTAGAATCTCAGGAAAACTCACCATCTGTTCAAGGGACTACAGGCCTTTTGCCACATCCTTCAAGTCATACAGGACATTCACAATATGACCAATGATCTCAGGAGTCTTATTTTGTAGTCCCAAGGATCTAGCACATTTGCTATCTACCAAACTTAGCATATATGTTGAGGCTTCTATAGGCCTTTCACCATATACTCAACAGTCTTTTGATCAGTCATCATCGTCCCAAGATATTCTGGGAATATCAGATTCTGCCCAGTGTACTCATAAACATTTGTCTTCATTCTCAGGTTCTTGGGGAATGTCTTCATGTATGCTAAGGGCAACAGAAACATTGCAACATGTCCCAAAGCCCCATGGCCATTTCTCACCAACACAAGCTAGTCGAGCCCCTCCATATCTTTGCGGACACTTGTCACAACTTCCCTATATCCATAAGCAACTCTTGAGCTGAATGTATCTGCACAAATTTCTTCATTACACTCATCATCTACTCAGGTGTCTGGACAATCTTACCTGAATTCAGAATCCATGTAGGGACATCCCATAGCTGCCCAGGGATTGAAGAAATTTTCCCATGTAGCCCGGAGACTCTAGGTTACAAAGAAAGTGATAAGCAGGAACAAGGACATTTCCAGTCTGTTCAAGTACTTCTGGGAATTTTTGACCTGCAGAAGGAAGGTTAGGATCTTTTTCATCTGCACAAAGGGTTCTGGGAACTTCTCTATCTGCCTAAGGGTCTCTGTACACACCCAAACAAGAACCTTTAGGTACTCTGTCTTCTCTACCAAATTCGTTCAAACATCCATCTAATTACTAGAGGGCTCTCACATTTTCTCCATCTGTTCAACTTACAATGCTCATCATGTTAGCCACAGACTAATGAATATGTTCTCTCTAGCCAGGAAAATCAGGAGAAGTTTTTGAATTTCCCAAGTTATCCAGAACACTACCTATCTGCACCAGGTGGTCAGGGATATCCACTATCTATCACTGTAAATGTAGAACATTTGCTAACTTCTTAAGGGTAAAAGAAAAATTGCACAGTTGCAATTGGAAATTTGCATGTGCAAAGTTCTGTGTCATCCATCCAAAGGTATCCAGAACCTTCGACTGATTCAACAGGTATATTGGGATTGGGACAATGTAAACACAAAGAGACTACCATGGGCCCTTTGCCTAGAGTGAAAGAGGATGTCAGATCTTCTAAATCTGTTTTGCTTACTCTAGGAAGTTTGCCATCATCACCTCAAGATCCTGGCAGACATTCATTTTTTTACTCAAGGAGGTGTAGAAATATTCCCATCTGTTCCAGGGAATCAAGTATATTCGCAATCAATCCAGGGGGCCTGAAACATTCCATCTTAGCCCAGGCAATGACACATCACTCAGGACCTGCTGAAGGGGCTCTACTGCATTCAGCTTTTTCTCCAGCAGAATCAGAAGCAAATGAATATTCTCCATCTTTCTGAGGGACTTCAGACAGCTCCAGATGTGCTGGACTGCATCTGAATCTTACTATATCACTACATGTGCCACCATCATCTTTGAGATCTGAGCAAGGAACTGTGGGATTCTTGTCTATCGCAAGAAAGAAGTCTGAAAGTGACTAAAACTAAAGACATGATTCTAGGGTCTTCCTTGTATTCTCAGGGCACTGAGGTGGCATTGTTTATCTGCACAAGCCACAGTAGGAAAGTACATATCTGTAAAGCAGACTGTGGGAACTTTGCCTCCCACCCCAAGACGATTGGGGTCTATGCAAAATACTCAAGTGCTACCAGAATCTATGTCAATTGATCAAAGGCCTCTGGAAATTTCTTCATCTTCACAAGGAACTGTAGGTTCTTCATCTTCCCCAGAGGTTTTTGGACATTTCTGTTCTGCCTAAGGGTCTCCTAAACTGCCCACATCTAAACAGTGGACTGCACAAAATGTTTCATAAGCTCAAGATAGTTTGAATGCTCCAACTTCTTTGCAGACAGTTATGAATTTTCGCCAACTGTCCAAAATTTTGCACAAAAATCCCCAGCTTTCCCAAGGGAAACTGGACATTTCCTACCTTTCCAGAAATCTCAAGAATACTTTTGTCCTTAACCATCAGATGTAGGACATTGCCCACCTCTACTGGGTTCTCAGGAGCATTTTGTACCTCCTACAGTGGTTCTAGAAGCTTTTCCATCTTTTCAAAAGCCCCCAAAAATTTCCAGGGCAAAAGAGGGAACTTTATGCATATAAAGTTATTTTTTCTTCAACCAAAGAAATCTAGAAAATTCAACAGGTTTCACAGGGATATTGTCACAATATAAAGAATCACAGAGTATTTTAGGACATTTTCAAAGAGTGAGAGAAGATGTAACATCTTCTCAGACTACTTCATCAGCTCTAGGAACTTTGCCACCATGACCTCCAAAACTTGGTAGACAATAACATTGTACCAAGGAGATGCAGAGACCTTCCCATTTGGCCAAGGGAATCCAGTACCTTTGTAATCTGCCCAGGGACCTCTGAAACTTTCTATCTCAGCATAGGCAATGATGAATACATCACAATGTTCTGAATGTTCTCATAATCCTCTGGGTCTTTTTTCCACTTAACAAGTGACTCCAGCATCTTCTGATTATTCTCATGAAAGTTTGAGTCCCTTTCTCTCTGCAAAGAGGACCTTATATCTGTCCACATGTCCACAAAGGTATATACAACAATCTACAACTTCCCAAAAGCTCTCAAATCCTTCTTTACATAAACAATGTATAGGAACTCAGTCCACATCTACACACTACACAGTAGCAGACTCACCATATTCCTCAGTGTGTCAGTGATATACCCACCCTACTCAAAATATTGCAAGGATTTTGAGATCTGACCAAGAATCTCTGAGTATTTTGGCAACTGCACAAGGCTCTGTAGAACCTTTGCCATCTTCCTAGGGGACTCTAGAATATTCCTCATTTGCATCAGGTGCACAAAAAAAATTCAACAGCTATCTCAGGATATGTGATATACAATGACTCACTTCTGGCACTTGCAATTTTTGCCCAACTTATTTCATTACTTTCTTCCCTAATCCTTTTGATTCCTTTCCTTACACAGAAGAACCTTTAGATCTCTCTAAACCTACAGAGGGGCCTTTGACTTCATACCAGGGACCAAATGAGTATTTGAATACTCCACAAAGGGTACAAAAAACAGATCCAACTGCTTCAGATATGTCAGGTTCTTCCAAAAGATCCATGGCAATTTCTTTATCTGGACAGGGAACCCTAGGATCTCTATGATCTACCCTAGAGCTTTTGACAATGTCCCTATCTGTTCACGTGAATCCAGGACCTTTGTTATCTGTTCAAAAAGCTGGAGGCCCTTGCCTGTCCTTTAGAGGAGAATATGAAAGGTTGCACCTGTACAAAACACAAGCCAGGAATAGCAAATATTACACCAGGAGCTTTGGAATTTTCAGCATCTACCATAGTGCATCTAGGATCACCTTTATCTGTCCAATTATATTTGAGAGTGTCACAACCTTTCGTATTGAGTCAGAGACCTTCCCTGTCTTGTCATGGTGTAGTAGGAACATCAACATCTGCCCAACGGCCTTCAGAAACTTCCTTGTTATCCCAAGAGTCTCCAGGACCTTGTTAGAAAAATGCGGCTTTAGGATATTCACCATCTGATCCTAAGATCTTGGACTTTCTAATTCTGCGAAGGAAAAACTAGAAACAATGCTAAGTATGCAAAACCGTGAGGAAATACCTTCTGTCACCCAAGAGATCATAGAATCTTTGTCAGCCACATAAAATTCTCCCAGATTACCAGTTTCTTCAACACTTAGTCCAGAGTTGGAAGAATCTCTGCCATGTAACCAATCTGTTTCTAAGAGTTCAGAATCTGTGGCAGGGTCTCTAGAATCTTTGCTATCTGTTCCAGGGTCTCTGTGTCTTATGAAACACAATGTAGATGGGCTGAGCCCTTTAGTATCTGATCAAGGGATCCTTGGAACACCAACATTAGCCCAGGAATATCTAGAACTTTCTCAACTAGCTAAGGGGATTCTAGAACCTATGCCATCTAGAAAAGACACTGTGGGTACTTCCTTTTCAACAGAATTTCCCAGACTGTCACTTTGTACAGACAGGGACTTAATTCCAACCCCTTCTCATGAAGATGGCCAGATAGTTACTCTTATCAGAGGAAGAGCCCGAGTACTTCCAATTCTAACCAAAGGACATTGAAACATGTCTCATTTTCAGAAGGAGATATCAGATACTGCCTCTCAGAACTTGATGTTTTAAAATGCATCTCTTCTGCCAAAGGTAGCCTCACATCTTCCAAGTATGCTGAAAGGAATCCAGTCCTACCTCTACTCCTCCAAGAAGCATCTCCCCCTTTTAATCTTCACAATTGAGTTTCACATCTAGCATTCCTTACAAGAAAGATCTCAGTTATTCTCCTCATCCAAGGGGTTGTCCCAAAAATTCTATACTGCAAAAAATAAGACTAATGTTTTCCTCTGTAGATCAAGCAGGCCTGAAACCTGTCCTCTAAAAAGATGCTAGGTGGAAACACTGCCACTATTCCAAAATGCTGGTAAGATCTTGCACTTCTAAGAAAAAAAGTTGCAAATCTTAAAACTGTGACTACCATAACCCTCACTACTTCTGATACTGCTAAAGGAGCCTTTGGATGCTCACCATCTCATGAGGAGGGCCTCAGAAGTCCTCCACCATACCAAGGTGAATACAGACCATCCAAATCTATTTTATCTTATCAGAAAAGGACCGTTCTGAACAATGGGACAGTCAAGCTTCCCATTCAGAACATGAGAGTGGCAAACCATGATCCATGCCTAGAGAAAAGTGCACATAAACCACCCTATTCCTCATGAAGAGAGCCTCAGACATTTCATGTCTCCTCATGAGATTCTCTGAAATGCTACTTTTAATAGGAGGAGAGAGAGTAGTGCCTCTAATACCCAAATAGCCCTGTAAACTTCTCCTGCAGAACAAGAAGGCATTGAGTTATCTCCAGATGGAGAAAGTCCCCATAGAGGTGTCAAATTCTTGTCATTACCCCAAGAGGATATCAACCACCCTGTTTTTACTAAGTAGTGCTCAAAACATGTATCTACTGCCAAAGAGAGAGAAACACATAACTTCCATTAATACAAAAATGGGAGCCCACAGCATTGGCTATTTTCCTAGTGGGATTCATACATCCATGAATTCCAAATGGAGGTGCCACTTCATTCCCTGTTATGCAAAGTAATTACACGTAACATCTCAAACACAGGACATGATACTTGCTCTCTCTTGCCCAGGGAGAAAACAATCATTACAATGTGAATTTGGGTGTCCCTTTGTGACCCTTCTGTCCTAGGAGGCCACAAATATATACATCATATCAAAATCAATTTCAAAAGGATCACGGAGCAAAAGGGGAGCTGTAGTTCTTTCTTCTCCCCTAAAAGGGAAAGTCAGACCATATCAGTCTGAGCATTGTGAACTCAGACTTTTCAGTTCTCACCAAAGGGACATTGGCTATGTGTCCTCTTTCAGTAAGGCTCAGAATGCTTTAGCCTGAAAGAGGCAGGCTCTCAAATGCCCAATCTAAAAAAAATGTGCTTCACAGATGCTTTCTATGAAAAAAGAGATATCATAAATGCTCTAGGAAGCTTATGACTTAATCCTCACTCCCGAATTACTCCTTTGACCCAAGGACACACCAGAACTTACAGCTTGCCAAATGGATCCTGTAAGGCAGTCCTTCTCAAGAGGGTGGCCAGTGCCCTTCTCTCTTTTACCCTGGCATTTTCAGTTCTTTTTTTGACCCACAGGGTGCCCTGTTTTTCCCTTTCTTTGCCCCTTATGAGCAACATGAGTTTAGAACTTTAACTTCTCATCAACCATCTCTACATCTTACAATTTCTACTCCTAGCTGCTTCAGATGCACATTGAAACATCACATATGTCCCTTGGACTAAAAGTACAAACAAACCTCCCTTCTGATTAAGAGTATCTAACAATTTGTAGCCATAAGCTATATAATTTCCAGCTCATGTAGAATAGTATGTAGAATAGTATGTGCTTCTTCTGATCATTGAGGACCTAGACTAACTAGATCTGATGTAATCCATGACAAATCGATTTCCTTGATATACGGTGCATTGAGTGCTCCTTTTTCTGATCCTCTGACCTCATTACCTCAGTCCAAGGATCTGGACCCATTTGCTTCAATGGCTGGAGTCTAAGAGTAGCCAGCAATTTCATAAACCCAGGACATATACTTATATGTTGTCCAGTAGAAACAAGTAAGCCTTGCCATGTTCAGAAGTAGGCAGCTGATTTACCAGGAGAAATAGCTGGGAAGTTCCTCCTAGCATACTGACGATTGATTATGCTGTTGCATGGCCTGCATGATATTCATATTCTGGGTTCCCAGGAAGCCTCGATAATGAAATATTCCAAATATTCCTCCCAAAATTGACCTTTTATCTTGAAAAGATACAAGAGTGTTTGATATTTCTGCTTTCCCAAATGTGGTATGAGACTTTCTACCTCTAATGGATGCTATTTTTAATAGGTTATTTGTGGATAAATCAACATTTTCCTCCTTTCAAAGGGTCCTCCAAATTGTGTTTCTTTGAGAGAACCCTAAGATGTATTCCCCTATGCTTGAAGTGGGGTGTAATGCACTCTCCATGACTCAAGGATATGTGAGGTGCAATTGCTCTAAACCAGTAATCCAAATACAGATATTTTTCTCTATTAATTTTTAGACTTACAGCTTAAGAACCACAGATCATCCAAAATACTGTATACCAAAGGGTCTTCTGATCTGCCCATGCTGAAATAGGTATTCTCAGATTTTACCCAATTCCCTAAGTGACCTTAAACTAAGCTGTCTAGAACCAATGTGCTGGAGCTGCAAAAATGGCTCAGCAGTTAAGAGCACAGAATGCTTTTCCATAGGTCCTGAGTTGAAAACCCAGAAAACACATGGTGGCTCACAACAATCTAAAATGGGACCTGATGCCACCTTATGGTGTGTTTGAAGGCAGTGACAGTACAAACATATACATGAAATTGAATATATGTGCCTCACAACTTCCTTCAATAACCTAACAGTGGTTCAGACATACCCATTCTACATCAAATATGTTAGAAACTCACCAGTGTTGAAGGCTGCATTGACTCATGAGAACCAAAATTTTCAGACATTCTTTAATTGCCCTCAGAATTATCACTTCAGAACAAAGGTGTCATATAGGTCCTCAATGAATGAAGATATCCGGAGACATATGACATGAGAAGCAAGACTTCAGACTTCAACAACATCTTAATTTGGCCACAAATATGGCTCTTTAATATCACCATGCAATAGCATTGATGAATTCACAATGGGGCTTCAGATGTACCCCACCAGAACCGGGATAATTTATATTTCAAGCATAAATAGCAACTCTGTCAAGTCACACAACCATAGAAGTAAAGTATCCCATGATTTCAAGGGGGCTGACCCCCAGTTGGATTATCTTTTGAAGAAGGCCTTAGCCTTACTTCCTCTAAACATAGTAGTCCCTCACATTAAGGATATGACAAAGGGGTCTGCTGACCTTGAATAAAAACACTTTGTTCTTTCTCTGTCTGCACTGGAGGGGTCTGAGGCATGCCCCTCTGATGAAGAAAGTATAGAACTGACATTTGAGAGTAAGGAGTGTGTCTCATACATTCAAGTACAGATCTGGTGTGCTTAAAACTAAACCGTTGGTACCAAGAATTCACAGGAGTTTCACTCTTTGTTCATGGCTTACTCAGGTCTACCATTCAACTAATATAGACCAGAGATTCTCTCTCAGAAATTATTGTTTAGGGGATACACCTTTCAATACCAATAAACTCAGAGAAGTCTGGTTTCAAGTCCCATGGCCAATGAATAAAAACTTCAGCCTAGATCCAAGGTCATCTCTCTTTAAGTTGCTCATCATAAAGGTAATTGTCGTCAACACCCATACTTCTGTGGCCTATTGTAAGTATAAATAGGGAACAGATCCAGGAACTTTGAGCAGTCTTGTCAGAACAAACCTCAGAGTGCTGTCAACTGTGCAGTAGAGTCCTCAGGGATAAGAATTTTCTAGAGTTCTCTGAAAATGTGGATTTAAGGAGTGCCTGGTCCAACCTCCTCTACAGAAGGTAAACAGTTATACTCCCCTACTGTCCAACAGGATCAAGGGGCTTACTTGATTCCACAGTTATGGTGTTTCCCTTCCTGTGATGATTGAGGTCTTAAAAATCACCCCTTTGAGTCAATGGGCTCTCATAAAAAATAATTTCTGTTCGGGAACCCATGGGATATTTTACCTCTGACAAGGAGCATTTTTCTCCCTCTGGTCACATTTCAGATAAATCAAGTCGAGGAGGCCAATCCTGGGACCTTATGCCACTTCCTTGACTTCAGTCACATGACATGGTGTGAAATCATCATTCTAACACAGTTCTGGTGGTTGAACATAATTCTTAGGAGGCAATCATGCTGAAGACAGTAGCTCAAGCTTTTCATGAATCATGGTATCAATATTTGGTGTCTTGCTAATTCTGCTAAAGATATGGATACTCCAGAATGTGAAGAACCATTAGGTGTGGCAAAGGAGGACCTTATGAGTTAAGGTAAGCAATTTTTTGTACAAACTATTATGGAGATTTTCATACTCTGATCATCTCTCTTGTTACAAGGACAACACCACCTCCTTTCTCCCCAAGTAATACTTACTCCATCTGTCTTAGATTAAGGAGTCATCAGATCTTACCCTGAAGCAAAGCGAGTCTCTGATTATACCAGTTTGTCCAAAGGAGTTTTGGACATACTTTTAGGTCGAGGAATCCCACACAACTTACTGATATTATGAACTGAACCTTAAATATATATACTAATGTTTCCCAGATTTTCCCTTCAGTTCAAGGTAAACTCTAGGTTCAAAAACTTTTCAATGAAGAATCTTTGACGTAAATACTCTGACAAGGAACAAATTTACATTTTATCTTTGAATTGGGGAAATATAGACACACCCTTCAGTTTGAAAAGGTCTTAATACAAATTTTGTTGCTTAGGGAGCCTACTGAAAAGCCACTAACATGAAAACTAAAGTTGATGTTTATTTTCGCTTGTGGAAAATTTAAATCAACATCTCTTGACCATGCATATCTCAGAAAATTTACTTGTCTTAATAGAATCCTCAGGACTATTAGTCTAGGAGTTCCTAAAATTTCCAATGTTTCCTGGGTGGCCAGGCATGCTCAAATAAAGAAGGGATGTCAAGCAACTCTGAAATGATGTCCTGAGACATGACAGTAAATATATAAGCCCTAAACCAACTTCTATTTTTAAGCCTGTCACTTGAAATAGAGCAGTGCCCTCTTTGTTGGCTATGCCTGGCATGCTGCTTTACAGAGAACATAGAGCAAGAGGTTACCAAACAATTCGTAAGAAAAATGCTCTGATTGTTGGCAAACACACCTTAATTTCTCAGAACACATGTGTATTCTGAATTGTGAGTTCATTTGCACTTGATAAGCTGTTTTCGACATCTTCTTCAAATTCCAAAGATAAACATTTGCCTGAGGGATTCTGTGATCTTTCTTATCTTATTTATCCTCCCAACATATTCTCTTTCTCAAAAATGATATTCCTATATATGGTCAAAGTAGTCTTATCCCTAACTTATCAGGAAAATTTCCAAAAGTGACTCCTTCTGTAAACAGGTACCCTAGTTCACTCTGGTGTGAAGTCCCATAGTGATATTTCAAACTGGATCAAAGTACCTGTGCCATCTGTTTCCACACAAGTCAATAGAAATGAAATAACTTCATTAATTCTGCTTAGACCTGGATAATGAATAAAGTCAAAGAAGTATCCTAGCCAGCAACAGTCCTCAAAAGCCTTTGGAAGAAGGAATATGTTGCTTCCGTGTATCTCCTCAATGAACACAAACTATGAAAATAAAAAAAAAAATAAAAAAACTCTGAATAAGAATTGAAAATTGATAATCATTGCTGGAAACATACTCCACTGTATAAGGTACCAGAGACCTTTACCTTGGACAGAAGTTTATATGGCAACGTCACAGTCTGCCTCAAGAAGTTTCTGTCCTCCTCTTGCAGTAGGGATTCAGAGATTTCCTTTCCTACATGGGGCTCATATTTTCCAATGTTAACTTACTTTTTCTCACTAAACTGAATATAATGTCACAACTCTCCTAGGACTAACAAGGCCCTAGAACCTATTAGCAAAGTGTGGCCCAAAACATGTATTATTATACCTTACATTGAATATTCCTATTCCAACCATGTAGTTTTGAGCCTTTATTTCCTTAAAAGGCTTTTAGACCATGGGAGACTTATACCACTTATTCTACATAAAAGGGCATCTAACAATCCCTGTCTTCCCAGTAGGAGTATGGGTCTATTGTCTACTTCCATTTACCAAGTGGATTTTAAACATTCAGTTTCAGCAAAAGGGGCCTTTGGAAATCAAAATCTATTGAAAGGACTCTCAGAAGTAGCTTCTGTGTAGAAGGGGAGTTTCAGACCTCCACCCTCTGTACTAGGACACTTCAGATCCACCTCTGCAATTAAAGAACCAGCATAGATTCTCTACTGGATTTGCCTCACAAATACCCCGATCAACTAAGTTTTCTTTAAACATATCCCATTTGTCCAAGATATCCACACAACACATATGTGAACAATGTCACCTCACATTTCTCCCCTTTTAGATGATAGGGCAGAAAATAGAAAACTGAAATTGTCTCCCATATCCTGTGCCTCAAAATTGGTCATCAAAATGCCCCATTCGTATCTTTTATTCACAGATGTGTGCAGCTGAAAACAGCCTTGCGGAAACATCAATTCATGCATAACTATTTATCATGTTGGGAGATTGTTGTGACCATTGCCTGGAAACTCAAAGTTGTTACACAGGGTATGTATATGGGGAAAATTCTTGGAAGCTAGTGAGGAAGAGTCTGAATCGTCTTACAGTTCTCAGTGGAGCCTAGGAAATTCCCATGATGACCATAGCTGAACTGGACATTTCTAACCTGGAAAATAAGACTTGGGACCTCTACTTTAGGATCCAAGATTTTCACGATTTCCCCTCTGTTGACTGTGGTCTTAGAATGTCTCATTCTGAGAAGAGGTTCTCAGAAGTCTTCTATTCCCAAGATGCCTCTCGCACTCCTTGCTTTTTGAAGTGGCCAAGAAAATTATCCTGTGTGAGGCTCAGTGAGCTTCAGTCTTTTCCTTTCCCCAAATATGGCCTTAGATCTTGGTGATATCTACAAGGGAGAACATTAACTACTGTATTTGACCAAAGGAAGGTGACAATTTTCTTTATACTAAAAGTGAAATTAGATATGCTCTGTTGAATCCTCAAGCATTCTCTTATGACTTTGAAGTATATCAAATGTATAATCTCTAAATAAGAAAGATTCAAGCTTTTCACCTTTTATAAGGATGGGTATGTGTGTTGGAGGCCTCATATCAGCAGGTGCATTCTGTCTCTTTGTTGGGCCAGAGTTTCAGACATCTTGGGGGAACAGTTTAATTGAGACAGGGATCCTACTACAGGAATGCCTTTTTCTTTAATATCTTTCAACCTCATTAATTCAACAACAGGGGTCAGATGCTTCAGTCTATTGATTGGGTGAAAATATCTGCATCTGAATCATTAAGCTGCTATTTGGGTCATTTATTTAGGAACATTTCTTAAACTTGTTGTATGTGTGTGTGTATGATAGCTAATGAAAAGAAAATCTCTAAAAATATATACTGTATATTGTAACAGAAATATAATGTTGGTTCTAGGGCCCCGATTTGCATTCAGTTCAAGATACAGGCATTAATCAGTGTTTCTCTGTGTTTCTTATAATGATTGTGGGTAACTGAAATAAGCAAAGCTAAACCAAACCAAACCAAAAGAAACAACCGCGTCTATACATTGTCTTGTCTTCTACTGATTCACAATTTGTTAAAGTCCATGCTCTTGGATGTAACTACAGTTTGGAATTGTCCTGCCCCTACTCTGACTCAGAATAACAGATTGCATTAGCTCAGATACCTTATTTTGTAATCTGAGTGCATGTGTGATTTAGATATTAGTTGATTGCTAAGAAAAAGCACAAACTGTGTAGGAAAGTGAATGAATGTTGCAGATGACATGCCAATATCATCCCCTTTGTAGGAGAGAATTTAAGAGAATCTTTATTCATACTAAGTGTTAGAGAAGTATATATATATTGAGAGAGAGAGAGAGAGAGGGATTTCATCACAAAGAATAGAATATTGTTGAGCACTGATAGAAATTTTAGTACTTATATTGTATATTGCTTTTGCAGAAGACCTGCTTGCAATAAATAGCCTCTGTAGGTTTCTGAATTCAGATACTTGTAGTATGAATGCTAGAATGACTGTACTTATGAAGAAATAATGAGCAGGTGAAACAATCAGATGCAAATGTATGGAAACAAAAAATGGACAGAATCTGCTGAACCATTGGTTTAATTTGAGAAAGACTGAAGGAGGCTGAGGAGGACCAGCTGTCTCAACTACTATGGACCCAGAGTTCTCCCAAATGCTAGACAACCAAACAGGCAGCATATGCGAACTATCAGAAGGTCTCTAAAACATACACAGAAAAAAATCTGCTTGATCTCTATTCAATCAGAAATGATGCACCAAATTCTCAACAAACTAGAGACACCAAGGTGTTTAGAGATCCGGTAGGGTGGAGACTTGCCCTTGGAGACAGGGAATGGGCAGTAGATATGGGATGTGGAACAGTAGGAAGGTGGACAATGAATGAATTAATTAATAAAAAATAATAATGCCACGTAACCAGGTCCCCTATACTCTAATTCTGCAATCGGAATCCAAGAAAACTCACATGAACCCATAATAACATACACAAATATATATATATATATATATATATATATTTGAAATTTCATGATTTTGAAATTTATTTTAAAATAAAATTCACTGGAACACAGATTTTCTTTCATTCGAATCATTTACACACATTTGCTCTCCTAGTGTACCCAAAATATTGGTTATTCTTCATATAAAAGGCCAAAAATCTACTAACGTAGCTTTCATCTGGATCCACTCCAATTTTATCATTCATTAGATTGTAATCTGGATTTATTTGGACACGAATTAAATTTATATTTAACATTCACTTATTGGTGTTAGGTGGAGGTAAGGTAGAATATCAGGGTCATGTTGGTTTTCATTTCTCTACTGATATGGTCATTGATTTCAATAAACAATACCCTGCTGGGGGCTAGAAAGATGGCTCAGTGGAGTTCATGTATTCTCGGCAACTCCGTAAAATTCCAGGCATGTCTATTCATATCTGCAACATTGTGGGGTGGAGACAGGTAGATATCCCAATAGTGTATTGGCCAGTCAAACTAGTCAAAATGGTGAGAGGGTTTCACTCTAAGAGAGCAAGTGTTGAAGACATTCTACACATTACTTAACATATGTGTATGTGTGACATCAGACTTGGGAACAGAAACTGCACTCATATACAGACACTAATCACCCTACCATACCACCCATGAAACCTTGAGTTCCACAGATCTATAACCTATGTGTCTCTATGAAATATGAAGATTTATACTCTCATTGTCTTGATAATCCTGTTTTCTGTCAAATGCTAGAAGCTAAACCAGTGTATTCTCAGACTCAGGATGATACGTCATAACTTTTGGACTTTCTGGAATAGCAACCAACTATCAGCAGAGACACTTTTCAATTTACCCTGGCGTACAGGTTCAGAAATTCAGTCCATTTTCATCAAGGTGGGAATATGGCAGGATCCTGGCAGGCATGTGCATTTGCAGCTGAGAGTTCTACATCTTCATCTGAAGGGTGCTAGGAAATGTGTAGCTTTCAGGCAGCTGGGCAGAGGGCATTAAAGTCCATGTTCACAATGATAAATTTCTTTCAACAAGGCCAAACTTACTGCAACAAGGTTATTAGCTCCAAGTAGTGCCACTCCCTGGGCCAAGAATAGTCAAAATATCAAATGTGTTTTTGAATGTTTGTGTTTGTGTTACTTTGGGTTTTATTGCCATCATGACCACACCAGACAACAAACACAAACAAAGAGAGACAGAGAATAAGTGAGAGAGAGAGAGAGATACAGAGACAGAGACATAAACAGAGACAGAGACAGAGACAGTGACAGAGACAGAGACAGAGACTGAGACAGAGACAGAGACAGAGACAGAGACAGAGACAGAGACAGAGACAGAGACAGAGAAAGAGTGAAGAGTCTCCAGGATCACAGTAACTCTTGAACACTTTGTAACTTATTTTCAGAGGTTTAATCCATTATTATCATGACTGGAAATATGGAAGCATTCAGACAGACACAATGCTAGAGAAGGAGCTGAGAGTTTTACATCTTGATACACAGGTAGATGATGGAGACTGTGTGTCACACTGGGGACAGCTTAAGCATAGCCGATCTCAAAGTCCACAAGCACAGTATTACATTTCCTCCAACAAGGCCACATCTACTCCAACAGGGTCACACATACTTCAACAAGGCCACACCTCCTAACAGTGCCACTCCTACTGGCACTATTTGTTCAGGACCTTTAAAAGTATTCTTAAAACTGTTCAATGGACAAAAGGTAACTTTAATGAAATAAGTACAGAACGATTGAAAAAATAAACTGGAATATGGATGTCTTGATTACTGTTCTATTGATGTGAGATGAAATATTTAATTGTGGTCTTACATTTTCAGAGGGCGACTCCAGGACATCATGGTAAACACCATGGCGACAGGCATGCACACATGTATAGAGCAGTAGCTGAGAGCTCACAAACAATACTCCAGACAACAAACACAAATAGAGAGAGACAGAGAATGAGAGAGAGAGAGAGAGAGAGACAGAGACAGAGACAGAGACAGAGACAGAGTGACAGAGACAGACAGAGGCAGAGACAGAGAGAGAGAGAGAATGAGGAGAGAGAAAGATTGAGAGAGAGAGAGCCTGTTGTTTTTTTTGTTTGTTTGTTTTTTGTTTTTTTTTTGGTTTTTTTTTTTGATAGTTCAAAAAATAGTGACAAATATCCTTTAATAAAAATACAAATCCTAAATCTTTCTTAACATCTCACCACCTGGAAAACTAACACCTTTGAATGTTTGAGCTTCAGTGGGCCACAATTTTTCAAAGAACGAAAGCATGTAAAAGAAAATGAAATCTAGTAATAAGTGTCCATGTCACTTCGTAGTATATTTTATATCATTACTTTTCTTTTCTCAGAGGTTAGGGTTATTTGCACAAAAAGAGACTAATCAGTCATCACTATCACATAACCCAAAGGCATCCTAACCCTGCCAGATTTCTGCTTGAATAATCACATTGGCATTATTTATTTGTACGGAAACATAGCCCTTCTCCCTGACTTAGTTAAAAGTGTGGGACCAGTTGATGTGCAATTAATTTTGTTGATAATGGGACAAAACAGAAGCCTATAGGATTGACTGTATTGTTCCTGAGAGCTGAAGATTTCACTTCCATTTAATAAAATGTTATAAATATGATTTTAACACAAGCCTAAAATTGTGAAAAAGCTTTGTTTTCATATTTTCATTATTTACAGATCATTCTATGCTATATAAATGAACATAGAGGAGGAAACCTTTTGGTGTCACTGACACACACACTTAACTGAGGTCTCCTTTGCAGAGTAAGAAGATTTATCTATTCTCTATATTTGGGGTGTTTGCTTCTGGAACCCTAATGATATAAAGTCTCAGGTTTCAAGACTAAAACAACATTGCATTTGCATATAAGCTATGCAAAGTAACCTCTTGTATATTCTAATCATATTTATGTGTGTCTGCATAGAGAACTGTACAGGTAAGTTCAAAGGCTAGGGAAGGGTGTAGTGTGTTCTGCTACTTTACTCCCTAATTTATCCCCTTGTACAGGGTTTGTTGCTGAGCTGGTAGTGAGGCTGGCTTTCAGGAAGCCACAGTCATCTTCCTGTCTCTGCCCCTCCCAAAATCCTAAGCACTGGTGTTGTAGGTGAATGTTTGAAAACACACATGGCATTGCCTCTGGGCCATATCCCCTGATCCTTCTTTATTTTAAATAATCTCTGGATTACTTTTGCCCTTAATGTAATGTAAGTGCTATAAAAGGAGATGTTATTTAGGAAATTGAAATATAAGTGGTCTGTATATGTTCAGTACAGTATTAAGAACTACATTAATTAATTCCTTGAGAACTTCATGCAATATATTTTGATGGAATTCACTTTCTAATTCTCTTGATACCTCCAGACCAAAACCAGACCCATTCCCACCTTAATCCTCCTCCCAAGTTCAAGTCTCCTTTTCTCCCCTTTGATACAACCCATTCAAATCAATTGTGTTGCCCATAAACTCTTGGACATGGGGCTACCAGTAGAGCATGGCAAACCTATATCACCTTCAAAGGCCTTACCTTTGATGAATACTGTCTCTCCATCCTTCATCAACAGTCCATACATTTTTAGATGGGGATGATGGATAGTGATACCGTACCACTCAGGGATGGAAGGCAGACTGGTCTGATTTTATGCAGTAGAGACATACAGTGTCTCAATGACCTCTCTGCCTTATGAGATTTCCACTTTCTCTTCCTTGAGGGTTCCTAAGACAAAGCACCTCTACTGCTTGCCTCTTTCTGTTAGTATGCGTATATGTATTAGTGTGTCTATATTATAGATGTTTCATTTTACATCCAAGTCAACACATAGTGGGGTTTGCAATCAACTGCTGGCACTATTTCACACTAGGCAATATTCCTTGATGCAGACTTGTTGGGACTACGTAACAGACAGAAACTGGGGATAGCTAGAAATCATCACATTTGGTTGTAGTATAGGTGAAATTTACACTTTTGACCTACATTTCTGGGTCCACCCTATGGTTTTAAGATGCAGGGATGGGGGATCAAGACCCTTAACTTGCATTGCAATTTCCTTCTTCTTGAACTCACATTTATAAAAGCTCCTGGAGGTGCTGATGCTGTTAACCTGGACATTTTCCTTTTGGAACTGCTAGACAGAGATACCATTAAAGAGACAGATAGTTCCTATCACTTTGTGTAACACAAAAAATGCTGTGGTGAAATGGGTTTGAAATGTCTGTCCTGGGACTTTGATGAAGGTTTTGGTTTGAAGTACAATGCTCAAAGGTAGAACAATATACACAATCTGAAATGTGATTGGACCCTGAGGGCTTTAATCTATGAGTTAATTGATTGATGGGTGTGCATGGAAGGGGTGAGAAACTTGTAAAGGAACTTGGTCATTTGGGACATGTCTTGGAAGTTATTTATTATCTTTGGTCGCTTCCTGTGTTGATGCTTACTGGCTGCTAATAAGTTGGACAACTGTGTTCCTTCATGCCCCTTTCATATTCTTGTGACCATGGACCTGTTTTCCTTGTTGCTAGGCATCTTGTAACAGTGATGAAAATGATTTACATGAATGTTTCTCACTAGAGATACTGACTTGTCTGGTCCAGGTTAACCATGGTTTAATTCTTTAAGCGTTTTTCTAGAAATTTCATGCTAACATTAAACCCAAAGTTACCAAGCAGTTGTACCTGGAAGATTCTGGCAGTGTATCCGTTGTCTGAGAAATAAAGAACTTTGCTGCTTCCCACACTGGTCCTTCCTCTGCATTCACTACTGTATTTTAATAGATTGCAATATCATATGAAGTATCAGAAAATGAGGGAAAAATGGAAGGGAGGTGAAAATGTGTTAGAATCATTAAATTACACACTTAATGAAATCAATTGATTTTTTGTATACAAAGGAAACTTCAAAATTGCAGAAAAGGCTTAGCCTACTGTGATGCTGTTCATGGGAGTTGGTATTCATCATACCTCATGTGATGTAGCTGATAATAGTAGTGGGTTTATTACAGATGAATCAGACACGAATATGAGCATGAAGAGATAACACCGAGTTGCCTCAGGAGAAACAAATCAGGTAAAATTCATTGGATTTCGTTATGAGGAATTTTTTTTTCTTTTTTTTGTCTAAATGAGTTGGCAGGAAATTGGACAGGTTGGCAAGTCTGACAGTAAGTGTAACACATATTAGAATGTGGGGGTTGTGTGGCTATAGGAAATATTTGTTCATGTCACCTCTTATTGAGTATCATTGCTGATAAACGTAGTTATCCTTCACTTATGCAATGCATGGAATTGGGTCTATGCAGGGGCAAAGGGGAGGAAATGCTGTTGAGTAATGTTTGGGTAGGTTGTTGAGTCTGTGAAACATTCCTGTGATGGGACTTTATTTTTTCTCAATCTTGACAATCTACAGTTACCTAAGAAGAGAGAACAATTGAAGATCTGTCTCTATTCACTTGGTTATTTGGTAAGTCTATAGTATATTTTCTTGGCTAATGAGTGATGTGGGAGGGCCCATCCCTGTGGCTAAGCTCATCAATAGTCATTTATAGATGGGAGCATTCTAGATTGTATTTAAAAAAATGGCTGATCAAGCCATAGAAAATTGGTGGTAGAATAAGAACGTTCTCTATTGACTCATATATATGAATATTTAGTCACTGGGAAGTGACAGTGAGTTTAAAGATTAGATGGAATAAGATAAGGTGTGGCTTCATTGGAGGAAGTGGGTGTGTCAAAAAGGATGGGTTTGAGTTTTAAAGAAGGCATTGCAATGGCAGAATCTCTCTCTTTGCCTAAGGATCAATAGTTCTCTATTGCTCCAATGATGGGGTCCCTCACTTGATGATTGTCCAAACTTCTAAAAATGTAAGCAAGCCTCCAGTTAAATGCTTTGTTTTTTAATAGTAGCCTTAACCATGGTGTCTCTTCACAGCAATAGAACAGTGACTAAGTCAGTGGCAAGCCAATAAGCAGTGTTTGCTGTTACTGATTCAACTTCCTGTTTTGTCTTCCTTGGTGATAGTCTGTAACCCTTCTATTTCCAAGTTATTTTTGATTGTAATATTCTACATTGTGAGAAAGAAGCAAACTAGAAAAATTACATCTCAGGTAGGTACATGAGTATATCTTATGTTTAAATAAAAATAAAATATCTGCACATTATTATTTGTGGTTTTAAGATAAGTGACATTGGCATTATTAGACATTTTTCCTTAAGAATGTCTTACTATTTTTATTGTTGAAAGGTTCCACCATGTCCAAAGAGCAAATTCCATAGCAAAGGTTTTTTTCAGCTTATACTTCCACATTGTTGTTAATCATCAAAAAAGTTGGGACAGAAACTGAAACAACACAGGATCTTGGAATTAGAGGCTCATTCATAGGCTATGTTGTAGTGATGCTTATTGTCTTGCTCCTCTAGTCTTGCTTAGCTTGCATTCTAAAAAAACCCAGGAGTACCACCACAAGAATTTCAACACCCACAATGGAGTTGGTGCTCTCTCACCAATTAAAAAAATTCTGAACAGCTGGATCTTATGGAGGCATCTTCTCAACTGAAGCTCCTCCTCTTTGAAGACTCTAGATCTTGTTGAGTTGCTATTAAACCAGTGTGGCATTCTAAATATAGTTGGCCTATGAGGAGGTGTGGCCTTGTAGGAATAGGTCTGGCCTTGCTGGAGGAAACATATCACTCTGGGTCTTTAAAGCTCTGCCCAGTGTGAATCAGAACATACCTGCATGCAAAATACATATTTTTTCTTGGAAGCATTTGGATGGAGTTGCATAATTCTAAACTTCCTCTCCACCATTATGTCTGCCTAGACTCTGCCACATTTTCTGCCTTGATGATCGTGAAGTGAACCTCTGAACGTGTAATTAAATGTAGAAAAGCCCTAATGAAATGTTGTCTCTTATGAGTGGCCTTGGTCATGGTGTCTTTTCACAGAAACAAATCCCTAACTAAGAGAATCAGTTACTGCAGAAACTCTCCCAGATATTAAAATTAATCAACAATAGAAAGTATTTTCAAGTGCTGCAGCATACAAACTTATTCTAGAGAGAAAAATTGTAATGAATGAATCCATGGCATTTCAGCCTCAAAAAAAAAAAAGTCTCTGCGTATAGATGGAACCCAGGCAGACCTCCATGAAGTACACGGGCTCCTCAGGAAGTGACCAACACTGTGGGCAACCTCATAACATTTGAAACCCATGACAACTGGCATAGAAAAAAGGTCAGCATATATGCATTGGTTACACCTTCAGTGTTTTCTAAGAATGAGGTCACACATAAGGAAAAGATTAGAATATCCAGGCTATAGACAGGCTGAAGGTATGTAGGGAGTCATATGTTTAGAGGAGAGTTAGGTGGAACAGGCCAGCGTGGGAGCTTTTTATGGTCATCTGGGCCTCTCATTAGAGACCTCCAAAAGATCGCAGGATTCATCAGAAGCAAAGAGTGCTCACAGAAGGAACTCAGGATCCATTCCAACCCGACATTATCTCACAGCATATTCATTTTCTCTTTCACTTTACTTTTGAAACTGATTACACAAAATCAAGGTTTCTGTGATGATTTAGGGAGTCTCATATATTTAAACATTCACTTCTGGATTGTCTGGATAAAAATGGACTCTAAGTACCACACACACACATACAAACACACACACACACAAACACGCACACACACACACACACACACACACACACACACACAGAGAGAGAGAGACAAACACAAACACACGAATCTGTAATGATTGACTGGATATTTGTTAAGAAAACAAAGAGGCCAATGTGGATAGGGCCCAAGTTTGAATATTCCCAGAAACTTTCTCTTCTTCCTGTGACTCCTGCCTAACTTTTCGAGAACTCCAACTTAGAATTCATTTGTCTCTCAGTGCACTCTACTCTTTGTGTTCCTTATTGCTTTTAATGGTCACCATCAATTAGAACTTTCTTATCTTCATCCTGGTCTGTTTTCTGCATGTGAATTTTGGATTTCTTTAAAAAGATATCTTTATGGGATTAGAGAGATGAATCAATGGTAACAAGCACTTTTGCACCACAAGAATAGATCTGGTTTCTTGATTTCATATCCACTGGCCAGTAATCACCTTTAATGGCAGCTCCAGGGGACCTGACAACTCATGTCTCTGTGCTCACCTGTACTCAAAAGGACATGCCATATCCCCACCCACATAAGTAAAGATAATAAATCTTAAAATGTGAGACAGATTTCACTAAGTTTCATTATTCAAATGAAACCTGATTTTCTCTGATTTCTGAGTCTATTTCAATCAGTTTTCTGCGTTTCACCTTGTGTAACAAGGCCACATTTCTTTTAAATGTCCCTCTTTCCCCAACTTTTTGTTTCTCCTTCAGTGTTCACATCAGAGTTTCTACCTATGCTCTGTCCTTCTCCCCTACTTCCTAAACATCCATCTTTTGCTGCTATCTCTGCTCCTCCAAGTTCCATCTCCAATTCCTTATTCTACATGCAGACCAGAGAAGCTGTTCCTTTTAGCATGTATGATTTTAGGTGTATGTACTGTTCACCACCTGAAATGAAACTTTCATCTTCATTTGATATTCCTTCCACTGTAGGCCATCTCTTCCAGCAAATTGTTAACTCACAGAATATCATGTCACACTTTTAAATTTTTAGAGCAAAACACATTTTATTGGCAAAGATACTGGGATTGTCAAAGACCCTTATGTAGCCAACACAGGAAAAAAAAAAAAACAAAAAACTTTTTTTTTCTTCCAGTCCTATACGTTTATGTTTCTGTACTTTATGATTTTACAACTTCAAGAATCTTTGGCACCAGAGTATAGACATAGATATGGATGTCACCATGAAACTTGATAAAGTACACAGAAGGATTGGCTAGAATTTGGTAAACAACCTTTCTGAACTATTTGGAACCACCTTTTTTGGTGTACTGCACCCAGTTACCTATCAACACATCACTGTCATCTCCTGATCTCTCCTCAGCCAGAGGAGTGTCTGGAATGATGTGGAGGTTCCCTTTCTTGTAGTCATCCAGGAGCTGATAGAAGTAGAGAGCTGGATCCTTCTTGTATGTAATGTAAAACAAATCCTTCATGATTGGAACCTGGGCTAGCACAACCCCCCTTCAGTTGTCCTCAGAGCCATCTTTACCCTTAAATTTGTGTTGTACTGCTCTGCCAACCAGGGCTCTGGCGAGGTGGGCATCCCTTACCTGAGGAAATCTTACTTTGGGAGGCAAAACCTTAAGGTTTAAAATCCTGTCATTATTGTAGAGCTCCTGTCCATAGACGCTGTCATTTCCATCATACTTCACCAAATAAAGAGAAGGGTTTGTTGGGAGTTGACCTAGCACTATGGTCTTCCATTGAGTGACAGGCTCATTACCTTCCTTCCAACCTTGAGAAATTCTGCAGCCAACAATATTCCTCAAGACGTTGGAAGAAGACATCCTCCTCCTCTTCTTCATGAGGGATGTCATGCTAAGACTCTTCAGAGGTATTGTCTTCTACATGGCTGTAGCCCCGGTGTGGTAGACCACACCAACCCTGGGCAGATGTCTTGTGGGTAACATTCTGTGTTCAAATATCATACTTGCCCATTGCCTTGGATTGAAGATATTGCCTGTTTACACCAGACACAATGCTGTTGCTACTGTCATATATATGAGTTACTGAAAGGCAATGAGTGTAGGATGGGACAGAATGCGGGAGAAATGCTCTTCTCTAATGGAATTTTTGAGTAGGTCAAGAAGGCTATGCTAAACATGTTTGGGCTTCTAAACTTTATTTGATCAAAATAAGAAGTTCATAATCCAGCTATGGTGGCGCAAGCATTTAAACTCAGCATTCAGAAGGCAGGATAAGGCAGATTTCTGACTTAGAGACCAGCCTGGTCTACAAAGTGAGTTCCAGGGCAGCCAGTGGTAGACAAAGGAACCATGTCTCCAAATCAGCAACAATATTAACAACTAAAACAAAAAAAACAACAAAAACAAAACAAAACAAACAAACAAACAAAACAAAAAAACAAAAATGAAAAACAAACAAAAAACAAAACAAACAATCAAATCAGAAGTTAATAGGAGGTGTTAGTGACCCAAGTCTTAAATCCTAGTACTCAAGAGGCAGAGGGAGGCAAACCTTAGTGAGATAAAGGCTAGTCTATTCTACAGAGTGATTCTCCTAACAGCCAACGCTACACACAAACACACTCAAAGTAAAATTAAACACCCATCCAAAGAAAAAACGAACAAACAAAACAACAACAACAACAACAAAAAAACAAATAAATAAGGGAAACAAGGAAATTATCGAAGGGAAATTAACAAGTAATTCTCCACAGCTCAGAATAACATACTCAGATGAATATGTCTTCAGCCCTGAGCTAATTTGCCTCTTCTGAGGAACATCTCCTTGCATGTCTATGTCAATGTGGAAGTTGGTATGCCTTTTACCCAAAATGATCAAGGAGAGAACAGAATAAAGAAAATGAGCCAGAGTTGTTACCTACCCTCTCTTGTACCTGCAAGCTCTGAATTAGGTGGCAATATTCACAAATATCCCAGGGACACAGCACACCACTGGCCTTCTGTAATATGTCACCTGACCCAGCCTCAGGATTATTTGGTGATTATTTGCCACTGAAACTCTGGCCTCAACAAATCCAGGCAATATCAGCCATTTAGAACTAACATTTTCTAAAATACATACGGACAAAGAAGTGCTTTGACATTTTAATGGAATTGTGAAGGAGATATTGTTAGCAAGGATAATAAATTCAGGAGATCAACTAAACTGTATCAACCATGCCCCTGGCCCCAAACATGGGAGAATTTAGAATGTACAGTTACTCAGTGTGGGAGGGAAAACTTTCAGCTTTCTATAGCTATGAGGGTCCCATTCACTTCATAAATGTACTTACCCAAAGAAAATGTCTTAGTCATCAAGATTCTGTCTTTTGATACAGACCAGGCAAAAAAAAAACTTGAGGAACAACGTTGGGCTTCAGGAGCTGGCCTGCCTTTCATACACCACTGGGAAAATAGTGGACACACCTTCTAGGGATTCTAGTGCCTCCAAGTTGAATAGATGTGCAATCTATGGCCAGTGCTCTGTGACATCACCTAGTTCAGCTTGCATCATAGAACCCCACTCATGCTGGTTCCTTCCCTAATTACACCAGAGACATTAACCATCTAGGCTTTACGTTTTCATATGGCATTCTCGAAATACAAAATATAATCCCTACTGAAATGTCCTGATGACTTGAGTCACATTCTGCCCAAGTAATTCACACCTGTATTGTTTTTATCATTTTGGTGGTTGGGTTTCTGTTTATTCATTTGTTGATTGTTTGTTTTGTTTTTGTTTTTATTTTCCTCCTGTGAAAGCCTTCAGTTTCTGACTCACCAACATCCTTGGTGGTTATTTTCCCTGTTCCAACCTTTCCCTGGTTATCTTTAAACTGTTCTTAGTGTCAGAAATTGTGCCAGACTCTTTGAGGCAGCACATTGGATAGCACATCAAAATTCTGTTTATGAAAACCCAAAGTTAGAGCAATAAATATTTTATTCAAACAAAGCAGGAATTTTACAGGGTTAAGTACCTTGTATTGAAGTTATTTGCAACCGTGAATCATTGATTCTTTGCAAAATGAGAAGGCAATCTAGCTCTTGTTCCTGCTTACAAAGTTGTGATGAAGTTAAACCCAATATCAACCAGTCATGTTTTAAAGGCCTTTAAAATTTTTTAGTATTTCTGGTTACAAGTAATTTAGTAGATTAAATGCAGTAAAACAGGGTGAAATAGATTTGATAATTTTACTTTTGAAATATGGGTAAACAAAATATTGAATGCTGGTAAGTATGGAATTTACTTACAAATTATCAGGCACTTTAATTTTTCATGCCATATAGATCATAAGTTCTTCCAGAAAAAATAATTTCAGGCCCTTACACGGTAACCATCACACTTTGTATATTTTTTTCATAGATGTTGACACTACCCATAGTGGGCTAGACCCTTCAATATCAGCCATCCAAAAAAGATCATTCCTTACAGGTGTGGCAACTGACCAATGTGATGGAGGCAGTTCTTTATCTGCGGTTCTATATTCCCAGGTTGAGTTAACTAAAAAAAAAAAAATGCAAGAAGGACCATTTCACATCCATATCATAAACGTTGATTGCCTTACTGTGTGCAATAAACATGCGATAGATTAATACTAGATGTCAACCACTGGATGGATGGCTTAAAACATGAGAGAGAGAGAGAGAGAGTCACAGAGAGAGAGAAAGAGGAGAGAGAGAGAGAGAGAGAGAGAGAGAGAGAGAGAGAGAGAGAGATAGAGAGAGAGAGAGAGAAAGAAAGAAAGAAAGAAAGAAAGAAAGAAAGAAAGAAAGAAAGAATGAGAGAGAGTTTTTGATATGTCATAGGGTGTTTGATATTTCAAGCCCAGTGCCAAATCACTTTTAATGAAAACACAAATCCTAATTCTTTCTAAACATCCCACCACCTGGAAAAATAACTCCTTTGAATATTTGATCTTCTGTGAGCCACAATTATTCAAACTAATAAAGTATGTAAAAGAAATTGAAATCAAGTAATAATTGTCCATGCCACTTCTTGGAATATTCTATATCATTACTTTTCTTTTCTTAGAGGTTAGGGTTATTTGCATAACAAGAGATTAATCAGTCATCATTGTCACATCAGCCAAAGGCATCCTAACCCTGCCACATTTCTACTTGATTAATCACATTGGCATTACTTATTTGTATGGAAACATATCCCTTCATCCTGATTTAGTTAAAAGCGTGGGAACTGTTGATGTGCAATTAATTTTGTTCATAATGGGACAAAACAGAAGCCTACAGGATTGTTCCTGGGAGCTGAAGATTTCCCTTCCATTTAGTAAAATGTTATAAATATTATTTTAACACAAGCCTAAATTCGTGAAAAAGCTTTGTTTTCATATTTTAATTATTTACAGGTCGTTCTGTGCCATATAAAGGAAGGTAGAGAAGGAAAGCTGTTTTGGAATCACTGACACACACACTTAACTGAGGTCTCTTTGCATAGTAACAAGATATACCCATCCGCTATATCTGGGGAGTTTGCTTCAGGAACTCTAATGATATAAAGTCCTCAGGACTCTAGGCTAAGATAACAGAACACTGCTTAAAAGCTATGAAAGATAAGCTCTTGTATATTTTATTTATATTCATGTGTGTCTGCACACAGATCTGTACAGGTAAGTTCAAAGGTAGCGAAGGGTATAGTGTGATTTGCTCCTTCACTCCCTAATTTATCCCCTTTCTACAGGGTTTCTTGCTGAGCTAATATTGAGGCTGGCTTTCAGGAAGCCACAGTCATCTTCCTGTCTCTTCCCCTCCCAAAATCCTAAGCACTGGTGTTGTAAGTAAATAAACACAGGCATGAATTTGCCCCTTTGCCATCACCTCTGATCCTTCTTTATTTTAAATAATCTCTGGATTATTTTTGCCCTTAATGTAATGAAACTGCTACACAAGGGTTTGTTATTTAGGAAATGGAAATATAAGTCGTCTGTATATGTTCAGTACAGACATTATATATTAAGAACTACATTCATTAATTCCTTGAGAAATTCATACAATGTATTTTGATGGAATTTATTTTTCAGTTCTCTTAATAACTCCTCCCGGACCAAAACCAGATCCATTCCCACCTTAATCCTCCTTCCAACTTCATGTCTCCTTTTCTCCCCTTTGATACAACCCATTCAAATCAATTGTGTTGCCCATAAACTCTTGGACATGGAGCTACCAGTAGTGCCTGGCCAACCTATAACCTTCAAAGGGCATACCTTTGATGTAAACTGACTCTCCATCTTTCATTAACTGTCCATACCTTCTCAGATGGGGATGATGGATAGTGAGAACCTACCACTCATTGATGGAAGGCAGACTGGCCTGATTTTGTGCAGATAGAGACATACAGTTTCTCAATGACCTCTCTGCCTTACAAGATTTCCACTATCTCTTCATTGAGGGATCCTAAGACTCAGCTCCTCTACTTCTTGCCTCTTTCTGTGAGTATGTGTGTGTGTACAAGTGTGTCTATATCATAGATGTCTCATTTTACATCCAAGTCAACGCATAGTGGGTTTTGCAATCAACTGCTGGCACTATTTCACACTAGGCAATATGCTGTGATGCAGATGGTGGGACTAAATACCACACTGAAACTGGAGATGGCTAGAAATCATCACAGTTGGTTGTAGTATAGGTGAAATTTACACTTTTGACCTAAACTTCTGGGTCCACCCTATGGCTTTAAGATGGAGGGATGTGGGATCAAGAACATTAACTTGCATTGCATTTTCCTTCTTCTTGAACTCATATTTTAAAATACCTCATGGAGGTGATGATTCTGTTGGCCTGGACGTTTTGCTTTTGTAACTGCTATACAGAGATATCCTTAAAGAGACAGATAGATCCTATCACTTTTTGTAACATAAAGAATTGTGTGGTGAAATGGGTTTGCAATGTCAGTCGTGGGTTTTGATGAAGGTTTTGGCCCCAAGTACAATGTTCAAAGATAGAACACTATACACAATCTGAAAAGTGATTGGACCCTGAGGGCTTTAATCAATGAGTTAATTGATTGATGGGTGTGCATTGAAGGGGTGAGAAACTTGTAAAGGAACTTGGTCATTTGGGACATGTCTTGGAAGTTATTTATTGTCTTTGGTCGCTTCCTGTGTTGATGCTTACTGGGTAATAATAAGTTGGACAACTGTTCTCCTTCATGCCCCTTTCATACTCTTGTGACTATGGACCTGTTTTCCTTGTTGCTAGGCATATCGGAACAGTGATGAAAATTATTTACATGAATGTGTCTCACTAGTGATACTGACTTTTCTGGTCCATTGTAACCATGCCTTAATTCTTTAAGCTTTTTTCTAGAAGAATCATGCTAACATTACACCGAAAGTTACTAAGTAGTTGTACCTGGAAGATTCTGCCAGTGTATCTGTTGTCTTAGTAATAAAGAACTTTGATTCTTCCCACACTGTTTTTTCCGCTGTATTCACTACTGTATTTTAATAGATTGCAATATCATATGAAGTAGCAGAAAATGAGGGGAAAATGGAAGGGAGATAAAAATGTGTTAGAATCATTAAATTACACACTTAAAAATAAAGAAATCAATGTATTTTTTATTATAGAAAGGATACTACAAAAAAAGCTGCTGAAAAGGTTTGACCAACTCATGGGAGATGGTATTTGTCATACCTCCTGTGATATAGCTGTAAATAGTAGTGGGTTTATTACAGATGAATCAGAAACCAATATAAGCATGAAGGGATAATACTCAGTTGCCTCAGGAGAAAGAAATCAAGTAAAATTCATTAGATTTCTTTATGAGGAGTTTTTTTTGTCATAGCTTTGGTGGCATAAAATTGGACAGAAAGCAAGTCTCCCAGTAAGTGTAACACACAGTAGAATTTCGGGGTTGTGAGGCTATAGGAAATATTCAGCTCATGTCACCTATTATTGAGTATCCTTGCTGATGGAGGTAATCACCCTTCACTTATGCCATACATGGAAGTGTGTCTATGCAGGGGCAGAATGCAATAGATGGTGTTGAGTAAAGTTTTTGTAGGTTATGGTGTAAGTTAAACATTACTGTGATGGGATATTATTTTTTGTCCAATTTTGACAATCCACAGTTACCTGAGAAGAGAGAACAATTGAAGATCAGTCTCTATTCACTTGTTCATTAGGTAAGTCTATGGGATATTCTCTTGGCTAATGATTGATGTGGGAAGGCCCATCACTGTGGCTAAGCTCATCAGTAGTCCTTAATAAATGGGAGCCTTTTAGGCTGTATTTTAAAAAAATAGCTGAACGAGCCATGGGAAAAGTGGTGGTTTGAATAATAAAGTCACCTATAGACACATATATATGAATATTTAGTCACCAGAAAGTGGCAGTGAGTTTAAATTTAGAAGGAATAAGAGAAGGTGTGGCTTCATTGGAGAAAGTGGGCGTATCAACAAGGATGGGTATGAGTTTTCAAGAAGCCAATGCAATGGCAGAATCTATCTCTTTGCCTAAGGATCAATAGTTTTCTATTGCTCCAGTGATGGGGTCCCTCTCGTGATGATTGTCCAATCATCTGAAAATCTAAGCAAGCCTCCAGTTAAATGCCCTGTTTTCTTCTTTTTCTTTTTTTCCCCATTTTTTTATTAGGTATTTAGCTCATTTACATTTCCAATGCTATACCAAAAGTCTCCCATTCCCACCCACCCCCACTCCTCTACCCGCCCACTCCCCCATTTTGGCCCTGGCATTCCCCTGTACTGGGGCATATAAAGTTTGCTTGTCCAATGGGCCTCTCTTTCCAGTGATGGCCGACTAGGCCATCTTTTGATACATATGCAGCTAGAATCAAGAGCTCTGGTGTACTGGTTAGTTCATAATGTTGTTTCACCTATAGGGTTTCAGATCCCTTTAGCTCCCTGGGTACTTTATCTAGCTCCTCCATTGGGAGCTCTGTGATCCATCCATTAGCTGACTGTGAGCATCCACTTCTGTGTTTGCTAGGCTCCACATAGTCTCACAAGAGACAGCTACATCTGGGTCCTTTCGATAAAATCTTGCTAGTGTATGCAATGGTGTCAGCTTTTGGATGCTGATTATGGGGTGGATCCCTGAATATGGCAGTCTCTACATGGTCCATCCTTTCATCTCAGCTCCAAACTTTGTCTCTGCAACTCCTTCCATGGGTGTTTTTTTCCCACTTCTAAGGAGAGGCATAGTGTCCACACTTCAGTCTTCATTTTTCTTGAGTTTCATGTGTTTAGGAAATTGTATCTTATATCTTGGGTATCCTAGGTTTTGGGTTAATATCCACTTATCAGTGAGTACATATTGTGTGAGTTCCTTTGTGAATGTGTTACCTCACTCAGGATGATGCCCTCCAGGTCCATCCATTTGGCTAGGAATTTCATAAATTCGTTCTTTTTAATAGCTGAGTAATACTCCATTGTGTAGATGTACCACATTTTCTGTATCCATTCCTCTGTTGAGGGGTATCTGAATTCTTTCCAGCTTCTGACTATTATAAATAAGGCGGCGATGAACATAGTGGAGCATGAGTCCTTCTTAGCAGTTGGGACATCTTCTGGATATATGCCCAGGAGAGGTATTGCTGGATCCTCCGGTAGTACTATGACCAATTTTCTGAGGAACCACCAGACTGATTTCCAGAGTGGTTGTACAAGCCTGCAATCCCACCAACAATGGAGGAGTGTTCCTCTTTCTCCACATCCATGCCAGCATCTGCTGTCACCTGAATTTTTGATCTTAGACATTCTGATTGGTGTGAGGTGGAATCTCAGGGTTGTTTTGATTTGCATTTCCCTGATGATTAAGGATGTTGAACATTTTTTCAGGTGCTTCTCTGCCATTCGGTATTCCTCAGGTGAGAATTCTTTGTTCAGTTCTGAGCCCCATTTTTTAATGGGGTTATTTGATTTTCTGAAGTCCACCTTCTTGAGTTCTTTATATATGTTGGATATTAGTCCCCTATCTGATTTAGGATAGGTAAAGATCCTTTCCCAATCTGTTGGTGGTCTTTTTGTCTTATTGACGGTGCCTTTTGCCTTGCAGAAACTTTGGAGTTTCACTAGGTCCCGTTTGTCAATTTTCGATCTTACAGCACAAGCCATTGCTGTTACGTTCAGGAATTTATCCCCTGTGCCCATATCTTCAAGGCTTTTCCCCACTTTCTCCTCTATAAGTTTCAGTGTCTCTGGTTTTATGTGAAGTTCCTTGATCCACTTAGATTTGACCTTACTACAAGGAGATATGTATGGATCGATTCGCATTCTTCTACATGATAACAACCAGTTGTGCCAGCACCAATTGTTGAAAATGCTGTCTTTCATCCACTGGATGGTTTTAGCTCTCTTGTCGAAGATCAAGTGACCATAGGTGTGTGGGTTCATTTCTGGGTCTTCAATTCTGTTCCATTGGTCTACTTGTCTGTCTCTATACCAGTATCATGCAGTTTTTATCACAAATGCTCTGTAGCTTTAGATCAGGCATGGTGATTCCACCAGAGGTTCTTTTATCCTTGAGAAGAGTTTTTGTTATCCTAGGTTTTTTGTTATTCCAGATGAATTTCCAAATTGCTCCTTCTAATTCGTTGAAGAATTGAGTTGGAATTTTGATGGGGATTACATTGAATCTGTAGATTGATTTTGGCAAGATAGCCATTTTTACAATGTTGATCATGCCAATCCATGAGCATGGGAGATCTTTCCATCTTCTGAGATCTTCTTTAATTTCTTTCCACAGAGACTTGAAGTTTTTATCACACAGATCTTTCACTTCTTTAGTTAGAGTCACGCCGAGATATTTATTAATATTTGTGACTATTGAGAAGGGTGTTGTTTCCCTAATTTCTTTCTCATCCTGTTTATTACATAGTACTTGAAGAATGAGCCAGAGCAATTCGACAACAAAAGGAGATCAAGTGGATATAAATTGGAAAAGAGGAAGTAAAAATATCACTTTTTCCAGATGATATGATAGTATATATAAGTGACCCTAAAAATTCCTCCAGAGAACACCAAAACCTGATAAACAGCTTTGGTGAAGTAGCTGGATATAAAATTAACTCAAACAAGTCAATGGCCTTTCTCTACACAAAGAATGCCTTGTTTTCTAATAGTTGCCGTCACCATATGTGTCTCTTCATAGCGATAGAACAGTGGCTAAGACAGTGGCAAGCCAATAAGCAGTGTTTGCTGTTACTGACTCAACTTCCTGTTTTGTCTTCCTCAGTGACAATCTGTATTCTTTTTATTTCCAAGTTATTTTTTATTGTAGTATTCTACATGGTGAGAAAGAAGAAAACTAGAACAATTACATCTCAGGTACGTACATGAGTATAGCTTATCTCTAAGTAAAAATAAAATGTCTACACATTGACATTGGCACTGTTAGACATTTTTTTCCCTAAGAATACCTTACTGTTTTTTATTGTTGTAAGGATTCACCATGTCAAAGAGCAAATTCCATAGCAAAGGTTTTTTTCAGCTTATACTTCCACATTGCTGTTTATCACCAAAGAAGTTGGGACAGAAACTGAAACAACACAGGATCCTGGAATCAGAGGCTCATTCATAGGCTATGGAGTGGTGATGCTTATTGTCTTGCTCCTCTAATCTTGCTTAGCTTGCTTTCTTAAAGAACCCAGGACTACCACCACAAGGATGTCAACACCCACAATGGAGTGGGTGCTCTCCCATCAATTAAGAAAATTCCTAACAGCTGGATCTTATGGAGGCATCTTCTCAACTGAGGCTCCTTCTCTTTGAAGACTCTAGATCTTGTCAAGTTGCTATGAAACCAGTGTGGCATTCTAAATATAGTTGGCCTATGAGGAGGTGTGTCCTTGTAGGAATAGGTCTGGCCTTGCTGGAGGAAGCATATCACTCTGGGGCTTTAAAGCTCTACCAGTGTGGAAGAGACCCTACCTGTATGCAAAATACATAGTTTTTCCTCGAAGCATTTGGATGAAGGTGCATAATTCTAAACTTCCTCTCCACCACCATGTCTGCCTAGACAGTGCCATATTTTCTGCCTTGATGATCATGGAGTGAACCTCTGAACGTGTAATGAAATGTAGAAAAGCCCTAATGAAATGAGTCTCTTATGAGTGGCCTTGGTCATGGTGTCTTTTCACAGCAACTAATCTCTAACTAATAGAATCAGTTACTGCAGAAACTCACAGATATTAAAATAAATCAACAATCGAGATTATTATCAAGTGCTAAAGCATGCAAACTTATTCTAGAGAGAAAAACTGTTATGAATGAGTCTATGGCATGACTCTCTCAAAAAAGAAAAAGAAAAAAAAGTAAGAAGGACTATTTCACAGTCATATCATCAATATTGATTGCCTCACTGTGTGAAATAGACAAGAAATGGATTAACATTAGATGTCAACCACTGGATGAATGGCTTAAAACGAGAGCGAGACAGAGAGGGAGAGAGAGAGAGGGTGAGAGAGAGAGAGAGAGTGAGAGAGAGAGAGAGGGTGATAGAGAGAGAAAGAGAGAGAAAGAGAGAGAGAGAAAGAGAGAGAATGAGAAGAGAGAAAAATGAGATGAAAGAATGAGAAAGAGAGAGAAAGAATGAGAGAGAGATAGCCTGATGGGTTTTTGATACTTCAAGCCTCAGTGGCCAATATCCTCAGAAAATTACAAGCTGATAAGGAATTAGTTGAAGAACAATACCTTTTGGGTCATTTTCAAACTTCTGTATCTCCATGGAATACCCCATTTTTTTTTATCAGAAAGATGCATTTTCAATTAAAAGTACCTTCCTTGAAATTTTGATCTTATTTTTGGTACAAAGGACTCATAATCTAATTTTTTAAAAGAATCATATTTCCAAGTGGTGGTGGCAAACACCTTTAATCCCAGCACTCAAAAAGCAGAGACAGGTGAATTTCTAAGTTCGAGGCCAACCTGGTCTACAGGGTGATTTCCAGAACAACCATGGCTACACAGAGAAACACTGTCTTGAAAACTCAAAGAGAGAGAGAGAGAGAGAGAGAGAGAGAGAGAGAGAGAGAGAGAGAGAGAGAGAGAGAGAGAGAGAGAGAGGGAGAGAGAGAGAGAGAGAGAGGGAGAGAGAGAGAGAGAGAGAGAGAGAGAGAGAGAGAGAGAGAGAGAGAGAGAGAGAGAGAGAGAGAGAGAGAGAGAGAGGGAGAGAGTTTCTATACAGAGAACAAATATGAAAGGTTTTCAAACTGACTTTCATTTTCCAAGTATGGGAAGAACCCTAGAGTTAGTAACAAAGAACACAGAACACAACACATAGCAGACAAAAGTACAAAGCACACTCAAATAGAAAGAAAGGCATCAAAATAGTGAATGTGAGTACCTTTTTAATGGAGCACAAACACTCTCCCATTCTCCATGAGAACCCAATAAAATCCCTGTTGTCTCCAAAGACTTTGAGTAGGAATTCATCCAGTATCCTTTCTCTTCTATTTGGTTAGAGCTGACTCAAACCTGCAAGGTCCAGGACAGAAAAAATAGACTCCCTCATCCAATTTGGTATGTGTGTTTCCAGGTAGTGTTACAGATCCTAACATGCTTAGACCACTAAAATAGAGCACATCTATTCTACCACAGTTACGGAAGGCAACATTGTAAAAATCAAGGGGCTGGCTAGTTTTCCTAGTTGCTGGCACTGTGGTTGGCAACCTGTAGGTTGCTAGTCCTTGTGACAAATTTCACAGGAGTTGTCCTAGACTATCTGTATGTCAGAAATGTATGTTATAATTCATATCAGTAGGACATTTCAGTTATGAAGCAGCAAAAAATATTTTTACGGTTGGGGCACCACACAGCATAAGGAAGTATATATATGAAGGAACCGCAGTATTAAAAAGGTGGAGAACCACTCTCTGGAACTTTGAAAACTGAAGCATGGTGTGCCTCCCAGACTGTCTTTGACATGAGTCTGAGATATACTTCTGACTCTGATCTTCTTGTTACCTTTTGTTTCTTGTGATCATATGGGGTTAACCTAGAAAGTATATTCAAATGCCCTATGTGAGAGCATGTTCAGAATTCATTTTGTGAAGCAATGTGCTCTAGTATATTTAGGACAGAGCTGTCTTTGGGACCAGTCCTCTTCTGTATGCCTGTGTGTCATTCATTTTCTCTTTATTTGTTTATTGTTTTTTGTTTTTTCGAGGCAGGGATTCTCTGTTTAGCCCTGGTTGTCATGGAATTCAATCTGGAGTTCAGGCTGGCCTTGAACTCATAAATTTGCCTGCCCCTGCCTCTGCCTACCAAGAGCAGGGATAAAAGGTATGCACCACTACACTGTCTTCTTTTATTTATCATTCTGCTATTAACTTATTGTGTCTAGGTGGTTGTTTTCCATCTATTTTGTTTTATTTTATTTTATTTTATGAGGCATTTTCTTTATTTTCATTTCAAATGTTATCCCCTTCCCTGGTTTCCCCTCTGAAAACCCACTATGCCATCCCTCCTCTCAGTAATCAACAAAATACCCACTCCTACTTCCTAGTCCTGACATTCCCTTACACTGGGGTATAGAGCCTTCTCCTGAACAGGAGCTTCACCTCTCACTGGTGTCCAAATAGGCCATTCTCTGCTACATATGAAGCCGCAGCCATGGGCCCCGCCCTATGTGCTCTTTGGTTGGTCTTTTTTTAATTGTATATTTTCTTTATATACATTTCAAATGATGTCCGTTTTCAGTTTCCCACCCTTCCAGAAACCCTCTATCCCATCCCCTCCCCACTGCTTTAATGAGGGTCTTCCTCCATCTGGATACCCATTCCCACATCGCATTGTGGTGGCTAGCAAGGTTACCTCTCTGTCTCCTCATCATTCTACAGCATATTGGTGATCCTGTGGATGATGGGGAAAAGAACACTGGATTCTGACCATTGCAGAGTACCATCCAGTACATCAATCTCAAGCCACACGTGGGTACATCTTCCTCAAAAGTATCTTGTCCTGTTCATAGCAGCTAGTTGGCTATTTTGTGTACCTGGGCCAAGATTGAGGTGTCTGCTACCTGCACAAGCACTTCCCAATACACTTTGGGGATCATCTGTGCCAGGAAGTCAGGGTTGAACTCCACAGGGTTTTTGAGGATTTAAGTGGCCTGTAGGCTCAGACAGAACACTTGCATGCCCACACCCCACACATGTGAGTTTAGCAGGTTGTAGATTAGCAGTTTCACACTGTCACATTGGAGTTCTTGACAGGACTTATTTTTTTCATCATTAATTTAGTTATCTATTTACAATTTAAATGATAACTTCCTTCACAGTTTCCCATCAACAAGTCCCCATTCCAATCCCCCTCTCCTCCCTTCTTTTTTGAAAAAGATTAGTTTGTGTTATTCTTCCACATCACACTCCATCACTCAGTGAAATCAGGGCAGGAACCCATGTAGGATTATAGGTAGGGTACATGGAGCAAGGTTGCTTATTGTCTTGTTTCTCAACACAGTTTTCTCAGCTTTTCTACTTACAAAATTTAAAAATGCCTTTTAAATTTTATTTTAATAACATATATGTATATATAAAAATGTTTTGTTTGCGTGAATGTCTGTGGGCCTTTTTTGTCCAGGGTTCACAGAGTCCATAAGAGCGAGCTTGGTCCCTTGATATTGGAGCTTAATGTGGCTGTGAGCTGCCACCTGAGTTCTGTGATTCAAATCCTGACCTTCTAAGAGAGCAGCCAGTTCTCTTAAACACTGAGCCATTTTTCAAACACTACCCTCAGGTTGCTTTCTTATATATTTTATCACCATCTTTGCAGAGATAGCACCTCTCAATGAGTACTGGATCCTCTCCCATCAACTGTTAATCAGCTGTCTCATGTGAGACTATGCCAGGGCCTAGCAAACACAGACATGGATACTCACAGTCAGCTATTATATGGATCACAGGGTTCCCAATGGAGGGGATAGAGAAAGTACACAAGAAGCTAAAGGAATCTGCAACCCTACAGATGGAACCACATTATTAACTTATCAGTACCCCGGAGCTCTGGACTCTAGCTACATTTGTATCAAAAGATGACCTAGTCAGCCATCACTGGAAAGAGAGGCCCATTGGACAACCAAACTTTATATGCCCCAGTACAGGGCAATGCTAGAGCCAAAAAATAAATGGGAATTGGTGGGTAGGGAAGTGGGGAGGAGGGTATGGGGAACCTTTGGTGTAGCATTGGAAATGTAATTGAGGAAAACACGTAATAAAAATATTTTTTAAAAAAGAAGGACTGAAGTATCTAAAAAAAAAGGGGGGGGGGAATATCCAACAGTAAAATCAGACCCAGAACGACACAAATTGCATGTTTTCACCTATGTATGGAGTTAGCTTGTAAGGTTTATATATGTTTGTTTTTCATTTAGGGTAACAGAGATGAGCTATCTAGTAAGGAACCATAAAGAAGGAGGAGTTCTTCCAAGGAAGGGGAAGTAGAATATAGTGGTATAAAGGAATGAAGAAGACACTAAAATAGGAGGGTTAAATGTGGAGGGAAATATCAGGCCAAGCATCTGAGACTAGAAAGGTCATAAAACACTAAGTGAAAATCTGCCATCATAAATTTTGTTAAATAACCACAGCAGTAAAATGACTTCTCATGAATCCTAATGGCTCCACCCATATGTTAGTATATATGCCTCAGCCTTCATCAGAGGTGAGTTTCCTACAAAACTGGTAATAATCACAGAAAGACACAACTGGACAATGCACAGAGAGTGAGAGACTCAGAGAATTAAAGATTAACGAGGATGCCTTTATCGAGCTCTCTCCTTCAAGAATCAGGAATCTATGCAAAGAAAAGTCAGAAAAATAATCCTGACCATAGGTAGAGATAATGGATAGTATCAATGAATTGTATCATGGGTATTCCATGTTTTTTTTTTTTGCCTAATATACACTTAAGAATGAGTGCATATTATGTGTGTTCTTGTTTTTGGGTGATGTTCTATAAGTATCTGTTAAATTCATTTGGCCCATAACTTCTGTTAGTTTCACTGTGTCTCTGAGTTCGATGGTAGGAGGATAAACAGGGAGATGGATACTTTCAGGTCACATAAGATGGAAAATTTAAAGAAAATTTTCTAAGAAAACAAATAAACATGGCTATAGCCTCATCTAATGTAGACAGATCCAATTTGAGGTTCCCTCTTCCCAGGTTACTTTAGCTTCATGTCAAGAAGGCAAACACTAGCACACACAGGTTAACATAAAAGCATTTACAGCCATGTATAAAAACATCACACCAATGAACTAAGATATTATGTGGACGTTCCATGGCATAAACTTCAGAAAGACATAATTTTTTTACAGTTTATCTCAGCTTTAAAGTGTAAATCCTCAAAGGAGGGCCATGGTCCAGTGCTGTTCTCAATAGACAGCTCCTGATTTTCTAGACTCACCTCTTATATTAATCTGTGAAGTCACCTCACAATCTCACATTTCTTCTGCACAGCATTAGAGATGCCAATTAAAACTAGACTTTGGAAGTATATTAATAAGTTGGCCTTATCTTCATATTCCCTGCCCTTAATCATGGGAAACTCGCCCAGACTAGGTGTCTCAGCCATTCTCACCGACAGTTTTCCTGGTAAATAGGTGGTTGAGAGAAAGAAATTATTTTAAGACCCAACCAGTTTAGTTTATCAGGATATTTGAAATGAAGCTGACATCATTTGGCACAAAAAATAAAGAGAGTCTCCTGTTTTGTGGAGAACTGAGAGAGAATTAGGGACTGGGGCCATGAGGGTAAGTGACTATCCTTAAGGAGAGTCAGTCCAGACCTAGAGGCTGGGTCTGACAGCATGCAGAGGAGTGCAGTTCAATTCCCTGCAGCTTCCTGGAAGGAGCACTGTTTCTCTTCAAATTGTGACAGGGATGGCACCCACAAGGGGGCAGAATGCAGTGGTGTTCTAGACTTCTTTTGAGCCATCATGGTACTGATTACCACTCTTTCACTTGCTATTACAGATGAGCAAACTCAATAGGGTGACAAGTATGATTTGCTGACTTCAGAATCTCTAATTGCAAAACTCTTACAGGGCATGCCATTTTCCCTCCATGCTTGGAATAAAAAGAAAGGATTGGGCTCACAGGACTAAGCATCCTCTGACTAGCTTTTAGAGAAGAGGCTGCACTGAAGTCCAAAATTGAGACTTTGGTGTTTACTGAGAGTTTAAAAGCTAAGAACCTGTAACATTTGCTCTGTGGTACTGAAAAATATTGTTCTGAAAAGTGTATGAGAACATAAAGATGAACATGTAGCTTAAGGAGCACCATTACTCTGATAGAACATCAGGCACCTGACATTCATTTAATACATTGAAATAACCACCAAATCCCAAAAAAAACCCTCCTCAAGTGTACATTACAAGTTTCTGCTCCGGCTTAAGATACAAGTCTTCAAGAAAACACAATATGGCACTAGTCAGAAAAAGAAGTCATTTATTGATCAAGTTGCCTTATTAACAAAAAATATCAGCAATGGGTTGACGTTGCTTAGCACCTACATAAATTTGGAATAAATGGAAATAAAATTTCAGTAACAGATCAGGAGTACAATAAAAACATTATAAAGTTACAGTAATATGGAGAGAAATAACTAGTGTTAAAGAATTCAAATCCCTGTCTAAGCTAGAGATGTGACTCGATGGTAGTGTTTGATTTGCATACATGTTAAACCCACCACCAGAAAAGAAAAACAAAACAGACACCAAAAAAAGAAGATACTCACAATTCAGTTTATCTGTTTGTTGTGAGTAAATCCACAGCAAATATGAATGGTTAACAACACAGGAAGGTATTATGCAAAGGAAGTCACACACACTCACCCTCATGCACACACACACACACACACAAGGAAAAAGAACACAGAAGAAAAAAGAACAGTCCAGTCAGGAAGCTATTGAAGAGAGTCCTTTAAAACTTATGATAAAGAAGATAAAGTGTATTTCTTCACAATTGGTGGTTTCTGGTGGACAGTAATTAAGGATTCATTTTTATAGTTGGTGTTTGATATTTTCTAGGATCTTCTTTTTATAACCCCTAACGCTAGATAGGACAAAAATAAGGGTATATTAGAGAGAGGAATTAGAAAATCTCTGAATTTAATTTCTTTCCTTGTTCTTCTCCTTTAATTATGGCTACTAACAAACCACAACCAACTTGTGTAACCAACCACCAACCACCAGACTAAAAGTACAAGTTTTGACAATAAATCTTGTGCAAAGTTAATGCAGCAGGAGTTCGTCACTAATGGATGTTGTGAGTATGTAAATATAGTATTCCACCAAAGACTTACTATCTCTGATTTCTATACTTCTTGCAGTCAGCTGTTTACTATTTTAATATTAGTCATACCTGTTCTATGCAGTGCCATGTGTGTTGATGAAAATAATTTTCATCTCGGGAACACAAATGAAATGCAAATATTGTGTGTAAATCTCTGTTAGTGTTGCTTCATGAACATGATTTATCCATGGAGTTACAGTACTAATGGTCTGTGCATGCAGTATACTGTGTCTGTGATGATAAAGAGTCTCACCGGCGAGAACACACACACACAGGACACACTCAGATCCTTCTGCAGCATAGCTTTAATCCATCTCAAGAGAAAGATGATTAGCTTTTGGGCGAGAAGGCTTAGAACACAGGAAACTAGGTCCTTAAATAGACCACAAGAAGTGTTAGAGACATATTTCACCCTAAGGGCTGCTCACTATCAGCCCATATGACGCCACAGAACAGGAAGGGCACAAAGAATGGAAAAATACCCCAGCACATACACAGACTATTTCTTTACCAGTTAGAACAACGGATGTCAGCGCCATCTTGTAATGGAGATTGAAAGGGCAGCTCCTCACAGTATACATTCAGTGTACATAGCTAGATATTCCTATTTAGTATTTTATGATATACTATATATAACATACAGTGTATACTTAGAAGATGAATCCAGTACAGGATTAGGATTTTTAAAAAGTTGTGTGAGAGCTTTGTGATAATATATATATATATATTAATAGACTTGGCTGAGTTTCTGGAGCCATTTATGTGTTATTTTCCAATGAATCATAATTTCCTTTTATTCTGTGACTGGGAGAGACAGACTTATTATAAGAAAGAAAACCATTAGCCTGGGATCTCTCCTATTATAAGTATTCCTTGGGTCTGGGTGGTCAATTAGACAGAAACCATGTCTTGGTATACTGGTTGTAATCTGAGAAATTTGTTGCAACCAATCACCCCATCTCTGAGGACACTTGAGTAAATGTAACTTCCTAAAAGGTCTAAAAATTAGAAAGACACACACTAGGTACATGCACACCATACATTCTGACTCTGTCTCTGATTCTGAATCTCCCTTTGACTGTCCCTGTGACTCTGCCTGTCCTTCCTTTTCTCCTTCTTCATTCTCTATCTCAGCCTGTTTCTCAACCTCTGCATCTGTGTCTGCCTGTGTTTCTTCCTTTTCCTCTTCTTTTGCTTGTGCAGCTGCCTATTCATTAGTGCTGAGATATCATGCAGAATAATGTAGTTTTAGAACTGATCTACTGTGGAATTTGTTTTACATCAACACTAGGTGCCTGTCTACCTACTACTAAAACCATTTAATTGATTTTCAATCTTCAATATAATCAGAGATGTATCCAAATTCATAGGGCAACAATTGCTATGTAAATGTCTGATGCTCATCGGTCACTCCACTGTTTTGAACAAAGAGTTTTTTAGTCAGAAGTTTAAGCACAGGCAGATAACATTATTGCAAGCATACAGTCCTGTCTTGATTTCAATGAGATAAAAATTGGGACCCAAAACTACCAAATGATGTAATGGATTCTATCTGTTTTCAACTTTCAGGTTTTAAACTGTGTTATCTATAGAAGTCTGGACAACACCTTAATCAGAGCTGGTAAGTGGAGACAGGAACTGAAGCAAAGACTATGGAAGAACTCTGGCTTATTCTCCTCCAGGTCATTGGGATGTGGGGTCCTAGGTGGTGTAAAACAGAAAAGAATGAAAAAATAAGTATCAAATATATCAAAATTTTTGACCTACATCCACATTTTGAGGTCCTCTCCTAATAGTATGTGTGATCATTTGGAAATCAAGTTTTATATGGCAATTGGTAAACTGTAGAATTTTCATTATTTCTATTTTATGAATGTTTTACCTGAAGGGGTGTGTCTGCTGCCTGTGCACTAAACTGGACCGTGTAGAGATCAGAAGTTAGATAGTATCAGATCCACTGAAACAGCACTTACCTGTGGCTGTGACAAACAAGATGGGCCCTGGTAATTGAATCCTGTAACCTGTGCACAGGGGCCAATGATCTTATACTCTAAGCCATGTACCACCTCCCCATTTTCTCATGAGCGAAAAATGGTGTAGGAACACAATCTTTCTCAAAAGGTCCAAATTCATCTAAGAGTAAATTAATTCTTATAAGTCTTTCTTAAAAAATCACCACCACTACAACAAGAAAAAAATAGATAAAGAGAGAGAAATCTGAATAGGATGTTTGTGATCTGTGGTGAATTCTAACCAAGAGTAAGCTAATACACAATATAAAGCTGTACTGAGAAGCCTTAAGAAGGCAGGTATCTCACTCTGACCAGGGCTAAGGTTGTTTCGACTGTATTGGCTTTATTCTTCTGGAGATTCTTGTCAGGAATGGCGTCCTTTTACCAGACCACAACAGGAAACCTTCCATATGTCTCCTTTGGTGTCTGGGCATAGGATATGTGAGATGCATCAAGACTGATTAAAGGTCATGTTCCCTAGATGTGAAACTGTTTCCAGGAATACGATGGTATACACAAGGTCAACTCCAGAATACATAGCATCAGGTCTTTCTTGGCCAATTCAAAATTGGAGCCAAAATCTCAAGAGACAATGTATGTGTTGACAGACTTGCTGCTATCACACAGGTCATGGCTTCAATTTCCAGCAATTACATTGTGACTGTTTCTCTGTCTCTCTATCTGTCTCTCTATCTGTCTCTCTGTCTCTCTGTCTCTCTGTCTCTCTGCCTCTCTCTCTTTCCTTCTAACTTCCCCACTCTCTGTATTGCTATCTCTCTGTATCTCAGTCTCAGTCTGTGTTTCTCTCTTTCCCTCTCACTCCCTGCCCCCCCTTTCTTTCTCATCCTCCCTGTAATTCCAGCAGCATATGCTGCTGTATCCTCTTCTGTCCTCTGATGTATTACATATAAGAAGTGTCCATGCAAACTGTAATGTTCACAAACAACCATATCTGCCTTCGCAGATTGAAAAAATAAATAAAAAAATAATGTCTAGATTAGGAGTCTCAATCATCTGTGAAAGGTAGGAGAGAGTGATCACTGTGTGTCACCTCATTTAGAAACAGAGTACCCAAGGAATAGAGCCTACTCCCCACACCCATGGAATGAACACCACATGCAAGAGGAGGGATTTTGGAAGAGGAACTCATTCCTGGTCTTTCCAAGAGGAGTGTTTTGGTGGGTGAGCACATCAACAGAACAGAGTTCTCACAGCATGTAATTGCCCCCTCCCACCAGAAACCAAAGTCACCTTGGTGGGACCAGGAGCAGTTCACCTGCCTCTTCAGGTTGCTTTTGTTTAACTGCCTTTGGAGACAGCAGTTGGAGCTGCTGCTACCTGCTGGAAAGGTGGCTTCTAATGGGACAATTCATTGGTCTGTAGAATTCAAACAATTTTGGACCCTATGAAAGTAATGGATTGTCCAAATGCTCCGGGACTGAGAACCTTGGGGAAGCTCTAGGTTTTTTCTTAATCTGCAATGTCATTTAGACATTAGAGCAAGCAGAGATGATTTGCTCCTTCTCTTAGGCAATCAGATTTTATCCTGGAAGACAACCGTTGTGAGCCTTGAGAGGGTTTGCTGGAGGAGAAGGGATATTGACAGTGCTCTACCCAACCTGCAAGGCACACAGCTAGACCTTGTTCCCTCTGATGCATAGAAGTGTCTGATGGTATTAGATGGGATTCTTGATGAGGACAGAATCTGAGGAAAGGTTCCTGGTAGAGAAATGAAGTGCAGTTATACAACCTAGAAAGTATATACCATTGATCATTGTGAGCCTGAAACAGAAAGCACCCAAGCATTGGACCTAATGTATGATTGGTGAGACAGATTGAAGAGATTTTGTTTGTTTTGAATTCTCTGTATAGGTATGGATACATTGTCTCATGGGAAGGGGGAGTGTGGATTCCCTGTGGTTACTAAAATAGAAGAAGTTGTAAACAGCCTATGGAAATGTGGCAAGTCCAAGTGTATGCTGTGCATGAGCTGCCAGTGTTCAGAAATGCTGAGCCATCACTTCAGATTCAATAAGATATTTAAAGAAGAAAACCAGAAGAAAAAACTTAAGGGGACTGTTGTGAATTTTAATGAGACATTTTTAATTATTTTTACTGATTTATATAACATATGCCAAATGGTGTGTCCAGTCTTTTAAACATGGCTTGATTGTTCCTTTCAAAGTATCTTGATTATTATTCCCAGAGACAGGATTTACAATCTGTACATTCAAATTCTTATTTGTACTTCCCAATTTCCCCTGTTTCTTTTGTTTTTCTTCTCTGGAACTGGATATTTCTGTATAGTCCTAGATTTCTGTGCTTTCCTGTGCAGATCAGCAGAGAATTCATCTCTACCTGGTTTTGATTCCCATATCCTGAGATTAAAGTCCTTTCTAAGCAGATCTCAACACCTTTTTTTTAAATTTTCTGTCTCACAGTTCTTGAAGAATAGATGGGGGAGCAGAGAAAATTTCACCCCAAAAAATTGGCAATTAGTGGCTGCAGGTGTGAGGGCCAGTTTTCTTCATAGATTTGGCTCCTCAGAGGCTGCCCATGTTCCAGTGGATGTGTTTCCCTAACCCCACATATGTAGTCAGCACTAAATTCACTCAGTGGTCTTTATTAAAATGTGCATGGAATTAAGGCTAAAAGTGATACAGGAGAAATGGAGAGCAATTCAAGGAGGAGATGGTGATGGATTTACTCAAACTCATTATGTTTATGTACAAAGTTCTTCAGCAAAACATTTAAAACTAAGTAAGTAAGTAAATAAGTAAATAAGTAAGCAATAAGCAAGCAAGCAAGTAAGTAAAAAATAAATATATGTGTAAATAGACAAATATATTTTTATGCAATCTCATGTGCAATAGGCATGAAAGTGTGTGTGTGTGTGTGTGTGTGTGTGTGTGTGTGTGTGTGTGTGTGTGTGTGTGTGTGTCTTTGTGTGTGTGTGCATACATGCATACAGGAGTGTTTGCAGGTATGTAGCAGTTTGATGATTAGAATATCCTTGGCCCATGGGAAGTGGCACTATTAGCAGATGTGGCCTTGATCATTGTGTAGGCTGGCTTTTATCTAGTGCTCAAACTCTGCCCAGTGATGAAGAGAGATGCTTTTCCTTGCTGCTTTGGCCACAAGCTTCCTCCTGTTTGCTTTCAGATTAAGATATAGAAAACTTCTTTCCTTCTACATCGCCCCTTCTACCTGGATGTTGCCATGCTTCCCACCATGATAATAATGTACTGACCTGACCCTCTAAAACTGTAAGACAACCTCTATTAAATTTTCCTTTATAAGAGTTGCCTGAGTCATGGTGTCTCTTCACAGCAATGAAACCCTATCAAACATAGGCAGAATCTTAGCCTGATTTTTAATGTTTTCAAGATGATTACAGCCAACATGCAAGCACAAAGTAAAGATGATGAAGGAGTCATATTTTCAATTGTTTCTGATGATTGTTTCTTGAATGAAAGCTGGGGATTGGAAGAATTGGAGAGTGATGGAAAGGAGAAAGTAAGAATGCAAAGACCTGTTGGGCTCCTGCCACTTGCTTTTGCATTCAATATTTCAAATTTTAAAACAACAAACAACAACAATAACAAACAATGACAGGACGCCCATATAACAGACTCAGAGAGAAGAAACCAAAGGACATTACCTACTTGTACCTCACTTTCCAGCTAATGTCTGGTGTATTGAGCCGATGGATTTTGCTGTCAAACCCTGATGATTAATTCCTAGATTGGATCCACTAACACAATGATGAATGAAACTGTGGCCAATAGGGACAGACTATTGTTTTTTATCCTGTACAATCAAACCATTAGGGAAATAACAAGCACAACTCACATATATGTATATTTGTTTTTTCACACTTATAATTGGAATTGTTACTATATATCCCGGTTCTTTGCATTTTATCTCCATTAGTGTGTTGTTTTCACTCCTTACTTGCTACATAGAAAACTGCTTCTTTTACACTATGTTTCATTTAGGGTGCACAATGGAAGCTATAGACTAACTCCATCCATTACAAAGCAGGGCTCTCTGTCCTTTTTCCTGAATTGAAATGAAACTATTTTCAAAAAGTATTTTACACATGCCTGGTTCAGTTTCATTAAGATTGGGTGTGAAATTTTCCCACAGTCTCAGGTGTCTCAAACTAGTGGAACAGTCTAGCAAGTTTGTGGAACATTTGGGACTGTTCCCTAGCAGAAATAGGTTACTTTGGCATAATTGAGGGAGCTGGCTATTTCTGACCTAACTCTTGGCTGCTTATTCCACAAAAGTGTAAGAAGGCCCCATGCTGGCCCTCAATGAAACAGATCAACATTTTGTTTCCTGCCATGCTGTCCCAGTCATGACAGTTTGTCCCCGGTGAGTGTGTGCTCTAAATATCTCTTCTTGGACATTGATTGTATCAGGAGTTTTGACCCCTTGATATAAAAATAATTATTGTAATTGTAATCTCTGCTTGTGTGTTTTGTGACACATAGAAGGCTGTCAATTTTGCCTACATGAATTTTTACTGTGTGTTTTTTTTCTTTCATATTTAAAATTGTTCTCAATTTTCATAAGAGTTTCAGCACAACCTTCACATTTAGGGACACAATCTTCCAAATGGCTACTCCTCTGGATCTCAGTAAATGGGAATGTTCCATAGCTTCATGGCCTAAGTGAGAATTGTCAATTGTTTCTATTTCCATTTTTAGATCATGGATGGTTTTGTTCTGCTCCTTCACCTGTTTGATTGTGTTTTCCTGAATCTATTTAACAGATTTTTGTGTTTCCTCTTTAAGGACTTCTACATGTTTATCTGTGTTCTCCTGCATTTTTTTAAGAGAGTTACTAATGTCCTTCTTAAAGTCCTTCATCATCACTATGAGAAGTGACTTTAGATCCATGTCTTACTTTTAGGGTGTGTTGGGGTATCCACTTGATATGGTGCAAGTGTTGGGTGCTGATTATTCCAAATAACTTTGGTTTCTCCTGCTTATTAACTTATCGTTGCCTCTCACCATCTGGATATCTCAAGTGCTACATGCCCTGGCTACATCAGACTGTCCTTCCTGTGATATTGGTTGTGTCATAACTCTTCAAAGTCTAGCTGTCTCTATGATCCTGTTATTACGGTATACTGTGATTATGAGATGCTGGGTGGGTCTGACATCCTGGGAGTCAAGCTGCCCTTGGAACCTTGAGATCCTGGTGTGACTAAGCTCCTAGGTTCCTGGGATCCTCTGACCCTGGCCATGTTAGATCTTCAGGTAGTGGAGCTTCCTCTGGGTGTTATGGGGCTGGCTGCTGAGTTTGCATCCAAGGACTGCTCAGGGCCCTGTCCCAGACAGAATGGATGCAATCCATACCACTGGTCTGGTGGAGTTCCTGCATGCCTGTGTCTTTCTGTTACCCTCTACTCAAGGTGTTGGGGAAAGATGTTGTGTCTTCCTCTTGTCTGATCATCGGATCCTATGAATGTTAGATGCCTGGCAGTGGAGTTGCCTCCGGGTGTTATAAGGCTAGCTACAGAGTTTGCATGCAAGGTCTACTCAAGGTTTTGGCTCCAGAAATAAAATATTTTTTAAATGATGTTTCTTGTAAACTTACCTGTCTCCAAAAGTACCTGAAATATTTTTACAGGGATTGATTTAATCTCATAAATTGATTAAGGAAATATGACATCTTGATGATTTTGATATATCCTAACAGGAAAAAAATAATGGACATCTCCCACTAAGTAAAAAATATTTCGGAAGCCAGGTGGTGGTGGCACACACCTTTTATCTCAGTTTTTGGAAGGCAGAGGTAGGCAAATCTCAGTTTGAGGACATTCTAGTCTACAAAGGAAGTTTCAGAATTGCCATATATATTAATAATAATAAAATAAATGAAAAACAGAGTATTGAAAAGGAATGATAATTTTAAATTATGTACATATGTGCCACATGTCCCTGTGTACATATGTGAATACACTTAAGTTTTTTTTTTCAATTAGATGTTTTCTTCATTTAGATTTCAAATGCTATCCCAAAATTCCCCTGTATGTTCCCCCAACCCTTCCCCTTACCCACTCACTCTCCTGTCGTAGGCCTGGCATTCCCCTGTTCGAGAGCATCAATAATAATGGGAACAGAGAGAAGCGGCAGAGCCTGGAAACCAGAGAGGGGGCTAATCATGGCCCTCAGTTTGCAGTTTAGTTTGTTTCAAGAAACAAATATACTTTCTCTCAATGAGGTTTGTAAATGAACAGGAAATATTTTCATCTCTCAGACTGGAAGGTGTTTATTTTATAGTGTTTATAGATATTTTGGGACTATTTTATTATAAGCAATTAAAGCCAGGTAAGTTTTTACATACCTGTAATGGTACTAGCATGGAATGCTGAACCTCAACACTCTAGACCTTCCTGGAGAATACAAAACATACTAACTGCCTATCTCAAAAATCAAATGAAATGAAATAAAATTAAACCAATGTACCTTTGGTATTTGTATATCATCCCTTTGGAAACTAATAAGATAATGAATCAAAAAAATAAACTTCAATTATTTTATTAGTCATAAACATAATTAGAAATGATAAGAAGGTTAAAAAATCAATACAGATAGGGGAAGGGAGAGACCTGGGTGGGAAATGGGACAAGAAGGAGAATAGAGGAATTTTATCAGGTACTGTGGTTGTGGGAAACAGGACTGAATTGATGAAGACCAGCGAAAAGAATGGAAACAGGCAACTTTGTGAAGGAGGAAATGAGAAAACGCTCTAGAGTAAACCAGAGACCTGGGATGTGAGAGACTCTAAGGAATTAAAAAAAAAAAAAAAAAACACATTAGATGAAATGCCCTCCAGTGTTGAGAGTGGAATTGTAGAGTTCTCCTCCCAGCAATCCTCTCCTGTATATGTGTTGGAGGCCTCATATCAGCAGGTGCATTCTGTCTCTTTGTTGGGCCACAATTTCAGACATCTTGGGGGAACACTTTAATTGAGACAGGGATCCTACCACAGGGATGCCCTCTTCTTTAATATCTTTGACCTCATTAATTCAACAACAGGGGTCAGATGCTTCAATCCATTGATTGGGTGAAAATATCTGCATCTGAATCATAAAGCTGCTATTTGGGTCACTAGGAATATTTCTTAAACTTGTTGCAGTGGGTATAATAGCTAATAAATAAAAAAAATCTCTAAAAATATATATTGTATATTGTAACAGAAATATAATGTTGGTTCTAAGGCCCCTGTTTGCATTCAGTTCAAGATACAGGCATTAATTTGTGTTTCTCTGTATTTCTTATAATGATTGTGGGTAACCACAATAAGCTAAACCAAACCAAACCAAAAGAAACAAACGCATCTATACATTGTCTCTTCTACTGATTCACAAGTTGTTAAAGTCCATGCTCTTGGACGTAACTACAGTTTGGAATTGTCCTCCAACTACTCTGACTCAGAATAACAGTTTGTATGAGCTCAGATACCTTACTTTGTAATCTGAGTGCATGTGTGATTTAGATATTAGTTGATTGCTAAGAGAAAGCACAAACTGTGTAGGAAAGTGAATGAATGTTGCAGATGACATGCCAATATCATCTCCTTTGTAGGAGAGAATATAAGAGAATTTTTATTCATACTAAGTGTTAGAGGAATATATGTATTGAGAGAGAGAGAGAGAGAGAGAGAGAGAGAGAGAGAGAGAGAGAGAGAGAGAGAGAGATTTCATCACATAGAATAGAATATTGTAGAGCACTGATATCAATTTTAGTTCTTATATTATATATTGCTTTTGCAGAAGACCTGCTTGCAGTACACAGCCTCTGTATGTTTCTGAATTCAGATACTTGTAATATTAATGCTAGGATGACTGTACTTATGAAGAAATAATGAGCAGGTGAAACAGTCAGATGCATATGTATGCAAACAAACAATGGACAGAATCAGCAGAACCATTGGTTTAATTTGAGAAAGACTGAAGGAGGCTGACAGAACCAGTTGTCTCAAATGCTATGGACCTAGAATTCTCCCAAATGCTAGACAACCAAACAGGCAGCATATATGAACTATCAGAAGGTCTCTAAAACATACACAGAAAAAAATCTGCTTGATCTCTATTCAATCAGAAATGATGCACCAAATTCTCAACAAACTAGAGACATCAAGGTGTTTAGAGATCCGGTAGGATGGGGACTTTCCCTTGGAGAAAGGGGATGGGCAGTAGATATGGGATGTGGAACAGTAGGAAGGTGGACAATGAATGAACTAATTAATAAAAAATAATAGTGCCACATAATCAGGTCCCCTATACTCTAATTCTGCAATCGGAATCCAAGAAAACTCACATGAACCCATAATAACATACTCAAAAAAATTAAATATATATAACTGAAATGCATGATTTTCAACTTTATTTTACAAAGAAATTCACTGGAACAAAGATTTTCTTTGGTTGAACTCATTTACATGCATTTGCTCTCCTAGTGTACCGAAAATATAGGTTATTCTCAATATAAAAGGCCAAAAATATACTAACATAGCTTTCATCTGGATACACTCCAAATTTATCTTTCATTAGAATGTAATCTGGATTCATTTGGACATAAATTAAATTTATATTTAAAATTCATTTAGTTGGTGTAAGGTGGAGGTAAGGTAAAATATCAGGGTCATGTTGGTTTTCATTTCTCTACTGATATGATCATTGATTTCAATAAACAATACCCTGCTGGGGGCTGGGAAGATGGCTCAGTGGAGTTCATGTATTCTCAGCACCTCTGTAAAATTCCAGGCATGTCTATTCATATCTGCAACATTGTGGGGTGGAGACAGGTAGATATCCCAATAGTGTATTGGCCAGTCAAACTAGTCAAAATGGTGAGAGGGTTTCACTCTAAGAGAGCAAGTGTTGAAGATATTCTACTCATTACTGAACATATGTGTATGTGTGACATCAGACTTGGGAACAGACACTGCACTCATATACAGACACTAATCACCCTACCATACCACCCATGAAACCTTGAGTTCCGCAGATCTATAACCCATGTGTCTCTATGAAATAGGAAGTTTTATATTCTCATTGTCTTGTTAATCCTGTTTTCTGTCAAATGCTAGAAGCTAAACCAATGTATTCTCAGACTCTGGATGGTACGTCATAACTTTTGGTCTTTCTGGAATAGCAACCAACTATCAGCAGAGACACTTTTCAATTTACCCTGGCTTACAGGTTCAGAAATTCAGTCCATTATCATCAAGGTAGGAATATGGCAGGATCCTGGCAGGCATGTGCATTTGGAGCTGACAGTTCTACATCTTCATCTGAAGGGTGCTAGGAAATGATTAGCTTTCAGGCAGCTAGGCAGAGGGCATTAAAGTCCATGTTCACAAAGATAAATTTCTTTCAACAAGGCCAAACTTACTTCAACAAGGTTATTAGCTCCCAGTAGTGCCACTCCCTATGCCAAGAATAGTCAAAATATCAAATGTGTTTTTGAATGTTTGTGTTTGTGTTAGTTTGGGTTTTTTTTTTGCCATGAAGAGTCTACAGGATCACAGTAACTCTTGAACACTTTGTAACTTGTTTTCAGAGGTTTACTCCATTATTATCATGACTGGAAATATGGAAGCATTCAGACAGACACAATGCTAGAGAAGGAGCTGAGAGTTTTACATCTTGATACACAGGTAGAAGATAGAGACTGTGTGTCACACTGGGGACAGCTTAAGCATAGCCGACCTCAAAGTCCACAAGCACAGTATTACATTTCCTCCAACAAGGCCACATCTACTCCAACAGGGTCACACATACTTCAACAAGGCCACACCTCCTAACAGTGCCACTCCTACTGGCACTATTTGTTCAGGACCTTTAAAAGTATTCTTAAAACTTTTCAATGGACAAAAGGTAACTTTAATGAAATAAATACAGAACGATTGAAAAAATTAACTGGAATATGGAAGTCTTGGTTACTGTTCTAATGATGTGAGACATCATGACCACACCAAATTATAAGATGAAATATTTAATTGTGGTCTTAAAGTTTCAGAAGGCGACTCCAGGACATCATGGTAAACACCATGGCAACACTCAGGCACACATGTGTAGAGCAGTAGCTGAGAGCTCACAAGCAATACTACAGACAACAAAAAGAGACAGAGAAAGACAGAGAATGAAAGAGAGAGAGAGAGAGAGACAGAGATAGAGACAGAGACAGAGACAAAGAGACAGAGACAGAGAGAGAATGAGGAGAGAGTAAGAATGAGAGAGAGAGAGCCTGATGGATTTTTGATATTTCAAAGAATAGTGACAAATCTCCTTTAATAAAAATACAAATCCTAAATCTTTCTTAACATCTCACCACCTGGTAAACTAACACCTTTGAATATTTGAGTTTCTGTGGGCCACAATTTTTCAAACAACTAAAGTATGTAAAGGAAAATGAAATCTAGTAAGTGTCCATGTCACTTCGTAGTATATCTTATATCATTACTTGTCTTTTCTCAGAGGTAAGGGTTATTTGAATAACAAGAGACTAATCAGTCATCACTATCACATAAGCCAAACGCATCCTAACCCTGCCAGATTTCTACTTGAATAATCACATTGACATTACTTATTTGTACGGAAACATAGCCCTTCTCCCTGATTTAGTTAAAAGTGTGGGACCTGTTGATGTGCAATTAATTTTGTTCACAATGGGACAAAACAGAAGCCTACAGCATTGACTGTATTGTTCCTGAGAGCTGAAGATTTCACTTCCATTTAATACAATGTTATACATATGATTTTAACACAAGCCTAAAATCTCAAAAAAGCTTTGTTTTCATATTTTCATTATTTACAGATCATTCTATGCTATATAAAGTAACATAGAGGAGGAAAGCTGTTTGGAGTTACTGACACACACACTTAACTGAGGTTTCCTTTGCACAGTAAGAAGATATACCCATCATCTATAACTTGGGAGTTTGCTCCAGGAACTATAATGATATAAAGTCCTCAGGTTTCTAGTCTAAAACAACACTGCTTTTGAACATAAGCTATGCAAAATAACCTCTTGCATATTTTAATCATATTTATGTGAGTCTGCATAGAGAACTGTACAGGTAAGTTCAGAGGCTAGGGAAGGGTATAGTGTGATCTACTCTTTTCCTCCATAACTTATCCCCTTGTGACTGGGTTTCTTGCTGAGCTGGTAGTGAGCCTGGCTTTCAGGAAGCCACAATCATCTTCCTGTCTCTGCCCCTCCCAAAATCTTAAGCACTGTTGTTGTAGGTGAATGTTTGAACACACTCCTGGCATTGTCTCTGGGCCATATCCCCTGATCCTTCTTTATTTTAAATAATCTCTGGATTACTTTTGCACTTAATGTAATGTAAGTGCTATAAAATGAGTTGCTATTTAGGAGATTGAAATATAAGTGGTCTGTATATGTTCAGTACAGACATTGTATATTAAGAACTACATTAATTAATTCCTTGAGAACTTCATACAATTTTTTTGATGGAATTCACTTTCCAATTCTCTTGATAACTCCTCCCAGACTAAAACCAGACCCATTCCCACCTTAATCCTCCTCCCAAGTTCAAGTCTACTTTTCTCCCCTTTGATACAACCCAATTCAAATCAATTGTGTTGCCCATAAACTCTTGGACATGGGGCTACTAGTAGAGCATGACAAACCTATCACATACAAAAGCCTTACCTTTGATGAAAACTGATTCTCTATCCTTCATCAATAGTCCATATATTCTCAGATGGGGATGATGGATGGTGATACCATACCACTTAGGGATGCAAGGCAGACTGGCCTGATTTTGTGCAGTAGAGACATACAGTGTCTCAGTGACCTCTCTGCCTTACAAGATTTCTACCATCTCTTCCGTGAGAGTTCCTAAGACAAAGCTCCTCTACTGCTTGCCTCTTTCTGTGAGTATGTGTGTATGTACAAATATGTCTATATTATACATGTCTCATTTTACATGTAAGTCAACACATAGTGTTGTTTGCAATCAACTGCTGGCACTATTTCACACTAGGCAATATGCCTTGAGGCAGACTTGGTGGACTCCATAACAGACAGAACCTAGAGATGGCTAGAAATCATCCCAATTAGTTGTAGTATAGGTGCAATTTACACTTTTGACCTACATTTCTGTGTTCACCCTATGGTTTTAAGATGCAGAGATGGGGGACAAAGACCCTTAAATTGCATTGCAATTTCGCTCTTCTTGAACTCACATTTATAAAAGCTCCTGGAGGTGCTGATGCTGTTTAACTGAACATTTTCCTTTTGGAACTGTTTGATAGAGATACCCTTAAAGAGACAGATAGATCCTATCACTTTGTGTAGCATAAAGAATGCTGTGGTGAAATGGGTTTGAAATGTCTGTCCTGGGTCTTTGATGAAGGTTTTGGTCCGAAGTACAATGTTCATAGGTAGAACAATATACTCAATCTGAAAAGTGATTGGACACTGAGGGCTTTAATCTATGCGTTGATTGATGGGTGTGCATGGAAGGGGTGAGAAACTTGTAAAGGAACATGGTCATTGGGAACATGTCTTGGAAGGTGTTTATTGTATTTGGTCGCTTCCTGTGTTGATGTTTACTGGCTGCCAATAAGTTGGACAATTGTGCTCATTCATGCCCCTTTCATACTCTTGTGACCATGGACCTGTTTTCCTTGTTGCTAGGCATCTTGTAACAGTGATGAAAATGATTGACATGAATATGACTCATTAGTGATACTGAACTCTCTGGTCCAGAGGAACCATGGCTTAATTCTTTAAGTTTTTTTTTCTAGAAATTTCATGCTAACAGTAGACCCAAAGTTACCAAAAAGTTGTATCTGGAATATTTAGACAGTGTATCTGTTGTTTTAGAAATAAAAAACTTTGCAGCTTCCCACACTGATCCTCCCTCTGCCTTCAGTACTGTATTTTAATAGATTGCAATATCATATGAAGAAGCAGAAAATGAGGGGAAAATGGAATGGAGGTGAAAATGTGTTAGAATCATTAAATTATACACTTAAAGAAATCAATTGACTTTTTAGTATACAAAGGAAACTTCAAAAAAGCACTGAAAAGGCATGGCCAACTGTGCAGCTGCTCATGGGAGTTGGTATTTGTCATATCTCCTGTGATGTATTTATTAATAGTATTGGTTTTATTACAGATGAATAAGACATCAATATATGCATGAAGGGATAACACTGAGTTGCCCCAGGAGAAAGAAATAAGGTAAAATTCATTGGATCTATTGATGAGGAGATTTTTTTTCTCATAGCTGAGTTGGCAGGAAATTGGACAGATTGGGTTGTACCCCAGTAAGTGTAACACACAGTAGAATGTGGGGGGTTGTGTGGCTATAGGACATATTCACATCATTTCACCTATTATTGAGTATCCATGCTGATGAAAGAAGTTATCCTTCACTTATGCCATGCATGGAAGTGGGTCTATGAAGGGGCTGAGAGGAGGAAATGCTGTTCAGTAATGTTTGGGTAGGTTGTGGAGTCAGTAAAATATTCCTGTAATGGAACTTTATTTTTTCCCAATCTTGACAATCAACGGATACCTGAGAAGAGAGAGCAATTGAAGATCTGTCTCTATTCACTTGGTTATTAGGTAAGTCTATAGGATATTTTCTTGGGTAATGATTGATGTGGGAGGGCCCACCACTGTGGCTAAGCTCAACAGTAGTCATTTTAATTGGGAGCCTTTTAGACTGTACTAAAATAATAAAAGCTGATCAAGCCATAGAAAATTGGTAGTTTGAATAAGAAAGTTCTCTATAGACACATATATATGAATACTTAGTCACTGGGAAGTGGCAGTGAGTTTAAAGATTAGAAGGAATAAGAGAAGGTGAGGCTTCATTGGAGGATGTGGGTGTGTCAACAAGGATGGGTTTGAGTTTTCAAGAAGACAAAGCAATGGCAGAATCTCTCTCTTTGCTTAAGGATCAATAGTTCTCTATTGCTCCAGTGATGGGATCCCTCCCTTGGTGAATGACCAAACTTCTGAATATGTAAGCAAGCCTCTAGTTAAATGTTTTGTTTTCTAATAGTTGCCTTATCCATGGTATCTCTTCACATCAATAAAAGAGTGACTAAGACAGTGGCAAGCCAATAAGCAGTTTTTTGCTGTTACTGATACAACTTCCTGTTTATTCTTCCTCGGTGATAGACTATAACCCTTCTATTTCCAAGTTATTTTTGATTGTAGTATTCTACATAGTGAAAAAGAAGCAAACTAGAACATTTACATTTCAGGTAGGTACACGAGTATATCTTACCTTTAAATAAAAATAAAATGTCTACACACTATTATTCGTGGTTTTAAGATAAGTGGCATTGGCACTGTTAGACATTTTTCCGATGAAAGTCTTACTATGTTTATTGTTGTAAGGATCCACCATGTCCAAAGAGCAAATTCCATAGCAAAGGTTTTATTCAGCTTATACTTCCACATTGTTGTTAATTATCAAAGACGTTGGGACAGAAACTGAAACAACAAAGGATCCTGGAGCCAGGAGCTTATTCAGAGGCTATGGTGTGGTGATGCTTATTGTCTTGCTCCTCTAGTCTTGCTTAGCTTGCTTTCTTAAAGAACCCAGGACTACTAATACAAGGATGTCAACACCCACAAAGGAGTGGGTGCTCTCCCACCAATTATGAAATTTCCTAACAGCTGGATCTTGTGGAGGCATCTTCTCAACTGAGGCTCCTCCTCTTTGAAGAAGCTAGATCTTGTCAATTGCTATGAAACCAGTGTGGCATTCTAAATGTATTATGTCTATGAGGAGGTGTGGCCTTGTAGGAATAGGTCTGGCCTTGCTGGAGGAAGCATATCATTTTTTGGCTTTAAAGCTCTACCAGTGTGGAAGAGACCCTCCCTGCATACAGAATACATAGTTTTTCCTGGAAGCATTTGGATGAAGATGCATAATTCTAAACTTCCTCTCCACCACCATGTCTGCATAGACACAGCCATATTTTCTGCCTTGAGATTGTGGAGTAAATCTCTGAACGTGTAATGAAACGTAGAAAAGCCCTAATGAAATGTTGTCTCTTATGAGTGGCCTTTGACATGGTGTCTTTTCACAGCAACTAATCCCTAAGAGAATCAGTTACTGCAGAAACTCTCCCAGATATTAAAATTAATCAACAATAGAGATTATTATCAAATGTTGAAGCATACAAAATTATTCTAGAGAGGAAAATTGTAATGACTGAGTCCATGGCATTCCTGCCTCAAAAAAGAAAAAAAAAAAAAAAAACCTCTCAGAGTATAGATGGAACCCAGGCAGACCTCCATGAAGTACATGGGCTCCTCAGGAAGTGACCCACAAAGTGGGCAAACTCATAATATTTGAAACCCATGACAACTGGCGTAGAAAAGAGGTCAGCATATATGCATTGGTTACACCTTCAGTGTTTTCTGAGAATGAGGTCACATATAAGTAAAAGACTAGAATTTCCAGGCTATAGACAGGCTGAAGTTATACATAGGTATGTAGGGGGTCATGTGTTTAGAGGAGAGCTAGGTGGAACAGGCCACTGTGGGGCTTTTTATGGTTATCTGAGGATCTCATTGGAGACCTGCAAAAGATCACAGGATTCATCACAGGGAAAGAGTGCTCACGGAAGGAACTCAGGATCCATTCCAACCCAAAATTATCTCACAGCATATTCATTTTCTGTTTTACTTTACTTTTGGAACTGATTACACAAAATCAAGGTTTCTGTGATGATTTAGGGAGTCTCATAAATATAAACATTCACTAGTCTAGTTTGCCTGTGTAAAAATGGACACACACGCACACTCACAAACACACACCCCCCCACACACACACACAAACACACCCATCTGTAATGACAGGCTGGCTATTTGTTAAGAAAACAAAGAAGCCAATGTGGATATGGCCCAAGTTTGACTATTTCCTTAAAATTTCTCTTCTTCCTGTGTCTCCAGCTTAACTTTTTGAGAACTCCAACTTAGAATTCATTTGTCTCTCAGTGTCCTCTACTCCTTGTGTGTCCCTTATTACTTTTAATGGTCACCATCAAATAGAACTTTCTTATCTTGAATCTGGTCTGTTTTATGCATGTGAATTTTGGATTTCTTAAAAAAGATATCTTTGTGGGATTAGAGAGATGAATCAATGGTAACAAGCACTTTTGCACCACAAGAAAAATGGATTTGGTTTCTTGATTTCATATCCAATGGCAAATAATCACCTTTAATGGCAGCTCCAGAGGACCTGACAACGCATGTCTCTGTGTTCACCTGTACTCAAAAGCACATGCCATATCCCCACCCACATAAGTAAAGATAATAAATCTTAAAATGTGAGACAGGTTTCTTTAAGTGTCATTATTCAAAGAAAACCTGATTTTCTCTGATTTCTGAGTCTATTTCAATCAGTTTTCTGGGTTTCACCTTGTGCAACAAGGCCACATTTCTTTTAAATCTCCCACTTTACCCAAATTTTTGTTTCTCCTTCAGTCTTCACATCAGAGGTTCTAACTATGTCCTGTCCTTCTCCCCTACTTCCTAAACATCCATCTTTTTCTGCCATCCCTGCTCCTCCAAGTTCCATCTCCAATTCCTTATTCTGCATGCAGACCAGAGAAGCTGTTCCTTTTAGCATGTATGATTTTAGGTGTATGTACTGTTCACCGCCTGAAATGAAACTTTCATCTTCATTTGATGTTCCTTCCACTGTAGGCCATCTCTTCCAGCAAATTGTTCACTTACAGCATGTCATGTCACACATTTACATTTTTAGAACAAAACACATTTTATTGGCAAAGATACTGGGATTGTCAAAGACCCTTATGTAGCTAACACAGTAAAAAAAAAACTTTTTTTTTTCTTCCAGTCCTATATTTTTACGTTTCTGTACTTTATGATTTTTCAACTTCAAGAATCTTTGGCACCATAGTATAGACATAGATATGGATGTCACCATGAAACTTGATAAAGTACATGGAAGGATTGGCTAGAAATTGGTAAACAACCTTTCCGAACTTTTTGGAACCATCTTTTCTGGTGTACTGCATCCAGTTACCTATCAACACATCACTGTCATCTCCTGATCTCTCCTCAGCCGGAGGAGTGTCTGGAATCATGTAGAGGTTACCTTCCTTGTAGTCATCCAGGAGCTGATAAGCATAGAGAGCTGGATCCTTCTTGTTGGTAATGTAAAACAAATCCTTCATGATTCACATGATCCTAAGACTCAGCTCCTCTACTTCTTGCCTCTTTCTGTGAGTATGTGTGTGTGTACAAGTCTGTCTATATTATAGATGTCTCCTTTTACATCCAAGTCAACACATAGTGGTTTTTGCAATAAACGGCTGGCATTATTTCACATTAGGCAATATGCCTTGATGTAGATGGTGGGACTAAATACCACACTGAAACTGGAGATGGCTAGAAATCATCACAGTTGTTTGTAGTATAGGTGAAATTTACACTTTTGACCTAAACTTCTGGGTCCACCCTATGGCATTAAGCTGGATGGATAGGGGATCAAGACCCTTAACTTGCATTGCATTTTCCTTCTTCTTGATCTCATATTAAAAAAAAAAAAAAGCACATGGAGTTGATGATTCTGTTGGCCTGGACGTTCTGCTTTTGTAACTTCTAGACAGAGATACCCTTAAAGAGACAGATACATTCCATCACATTTTGTAACATAAAGAATTCTGTGGTGAAATGGGTTTGCAATGTCAGTCGTGGGTCTTTGATGAAGATTTTGTTCCGAAGTACAATGTTCAAAGGTAGAACAATATACACAATCTGAAAAGTGATTGGACCCTGAGGGCTTTAATCAATGAGTTAATTGATTGATGGGTGTGCATGGAAGGGGTGAGGCACTTGTAAAGGAACATGGTCATTGGGAACATGTCTTGGAAGGTATTTATTGTCTTTGGTCGCTTCCTGTGTTGATGCTTACTGGCTGCTAATAAGTTGGACAACTGTGCTCCTTGATGCCTCTTTCATACTCTTGTGACCATGGACCTGTTTTCCTTGCTGCTAAGGCACATTGTAACAGTAATGAAAATGATTTACATGAATGTTTTTCACTAGTGATACTGACTTGTCTGGTGCAGAGTAACCATGGTTTAATTCTTTAAGCTTTTTTCTGGAAGAATCATGCTAACATTAGACACAAAGTTACCAAGCAGTTGTACCTGGAAGATTCTGGCAGTGTATCTGTTGTCTGAGAAATAAAGAAATTTGCTGCTTCATACACTGGTCCTTTCACTGTATTCACTACTATATTTTAATAGATTGCAATATCATATGAAGTAGCAGAAAATGATGGGAAAATGGAACGGAGGTGAAAATGTGTTAAAATCATTAAATTACACACTTAAAAATAAAGGAATCAATGGATTTTTTAGTATAGAAAGGATACTTCAAAAAAGCTGCTGAAAAGGCTTGGCCAACTCATGGGAGATGGTATTTGTCATACCTCCTGTGATGTAGCTGTTAATAGTAGTGGGTTTATTACAGATGAATCAGACACTAATATAAGCATTAAGGGATAACTCTCATTTGCCTCAGGAGAAAGAAATCAGGTAAAATTCATTGGATTTCCTGATGAGGATTTTTTTTTGTCATAGCTTTGGTGGCAGGATATTGGACAGATTAGCAAGTCCCCCAATAAGTGTAACACACAGTAGAATGTGGGGGTTGTGAGGCTATAGGAAATATTCAGTTCATGGCACATATTATTGAGTATCCTTGCTGATGGAGGTAGTCACCCTTCACTTATGCCATACATGGAAAGTGTCTATGCAGGGGCAGAATGCAATAGATGGTGTTGAGTAATGTTTGTGTAGGTTATGGAGTAAGTTAAACATTACTGTGATGGAACATTATTTTTTTTCCCAATCTTGACAATCTACAGTTACCTGAGAAGAGAGAACAATTGAACATCTGTCTCCAATCACTTAGTCATTAGGTAAGTCTATGGGTTATTTTCTAGTCTAATGATTGATGTGGGAGGGCCCATCACTGTGGCTAAGCTCATAAGTAGTCCTTAATAAATGGGAGCCCTTTAGGTTATATTTGAAAAAAAATAGCTGATCGAGCCATGGGAAAAGTGGTGGTTTGAATAATAAATCCCCTATAGACACATATATATGAATATTTCATTACCAGGAAGTGGCAGTGAGTTTAAAGATTAGAAGGAATACGAGAAGGTGTGGCTTCATTGGAGGATAGGTGTGTCAACAAGGATGAGTTTGAGTTTTCAAGAAGCCAATACAATGGCTTAATCTCTCTTTTTGCCTAAGGATCAATAGTTCTCTATTGCTCCAGTGATGGGGTACCTCACGTGATGATTGACCAATCTTCTGAAAATGTAACAAAGCCTCCAATTAAATGCTTTGTTTTCTAATAGTTGCCATAACAATGGTCAGGTGATTATGTTAGCCTCTATCAGCAGACCTCGGAGACTAGTTTTCTCCTGAGTTTCAGTGTTCAGAGTACTCTCTGCAGGCAAGATCTCCTCTTGCAGAGAAGGGTCCCAGATATCTGGTGTTCGAACCTTTCTCCTGGCAGATGTTGTAATCCACTCACTAGAGGTACTAAGATCCCATGGAGAGTCCTGTGGGGACCTTTGGGGTGTCCACAGACTCTGCCCCCAAGGTGCCCGGTGCTGTAATGGATTGGAAGGGACTTGTGACCCTGGTCAGGCCGGTTTATCTGCTTCCCTAATGAATGCAGTCTCAGGTCCTGCATGATAGGATTGGAGCAGAAGTGGTTTTCCATTCACAAAGGTCTTAAGATCTCGTGGATGTTTCTGTGAGGACCTTGGGGCTGTCCTCAGACTCCGTCCAACAAGTTGCCCAGGTGCTGGCACAGACCAGAGGGACTTGTGACCATTGTCAGGCCAATTTTTCTGCTTCCCTAATTAATGCAGTCTCAGATCCTGTGAGATTGGATTGGAGCAGAGGTTGTGTTCCATTCACCAGAGGTATTATGATCCTATTGAGGGTTTTTGGGGACGTTAAGCATGTCTGCAGACTCAGAGCACAATATACCCTGGTGCTGGCTTGTCTCTCTCTCTCTTATGGTACACTTTCTCTGACTCCTTAAACAGATGTTGTAAAGATAATATTTTCGGACTCTCTAGACGCTGTAACCCTTTCCTAATGTCAGAAGGATACTGCCCAATTGAAGCCATGACACCTGTCACCTGCTGCCACGCCGAAGTAGGGTCAAAGGTAGTGTAACACCTCTATACCTTTCAGAGGTATTCTAAAAACACTGCTGGGGGCTCCTTTTTCTCTTGTAGGATCTCTCTTACCTTGGCCAAATTGGTGGGGCCCCTGCCAGCTCCTTTCAGTCCTATTATCAGAGCCCAGCAGAAAATTGTAAATTGCTCCATATGGTCAGTCCTGTCAGGACATGTCAGAGGGAAGGCTGCATCCATTTCATTTAGAAGTTTTATGGGTAGTCAATTGGCCCCCAGCATGCTCTTTCTTTCCTCTCAGAATCCTCTCCTTCTCTTCTGTGGTGAAAGAATCTGTAGCTGCTGACAGTCATCCCAAGTAGGCTGAAGAGAGAATATGAGAGATTCCATTAGATTAGGAGGCTAGAGGAGTTTTCAAAGAAGGGAGGTGTGATTTGCCTTCCAGTTATAGCGTTCAGAGGAGAAAAAGGGCCATTACTGAAGGGTCAGCAGTTGTCTGGGGCCTGCTGGAAGAGGGTCATAAGTACATAAATGCAGTGCAATGGTTGAATCTGGTCACTCTGGGCTTCGAGCTCGCTGGCCTTGGGCTTTAGCAACTGGTCCCTCCCCAAATATCTAGTGGCACCCTGTTGAGAGTTCTTGGAGGGGACCAGTAGGGAATATGGGGGTGGGGTGCTATGCCATTTTTGAGGTTCTTCTAACTCTGGATAGATCTTGGGAGAAACCGAGGGCTGCAGTTCAACCTGTGCCAGTTTTAACTTTTTTTTCACCTCTGGGTGGCAGAGGGCCAGGACTGGGGAGCCTGGATTATTCTTTTTAACCCAAGGCTTTAAACAGGATGGGAGAGGGGGGATCCTGTGCTAAATTTTTCTAGATGAGAATGTAGGGCACGTAATCTAGCTGAGACCCTGGTCCCCTCTGTAAAACAACTTTAAGAGCTGAAAACAGAACCAAACAAAGAGTGCCCTCTAGTGGCCAACTATCATCAAAGATGGCCATTCTGTAGATCAGAAAGTTCTCTAAAATCTATTTCAGACATACACAGAGAGAATGTGAGTGTTAGTCTTAATTTCAGTCGAGTGATCAAGGGTCAGTCCAAGGGGCATGTTAATAGTCGGTCCCATCATCAGAGTCACATACAGGGAAAAAATATATACACAAAAAGATTACAATAACCAAGACCAGGCCCCAATAAGATGGCCGAGAGATCACACACTCACTTGGCACCCAGTAACAGAAACAGACAGCCGAGTGAGCACACTCTCACTTGGCACACTGATAGGAGATCTCCAGGTATCCCTGGAACTCCCTCAGAACTCCTGGGATGTCCCAAAGGGTGGCAGCCGGTTTCTCCTGACATGTCTGTCAGTAACCCTTTTCCATCTGAAAAAGGGAGTTCGTTGCTCTCACGAGCATTTACAACTGCAAACGGAGAATAGTGAATTCAAACAGAGCTGGCACAAAAAGATAGAGACAAAGATAGAGGAAAGTTATAGAAAAAGATAGAGACAAAGATACAGACAAAGATAGAATCCTACCTCCAAGCAGGGTCTCTGAGAATTGGGGTAGGCCACAAATCATGGTGGAGAAGCCCCCAAATGTAAGACCTCAGAAGCTGGGCCTCCTCTCAAGTCCTGGAATGAGCTGGCCAGCACCCCAATGACCCAAGAGAAAACCACAACTGACGCAAACTGCAAGAGTTTTTACTATTAGCTGGCTGAGGACAAAGTCACTCTGCCTAGCAGGGCAGGGGAGTTTGACACCGAGCTGTGACAGTAAGGGGCTTTTAACAGCTAGCTGAGGAATTGGGAGGAGTTGGGAGGAGAGTTGGGAGGAGTTGGGAAATGTTTGTAGGGGAGTTCCTCTCTTCCTAGTGTTCTTGTTGAAATTTACAAGGCAGGAGTGGGGTGTGAGTCCTTTCTAAATTTTTATCACCTTGTCCTTGGCACAGGAAGGCAGGCATCTCTGGTTGAAAAGTATAGAAACAAAAAGCCTTTTTGCTGGCTATAGAGAACAAAGAGCTTCTTCCTAGCTGTATTTTCAGAGATCAGGGAAAACAAGCTTGGGGAACGTCTAGGGGATTTACCTTCCTGCGAGATACACTTTAAGTTGGAGTCTCACCATAGGACATTTTTTCTACCACACACAAAACTTTACACAGAAAATTATTTTAATTATTTTTAATAAATATATAATATTTGGTTTGAATCAAATGTCATATCCATATACAATACATGGTAGAATTCCAAAAAAAACTTCTAATATTTACTTTAAACAATTCATACATTTACACCTCACAGCACTTCTTCATAACTGTACTACCATTGCTGAGATCCTTCTTCTTCGTAAATGGTCCTTCTCTTATTTTTATAATGGTTCTCTTTTTCTTTGTGTGTATATCTGGGAACATCTCATGCAGGTTGTTGTATTGTACTAGTTGCTATATTGTCGTGATCACAAGGTCTAAAGGACCACAATCTGGTCTTGAACTACACATATAAGAGCATCTGACCCTGAATTGCTCTTTTTCCTGAATCTACTTCTCCAGTTAAGGTTTCACAAACACTACTGTTGAAGTACTCTATCAAAATGGGAAAAAATGAAAATATTACACCGTATCTTCATCTGTTTCTACCTGAGGTGGTATATTCTCATCTTTGTCAAATGATGGGCTCTGTACTATATAGACAAAAAAATGGAAACATAATATGCTATATTAGTAAAAGTTGATAAAGTATTAATGATTTGAATTTCTCAGGAAATACTGCCCAGGTGAATTTTTGAAACAGCTTTTAGAAATGACATAATTACGTACATGAAATCCGGCATAGGTATAGATGAGAAGTAAGGTTTCCAAATTATAGGCCTATTGAATATTTTTACCAATATTATAGAAAAAAAATTCCCTAACTTAAAGAAAGATATGCTCATGAATAAACAAGGAGACTACAGAACGCCAAATTATTTGGACCGGAAAAAAAATAATTTCTGCCATCATATAATAGTCAAAACACCAAATGCACAAAACAAAGAAAGAATATTAAAAGCAGTAAGGGAAAATTGTCAAGTAATATATAAAGCAAGATCTATCAGGATTACACATAACTTCTCCCCTGAGACTATGAAAGGAGAAAATCTAGGGCAGATGTCATACAGAATGTAAGAGAGCAGAAATGCCAGCCAAGACTACTATATGAAGCAAAACTCTTTTAACATAGCTTGGGAAAACAAGGTATTCTGTGACAAAACAATATTTACACAATATCTTCCAATGCATCCAGCACATCAAACGATAATAAAGGGACAATTTCAATATAAAGAGGGAAATTACACTCAAGAAAAAAGAAGAAATTAAAGTTGAAGGAAACCTAAAAGAAGATAGCTACATGAACAAAATTCCAACTCTAATAACAAAAATAACAGGAAGCAACAAGGACTTTTCTTAGTATCTCTTAATATCAGTGGACTCAGTTCACCAGTAAAAAGGCATAGAATAAAAAAATGGATGTGTAAGCAATATTCAGCATACCAAAAACAAACACCAAGGACAAAGTCAAACATTACCTCAGACTAAAAGGCTGGAAAAGAACTTTCCAAGCAAATGATCCGAAGAAATAAGGTGGAGCAGCCATTCTAATATCAAATAAAATTGACTTTCAACCAAAAGTTATTAAAATAGGCAAGGCGGGAAACGTCATATTCATTAAAGTTAATATTTACCAAGATGGACTCCCAAATCTAAACATTTATACTCCAAATGCAATGACATCCACATTCATAAAAGAAACCTTAGTAAAGCTCAAAACTCACATTGTACCACACACAATAATATTGGAAGACTTCAACACCCCTCCCTCATTAATGGACAGATCCTGGAAACTAAAACTAAAAAGATACACGGTGAAACTTGTAGAATTTATGAAGCAAATACGTTTAGTTGATATCTATAGAACATTTTATCCTAAAACAAACGAATGTCCCTTCTTCTCAAGACTTTACGATGCCTTCTCCAAAATTGACCATACACTCAGTCACACCACATGCCTCAACAGATATAAAATTATTGAAATAATTTCCTGCTTCCTATCAGATCACCACAGACTAACTTCAACAATAATATAAATAATTGAAAACCCACATACACGTGGAATGTGTACAACAATCTAGTCAGTGACAAAACAGTCAAGGAAGAAATATAGAACTAAATTAAAGACTTTTCAGAGTTTAATGAAAATGTAGCTACAACATACTGCAAGTTATGGAACACAATGAAAATAGCCCTAAGAGGGACACTCATAGCTCTCTCTGAATGCCTCTAAAAAAACCGGAGAGAGGATATAGGAGTAGGTTGACATCACACCTTAACACTATAGAACAAAAGGAAGCAAATTCACCCAAAAGGAGTTGAAGTCAGGAAATAATCAAACTCAGTGCTAAAATCATCCAAGTGGAAACAAAGGAACAATACAAAAATAATCAAACAAACTGGGAGCTTGTTCTTTGAGAAAATCAACAAGATAGATAAACCATTAGACAGACTAAATACAGAACACAAGAACAGTATCCAATTTAGCAAAATCAGAAATGAAAAGGGAGAAATAACACCAGAAATTTAGTAAATTTTAAATATCATCAGATCCTACTATTCAAGGCTGTACTCAACAAAACTTGAAAATCTGGATAAAATGGACACTTATTTAGACAGATATCAGGTACCAAATTCAAATCAGGATCAGAGAAACCCTGTAATTACTTCTACCACTGTGAGGAGCCGCCCTCACGGTCACCAATACAAGATGGCACTGACAACACCATTGTCACCATTGCTCATGGTGAGTACGCTCAGGCGTCAGGGTATCTTTCCATTACCTGAGCCCTGCCTCTCCAATGGCGTCATCAGGCTGATGGTGGGCAGACAATTCCGGTGATTCACGTCTCCAACCGTATTTCTAACCATACTTTGCAACCTATATAAGGGAGGGGTTTTCTGCTCTCTGGGTCTCCTGTCTTGAAGCTGTTCATCTATCTCTGGAGATGTATTAAAGCTTTACTGCAGAAAGATCTGAGTGTCCTGCATGTGTTCTTGCTGGCGAGATGGTAGCGCAGGTCATCCGGTGCCATAAACCCAGGATCAACATCGCTGGCATTGAGGAGAACCCCTGGAGATGGGGTGGATTCAAAACTGCAGGGAAAAGGTAAGTTTGGAGTGGTATGTCTCATCGTGACCCTCTTATCCCTATTGATTTCGGTCTTAATCTAGATGCACCCTAGGAAGGGGCAGTAGAAGCTCTAGTCTTGGTTGCCCTGGCCCTCATTCTGTTTCTTATTCTGTCCATCGAGGCTGGTGCTGAAAAATGAGGTGTTGTCAGTCCGACGTAGATAAGTGGCAACACTGAGGTATCTTCTAAGCCTTCCGTAGATAAGGGAGCAGAGCACTGTGTTTACTTTCGCTTTGCTTAAGGAGTACTATAAATGGGGTGTAGATCAAGAGCAGGGACTCACTCTATCATGGCCTCCTCAAAGTCAGTGATCACTGCATTACAGGCAGGTTGCCTCCAGTACGCTGCAGAACTTTGTTAAGGAAGTGGATCGCATTTCTCCCTGGTATTCTTGTTCGGGGTCTCTAACTGTAGCCTTATGTAGTAAGCTAGGAAGTGACCTTGACCTTAAGCATAAAGAGGGAGACTTACGCCTGGGCACCAAGGCATTTGCAAGCTAATATAAAACTGTCTAGAGGATGAAACCTGCCAAACAGCCAATGTGGAGGGACAGGGAATACTAGAAGAGGTTCAGGACACTATGTCAGAAACCTAACAGAATGAGAGAATGGGAGCTTGAAAAAAGAAAGACATGTCTAAGAAAAAGGGCCCTCCCAGGGATTCAGAAGGAAGGGGAGAGAGAAAAGAGGGCAGTAAAACTGATCCCTCTACTAAGAAAAAGCCACACATGTAATTCAACATTGCCTTGAAGCTCGGGGACAAACCAAATTTCTTAGAACCGATAATGGACTGGCCTACACCTCTCAAAATTTTCAACAATTCTGTCTACAGAGGAATGTAACTTATTTAACTGGTTTGCCATACAGGGACAAGGCATTGTGGAACGTGCCCACCACACTGTTAAAACTTACCTTATCAAAAAGAAAGGGTGAGTCGATGAGGCTCTTACCCTTAACACTGAGAGTGGACATCTCCATGCTACTCTTTACTCTTAATTTTTTGAATATTGATGAGCAAGGCCACACTGCAACTGATCGTCACTGTTCAGAACCAAACAGATCTAGAGAAATTATCAAATAGAAAGTTGTCTTAACTGGAAAATGTAGAGGCCTGCATCCTATTTTAATAAGATCCAAAGGAGTTATTTGTGTCTTTCCACAGGAAGAAGACAATCCCCTTTGGGTTCCAGAATGCCTCATCTGAAGGATCTCCCCTTCAGAAGATGTGGACAAAAGAGGGAATTCTGGAAACAACGATGGATAATGACCCTTCTACTGGAGATCATGGTTCCTAGTATATCAGGGGAATTGTGTTGGGGTATTATGTCTAACATTCTGTTCATGCCTGTCATGCACAGTGCACAAGTTTTTCCACATTTCTTTACTACTGATAGGGACCTGGGACTTGCCTTTTTACCATTAGATGGACAAATTCAGGTTCTGATGGAAAATAGAACTTCTACCTCAAAGGAAGCCTGTGCTTTGTAATGATCTCTGACTTGAAAGACCAACGCCAGTGTATATCCTTATAAAATCAATCAGTGGCCTGGTTGAAAGCAGCTGCTTGGAGAACCCACTCTGAAATAATAGCCAATGCCTTGATAATTCAAGGCTGGAGGCCTAGTCATAAATCCAGGAAAGCACTGCCCCAGCAACCCAGAACGGCACCCTTTTGTAAAGGAAGATCCTCAGAGGACTCCATGCTTCCTTGGACTGGGTGCCAGGCCAGAAAAACCTTTTGGGTGGTTGAAGGATTTTTTTTCCTTTTCCCCACATGTAAGTGTAGAGATTAATGAAATCCTTGCTGGACATGATTTTAACTTCATGGATCCTGATCGGGCAGATGCTAACCCTTTTGATCAATGGTTACTTTGTGGGGTTAATGAGAGCTGTACCGATCTTTCACCTATGGCAACGATTGGAGGTGGATATAGTGAAAAGGTCCAAATGGGTTTTGAGTGGTAGGGCACTTTGAGTGCTGGTTTGGGGGTCTTTCGATTGGTCCTCCTCTAATACTAAATATAAATCATTTAAAAGGGTGAATTATACTGTCACCCCGGTTTGTGTTTGACCCCCTTTCTGTGGGTTGTAAGTAATAAAAGTTTAAATAATAATCAATTAGAATTAGATTGCTTGCTTAATGAAAGTTTCTATACCCTGTGTTGGGATGCTACTAAGTATTGCTTTGCTTTGGTTACTCATGTGCCTAGATTTTTTCCAGTTCCTGTGGAAGCCTCTAGAATTTAAGCTTATTTAGAGAAAAGAGAGATTTTGGAATCTCTGCTATTATAGTTGGCTTGGTAGCAACAGCAGCAGTAGCTGCCTCTGTCACTGTTTCGGCCCTGGCCTTGTCTGCTACGGTTCAGACAACACAAACTATAAAATGACCTTTAGGCAAGAGTGACATTGGCCCTGAACAGCCAGGCAATGGCCAACTCCCAGATACAGAGAGGCCTCATGTTGGTAAACCAACGGATCGATCTGGTCCAAGAGCAGGTGTATATTCTTTGGCAAATGCCTCAGCTGGGTTGCAAACATAAGCTGCCTAGCGTCTGTATCACCTTACTACAATTTCAGAATTTTACAAGAGCAGCTAACCTGTAAAAGGCTTTGTCTTGTTATTTGTTACAGAATTGGACCATAGAATTTGAACAGACACTCCGGGAGCTGAGGATCACCATCTTATAAGTTGATTCGACATGTCTTGACCTTTCATTGATGGAAGGATTTTCTACCTGAATTTCTGCAGCATTCTCCTACTTCAAGCAATGGGTGGGGGTGGTTTGTTTGGAGTGGCTGTGTACAGTGGAGTACTGCTCCTACTATGGATGATCTGCAAACTTAAATCCCAAACAAGGAGGGACAGGATGGTAGTAACCCAGGCACTTGTTGCTTTGGAGCAGGGTGTTTCCCCCGATATATGAATATTGATGATGCTCAAGCAATAAGGTTGCTGGACATCCAGGTCCACAAAACCCTGAGGCGAGTCTTGCTGCATGGGTTGGAGCGGGTGTGCTTTAACAACCCAGGTGAGTTTTGTGGCTAAGCACTGCACTGGAATGGCGTTGTGGTGTAATTTGAGCTTCTTTCTGGGAGATATGTCATCTTTCAAGAAGGTTGAGTGTCCTAGTGTCCTTCCCTCCAGGAAAAACGACAGGGGAGCTGACCAAGACCCCTCTGGGTGACGAGCCTGGGAGGAGGTTTTGTGTAAGGCCCCTATGCTTGCACCGTGGGAATTTGACCTCTATCTCCACTCACCATACTGTGTGGCCTATTGCTTCTAACATAAAAGAAAAGGGTGAGATGTGAGGAGCCGTCCTCACGGCCACCATTACAAGATGGTGCTCACAACACCATTGTCACTATTGCTCGTGGTGAGTGTGCACAGGCATCGGGGTATCTTTCCATTACCTGAGCCCTGTCTCTCCAATGGCGTCATCAGGCTGATGGTGGGCAGACAATTCCGGTGGTGCACGTCTCCAACCATACTTCTAACTGTACTTCACAGCCTATATAAGGGAGGGGTTTTCTGCTCTCTGGGTCTCCTGTCCTGAAGCTGATCATCTATCTCTCGAGATGCATTAAAGCTTTACTGCAGAAGGATCCGAGTGTCCTGTGGGAATTCTTTCTGGCAAGACTGTAGTGTGGGTCATAACACCCCTAAAGAATTAGAAGCAATCGTTAATAGTCTCCCAACCAAAAATAAGCCCAGGGTCTGATGGGTTTAGTTCAGAATTCTATCAGATATTCATGGAGACCTAATACCAATACTCCTCAAACTATTATGCAAAATTAAAAGAGAAGGAACACTATTTAATATGTTCTATGAAGCAAGATTACAACTATACAAAACCTAATGAAGAAAGGAAACTTTATTCCAATTTCCATTATGAATATCGATGCAAAAATACTAAATAAAATCCTTTCAAAACGAGTCCGAGAATACATCAAAAGGATAATCCATCATGACCTAGTTGGCCTCCTTCTTATGATTCAGGGAGAGTTTAATATCGAAAACCATCAATTAAATCCATTATAGAAAAAAAAAGAAAACAAAAACAAAAACAAAAAAAACTCAACTACAAAAACCACATGATTATTCGATTAGATGCATAGCAAATAGTTGGATAAATACAATGCCCATTCACAATAAGTCCAGGAAAGACCAGGAATTCAAGGCATACACCTAAAAAAAAAAAGAAGAAGAAGAAGAAGAAGAAGAAGAAGAAGAAGAAGAAGAAGAAGAAGAAGAAGAAGAAGAAGAAGAAGAAGAAGAAGAAGAAGAAGAAGAAGAAAAGAAAAGAAAAGAAAAGAAAAGAAAAGAAAAGAAAAGAAAAGAAAAGAAAAGAAAAGAAAAGAAAAGAAAAGAAAAGAAAAGAAAGCCCAGGATTTAACTTTAATCTAAATGGTCAGAAACCAGAAGGAGTCCCACTAAAATCTGGGACTGGACAAGGCTGCCCACTTTCTCCCTACCTATTCAATAGAGTACTTGAAATACTAGCCAGAGCAATTACACACATTTAAAAAAAAAAAAAAAAAAAAAAAAACAAAAACCGAAAACAGATGAATACAAATTGGAAAGGAAGAAGTCAAAATTTCTCTATTTCCAGAAGATATGATAGCATGTATCTATGACCCCAAAAATTACAACAGAGAAAAGCTAATCCTGATACACATTTTCAGCTTAGGAGCTGAATTTAGAATTAATTTGAACATAACAGTGGAATTTCTCTGCAGAAAAGACAAATAGTATGAGAAAGAAATTAGGGAAAAACATGCTTCATAGTAGTCACAAATAATATAAAATTCCTTGGTGTGACTCTGAGAAAGTGAAATATATGTATGATAAACACTTCAAGTTTCTTCAAGAAAGAAGTCAAAGAAGATCTCTGAAGATGGTAAAATCTCCCATGCTAATGATTTGGCAGGATTAATATAGTAAAAATGGCTATCTTTCAAAAAGCAATCTGATATGCATTGCAATCACCATCAAAACTCCAACTCATTTCTTCACTGAGTTAGAAAGGGCAATTTGCAAATTCATCTTGAAAAAAAAACCTACTATATCCAAAACTATACTCAACAATAGAAGAATGTCTTTTGTAATCACCATGCCTGACCTCAAGCTGTACTACAGAACAATTATGATAAAAACTTCATGGTACAGGAATAGTGTTAGACAGGTAGATAAATGGAACAGAACTGAAGACAGAGAAATGAACCCAAACTCATGAGGTCACTTGATCTTTTACAAAGGAGATAAAACCACCCAGTGGAAAGAAAATGGCATTTTCAAAAAATGGTGCTCGCTCAACTGGCAGTTAGCATATTGAAGAAAGCAAATTGATTTGTTCTCATCTCATTGTACAATGCTCAAGTCTAATTGGATCAAGGAACTGCACATAAAACCAGAGACACTGAAACTTATAGAGGAGAAAGTGTGGAAGAGCCTCGAAGACAAGGTTAAATCGGGAATATTCCTGAACAAAACAGCAATGGCTGTTATTATAAGATTAAAAATAGACAAATGGGACCTCAAAAATTGCAAAACTTCTGTAAGGCAAGGGGCACTATCATTAGAACAAAACGGGGAAAAAGTCTTTATCAATGCTAAATCAGATAAGGGACTAATATTCAATATATACAAAGAAGTCAAGAAGCTGGATTCCAGAAAATCAGATAACATTATTTTAAAAAATGGGGATGGTTCTAAACAAAGAATTCCAAATTAAGAAACACTGAATGGCTGAGAAGCACCTCATAAATGTTCAAAATCCTTAATCATCAGGGAACAGAAAGTCAAAATAACCCTAAGATTCCACCTCACAGAGACAGAATGGCTAAGATCTAAAACTCAGATGACAATAGTTGCTGGTGGGTATGTGGTGAAGTAGGAACACTCCTCCATTGCTTGTGGAATTGCAAGTTGGTACTACCACTCTGGAAAGCAGATGGGGTTTCCTCAGAAAAGTGGTAATAGTTCTACTGAAGATCCAGCAATAGTCCTCCTTGGCATATATCCAGAAGATATTCCAACTTGTAATAAGGATACATGCATCACTATGTTCATAGCATCCTTATTTATAATAGCAAGAAGCTGAAAATAAACCTGATGCCCGTCTTCAGAGGAATGAATACAGAAAATATAGTACATTTACATAATGAAATACTACATTACTATTAAAATCAATGAATTCATGAAATTCTTAGACAAATGGATGGATCTGGATGATATGTTCCTAAGTGAGATAACTCAATCACAAAAGAAAGCACATGATATATACTCACTGATAAGTGGATGTTATCCTTGAAGCTCAGAAAAAAACAAGGTAAAATTTGCAAAACCCATGAAACTCAACAAGAAGGAAGACCAAAGTGTGGATATGTCGTTCCTTCTTAGAATTGGTAACAAAAGATCCATGGAAAGAGTTACAGAGAAAAAGTTTGGAACTAAGACTGAAGGAATCCAGACACTGCTTCATTCTGTGATCCATACCATAAACAACCACCAAACCCAGATTCTGTTGAAGAGCCAAACAAGAGCTTAGGGACAGGAGACTGATATAGTTGTCTCCTGACACGATCTGCCATTTCCTGACAAATACAGAAGTGGATGCTCAAAGAAATCCATTGGACTGAGCACAGGGTCCCTAATTATGGAGCTAGAGAAAGTACACAAGGAACATTCTATGAGGAAAAACAACTAACAAGTACTCCCAGAGTTCCCTGAGATTAAATCTCCAATCAAAGTAAACATAAGTTGTGACTTATGCCTACAGCTGCATATGTAGCAGAGGATGGACTAGTATGTCATCAATGGGAGGAGAGACACTTGTTCTTGTAAAGTTCCTATGACCAAGTTTTGGGAATGCCTGGGCCAGGAATTGGGAGTAGGTGTGTTGGAAAGCAGGGATAGAGGGGAGAGGACTGGGATTTTTGGAGGGGAAAATAGAAAAGGGAATAACATTTGAAATGTAAAAAAAAAAAGAAAAAAAAGAAAAGAAATAATAAAAAAGGAATGAAATAAATTATTTGTAATGTTCTTGAAATAAATTCAGGTTTTGCAAACATATTATTGGAACAATGTTCAGGTATTTTCCGGTGGCAAAATCATAACAAGTTATTTTTTATCAACATATTGTGAATACAATGTCAAGAGTAGTTATATGTGTTGCTAAAACTCGGGTATAAGAATATATAGAGATAGATAGATAGGTAAAATTTCAAATGAACTATATAAAATCTCTGAGAAAAGACTTCTTCCGTTTCAGGTGACTAGGTAAAAGTCTAGTGAACTGCACAACACACAATTAATACCCAACACTGAATATGCAGTAACCTTCAGAAAGAGACTCCTCCGAAATATTTATGTCATCTTCTTCATCATCAAAGTCCAAAAGTAATAAGTAATCTTCCTTTGGAATCACCATCATTTTCTTAAGAGCCATTCTTCTCTTAAAAACTATAATGTCTTCTTAGTTAAAAAAAAATGGAAAAAAAGAGAAAAAAAAATATGATCTTCCTCCTTCATTTAACCCTCAGAAGCCGTAGGAAAAGGCAGATCGGGAGGTTTTTCCTCACATAGTGGCCTCTTGGGACTGAGATTTCTCTCCAGTCACACATCCTTTAACAGTCCAATAACCCTGATCAGAGCTGGTTATCTCTTCCAGGTCATTCAGAAGTGAACTCCTTCACAACCGCACCTTTCCTTGCTTGTCTGCTCAATGGGAAAAACAAACAAACAAACAAACAAACAAAACAAAGCAAAACAAAGACAAAAACAAAAAAAAGCAAAACAAAAACAAAGCAAAACAAAAACCAAAAAAAAAAACAAAAAACAAAAATAAAACAAATAAAAAACAAAACAATAACAAAAATAAAAAACAAAACAAAATCAAACAAACAAACAAACAAATAAATAAAACGTTATCAGGAGAGACCCACATGTAGTACTCTGAGGACCCTTTGTGATGCCAGATGGAGAAAACAGGTCTCATCCAGGGATTTCACCCTTTGGCTGAATATACCCTGTGTATGCTGTCATGGAGTACCAGGCACCATTGATTAGAAGAGAGGTCTCAGGAGGTGGAAATGAGCTACCATCTTTAAGACAAATGATTTCCAGTTTCTAGGTTGATAAGCATTTGCAGACTTGAAAAAACATGAACAAATGTGTAACATGAAAGTACTGGAAATGGCACTACTAATTTCAACTGTAATATTTTTTGTTATTTATTTATGTGCATAAAAATTAAAATGTGTGTACTTTTTCTGTATGTACATACCCACAACAGAACAGTCCATGCTGTCCTAATAGATCAGAAGAGAACATCCAGATTCACTACAATCCCTGGTAAACTCCCACCTCCACCTTCCTAGTACTGAGCTTGATTACAAGAGTGTGCTAGGATGTGCAGGCCCTCTCTCCCTCACTTATGTGCTTGGATGCCCAGCCCCTTTTTCTCCCTTATGTGCTAGAGTGCTCAGGAACTCTCTCTCACCTATGTGCTATGCCCTCTCTCACTTCTGTGCTAGTCTGCTCATGCCCTCTCTCTCACTTATGCCTCTATAGCCTACAGAAGCTAAAAGAGAGCAGTGATTCTCTAAAACTGTAGCTGTGCATAAATTGTAAGCCACTATGTGGGTGCATTGTGCCCGGTCCTCTTCATAGAACAGGTGCTTTTTGTTTGTTTGTTTGCTTGTTTGTTTGTTTGTTTGTTTTTTGAGAGAGGGTTTCTCTGTGTAGACCTGGCTGTCTTGGAAATCACTCTGTATACCAAGCTGGTCTCAGACTCAGACATTCTTGGCCTCTGCCAACCAAGTGATGAGAATAAAGGCATAAAGCACCACTGCCCAAACAACAGTTGCTCTTATCAGCTAATTTTCCACTTTTCAACTAATCTAGTGTGTACTTCATGTATCTTTAGGGCATTTCTCCCATTTACTTTCAAGGTGGAGGGTGTTTCCACCAGAACAGGGACCCAAAGTGGGATCCGTGGCACCATGGCATGGGTGTTTATTGTTACATGCCAACATTGAGAAATCCATCAAGAATCATTGGAACAGACTTCAAATGAATCACTTGAAAGAATATAAACAAGAAAGGGGGGTAAACACAGACTGTGGGAGATGTATAAATAATCTGGTTTACCAAAGTTTTATTGAACCCAGTGATCTCTACTCTGATATTAGTATGTCCATAAGAGTCCTGGGAGGCATCATGTATTCCCCAGTGCTGAGCAAATCTTGAGATGCCAGTAAAAGAAGCCTTTACAACTGCTCCTCCCTGGATAAAAATCAAAGGATTGAAATCTGTACAATTGCCATTGACTCCCCAAAGCACCCACTTGTGAAAGGAATGCATTCTAAAGTCCTGGATGAAAAATCACTTTTTCATAAAAAATTCATTCTTTGGGTCATCTGTCATGTTGGAAGAAAAGGAAAAAGTTTTACTCTGATCTGCCCAACAAGTGATGGAGGATCGACAATCAGACCAAGGCAGGATCAGACCTTCATCTTCCAAGACACAATGAGGGGCTATTTTTGGTTGGTGGGGACATTCTTTGTCTGAAAAGTTAGGTGGTACAAATGTACCATTAACCCAAATTGCCTCCTGCCAAAAGGTCCGATTTGTAAAGGTTATATCTACATTAGAATTATCTTGGGTTGTGGTCACCCAACCTCCTTGGTGCTCATTAAACCTCCCTAAAGCTCAGGCTGGGAGGTTGATACAATGTCCTTGTCCATTAATTTGAAAACATAAAAAACCCTGTTCTAGTAAGGAGTGATTTTCTCCTAATGATAATAACGAGTTGGATCATAGGGTAAATATGGCAAATCCACTGTTTTATTATTAGTAAAGAATTTTGGAAATTTGGAAAATTTGGAAAACTATAGTATCATGGCGAACTGACATTGGTTTAGGGAAAGTCGAGAGTATAGCACATATCTGTTCACCCATTATACTAGGAACCTGAGACAAGTTCAGCATTGTCAGGATCAGGAACAGTCCTCAGGAGGTCAGCATTTTTGCACCATTCTTGATGAATATCCTGCGGGTGAGTCAATCCGGCGGCCAAAATGGGTTGTCTTCACTCTGTGGAAAAACACAAACAGCTCCCCGGGATCTGATTAAGATAGGATCCGGGCCTTTCCAGAGACCAGTTAAAACATCCTTCCGTTTGACCATTTCTTTTGGTCTATCAGGGTCTGAACTATGTCGCTCAGCTGCAGAACGTCCCTGCTCATCAAGATTCAAAAAATTAAGTGTAAAGAGTGACATAGATACTGCTACTCTTGGCACTGAGGGCAGAGTCTCATCAACTCCCCCTTTTTGTTTTATAAGATAAGACTTGAGTGTGTGGTGGGCACATTCCACAATGCCTTGTCCTTGAGGATTATAAGGAAGGCCAGTCAAGTGAGTGACATCCATTTGATGACAACATTGCTGAAATTTAGTAGAAGTATATGCTACCCCATTATCCGTTTTAAGAATTGTGGCCTTGCCCCAGCACTCCACACTTCTAGGCAGTGCTGTATAACATGAGAGGTTTTTTCCCCTGTTAAAGGTGTGGCAAACATTACACCATTGCAGGTGTCAAAGGAAACATGTAAGTACTGATTTCTCCCAAAGGAGGAAATATGAGTGTCATCCATTTGCCAGACTTCTAATGGCCTGATGCCTCGAGGGTTTACCCCTACATGAGGTTTAGGCAAAAATTGACAACTACCTATGCACATAAGGCAGAGGTTCACTAGGACACTGAAGCCAACAATCCCGAGGCCGAGCAGCAAGCTGGCTTTCACCAGTCGTTGTTGGACTTTTTCTGCACTGAGTAGCTTGCATTTTATCTTGCAGGTACCTTTCTCCCTTATAATGAACTGCTTCCTCCTCCAAGTCAGTTTCTTCAGAGGAGCTAAGCCCTTCATCAGATTCTGAGCTACTAAGAGCTAGCTGCTTAAACTCATCTAGTGGCACGTAGAGGCTCCTTTCCTTATGTGCCTCTCCAGCTGGATCTCCCTTCTTCTCTCCCTTTCCATCCCTTTTCTAATCTCTCCCAAGGCATTATTTTCTTTTTATATCTTTTCCTCGGGATCAAGGCCCATGAAAAGGCCTAAATGACCCTAAGCAAGCATACCATGGTGCCACATTGTCTATCTCCCTGACAAATCCCTCTAAGGTATTAGTGGCACATTTTAGGCCACAGTGCTTCAGGACCGAGTGTAAGGCCACTATTATAGAATGCGAGATTCTCATACTGCCGCTGTACAGTCCTGACTGTGACTGAAAATGGACGCTGTCCAGGCACTGTCCAGTCCTGACCGTGACTGAAACTGTTCGCTGTCCAGGCGCTATCCAGGCCTGACCGTGACTAAGAACCAGTCAGCAGTGGAAGCAGTGGAAGAAAAACGAAACTGAAAGGAAAAGTGCAATCGCTGTGCAAACAATCAAAAGGGTGTCTAACTCTGGAGAAATTTCAAAACTGTATGTACCTTACAGAGCCTTTCATCCCGCAGTTCTGATTCCGCCCCGCGAACAAGGGATCTTCCTTGCACTGGTGTGATGGTATAAAGTTCCCGGGTTCCTCGGTGCCACTTATTGCATCCCACTCGACCGGCAAGAAAGAAGCAACAAACCGGAATCTTCTGTGGCAAAAGATTTATTGCTTACTTATCAGGAAGACCATGATCCGGGAAAATGGCGCTGCTTATATAGCCAACAGCATGACGTTTCAGCACCTGATGTGACGTGACAGCTCCTGATTCGTTGCTTGCCCATCACCCCACTATTATGCCCCGAGAATGGACAGTGACTAGGAGTGAGTTCACTCTTGCACCTGCGTACAAGGCTTGTTTACTAGTTAGGCACAGGGGAGGCCATCACCATCTTATAATGGCGAATGCTTGTGGCACGCACGGCTCTTCTCAGTGATTGCTTGCGGCATGCACGCGATTTCTCAGGGCATGGCACTACACAGCTGTCTATATAAAAATGAAAATGTAATTAAGGATAAAAGTGATACAGGAGAAATGGGTAACAATTCAAGGAGGAGAAGATAGGGATGAATTTGCTAAAACTCATTTATGTGTATGTAGAAAGTTCTTACCCAACAAATTTAAAACAAAGTAAGTAAGTAAGTAAGTAAGTAAGTAGGTAAGTAAGTAAATAAATAGACAAATATATATGTATGCACGTGCATATCCGATTGGTGTGTGTGTGTGTGTGTGTGTGTGTGTGTTCATATAAGCTTGTAGGTATGTCGCACCTGTGACTAGAGGAATGCAATCATGCAGTATCTTTCTTTATGTCCTATGACGCAGTGTGTTGATTAGAATATCTTTTGCCCATGGTATGTGGCATTATTACAAGGTGTTGGCTTGTTAGAGGAAGTGTATCATTGTGTAGGCTTGCTTATGTGTAGTGCTCAATCTCTGCTCAGAGACAAAAATCAATCCTCTTCCTTGCTACCTGTGGCCACAAGCTTCCTTCTGGTAGCCTTCAGACTAAGATATAGACCACTTAGTTCCTTCCCCAGCACCTCCTCTACCGGGGTGCTGCCATGCTTCCTACCAAGATAATAATGTACTGACCCTCTGAAACTGTAAGACAACCTCATTTAAATTTTCCTTATAAGAGTTGCCTGAGTCATGATGTCTCCTCACATCAATGAAACCCTATGGAACATAGGCAGTATGTTAGACTGATTTTTAATGCTTACAAGATAATTGCAACCAGCCTGCAAGCACAAAGTAAAGATGATGAATGAGTTGCTGTATTTTTTTTCTCCATCTACCCAAGGGACTTCAGACACTCCCAGATATGCTGGACTGCACCTGAATATTACTACATCACTAGAGGTGTCCCCATCATCTTTGAGATCTGAGCAAGGAACTGTGGGACCTTTCTCATCTAAAGCAACTAAATCTAAGGAAACAACTGTAGTGTTTTCTGCATCTGCTCAGGGTACTAGGGGGCATTCCTTATCTGCACAAGCCACAGTAGGAAAGCCAATGTCTGCAAAGCAGTCTGTGGGAACTTTGCCTCCCACTCCAGGACCTTTAGGGTCCACCCAAATCACTCGGATCTGATCAGAAGCCTCTGGGAATTTCTTCCTCTTCACCAGGAACTCTAGGCTCTTCTTCTTCCATAGAGCCTTCTGGACATTGCCTTTCTGACCAAGCGTCTTTAAATCTGTCCACAACTAGGCAAGGGAGTGTACAAACTGTGCCGTCTTCTCCAAAGACTGTGCAACATCCAACTTATTGCCAGAAATGTATGAGGTTTTCTCCGCTTTCTGAACCTTCTGGACAAAGATCCCCAGCTTCCTCAAGGGATATTGGGCCGTTACTACCTAGCCAGAAATCTCAAAAATCCATTTCATATTCACCAGCAGATGGGAATCACTCACCATCTGTACTAGGATCTCAGGAGCATCCTCTATCTAGTAAAGACTCTCAAGGATATGTGCTATCCTCTGAAAAGTGTAAGGACTTTTCCACAGCTGCAGAGGGGATTTTGCCTGTGCAAAGTTCTTTGTCATCCACACAAAGGAATCTAGAACCATCCGTAGATTCCACAGGGATATTGCTCATGGGACAATGTAAACACACAGAGACTACCTCGGGTCCTTTGCCTCTAGTGAGGGAGAATACTGAATCTTCTAAATATGCTTTGCCTACCCTAGGACCTTTGCCACCATCACCTCGAGAACCTGGTACACATTCATATTTTACTCAAGGAGGTGCAGAAACATTCCCATCTAGTCCCGGGAACCTAGCACATTTGCAATCATCCCAGGGGCCTCTGACACATTCCATCTCAGCCCAGGCAATGACTCATATCTCTGGATCTGCTGAAGGGGCTCTACTGCATTCAGCTCCTTCCCCAGCAGTTTCAGAAACAAATGAATATTCTCCTTCTACCTGAGGGACTTCAGACACTTCCAGATGTGCTGAACTGCACCTGGATCATACTACATTATTACAGGTGTCACCATCATCTTTGAGATCTGAGCAAGGATCTCTGGGACCTTGCATACCTGAAGGGACTAAATCTAAGGAAACAACTGTAGGGTTTTATGCATCTGCTCAGGGCACTAGGGGTCATTCCTTATTGGCACAAGCCAAAACAGGAAAGTCCATGTCTGCAAGGTAGACAGTGGGAACTTTGCCTCCCACTCCAGGACCTTTAGGGTCCACCCAAATCACTCGGGTGGTCTCAGAGTCTTTTCCATCTGATCAGAAGCCTCTGGGAATTTCTTCCTCTTTACCAGGAACTCTAAGCTCTTCATCTTCCATAGAGGCTTCTGGAAATTCCCTTTCTGACCAAGGGTCTCTAAAACTGTCCACAACTAAGCAAGGGAGTGTAAAAACTGTGCCATTTTCTCCAAAGACTGTGCAACATCCAACTTATTGCCAGAAAGGTATGAGATTTTCTCCCCTTTCTGAACCTTCTAGACAAAGATCCCAACTTTCCTCAAGGGAATTTGGGCCATTACTACCTAGCCAGAAATCTCAAAAATCCATTCCATATTCACCAGCATATGTAACACATTCATCATCTGTACTAGGTTCTCAGGAGCATCCTCTATCTAGTAAAGACTCTCAAGGATATGTGCTAACCTCTCAAAAGTGTAAGGACTTTTCCACAGCTGCAGAGGGGACTTTGCCTGTGCTAAGTTCTTTGTCATCCACCCGAAGGAATCTAGAACCTTCGGCAGATTCCTCAGGAATATTGGGCTTGGGGCAATGTAATCACACAGAGACTACCTCGGGCCCTTTGCCTCTAGTGAGGGAGAATTCTGAATCTTCTACATATGCTTTGTCTACTCTAGGACCTTTGCTACCATCACCTTGAGAACCTGGTACACATTCATCTTTTACTCAAGGAGGTGCAGAAACATTCCCATCTAGTCCTGGGACCCTAGCACATTTGCAATCAGCCCAGGGGCCTCTGACACTTTCAAGCTCAGCCCAGGCAATGACCCATATTCTGGATATGCTGAAGGGGCTCTACTGCATTCAACTCCTTCCCCAACAGTTTCAGAAACAAATGAATGTTCTCCATCTACCCAAGGGACTTCAGACACTTTCAGATGTGCTGAACTGCCCCTGGATCTTACTACATCACTACAGTTGTCACCATCATCTTTGAGATCTGAGCAAGGAACTCTAGGACCTTGTTCAACTGAAGAATGCCATCTAGAAGTGACTAAATCTAAAGAAACAACTCTAGGGTCTTCCACATCTGCTCAGGGCACTGAGGGGATTTTTTTATCTGCACAAGCCACAGTAGGAAAGTCCCTGTCTGCAAAGGAGACTGTGGGAGCTTTGCTTCCCACTCCAGGACATCTGGGGTCTACCCAAAATACTCAGGTGCGACCAGAATCTGTGTCATCTGAGCAGATGTCTCTGGGAATTTGTTTATCTTCACAAGGAACCCTAGGTTCTTCATCTTTCCAAGAGGCTTTCGGACATTTCTGTTTTTCCCAAGGGTATCTAAAAGCCCAATTTTAAACAGGGGAATACACAAAGTGTTTCATTTGCTCAAGATACTTTGCATCCTCCAACTTCTTGTCAGACAGAAGTAGGATTTTCTCCAACTGCCCATCATTTTGCACAAAGATCCCCAGGTTTCCCAAGGGACACTCGAACTTTCCTACCTAGCCAGAAATCTCAAGAAACCTTTTATCCTACACCATCAGTACTGGGTGTTCAGGAGCATCTTGTATCTACTCCAGAGGTTCTAGAAGCTTTGTCATCTTTTCAAAAGCACAAGAAATTTTCCAGGGCACAAGAGGGAACTTTGCTCATGCAAAGTTCTTTTTTCCCCAAACAAAGAAATCGAGAAAATTCAACAGATGCCACAGGGATATTTGCACAATATGAAGAGTCACACAGTGCTTTAGGCCTTTTTTCACAAGTGAGGCAGGCTGTAGCATCTTCCCAGTCTACTTCAGCAAATCTAGGAACATTGCCACCATCATCGCCAAAACCTGGTAGACATTCCTGTTCTGACCAAGGAGGTGCAAAGACTTTCCCATTTGGTCAAGGGTATCTAGCACCTTTGCAATCTGCCCCGGGGCCTCTGAAACTTTCTATCTCAGCCCAGGCAATGATGAATACATCACAATGCTATGAATGTTCTCATAATCCTCTGGGTCTTTCATCCTCAGAACAAAGGACTCCAGGATCTTCTGATTCTGCTCAAGGAGGTGTGAGTTCCATTCTCTGCACAAGGGGACCATACATCTGTCCACATGTCCACAAAGGTCTACCCAACATTCTACATCTTCCAAAAGGTTTTCAAGTCCTTCTTTACATACACAAGGTATAGGAACTCACTCCACATCTACACACTACACAGTAGCAGTCTCACCATCTTTACCAGTGTGTCAGGGATATAACCACCCTGCTCAAAATACAGCAAGGATTTTGAGATCTGACCAGGGATCTCTGAGGATTTCAGCAAATACACAGGCTCTGTAGAAACATTGCTGCCTCCCCATGGGGGCTCTAGGATATTCATCATTTGCATGAGGAACACAAAAATTTTCAACAGCTACCCCAGGACATGTGATATCCAATGACTCACCTCTGGAACTTGCATTTTCTGCCCAACTTAGTTCCTCACTTTCTTCCCTAAGCCTTTTGGATCTTCCCTTTCCACAGAAGAGCCTTTTGACCTCTCTAAACCTACAGAGGGACCTTTAACTTCATTCCAGGGACCAAATGAGTCTTTGAATTCTCTACAAGGGGTTCAACAAACAGATCCATCTGCTTCAGATCCTTCAGGATCTATGCATTCTTCCAAAGGACCCATGTTAATTTCTTTATCTGATTGAGGAACACTAGGATCTATATCATCTGCCCTAGAGCCTTTGACATTGTCCCTATCTGCTCAAGGGAATCCAGGACATTTGTCATCTGTTCAAGAAGCTGGAGGCCCTTGGCTGTCTTTATAGGGGAACCTGGAAGTTTGTACCTGTACACATGGCAATCCAGGAATATCCAATGCTTCATCACGAGCTTTGGAAATTTCAGCATCTACCATAGTGAGTCTAGGACCTTCTCCATCTGTCCAATTGGATTTGAAAGAGTAACATTCTGTCTTAATGTCTTGGAGACCTTCCATGTCTGCCCAAGGTGTACTAGAAACATCAATATCTTCCCAAGGGCTTACAGAAACTTCCTTGTTACCTCAAGAGCCTCCAGGACACTGGTTGGAAAAGGAGGCTTTAGGATATTTACCATCCAATCCTGAAGATCTTGGACTTTCTGATTCTTCCCAGGACACACTAGAAATATGGGCATGTATGCAAAATAGTACAGAAATACCATCTGTCACCCAAGAGGTCATAGAATCTTTGTCAACCACACAAGATTCTCCCAAATTACCAGCTCCTTCACCACTTAGCCCAGAGACAGAAGAACCTCTGACATATAAACAATCCATTTCTAAGAGTTCAGAATCTGTGCCAGGGACTCCAGAAGCTTTGGCATCTGTGTTAGGGTCTCTGTGTCTTTTGAAACCCAATGAAGGTGCTCTGGGCCCTTTAGTATCTGAACAAGGGATCCTGAGAACACCAGCATTTCCCCAGGAAAGTCTAGAACTTTCTCAACCTGCCCAGGGGCCTCTAAAACCTGTGACATCTCACCAAGAAACCGTCGATACTTCCTCTTCAACAGAGTTTCAGGGACTGTCCCTTTGTGCAGAAGGGGACATTATTCCTACCCCTCCTCGTGAAGATGGATGGAGAAATTTCTCTTATCTCAAAAAGAACCCTAGACGTTTGAAATTTAACCAAAGGATATTGAAACATGTCCCAATTCCTGAAAGGGATATCAGATACTGCCTTTCAGAACTTGTTGCCTTAAAATGTATCTCTTCTGCCGTAAGTAGCCTCACATCTTCCAAGTATGCAGAAAAGGAATCCAGTCCTACCTCTACTCCTCAAAGGAGCATCTCCTCCTTAAAATCATCTCAATTGAGTTTCAGATCTAGTATTCTTTGTAAAAAAGTTCTCAGTCATTCTCCTCTTCCAGGAGATTGCCCCACACCTTCTAAATTGAGGAAAACAAGACCAAGCCCTTCCTCTGTAGTTCAAGAGGGCCTGAAATATGTGCGCTCAAAACATGCGGGCTGGAAACACTGCCATTCTTCCAAAATTTGGGTAAGAGTTTGCAAATTTAAGAAAGAGGTGTAAAGCTTAAAACTATGACTAACATAAACTTCACCACTTCTGATTCTGCTAAAGGAGCCTGCAGATGCTCACCATCTCATGAGGTGGGCCTCAGAAGTCCCCTACCAAGCCAAGGCATTCACAGACCATCTAAGTCTACTGAAACCCCATCAGAAAAAGCCCCTTCTGACCAATGGGACACCAAAGCTTCCAATTCAGAGCATGAGGTTGATAAGCCATCCTCCATCCTTACAGAAGTGTGCATGCGAACCACTCTTTCTCATGAAGACAGCCTCAGGCATCCCACCTTCCTCATGAGATTCCCAGACACGCTACTTCTACCAAGAGAAAACAGAGGAAAGCCTATGTTACCCAAGGAGCCCTGCAAGCTTCCCCTACAGATCAAGAATGCATTGAGTCATCTCCAGATGGAGACAGTCCCCATAGAGGTGTGCAACACTCATCATCACCCCAAGAGGATATCAGCCTTTCTTTTTCTACTAAGGAGGACTCAAAACATATTCCTAATGTCCAAGAGGGAGAGAAAACTTCCAGAATTGCCAAACGGGAGCCCATAGCTTTTGTGCCTATCCTATGGGCATTCATACCTCCAAAAGGGAGTACCACATTCCCTTTTGGAACATTCCCTGTTATGCGAAGATATGACAAACATACAATATCTCAAGCAGAGGATGTGGTACCTGCTCTCTCCTGTTCTTGGAGAGACCCATCATTACAATATGAATTTGGGTTCCCCCTTTGTGACCTAGGAGGCCACAAATATACACATCATTTGAAAATCAATCTCAACAGGATCGCACTGCAAAAGGGGAGTTGTAGTTCTTTCCTCTTCCCTAAAGGAGGTGTCGGACCTTCTCAATCAGACCAATGTGGACTCAGACTTTCCAGTTCTCACCAAAGGGACACTGGCTTTGTGATCCCTGTTTCAGAAAGGCTCAGAATGCTTCAGGCTGAAATAGGTGGCCCCTCAAATGCTCCATCTAAGAAACTGGGCCTCACCGGTGCTTTTTATGACAAAAGAGATATCGAAAATGCTCTAGGAGGCTTACGACTTACTCCTTGCTTCTGACTTCCTCCTTCTGCCCAGGGACACACCTGAGCTCCCCAGCCTGCCAAACGGAACCTGTAAGGCAGTCCATTTCAAGAGGGTGGCCTGGGCCCTACTCTCTCTTACTCTGGCATTTTCAGTTCTTTTTTGATACAGAAGCTGCCCTCATATTTTCCCTTTCTATGCCCCTTATGAACAACATGAATTTAGAACTTTTTCTTTTCATCAACTGTATATCAAACTTACAATTTCCACTCCTAGCTGCCTCAGATGCACATTGAAGCCTCATCTATGCCCCTGTGACTAAAAGCAGGACAAGAATCCCCTTTCTGATTAAGATTAGCTCACAATTGTATCCAGAAGAATGTGCTATATAATTTTCACCTCATGGAGAGTATTATGTGATTCTCCTGAACATTGAGGACCTAGACCTACCTACTAGATCTGATCTAGTCCATGAAAAATCCACTCCCTTGATCTAAGGTGCACCAAGTGCTTCTTATTCTGATCCTCTGACCTAATTACCCCTGTCCAAGGATCAGGACCCGGGTTCCTGAAGTCTCAGAGCTTAAGAGTAGCCAGCACGTTAATGAACCCAGGACATAGACATTAAGCTGACCAGCAAAAATGAGAAAGCCTTGCCATTTTTAGAAGTAGGCAGCAGATTTATCAGGAGAACTAGCTGGGAAATGTCTCCTAGCACACTGGAGATTGATTAAGCTGTTGCATGGCCTGCAGGATTTGTGTGTTCTAGCTTCCCAGGAAGTCTCAATCATGAAATATTCAGGCCTTCTCTCCTCTCCACATCGACCCTTGATCTTGTACAGATACAATAGTCTTTGGCATTTCTACTTTCCCCAACATGGTGTGAACCTTTCTGCCTCTAAAGGATGGCATCCTTTATAGATTGTTTGTGGATACATCAACATTATCACTCTGTCAATGGGTCCTCCAAGTCCTGTTTCTGACACACAAACCTCAGAATTATCCCTTCAGCACCAAGAAGACTCACACTGTCCCCCCATGCTTGAAGTGGAGCTTAAATCACTCTCAGTGGCTCAAGGAGTCATCAGGTACACTTTGTCTAAATTAGGAATTCAAAAACACTCCAGGCATTCTTCTCTGGTAAGGTTCAGACCTACAGCTTAAGAACCACAGATCTTCTAAACTACTGTATGGACCAAGGGAACTTCTGATATGCCCATTCTGAACCAGGGATCCTCAGATCATCCCCAATAGCCTAAGTGACCTTCATCTTACCTGTCTAGAACCAATGTGCTGGGGCTGGAGAGATGGCTCAGCAGTTAAAAGCACTGACTTCTCTTCCACAGGTCCTGAGTTCAATTCTCAGCAATCACTTCTTGTACTACAACCATCTGTCATGGGACCTGATGCCACCTTATGGTGTGTCTGAAGACAATGACAGTATACCCACATACATGAAATAGAACCTATGTGACTCACAACTTACACCAATAACTCAAGGGGGATTCAGATGTAACCCCCGAAATCAAATATGTTAGAAACTCCCCAGTATTGAAGGCAGCATTATCATATGAGAACCAGAAACCTCAGAATTTCGTTAATTTCCCTCAGAATTACCACTTCAGAACAAAGGTGTCACATAGGTCCTCAATAACTGAAGATGCCCTGATACATATGACATGATAAGCAAAGGACTTATCAACAGACCCCAACAACATTTTAAGAAAGCCACAAAGTTGGCTCTTTTACTATCAGCATGCAATAGCATTGATGAAGTTACAATGGGGACTCAGATGTACCCTTCTAGACCCAGGATAATTTATACCTCCAGCATAAATATCAACTCCATCACGTCAGGCCCCCTCAGATGTAAAGTATCCCATAACTTCAAGGGGGCTGACACCCAGTTGGTTTATCTTTTGAAGAGCACCTAAACCTTGCTTCCTCTAATCATAGTATCCCCTGACATTATGTGTGTGCCAAAGGGGTCAGCTGACCTTGAGTAAAACTCTTTATTCTTCCTCCTTCTGCACTGGAAGGGTCTGAGACATGCCTCTCTGATGAAGCAAGGTATAGAACTGACCTTGTGAGTGAGAAGTTTTTCTCAAATATTCAGGCTCAGCTCTAGTGTGCTTCAGGCTGAATCTTTGGTACCAAGAATACACAAGAGTTTCAGTCTTTGTTCATGGTGGAATCAGGTCTACCACTCAACTAAGAGCTTCTTCCTCAGACCTTATTGTTTAGGGAATACACTTTTGACCACCAAAAACAAACAAACAAACAAAACAAACCTCACAGAACTCCAGAGTCAAGTCCCATGGCCAATGTATAAAAACCTCAGCCTGGATTCAAGGCTCTCTTTAAGCTGGTCATCAGAAAGGTAACTGTACACTACACCCACACCTGTGTGCTTTGTTGTAAGTTTAATAGACAACAAATCCAGGGACTTTGAGCCAACTTGTCAGAAGAAACCTCAGATTGCTGTCAAATCTTCATGGAGTCCTAAGAGATAAGAATTTTTTAGAGTTCTCTGAAGATGTGGAGGCCTGGAGTGCCTGGAACAAACTCCTCTACAGAAGGTGAACAGGGCAACTCCCCTACTGTCCAACAGGGTTGAGGGACTTTCTACTTTCCAAACCTATAGTATTTTCCTTCCTGTGATGATCAAGGTCATAAAATGTACACCTTTGATGCAATGGGCAATCATAAAAATCCCTTCCGTTCAGGAACCCATGGGATATTTTACCTCTGACCAAGGAGAATTGCTCCCTCTGCTCAAAGTTCACAGAAATCAAGAGGAGGAGGCCAATCCTGGAACCTTATGCCACTTTCTTGAGTATAGTCACATGACATTGTGTGAAATCATCATTATAACTCAGTTCTGGTTGGTTGAACATAATTCTTAGGAGGCAATCATGCTGAGGATACAATCCGAAGCTTTTCATGAATCATGGTATCTATATTTGGTGCCTTGCTAATTCAGCTAAGGATATGGATACCCCAGGCTGTGAAGAACTGTCAGAAGTTGTGGCAATGCTAGGACCTCATGAGCTAAGGTAAGCAATTTAATTTTTGCTCAAAATATTATGGGGAATTTTATACTCTGATCATCTCTCCTGTTACAAGGATATCAGCAACTCCTTTCTCCCCAGGGCTACTCACTCCTTCTACCTTTACTTAAGGAGGCATCACATATTCCCACTGAAGCAAAGGGAGCCTCAGATCATACCAGTTTGTCCAAAGCAGGCTTGGACATACATTTAGGTTGAGGAATCCCACAGAGCTTGCTGATATTATGGACTGAACCTTAGATGTTTTTCCTAATGTTTCTGAGACTTTTCCTTCAGTTCAAGGTAAACTCTAGATTCAAAAAGGTTTCAATGAAGAATCTTTGACATAGATACCCTGTCAAGGAAGAATCTTTGATTTTATCTTTGAATTAGGGAAATATAGACTCACCCTTAAATTTGACCGGGGATTAATACAAATTCTGCTGCTTATGGAGCCTACAGAAAAGCCACTGACATGAAAAACTCAAGCCAATGTTCTTTTTTATTTTTTTTCCTCAAGGAAACTTTAAATCAACTTCTCTTGACTATGCTTACCTCAGAAAATCCACTTTTATCCATAGAACCATGAGGTCTATTCCTCTAGGAGGTCCTAAAGTTTCCCTTCAGACCTGGATGGCCAGGCATGCTCAAATAAAAGAAGGGATGCCAAACACTCTGAAATGATGTCCTGGGACATGACAGTAATTATATGAACCCTAATCTAATTTTTAATTTTAAGCCTGTCACTTGAAATGGATCAATTCCATTTTGGTGCCTATGCCTGGGATGCTGCTGTACAGCTTATGGAGAACATAGAGCTAGAGTTTACCAAACAATTTGAAAGAAAACTGCTCTGATTGTTGGCAAGCAAAACTCAAAGTCTCAGAACACATGGGTATTCTGGACTATGAGGACATTTGCACTTGATAAGTTATTTTTGACATCTTCCAATTCCCAAGGTAAACTTTTGTCTGAGGGATTCTGTGACCTTCCTTCTCTTCCTTATCCACCCAACACGTTCTCTTTCTCAAAAATGTCATTCAAATATATGAAGTATATATGTGAATGTATACTTCAAAGTAGTTTTATACCTAGCTGGTCAGCCATATTTCCAAAAGTGACTCCTTCTGTAAACAATGTACCCTAGACCATTCTGGTTTGAGGTCCCATAGTCCAAGTTACAAATCAGAGCAAAGTACCTGTGCCATCTGCCTTTAGGCAAGTCAATAGAAATGTAATAACTTCATTAATTCTGCCTAGACCTGGATAGATGAACAAAGTCGAAGAAGTATACTAGCCAGCAACAGTCATTGAAAGCCTTTGGAAGAAAAAAAAATATGTTGCTGCCATGTCTCTTCTGAATGAACACAAACTATGAAAATACAAACTCTGAATAAGAATTGGAAACTTATGATCATGCCTGGAAACATTCTCCACTCTATAATGTACCAGAGACCATTACTTTTGACAGAGGTGTATATGGCAGTTTCACATTCTGCCTCAAGAGGAGTCTGCCCTCCTCTTTCAGTAGGGCCTTCGAGATTTCCTCTTTTACATGGGGCCCACATTTCCCCATGGTAACTCATTTTTTTCTCACTACACTGAATAGAATGTCAGAACTCTCCTAGGGCTAACATTGCCTTAGACCCTATTGGTCAAATGTCGCCTAAAACATGTATTATGCCTTATAAGGAATATTCCTAATCCTACCAAGTAGCTTTGAATCATTTTTCCTTAAAGGGATGTCAGACCATAAGAGAATTATACCACTCATTCTACATAAAAGAGAATCTAACATTCCCTGTCTTCCCAGTAGGAATCTGGGCCTATTGTCTACTTCAATTCACCAAGTGGATTTTAGAACTTCAGTTTCTACAAAGGGGGTCCTGGGAAATCAAAGACTATTGAAAGGGCTCTCAGAACTAGCTCCTGTGTCAAAGGGGTGTTTCATACATCTACTCTCTGTACTAGGACACTTCAGGTCCATCTGTGCAATTATTGAACCACCAGAGATTCTCTTCTGGCTGTGCCTCGCAAATACCCCTATTAACTAAGTTTGCTTTTAACATATCCATACAATACATACACGACCAATGACACCTCACATTTTCTATCCTTTTAGATCATAGGACAGAAAATAGAAATCTGAAATTGGCTCTCGTATCCTGTGCTTCAAAAATGGTCATCAAAATGCACCATTCCTATCTCTTATTCACAGATGTGTGCAGCTGAACACAGCCTCGAGGAAACATCAATGCTTGCATAACTACTTATGCTGGGAGATTGTTGTGACCACTGACTGGACTCTCAAAGATGTTACACAGGGTATGCATATGGGGGAAATACTTGGAAGCTAGTGAGGCAGAGTCTGAACATTCCTCCAGTACCCAGTGAAGCCTAGAAACTTACCCTGTTGACCATGGGTGAACTGGATATTTCTGACCTGCAAAATATGACTGGGGACCTCTACTTTAGGAACTAAGACATTCACGATTTTTTCTCTGTTGAAGGTGGTCTTGGAACTTACCATTCTGAGAAGAGGTTCTCATAACTCCTATGTTCCCAGGATTCCTCTCACACTCCTTGTTTTTTGAAGTAGCCAAGAGAACTAACCTGGGTGAGGCTGAGTGAGGCTCAGTCTTTTCCTTCCCCCAAAATATGGCCTTGGATCTTGTCCATTTCTGCAAGGGAAGGGGGCATTAACCACTGTGTTTGACCAAAGGAAGGTCCCACTATTCTTTATTCCTAAAATGCTATTAGATATGCTCTTTTGAATAGTAGTGCATGATGCCTTGTATCCTCAAGCATTCACTTATGACTTTGAACTATATCAAATGTATATTCTCTAATTAAGTAAGATTCAAGCCTTTCCCTTTTATAAGGATGACAGGGGAAATATATTGTTTTTCTCTGGTTTGTGGTCCCAGGTCATTCATATATATATATAGAGAGAATTATTGAATGGATCCTATGTTATGCTTTGCAATCCAATTGAATTGTTGTTGCCTATATATGTACATATTAAGACAAACTGAAGGCGGCAACCTAGCCAGGGACAGACATCCAGGCTGCTTGAAAAGGCTTGGAATGTTCTCTGAACTCCCTCAGACTAAACACAGGATGTGAAACTTTTACCAACTAAGGAAGATTTGGAAGCTGAAGAGCAGTGGAGGGACTTCCTTTACTAATCAAGTTAAAAGGGACATTCATACATAACAGGATGTTGCATGGCACTTACCCCCTCTCCAAGGTTTTTCTAATGCATACCATTGTACCAACCAGGTCTCATTATTTTTCTTACTCCTAAGTGCCCAGTACTTCCTCTCTTCCCAAGTTACCTCAGTTCTTTGTTTTGTTTTGTTTTTCACTGAAGAGAATGTCAGACATTCCTCCTATGACTAAGCCTCCTGCAGACCTTCTCTGTTTGCCCAAGATTGTCTAAAGTACTCATTTAGTAGAAATACCCTCAAACTTTCAGTTTCGTTGAAAGTGGGACTCAGTCATATCTCTTGTGACAAAAGATGTCCCAAACCACTGCCTGCCAAATACAAAAGTGGATGCTCACAGTCATCCATTGGACAGAGCATAAGGTCCTCAATGAAGGAGCCAGAGAAATACCCAGGGACATGAAAGGGACTGAAGCCCCATAGAAGGAACATCAATATGAACTAACTAGTACCCCTCCCCCAGAGCTCCTTGGAACTATGCCACCAATCAAAGAAAACACATGGTGGAACTTGTGGCTCTAACCACAAGTGTAGCATAGGATGGCCTAGGAGGTCATCAATGGGAAGAGAGGGCCTTGGTCCTGTGAAGGCTCTATTCCCCATTATAGGCAAATGCCAGGGCCAGGAAGCAGGAGTTGGTAGGTTGGGGAGCGGGGGGAGGGAGAAGGCATAGGAGATTTTCAGAAGGCAATCTAGGAAAGTAGATAATATTTGAAATGTAATTAAAGAAAATATCTAATTAAAAAAAGATGCCCCAGACTAAGTAAGCTTTATGCCATTCCCACTGAAAAAGGTAGAATGATGTCCACTCACATGCAGTTCATTGTAGTACAAAAGGGGGCTATAATTACCTCCTTCAACCTCAAGGAACATAGACATCTAATTGCTTGCCAAGGGTGTATGTGTCATGGAGCAATGATGACAGAGACCTCAGGTTTGGATCCTATGGCCAACAGGGTTTCATTTATTATACCTGTAGTCATAGGAGTTTCAGATATAGCCTCTTGGGATGCCCAAGAGTATTCTTTCCAAGGGCACCTTAAACTTGACTTAAACTCATATTACCTCAGTGCCACTCTCTATTAGAAAGATTGCAAGGCAAACACAATTGCAACTTCACAGTGGGCTCTCACATGTTTCTGAGTGTAGGGCAGAGGGCAGAACATAGAAAGAAAACTAATATGCATGTGATCTTCCTAGAGTTAGGTGTCAGAAATGGTGTGTTCCTGTCTCTCACTTATAGATAGGTACAGACAAATACAACCTCAGGTCAGACAGCCACTCTCCCTGTTGGAAGAGTGTGCTGATTGTTCCTTGTATTCTTCCCAACAGTATATACAATATATGGATAATGGAAGGTGGGGAGACTAGATGGAAGCAAACTATGCACTACCATTCTGTTCTCCCTCTACCCAAGATAAACTAGATTTTTCCCTTTTGCACAATGTGGTGACTTGACCCTGCTACTTGGTTAATCATGGCCTGAAACTAACTAACTTACTTTCTCTCTCTCTCTCTCTCTCTCTCTCTCTCTCTCTCTCTCTCTCTCTTTCTCCCTTCCTTCCTTCCTTTCTTTTTCTTTCGTTCTCTCTCTCTTTCTTACTTTCTTTCTTTCTTACTTTCTTCCCTCCCTCTTTCCTTCCTTCTTCCTTCCTTTCTTTCTTTCTTTCTTTCTTTCTTTCTTTCTTTCTTTCTTTCTTTCTTTCTTTCTTTCTTTCTTTCTTTCTTTCTCTTTCCTTCCTTCTTTCTTTCTTTTTTTTTTCTCTCTCTTGCTTTCTCTCTCTTGCTTTCTTTCTCTCTCTCTTTCTCTCTCTCTCCCTCCTTCATTCTCTTCCTCTCCTTTCTTTCTCTTTCTTTCTTTCTTTCTCTCTTTCTTTCTTTCATTCTTTCTTTCTTCCTTCCTTCTTTCTTCCCTCCTAAATTTCTTTCTCTTCTTTCCTTCTTTCCTTCCTTCCTTCCATCCTTCCTTCATTCATTTGTTCCTTTCTTTTTTAAGTATTTAGTTATTTATTATATATACAGTGTTCTCTATGCATGTGTGCCTGCACATTAGAAGACGGCACTGGATACCATTACAGATGTTTGTGAACTCAGGAGCCCTGGGAGAGCCGTCAGTGTTCTTAACCACTGAATCATCTCTCCAGCCCCAGGTTCTTTCTTTTTAAGCAAAATGGGTCCGGAAGGTCATAGAAGTTGTAGGTATGAACACATGCTACTCAACCTGTTTTCAAGGTATCTCATACCATCACCTTTGGATGAAGGGTCATCAGAATTTCACTTGGGATAGGTGGCCTTCATGACCTACTGCTGTTACCAACAATACCCAAAACCTTCCATTTCTGCCCAAGGTCAGTTATAATTATGACTGGAGTTTACTATTGGAATCTCAGAATTTTCATTTTTCCCAAGGGTACCAAAATCCAGGTATCCTAAGAGCATCCTTACATACATATGAGCCTCAAATATAACACTCCAATCATGAGCTTTAGATCATTTCCCTCCAAGGATGGTCTCTAGGAAATTATACTTCACTTAATTCTGCCCTGCATTAACAGAGCCTGAAACTTAGGTCATCTATCCTTCGTACCATCCGTCATGAAAACACCCATATAACTGATGATAAGCTTCAAGAGTGCTTAGAGACTTACAGTCATGCCTGGTGCATAATACTTGTATTGCTGCCAGGCTTACCAAGGTGTATGTGAAGATGGGAATCTTCTAAGTTGTGAAGCAGTCCTACCTCTCCTGCTTAAGGTAGGCTAGGTCACTTCCTTAACCCTAAAGAGGTTGGGGACATTAAGCAGACTCTAATTCTGCTTTAATCTTCTACATCAATACTTAGACCACTAATTTGTGTCCATTATATATCAAATGTACCCTCTGTATACATGAGGGTCCAATATCTGTCTTGTAAGCCTGACAGGCCTGAGATCATCTCTACCTGCCCCAGGCCCCAAACTTCACTTCCAGTCCAAAAGGTCTTCAATAATTACCCTCTCTGATCAGAAAGAATTCCAAACAATTCTCTATCTGATGGAGGGCAAAAATTTCCATTTAACTGTGTCTCACATCGAACTCCTCATTTGAAAGGGGCACCAGAATGACTCTTTTTGTTCCAGTGGTTCTCAAATTCACATCCTCTGTCGAAGAGGTCTATAAATGTCATCCAGTCATACCAGGGCTTCAGTGCCTCTCCCTCTCCCTATGGGAGCCTCAGACACACCACATCTAGTCATAAATATTTCCTCTTCTCCCTGTGTCTATTGGGCAACAAAGCCTTCTCGAATGCCCATATTGGACTGAAATATTTCCTTTTTTTTTTTCAGTGGTGGACACATACCTACCCTCTCTTGTAAAGTGTAAATAGATCTTGTCTTATTGACTATGTGTGCCTGCTATATTACAACTGTCTAAGATTACTTCCAAACTTCTTCCTGTTACAAATATTCGGAGACATTCCTTCATTCAAGAAAAGTGGCCTTGCTCTTATGTCATCTGACTAAAAGTTTCATAGACCAAAGATAACCATCCAACCTGTTGGAATACTGAAACAATTGCTGCCTGCTTTCCACACACTACATAAAATATGTGGATATCCTAAATTCTACAAAAAAGATTTGTAAGCAGATCAAGCAATACTGGGACTCCCTCTTCTCCAGAAGGTATTTGCATTTTCACCAATGTGAAATGGTATTTCTTATTTATTGAAAATAGCCAGAGATTTTACACTTCTTACAAGTAGGTTTAGAATTTCACACTTGCAAAGTGTCACAGAAATGCTGCTTATGACCAGAATGCTTCAACTTCCTTATTCTCATGAAGTTTGCCACATTACCTCTTTGATGAAGGGCACAACCATCCTACTTCTGTGCAAAACTGCCCAAGCTCCTCCCCTATCTTACTTTAGGAATATTTAGACATTCACAACAGAGAGTGCTCCAACCTCTGTGGAGCACAGTGTGTTTGAGGAAATCCCCCAGATTCTCCATCTTCCCAGTGTATGTCCTACGTATAACTTCTAATTTCCGTGGTCTGGGAAGCACTGTTCTGACCTAAGAGATTTCTGAACACTCTGGACTGAAATCCCAAACAGAAGAGTATCAAGGTAAGGGTAAATCAGTTTACTATCTTTGTTTTGTTACCTTAGAGAGAGACATCCTGGCCTCCATGCAGAGGAATGTGTGGATGGACATATATTTAAGGAAGACACTAAACCAGAAAATACTACATTACACCCTCTTAAAAGACTTCTAAGATTGTTGTCATGCCTACCACTGACATTCAGATGATGTGTATTCTTGATTGTGATTTCATGTTTGGAGCTGATGAAGGAGTAAGTACCTGGAATGTCCTAGAATTCTCAAGGTATCAATCAGTGTTCAATTTCTGATCAATAGTGCTTCAGACATAGGAATAACAGGACAAAATTATTCTATACAATCCTATGAAGCTCCTATCACCATCCTCCTATTTTAGAGAATCTTAGATCTATCACCAATCCTGAGACGGGCAGAAACAATTCTTCTCCTGCACATAGGGATACTGCATATGTCTCTCCTTGCCCAAAGTATTCCAATTACTGTCTTTTTACTGAATTTGCTTTTAGACTATACCTGAAATATTCCACTTTTCACCAAAAGATATACCAGCCCTCCCTGTTCTAATAGAGAGCTACCGTCCACCAATATCCAAAGGGTTCTCAGACATTCTAAATATGCCCCTGTGGGAGTAAACTTACTAAGTCTATTTAATTGGGCTTCAGATCCTTCTGCTTTGACCAAAAAGATTTCAATCTACTGACTCTGAGTTACCAGGGGCCTCAGATCTCATTTTCCCCAAGTGGTCATCAAATATGCCTTTCTGACCAATAATGACCTTGCAATGTTCTCCTCTGATGGAGACACTTAGTCACCCCCTCCTCTAATTTTAACTCCCAAATGGACCTCCAGACCACCCAAGCTTAAATTACCTGAGCCGAACATTAAGAAGTACAGCCCAGAACAAAACCTCATTTCCTCAATGCAGAAACTAAAATGATGTATTCCTCACGATTCATACCTAGACCCAGGAGAAGAACATATGCCTGAGAAGAAGAACTAGTGTGGAATTGTCAGCCAGGTTTTTGGTGAGTGCTCAGACTGCTTCCTGATCCGGCACCACATTTACTACAGTGGACAGATGCTCTAGTCTCTGATGAGGAGTTGCTAGCTGTAAGGAAGTACCTGGAATGGGCTCCACTGCATGAGGTAGGCTGAGTCTTTGAGCTCATGTCAAGGAAAGAACATGCAAATTTAAACTCTACCCAACCAACATACTAGTTTACCTGTACAAAGGGGTTTTAGATTTCCAAATTCTCACAAAGATGCCCTCGTGTATTTCCCCTCTGACCATTGGGGTCCTATCTATTTTTCATGGCTCATAGGGTCTCATTTCTTCCCAATGTCCATTACCCACTCACCTCTGACCACTAGCCATACATCTCTGATTAGTGTTGGGGATGTTCTCGGTATGACAATAAGGCCTACAGTAGTGCCTACATGCCATTTTTGAATAATTGGATCGTAAATTCCACCTCTGTCCAAGGGTACTTCAGAAAGACCTTTCTCATTACATGGGGTCTCTATAGTAGCATCTTTATTCAACAGGCCTCTGGTTGTACCTTCTGGCCAAGCAGGTCTTACACTTCACTTAAAGAGATGCCACATTTACACAATGTAGACAAAAAGGATTTGAGCATTCTCATACTCATCAATATAACATTCCTCCCCTCAGGTTTGAAGTCTCCAGAGCAGCAAGGAGAGTGGGGAGTAGAACTCATCATCTTTAGGTCACTCATCCCCGATGGATTGTTCCCAACCTTAGTATACAGACATGGATGGTTGAACACAAACCTGTCAGGCTGACAACGCAATAGACATCTACTAAAGTCCTTGGAACCATGTTCAGAGTGCTGCACATCCTCCTAAAGATGCCACGGATGACATGGTTCCTTGTGATTGTTGTTCTCTTCTTGTTGTTGCTGTTTTCTTTTAACTTTTGAAGAGGATACATTATTAGTCTGTTGCTATGTTAGTCATCTCCTGGCATTAGAAACCAACATGCCACTGCTTAAATGTTTTACATTTCCTACTCTTTTTGGAAAACACAATGTATGCACATCATTTTTTCCTATTGTTTCAAAGACATACCACTATGTAATTCAACTTTACAATTGGAATCATTTTGACCAATATTCACATGAATATAAATTTTATGTGTAAACTTCTTCCTGTGCTGTGTTATTTTCCACCAGGTGACAGTTTCATTTCAGGTCATTTGGAAGATCGTTCCTTACTATGTGTCTTTAAAAGATATATTTTGGAGCTGAGGGGTATGACTGAATATCTTCAGCACAATAAATACCTTCTGTAACGTTACTATCTAGTGGATTATAAGTATCAGGTTGTACACGGTAGTAACTAAAATAATGGACAAGTTTGAGAAAGATTTTAGGGTGTAATCTCTCATAATATACACAAAAAAGAAAATCCTAGATATTAATCAAATCTATGCACACCAAATGAACATTGTGAGTTTTGTGGATTTGTTTTTATATGTCTTTGTAGTTCGAATGTCCAACCTTTATGTCTTAATTGAGGATTGTAAACAATGCTCAGGGTGTGTGTGTGTGAGTTAAAGGGCACCATGTCTTTAGTGTTTAGATTAATATCACATATCATTATCTGTCTATCCATCATCTATATATGTATGTATGTATGTATGTATGTATGTATGTATGTATGTATGTATGAAGTAATGATTGAATGTATTTATATAGATATGTATGCAACTATTTCTCTATCATCTACCAATCACTCTTTCTCTTTCTATTTCTCTCACCCTCTTTCTCTGTTTATCTATTATGCAGGAATATATGTATGCATGTAGCTAGGTAGGTGTGGTAGTTTTAATGTAATTGGTTCCCATCGGCCCATAGGCTGTATTCGGATGAGTAACCTTGTTGGACTAGGTGTTTCCTTGTTGGAGGAAGGGTGTCACTGGAAGAGGTGGGTGGTCTCATACATGTTCAAGTTAGGCCCAGTAGGGTTCTGTGTGTTTGCTGTCTGTTTGCCTTTCCAAGAGTAGCTGTGATAGAGTGTTCAATGATTCAAGGAGGGGATGTTGGTTAGATGGCATATAAAGCAGGCAAGACACATTTACATACATGGTAGAAGAAGCAAGCTTTAAGAAGCACAAACAATCACACACACACACACACACACACACACACACACACACACACATTTGTTGGACAGTGCAAAGCTTCAACCACTTTCCATATATACTCACATTTGGTGGATAGAACAAAGCACCAACTTTATTTTCCTCACACTGCTTATATATCTCTGCACAATCTTTCAATTAGTATAAAATTTATACTGGTTACTTTCTATTTTCTTCTAGTGAATAATTATGAGAATATATAAGGAAAAGCATCTTCTCACTATACTTTTATGATGAGCTATTTATAAATTATGTTTATAAATATCCAATATTATCCCCAAGAACCAACACACATTTCTAACTAAAAAACTTGTTATAGATTAACAACTTGTAAGCAAGTAAGGTATTTTTTTCAGCCAGTTTCTCTTACTGGTAGACTGAAATTTGCTGTTATACATAAAGGATTAGTTTTTATCTATCTCAAAAATTAATCCTTCAAAAATATTAAAAGAATCACAAAACTAAACTTTTATGTAAAAACCTATCATCCCTTTCTACTTTGAATCCTCAGGGTGCACATCTGTACATTAACCATGTTTTTCTTATATCATATCAGGAATCAGATGGAGGAAATAGGTACAAAGAAATAATAATCATCTGAACACCAGCCTGAATTTTGAAAAAAAAAAAAGGCATGCTTTTCGTAGTAATTCTTTCCAAGATCGTGGTTGAAGTATTAATCTTCATCAGCTGCAATCCTTGAGAAAGTTAGATCTAACTAACACTGTGGGTGGCAATGATATTGCCCAGTGAGGGGCTGGAACCCACCTTAAATTTTCATACAATCCATAGATTATGAGGAATGTGATTTGAGGGCAGCAAGTAGAGAGAAACTCTACAACAGCATGAGTGGTAACAGAGTGGTACCAGCTTTTAAGTGTTTAAGAGTGGTAAGAGCTTTTAAGTGGTTCACCTTACCAAGAATCCATGAAAGCCCAGTATTTTGGAGGTAAAATGTACATTCCTGGGAGCCCCTCTGCCATGCTTAATATTCTAGTAAAATTAAAAATAATATTAACTTCTCATTTAATAGACCCTGCTTACAGTCCCCCCAAATTTTACTCCCCACGGTTCTTTCACTACCTCCCATCCTCTCCAGTTCCTACACCTTTCGGGCATCATTCACCAAATTCTTCTCTTTCAAATATCTCTTCCTGCATTTCCTTATTCAACCCCATCTCCCTCCCCTATGCCACCTGATCTTCTCTTTCTTGTCCACCTTTGTCCACTAATAAAATCCATTCTATATCCCCATACCATGGGCATCAATGTATGCACCCAAGTCCTTCCTCTATACCTAACTTCACTGGATCTACAGATTGTAGACAGGCCATCACATATGTAATGTAGAATGTGTTAATCTTTGTATTGCTGTCACCAAAAACTATAACCCAAGCACAAGTTGGGGAGGGTAGGACTTATTTGGTTTACACTTCTTCATTGCTATTCATCATCTGAAGACAGACAGAACAGGAACTGAAATGGGCCAGGTACCTAGAGGCAGGAGCTAATACAGAGACCATGGATGGGTACTGCTGCCACGCACACCAGTCGAGTCAGCTTGACAGGCCGAGAGGCCTGGAAGCACTCATGAGGCAAAGAGTTTCACGGAAGCTCACCTTCTGGAGTTTTGGCCTTCTCATTAACCCATATACTCATCCCCTATTCCCGCGTTAGTCTGGTGTATGGATCCACATGCTCTCTTTTAGTGTTATCTTATTATAAGTTATTTTTAAGATTGAATTCTGATATAGCTAAGCTTTTGCCAGTGTTCCAATATCCTAGAAAGTCCTTGAGCTGACCATGGGCTTAGAATTCAGTAAGAATGTTGTCTATTCAGTGGCATTCAGAATTGCCTCTGGTATTATACTACCACTTTGAATAAAAGCTAAGTCACTGCCCTACACAAGAATTTATCATCATCTAGGAAGAAGGAAGTTTGAGACCTAAGGAGGAAGCAGAGTACATACTTAGAACTATAGATAGCTGAGTTCCACCCATACACACGTATTTACAATTGCCTAGGGGGAAGGTGGTCTATACAATAGACTAAAATAGGAACTATAGCAAGGGCACGAAGCCCTTGACCCTGACTTCTAAGATTATGTGGATATTTGGTGGAGCTCTTTTTGATCCCAGTTGTTAACAGTGAATTTTATCCCAGGTGTTTCCTGTGAGAACTTCTGAGTTTGTATTCCTCCGTTTTCTGTAAGAATCCAGTAACCTCTTTGTACCTTGCTTGTGTGTCACCCAACTTTCCTATTCTCTTCTGTATAAAAAGTTTGATGCTCAATTTGACACATTACATTCAGATTCTACACAACCTCTCCTCTGTGTATCTGTCTATCATTTCATCCAACGCTTTGCCCACCTGTGACTAGAAATCCGTTCCACGCAGACAAAGGGGCCCAGAGTGTCTGCAGCATTCTGCTTAGTGGTTAGTTCCCCATGGTTTCATGCTTTCTCATAGAGAACTCAGAACCACAAGCACATGGATGGCAGTATCAACAATTGGCAGAAATCCTACCCATCAATCATTAATTAAGAAACTGCCCTGCAGTCCTGCCTGCACAGACCAATCTTATGGAGACATTTTCTCAATTGAGATTCCCTACTCTCAGGGGACTTTACTTTGTGACAAGTTGACAAAAAACTATCCAGCCCAGTTAATATCAACATATAAATCAATACATAGCATATTTATCTTCCTGGGACTGGGATACGTTATTCAGTTTATGTTTTTGTTTTTAGTTTTGTTTTTTTTTTATTTTTTTCTGTTTCCATCCATTTCATAACAGCTGAGTAATGTTCCATTGTATAAATATAACATATATGTTATACATTCTTCAGTTTATGGACATGTAGGTTGTTTCCAGTTGCAGATAATTATGAATACAGCAGCAATTAATATGGTTGAGCAAGTGTGCTTCTAGGAGGAAGAAGCACTTTGCGAAACATTCTGACCTATCAGGTGTCTGTTGTTCTGTCCCCCCATTTAATATCTGATTTTGCTAATTTGGATATTATCTTTTTTATTTTAGTTAACTTGAATAATAGTTTGTTTATCTTAGTGATCTTGTCAAAGAACCAATATTTGTTTCAAAAATTTATTTGTATTTTTCTTTCTATTTTTTTTCCACCCTGAGTTTTACTATTTCCTGCCACCACATCTTTTGGGTGTCATTTCTTCTTTGTGTTTGAGATCTTTAAGATGTGCTGTTAACGTGCTAATATAAGGTTTTGCTAATATTTTTAACTCATTTTTTATTAGATATTTTTCTTCATTTACATTTCAAATGCTATCCTGAACGTTTCCTATACCTTCCCCTACCCTGCTTGCCAACTCACCCACTCCTGCTTCCTGGCCCTGGCATTCCCCTGTACTTGGGTATATAATCTTCACAAGACCAAGTGACTCTCCCCTCTTTGATGGCTGACTAGGCCATCCTCTGCCACATATGCAACTAGATACATAGTTCAGGGGGTTACTGGTTAGTCCATATTGTTGATCCTCCTTTAAGGTTGCAGACCCTTTAGCTCCTTGGGTACTTTCTCTAGATTCCACATTAAGGGCCTTGTGTACCATCCAATAGATGACTGTGAGTATCCAATTCTGTATTTGCCAGGAACTGGCATAGCCTCACAGGAGATAGCTATTCCAGTGTCCTGTCAAAAAATTTTGCTGGCATATGCAATATTGTCTGGGTTTGGTGGTTGTCTATGGGATGAATCACCAGGTGGAGCAGTCTCTGGATGGTCGTTTCTTTTTTCTCACCTCCAAAATGTCTCTGTAACTCCTTCCATGGGTATTTTGTTCCCATTATAAGAACCAATGAAGTATCCACACTTTGGTCTTCCTTCATCTCGAGTTTCATGCGTTTTGGAAATTGTATCTTGAGTAGTCTGTTTGGGGGCTAATATTGATTTATAAGTTAGTACATATCATATGTGTTCTTTTGTGATTGGATTACCATACTCAGGATGATATCCTCCAGATACATGCTTTTGCCTAAGAAATTCATAAGTTCATTGTTTTTAACTGCTGAATAGTACTCCATTGTTTAAATGTACCAGAATTTCTGTATCCATTCTGTATCATATATTCTTCTGTTGAGCAACATCTGAGTTCTTTCGAGCAAATGGCTATTATAAATAATGCTGGTGACTGCTTCCAATTCTAAGAAGGGGCAAAGTGTCCACAATTTGGTCTTCATTCTTCAGTTTCATGTGTTTTGCAAATTGTATCTTATATCTCGGGTATGCTAAGTTTCCGGGCTAATATCCACTTATCAGTGTGTAAATATCATTTGAGTTCTTTTGTGATTGTGTTACCTCACTCAGGATGATGCCCTCCACATCCATCCATTTGCCTAGGAATTTCATAAATTCATTTTTTAATAGCTGAGTAGTACTCCACTGTGTAAATGTACCACATTTTTTGTATCCATTCCAATGTTGAGGGGCATCTGAGTTCTTTCCAGCCTCTGGCTATTATAAATAAGGCTGTTATGAACATAGTGGAGTAGGTTTCCTTCTTGCTGGTTGGGACATCTTCTGGATATATGCCCAGGAGAGGTATTGTGGGATCCTCTAGCAGTACCATGTCCAATTTTCTGAGGAACCGCCAGACTGTTACAGAGACAAAGTTTGGAGCTGAGACAAAAGGATGGACCATCTAGAGACTGCCATGTCCAGAGATCCATCCCATAATTAGCCTCCAAACGATGAAACCGTTGCATAAACTAGCAAGATTTTGCTGAAAAGACCCAGATATAGCTGTCTCTTGTGAGACAAGGCTGGGGCATAGCAAATACTTAAGTAGATGCTCAAAGTCAGCTATTGGATGGAGCACAGGATTCTCAATGGAAGAGCTAGAGAAAGTATCCAAGGAGCTAAAGAGATCTGCAACGTTGTAGGTCCAATAACATTATGAACTAACCAGTACCCCGGAATTCTTGACTGCATATGTATCAAAAGATGGCCTAGTAGGCCATCACTGGAAAGAGAGGCCCGTTGGATATGCAAACTTTATATGCCACAGTACAGGGGAATGCCAGAGACAAAAAATGGAAATGCGTGGTTAGGGAAGTGGGGGGTACGGTATGGGGGACTTTCTAAATGTACATTCTAAATGTAATTGAGGAAAATACGTAATAATAAAAAATATTAACAAAATAAATAAATAAGGCTGGTATGAACATCATAGAGAATGAATCCTTATTACACATCGGAACATCTTCTGAGTATTTGCCCAGGAGAAGTGTTGCTGGATCTTCTGGTAGTACTATGTCAATTTTCTGAAGAAGCACAAGACTGGTCCAGGTCCCTGCCAAGTGTATTCTGCAAAGGCCCCAGACATCCGGCCACTTTCCGAACCAGAGTAAAGGGGTTCTGCCTGGTGCAGAAGTGCTTTGCCTGAGCATCAGCAACAGACATCTAGGTTCTAGGACCCCACCGGGTGTATTCTGCACAGGTGAGAGTACGGAATACAGAAGCCAAAAGCTTCTGGGAGAGGTGGGAGCCACAGAGCTTCTAAGAAAGCCCACTTTTCGGGCCCAGACAACTGGCAAATGTCCAGGCCAGAGGAAAGGGGTCTGACCAGTGCGGGACTGCTTTGAGTGAGCATCGGCAGCAGATATCTTGGTTCCGGGATCCAGCCGAGAGTATTCTGCACAGGCTTCAGACATCTGGCCACTTTCCCAGCCAGAGGAAAGGGGTCTGCCCAGTGCAGGAGTGCTTTGCCTGAGCATCAGCTGCAGACATCTTGGTTCCAGGACTCCACAGAGTGTATTCTGGACGTGTGAGAGTGTAGAATACAGAAGCTAACACCTTCTGGGACAGGCCAAAGCAACTCAGCTTCAGGACAGGTCCTGTTTTGGGCCTTCTTCATCGGCCAGGAGGGAGGTCTTTAGGCCATATATCTGTGCACCTTTCCCGTGAGAGGAGAGCTTGCCTGCAGAGAGTGCTCTGACAACTGAAACTCAGAGGAGAGATGTAGTCTACCAGGTCTGCTGATAGAGGCTAACACAATCACCTGAGGAACAAGCTCTAACCAGAGAAAACTATAACAACTAGCTCCAGAGATTACCAGATGGCCAAAGGCAAATGTAAGAATTGTACTTACAGAAATCAAGAACACAGCACTCCCACTCCACCTAGTCATGTGCACCCCAACAAAACCGAAAAGCTAGACCCGGATTTAAAAGCATATCTCATGAAGATGGTAGAAGACATCAAGAAGGACTTTAATAATTCACTTAAAGAAATACAGGAGAACACTGCTAAAGTGTTACAAGTCCTTAAAGAAAAACAGGAAAACACAACCAAACAGGTAGAATTCCTTAAAGAAAAACAGGAAAACACATCCAAACAGGTGATGGAAATGAACAAAACCATACTAGACCTAAAAATGGAAGTAGACACAATAAAGAAAACCCAAAGTGAGGCAACGCTGGAGATAGAAACCCTAGGAAAGATATCTGGAACCATAGATGCAAGCATCAGCAACAGAACACAAGTGATGGAAGAGAGAATGTCAGGTGTAGAAGATTCCATAGAGAACATCAGCACAACAATCAAAGAAAATGCAAAATGCAAAAGGATCCTAACTCAAAACATCCAGGAAATACAGGACACAATGAGAAGACCAAACCTACAGATAATAGGAGTTGATGAGAATGAAGATTTTCAACTTAAAGGGGCAGCAAATATCTTCAAAATAATTATAGAAGAAAACTTTTCAAACCTAAAGAAAGAGATGTCCATGAACATAAAAAAAGCCTACAGAACTCCAAATAGACTTGACCAGAAAAGAAATTCCTCTCAACACATAATAATCAGAAAAACACATTCACTAAAAAAAGATAGAACATTATAAGCAGTAAGGGAGAATGGTCAAGTAACATATAACGGCAGGCCTATCAGAATTACACCAGACTTTTCACCAGAGACTAGGAAAGCCAGAAGAGCCTGAACAGATGTTATACAGACACTAAGAGAACTCAAATGCCAACCCAGGCTACTATACCTGGCCAAAATCTCAATAACCATAGGTGGAGAAAACGATGTATTCTATTTCTCCTTCCCTGTGTAATTTGTTGACAACTTTCTGAAGTATTATAACTATCTATCCTAAAATTTAACATTTTTTTGTTTCATATTATTAATCAGTAGTTTGAAATACGAACTTATTATGGCACTACCCAATGCAGGTAGAAAATATTCATAATTATTATTTTTAAACAATATTGTGTATTTATGTTTAGGTAGGCATGAAATTATTAAGACAAAGTATTCTGTCCTCGTTCTAAAATCAGTTCTAGGTAACAGTAAAATAGTTCCTATGATCTAGAAGTAAACACAGAAAAATAGATAACAGGACTATATTACTTTTACCCTAGATGATATATATGTACACAGTATATTTCAAATGAGTCACTAATCTTGTTGTCAGGGATCACAGATGTGTAATATGCTTGATTACTTTCTCTGCTAGTAGCATAAACAGAACATTCTGCCACTATATAACTGCAAGCCCTAAGAATTAAATTTAAAGATTGTTTATAACTTTATTTATTCATGTTCTATTAATCGAGTATGTGGTTTCTTCAGAAAGTGTTGTAGTATCAAGTTTTGGACTGTAACCAAGAGTAATTCCACTTAAATGTAATATTTTAAATAAACTTCCTAAAATGTGACATTCCGTATGGAATAACAGACATAATCCTATACTCATGCTTACCTAAACTTGTAATCTCTAATGTTTCCTCCTCCTACTATGTTGCATGTGTTCTGTCATTCCCTCCTTCCCTAAAGGCTTCATCCTTTCTTCCATGCCATGTGCCACTTTGGGGTTCCTTATCTCCACAGATACTCCAAGTTAAACAAAAAATCTAATAGTTGAAGCTAGACCAAATGTGATTACAGACACGTAGCATTTCTCTTTATAGGCCTGACTTAACGCATTTATTATATAGTATTTTCAAATTCCATATACTCTCTAGCAAATTTAGTTACAGCTGATTGCATCTCCTTTTTTGAAAACAAAATCAACAAAAATGACTGAGCAAGTATCAATAGATAACCATGCTATCTTTTCTACACTCAAGTGTGATATAGGTGAGTCACCAGTTAGTTCTATTTTTAGATATTTTTAGCAAATTCCACACTGATTTTATCCTGGATGTACCAACTTAAGCACCCACCAGCAGTACAGCTGTACTTTATTCCCACATCGCTAATGCTTCTTGACTTTTGTTTTCCTGATTGTACTCATTCTTTAAGGGATGAGCTAGAATTTAAGTTTGGAGAAAAAAAGAGCACCAGAAATTTTTTTGTGGGAGCCATAGCTAGTGTTGAAAGATATAAGGAGTAATGTAATAAAGGGAATTGTTTCCTCGAGGTGAGTATCCACCAAGCTAATCCTGCAACTTGTGCAAAGAAATGTCCCAAGGATTGATCTGTTTATAGCAGAAAAACAACATATCAAATTTATGAAAAAATATTCAAGGAAGCAGGCAGGTTCTATCTAAAGCAGGCAAAAGAACTTGGCAACATCCACCATGTAGTTCTTTCATCAGATTAATGAAGGATACAGAAGGAAAAGAGCCATGGAGTCTTCCTACGTGGTTATGGAAAGCCACTGAGGGCATCCAGGTTGCAGCGAAGTCCCTGCATAGATGCCTAGAAAGGCTTTTAGTGAAGGTATGAAAGGGAAGCCCATATTGTGATATAGCAATCAGGATGTAAGAAGGTCCACAGCTGTGCGATATCTCTCAAAGAAAGCTACACACAAAGAATGGAACCATTCCAAGACAGAGAAATATATTGTAGTCATGAAACTAGATAGGAAGAGCTTTTTAAGCCACAATGTACATAAATTTAGGATTTGGGGTTTGTCTAGCTAGATTTGATCTTGATTTTCCCAATATTTCCTGTTTATGTTTCTTTTCCTTTATTTTGAATGAGAATGTATAATCATGTCAGTGTACTTTGAAAGTAAACAATGCTTTGAATTTGATTTTATATTGTGTTACAATTAAGAAATTGTAATCTATTCTAAAAGATAAAATATGATTGTAGTTGTATATGGAATTTTATCTCATGTTAAGCATGATTCTGCCCTGAAAATTCATATACTTTATTTGCAGTTGTATATTGGATATAGGATACTATGCTAGGCATAACTATTGCTTTCCTTTGGAAATTAATATAATATAAGGAGATATGATTGTATGTCTTATTGACAAGAGGTATACTTATGATGGCTAGTCTTGGTTGTAACCCTGATAATATTAGGAATTCACTAAAACTCTGGGAATTTGGAGCACCTGTGAGGAATTTTTTTTTCCTGATTTGATTATGTGAAATAGGAAGACAAACCCCAAATGTAGATCGTTTGTTCTGTTGTAGAAACAACTCTAAAATATAAATTTCATTGATGTCAGTTTTTTAATAAAAGTGTGTAGCTAGGACTAAATTCTAGTAGTTACAATCAAGATAGTTTTTATGATCCTACACTGTTTCTGTCTTTTATTACAGTGTTTCCTGAACACTGAGGTGGAGATTTGATGGTGACCTCCCTTGTAGGACTGAATGTTAGAAGGTGCCTCAGGCTTTGCATATTATCTGGCTGGTAGATTAGAAAGGAGATGGTTAAAAGCAAAATTGGATGGATGAGCAGTTAGGCATTCCAAAGATTAAATGGTGCTTGACTAACCTCGTAAGCTATCTCCCTCTATTCTCTGGGACTGGTTGTTGCTAGTCTATTTCTGTTTGTCCTTATATATCAGATTGATATTTCCCAAGTGTCGTTCCTCCATGCCCAGAACCCTTATTTTTAGTCTTATACCTGAACAAGCTTCCTTTCATTTTCAGCTGATCTGCTCAGGTTTCAGTATTAGAGAGCATCTCAGCAGAGCTTGCAGCTCTATAACCCTGCCACTCCCACTGCTGCTGCTTTCCAACTAGCATTTCTGGACCCATCACGTGTTCACCTGCAACTTTACTCCAAGATGATTTGGCGGGAATCAGGTCCCTACCCCTGCTTCATAAATGAGTTTCAGAAATAGTAAAATTGAGCTTTGTTCAGAATTTTGCCTTAGCTACATCTTTCTCTTCTCTGCCTAGCTCCCTGTTCTCTTCCAGGTTTCCAAGATTCCTTTCCAGATTAGAACCCAGACATGTGAGCCGCTGGCCAGACACAACACATTTGAATTGGTACTTGTGTGTGAATTACACATCTACATGCTCCTGAGGCTGTCAGGAGTATAATCTGTTTCACACTCAGCAACACTGAGTCTAGGAGGCTAAAGGCAAGCTAATGGCTAACAGAAAGAAGGTATTGAAACAAAGTTGCAGAGTGTTGAGTCCTGAAACAATGAAAGGCAGAGATGACCCTGCCTTAAGTGCTTCTCTCTCTGACAGGCAAATACCAAACAGAAGTCAATTTCTTTCTTAATCTCTTGAGGTTCTATGCCCCTTCAGGGTTCTCATTCTCTAAGCTCTGCATGCGTGCCCGACATGACTAGGTCATGTTATGTCTTCTGCTGATCAGAGGAAAGATTTGTCCTGCTTTAGAGCCCCGCCCCAGGAAGTTAGAACCCAATAAAAGCAGACCTAATGATTTATATGAACTCAGGCTGTGTCCTTTATTATCATAGCACAAGGAATGCTAAAATATGGATAGTTATGGTGAATTTGATCCTGGCTCATTGCCACAAGACTCTAGGTGTCTGTGTAAAGGTTTCTCTTGGCTGCATGAGCTTTGCCAATTTAGATATCTGAAGCCTTATGTCATGGACCTTGGCCCACAAAAATCCTGATTTCTTTTCTCCAGTTTTTTCCAGCATGAATTCTAGATACTGCTGAAATATTACTTCTGAGTCAGACATTGAGCAAAATTTTGTGTATGAGATCTTACAAGAGAGCTTTATACAATGCCCAAGTCTGCCTTCAAGATAAACAAGCCAGTTCAGAACTACCTTTACTGGGATGCTCCATATTCTCTACCCAGAAATCACTGTATTTTCCCCAGGACCACTTTTTCTTTTCTCAGCTTGAAGTCTAGATTACTTCTGCCTCTCTCTGATTTCTATGCTCCCCATTCTCTCTCCCATGTAGATGCTTCAGGGATGAATCATCTCTATAGAAAGGGACTGACTGGTTTAAGAGAAGTTCAAGTTGCTACAACAGTAGTGGTATCAGAGTGGATGACCAGAACTCTCCAGGTTACAACAGACTATTCATAGAAGGGACTGCAGATATCGTGGTGAATTGTGGAGAGCCGGTACGTGCTGCGAGCAATTACGTGCGTGCCGCCAGTAATCTCTGAGAAGAGCCATGTGTGCCGTGAGCAATCACCATTATAAGATGGTGCGGGCCTCCACTGTGCCTAACTAGTAAACAAGCCTTGTACACAGGTGCGAGAGTGAATTTACTCCTAGTCACTCCCATTCTCGGGGTGTAATAGTGGGGTGATGGGCAAGCAATGAATCAGGAGCTGTCATGCCATATCAGGTGCTGAAACGTCTCGCTGCTGGTTATAAAAGCAGTGCCATTTTCCCGGATCGGGATCTTCCTGAGAAGCAAGCAATAAAGCTCTTGCTGAGGAAGATTCTGGTTTGTTGCATCTTTCTTGCTGGTCGAGCTGGACGCAATAAGTGGTGCCAAAACCCGGGAACTGTCATCACACCAGCGCAAGGAAGATCCTTCATTCACGGGGCAGAATCAGAACTGTGGGACAAAAGTCTCTACAAGGTACGTACAATCTTGAAGTTTCTCCAGAGTTAGAAGCCCTTTTGATTGTTTGATGGCGATTACACTTTTCCTTTTCGTTTCGTTTTGTTTCCACCACTGGAACTGTTGACTGGTTCTTAGTTGCAGTCAGGCCTGGACAGCACCTGGACAGCAACCAATTTTAGGCCTGGTCAGGCCTGGACAGCGGCAGTATGGGAATCTCCCATTCTATAGTAGTGGGCCTACGCTCAGTCCTGAAGCAGTGTGGCCTAAAAATCGCCACTAAGACCTAAGAGGGATTTGTCAGAGAGATAGACCGTGTTGCACCATGGTATGCTTGCTCATTATCATTAACTGTCGCCTCTTGGGACAAACTGAAAGGAGATCTAGTTAGGGAACAACAGAAAGGCAAACTTAAAGGAGGGATTATGCCGCTATGAAATTGGTGAAATCGTGTTTAAGAGATGAGGATTGTCAGCAAATGGTAGAAGCGGGGCAGAAAGTTCTGGACGAAATTCAAGAAAGTCTATCAGAGGTAGAGCGGGGAGAGAGAGGAAAAATAGAGAGGAAACAAAGTGCACTGAAGAATTTAGGCCTTTCCATGAGCCTTGAGACCGAGGAAAAGAGAATGTCAGGGAAAATACCTGGGGAGAGATTAGAAAAAAGGATGGAAAGGGAGAGAAGAAGGGAGATCGAGCTGGAGAGGCACATAAGGAAAGAAGCCTCTACCCACCACTAGATGAGTTTAAGCAGCTAGCTGTCAGTAGCTCAGAATCAGATAAGGAACTTATTCCTATGAGGAAACAGACTTAGAGAAGAAAGCGACAGGTTGTGAGGGAGAAAGATACCAGTCAGATGAAAGACAAGTTAATCAGTTACAGAATAACATGAAAGCAGCTAGAGACAAATGTCAAATCATTGCGCGGTCTTCGGATATGCAACTTCAGGGTTCTAGTGCACCTCCGCCTTATGTGCAGAGGCACCATTCTGAGCCTTATGTGCAGAGGTATCATTCAGACTCATTTATACCAAAAGAGGAACAGAGGAAGATACAACAGGCATTTCCAGTTTTTGAAAGAGCTGAGGGAGGGCGTGTTCACGCTCCAGTAGAATATATACAGATTAAGGAGCTTGCAGAAACAGTCCGTGTTATGGAGTCAGAGCTAATTTCACTGTAGTACAAGTTGAAAGGCTTGCAACTCACACTATGACTCCTGGTGATTGCCAGACTGTAGTAAAAGCTGCAGCCCCCAGTATGGGGATGTATCTTGAATGGAACGCTTTGTGGCAGGACTCCTGTCAGACGCAGGCAAGGGCCAATGCCACCATGGAAGGAAACCAAAGGACATGGACATTTGAATTGCTTACAGGTCAGGGACAGCATGCTGCTAACCAAACAGATTATCATTGGGGAGCATACGCCCAGATCTCAGCTGCCACTGTTAAGGCATGGAAGGCACTCTCTAAGAAGGGAGAGGCAAGTGGGCATTTGACCAAGATCACTCAGGGCTCCCAGGAGTCGTACTCAGATTTTGTGGCTAGAATGACAGAGGCAGCACGAGAATATTTTGAGATACAAAAGCAGCTATGCCTTTAATTGGACAGTTGATATATGAACAGGCTACCCAGGAATGCAGGGCGGCTATTACACCTGGAAAAAGCAAGGGACTGCAGGACTGGTCGAAGGTTTGCCGTGAACTTGGTGGGCCACTCACTAATGCAGGTTTAGCAGCTGCCATTCTACAAGTGCAAAAATGCACTGACATGGCTGAGCTCAAACTCTGCTATAATCGTGGCAAACCGGGACACTTAAAAAAGGACTGTAGAGCCCTTGTTAAAAGGAGAGCACCAGGATTGTGCACTAAGTGTGGAAAATGATATCATTGGACTAGCGCTTGTCGTTCAATCAGGGACATTCGAGGCAGGCTCCTGCAGCCAGGATTCCCTCAAGCAGTAGATAATGACACCATTTCAAAAAACCAGTACAGGGCCCTCAGGTCTCAGGGCCCGAAAACATATGGGACCTCGACAGGCGAAAGGTGGACCCCACAGTCCGCAGGGCAACACCCAATTCATGCTGATCCCTCAAATGGGAGTGCAGCCTATACCTACTAACTATAAAGGACCTCTGCCATCTGGGAGTGTCGGCCTAATATTGGGCAGGGCTTCCCTTACACTACAAGGTCTTATTGTTCACCCTGGAGATGTAGATCAAGATTATGAAGGGGGACTTCAAGTTCTCTGTTCCTGTCCTCAGGGTGTCGTTTCTATTTCACAAGGAGATAGAATAGCTCAGTTAGTAATTCAGCCAAGCCTACATGGCTGTTTTCCCTCTTCTGGTGTCCCTCAAGCTACCAGAGGGATTGGTTCTATTGGAAATGATTCGGCTTATTTAATAATGCCTTTAGATTCCAGGCCTTCTTTAGAGTTAGTTATAGAAGGGAAACAATTTAAGGGGATTTTAGACACAGCAGCAGACAAAAGTATTATTTCTTCTCACTGGTGGCCGAAAACTTGGCCAGTTATTCAGTCATCACATTCTTTGCAAGGTTTCGGTTATCAGTCCTGTCCCACTATTAGTTCCCGTTCTTTGAGCTGGACAGCGCCTGAAGGTCAAATGGGACGATTCACTCCTTATGTCTTACCACTCCCAGTAAATCTCTGGGGGAAAGACATCTTACAGGCACTAGGACTGACCTTAACTAATGCATGCTCGCCACAAGCTGTTCGAATGATTAAGAAAATATGCTATAAAGAAGGAAGGGGATTAGGAAAAGGAGAGCAGGGTAAACTTGAACCTATCCCTCAAAAAGGTAATAATGGGAGACAAGGTTTGGATTTTTTTCTAGAGACAGCTGTTGAGGGTTCCATGCCCATACCATGGCTTACAGAGGAAGTTGTATGGGTTCCCCAATGGCCTCTCTCCTCTGAAAAATTAGAAGCAGCCACAAAACTAATTTCTGAACAGCTACACTTGGGTCATTTAGAGCCTTCTACCTCACCCTGGAATACACCTATTTTCGTAATTAAGAAAAAAATCTGGCAAATGGCGCTTATTACATGATCTTAGAGCAATTAATGCGCAAATGCATCTGTTTGGACCAGTTCAGCAAGGGCTACCATTACTTTCTGCCTTACCCAAAAATTGGGAAATTATAATCCTAGACATTAAAAATTGCTTTTTCTCTATAACTTTATGCCCTCAAGATAAGTAAAGATTTGCATTAGGATCCCAGCCATTAATTACTTAGAGCCAGATCAAAGATACCAATGGAAGGTCCTACCTCAGGGGATGGCGAATAGCCCCACCATGTGTCAACTGTATGTACAATTGGCACTTAAGTCAGTTAGAGAACATTTTCCATCATTACAGGTGATAATTTATATGGATGACATTTTGATTTGCCATAAAAATTCAGAGTTATTGCAAGATGCATACCTTATATTAATAAAAACGTTAGGGCAATGGGGATTGCAGGTGGCCACCGAAAAGGTGCAAGTTGCTCGAATGGGAGCCTTCCTAGGGTCACTTATTTATCCTGACAAAATTGTTCCTCAAAAATTAGAGATTCGCAAAGATCAACTACATACCTTGAATGATTTTCAAAAATTGTTATGAGATATTAATTGGCTGAGACCCTTTTTGAAAATTCCATCAGCAGAATTAAAGCCCTTATTTGACACATTAGAGGGAGATACCCATATCTCCTCCCACAGAGCACTTACCCCAGCTGCATGTCAAGCTTTACAAATTGTAGAAAAGGCCCTACAAGATGCTCAATTACAACGAATTGACGAGTCAAAGTCATTTGAATTGTACATATTAAAAACTGCACAGTTACCAACAGTGGTCTTATGGCAAAATGGGCCCTTGTTGTGGGTCCATCCTAATGCTTCCCCTGCAAAAATCATTGAGTGGTATCCTAATGCAGTTGCTCAACTTGCACTTAGGGGGATAAAAGCAGCCATTACTTATTTCGGGTAAGAACCTTATATAGTAAGTGTACCTTATACTTCTGCTCAAGTTCAAACCCTGGCAGCAACAACCAACGATTGGGCAGTCTTGGTTGCCTCCTATTCAGGACAAATTGATAACCATTATCCAAAACATACAATTTTACAATTTGCCTTAAGCCAAGCTATAGTGTTTCCAATAATAACAGTCAAACACCCACTTCCGGATGGGGTAGTAGTGTATACAGATGGATCCAAATCTGGTATAGGTGCATATGTAGTAAATGGCCAAGTAACATCTAAACAATATAATGATTCATCACCCCATGTTGTAGAGTGTTTGGTAGTTCTAGAAGTCCTTGAAACTTTCCTGGGACCGCTCAATATTGTATCTGATTCCTTATATGTGTTCAATGCAGTTAATATGCTTGAAGTTGCAGGCTTAATTAAACCAACTAGTAAGCTTGCTCACATTTTTCAAAAGATTCAGTCAGCCTTGTTATACAGAAGACATCTTGTCTATATTACTCATGTTTGAGCTCATTCTGGCCTTCCTGGCCTCATGTCTCATGGAAATGACTTAGCAGACAAAGCCACTAGAATCGTGGCTGCTGCTTTGTCCTCACAGGCAGAGGCTGCAAGAGAATTTCATGAATGCTTTCATGTGACACCTGAGACATTACACCACCGTTTTACTTTAACCAGGAAAGAATCTCGTGACATTGTCACCCAATGTCAAAACTGTTGTCAATTTTTACCTACTCCTCATGTAGGGGTAAATCCTCGTGGCGTCAGGACATTACAGGTCTGGCAAATGGATGTCAGTCATATTTCCTCCTTTGGGAGAAATCAATATTTACATGTTTCTATTGACACCTGCTCTGGTGTAATATTTGCCACACCTTTAACAGGTGAAAAAGCCTCTCATGTTATACAGCACTGCTTAGAAGCGTGGAGTGTGTGGGGCAAGCCCACAATTCTAAAAACGGATAATGGGCCAGCATATAAATCTACTTAATTTCAACAATTTTGTCATCAAATGGATGTCACTCATTTGACTGGCCTTCCTTATAATACTCAAGGACAAGGCATTGTGGAACGTGCCCACCCCAAACTCAAATCTTATAAAACAGAAAGGGGGAGTTGATGAGACTCTGACCTCAGTGCCAAGAGTAGCAGTATCTATGGCACTCTTTACACTTAATTTTTTGAATCTCGACGAGCAGGGACACTCTGCAGCTGAGCGACATAGCTCAGACCCTGATAGACCAAAAGAAATGGTCAAAGGGAAGGATGTTTTAACTGGTCAGTGGAAAGGCCCGGATCCTATCTTAATCAGATCCTGGGGAGCTGTTTGTGTTTTTTCACAGAGTGAAGACAACCCATTTTGGCTGCCGGAATGACTCATCCCCAGGATATTCATCAAGGATGGTGCAGAAGATGCTGACCTCCCGAGGACTGTTCCTGATCCTGACAATGCTGAACTTGTCTCAGGTTCCTAGTATAATGGGCCAGCAGAGATGGGCTATTCTCTCAACTTTCCCTAAACCAATGCCAGTTCGCTATGATGCTATAGTTTTTCCAAAATTCTTTACTACTGATAAAACAGTGGATTTGCCATATTTACCCTATGATCCCAACCCGAGCACCATTAGGAGAAAATCGCACTTTACTAGAACAGGGTTCTTTATGTTTTCGAATTAATGGACCAGGAAATTGTATCAACCTCACAGCCCAAGCTTTGGGGAAGTTTAATGAGCATAGAGGAGGTTGCGTGAGCACAACCCAAGATACTTCCAATGTAGAGATAACCTTTACAAATCGGACCTTTTGGCACGAGGTAAATTGGGTTAATGGTACATTTCTACCACCTAACTTTTCAGACAAAAAACGTCCACACCAACCAAAAATAGCCCCTCATTGTAGTTTGGAAGATGAAGGGCTGATCCTGCCTTGGTCTGATTGTCAATCCTCCATCACTCATTGGGCAGATCAGAGTAAAACCTTTTTCTTTTCTCCCAACATGATAGATAACCCAGAGAAGGAATTTGTTATGAAAAAGGGACTTTTCATACAGGATATTAGAATGCATCCCTTTCACAAGTGGGTGCTTTGTGGAGTCAATGGCAGTTGTACAGAACTCAATCCTTTGATCTTTATCCAGGGAGGAGAAGTTGGAAAGGCTTCTTTTACTGGCATCTCAAGATTTGCTCAGTATTGGGGAATACATGATGCCTCCCTGGACTCTTATGGATATAGTAATACCAGTGCAGAGATCACTGGGTTTAATAAAACTTTGGTAAACCAGATTAATTATCCATCTACCACAGTCTGTGTTTACCCCGCTTTCTTGTTTATTCTTTCAAATGATTCATTTGAAATCTGTTCCAATGATAATTGTTGGATTTCTCAATGTTGGGATGTAACAAAGAACACCCGTGCCATGGTGGCACGGATCCCACGTTGGATCCCTGTTCTGGTGGATACACCCTCCATCTTATCTATGTTTTGAAAAAAGAGAGATTTTGGCATTACTGCTGCCGTGATCATAGCAATTTCAGCCAGTGCAGCTGCTGCTACAGCTGCAGGGTATGCTATGTTTAGTGCGGTTCAATCAGGCACAAAATTAAATCAGCTTTCAGCAGATCTGGCTGATGCCATCACTGTCCAAACTTCTGCTAGTACCAAGTTAAAGGGAGGGCTGATGACTTTGAATCAGTGCCTTGACCTGGCGGAAGAACAGATAGGTGTTCTATACCAGATGGCCCAGTTGGGTTGTGAAAGAAAACTGGAAGCTCTGTGCATTACCAGTGTCCAATATGAAATTTTACTTATGCAGCTAATTTGTCTAGACAGGTTTCTTTATATCTTGCAGGAAACTGGTCTGAAAGATTCGATGAGACCCTTGAGGTCCTTAGAGCAGCCGTTCTAAAGATCAACTCAACACGAGTGGACCTGTCATTGACAGAGGTCCTCTCCTCCTGGATTTCATCTGCCTTTCCTTATTTTAAGGAATGGTTGGGGGTAGGTTTATTTGGCGTTGCCACCTGCTGTGGACTTGTGGTCATGCTCTGGTTGGTTTGCAAGCTCAGAACCCAACAAACACGTGACAAGGTTTTGATAACCCAAGCACTTGCTGCCATCAAGCAAGGGGCCTTCCCTGAAATCTGGCTATCTATGCTCAAAAATTAATTGACATTGGTGGCTGTCCTCTTTTATAGAGTTCGCCCTAGTTTATTTAGTAGTTAATGTCACATAGCACTGTGGTATCCAGGGACGGGCAACTTTCCTCATGCACAGATCAACCTAAGACACGGGGCCCGGTGGCGATAGGGTTACCCTATGACAGGAAAGGCTGTGACATTGGAGGAATGACCTAAGATAGGAGCCACAGTGGATGGGCAAAGTTACACAGGCCTAGACCAGCCTCAAATTTTAATAAAATAAAAAGGGGAAGATGTGGAGAGCAGGTACGTACTGCAAGCAATCTCGTGCATGCCACCAGTAATCTCTGAGGAGAGCTGTGTGTGCCGCGAGCATATAAGATGGCGCGGGCCTCCGCTGTGGCTAACTAGTAAAGAAGCCTTGTACGAAGGTGCGAGAGTGAATTCACTCCTAGTCACTCCCATTCTCGGGGTGAAATATTCAGGTGATGGGCAAGCAATGAATCAGGAGCTGTCATGCCATATCAGGTGCTGAAATGTCACGCTGCAGGTTATAAAAGCAGCGCCATTTTCCCGGTTCGGGATCTTCCTGATAAGCAAGCAATAAAGCTCTTGCTGTGGAAGATTCTAGTTTGTTGAATCTTTCTTGCTGGTCGAGCGGGACGCAATAGTGAATAGCTTTTACCTCCCTGCTGTTGCTCTCCTAGTACTGACCAGAAACTGAGGTGCCATTTCCAGCAGACTGTGCTAGGACATAGTCATAGAACACATCTTCCTTCGAAAGCAGCTTCTAGGCTTCATTGGAAAAAACTTAAATCTGTGAATATTGGGAACAGAGTCTGTACATAGCTCAGTTGACAGAGTGACTGCCTAGCATTTAGCATGCCTAGGACTCAGTGATTAGTGCTGTCTTTACTTTATTGCCTTTGGTGGGTCTACTTATTATATTGTAATACACTTGGGATCATAGAAAGGGATATCATGATGACCTAAGACCAAGACTGTCAATGATGTTGGTTAGAGTCTTCTCTTGTATCCTCAGGCTAAAGAGACATGATACCAGAGTGACTCACATTACTGAGAAACTCAAGTTTCTATTTCATTTCTTTTTAAGGCCTCTTAATTCAAAGAGTCATTGCCATTACAAGGTGTAACCATCACACACTTTATCTCTTTTATCTAGGTGATTTCCCAGTGTTCTTTACTTGGTTCATCAGCTCTAGGATTCAATGCAAAATAGCAACCAATAGTATTAAAATCTTGGATAGAACAGATATATAACAGTAATTACTTTGCCTGAATATATTAGTACAAAATCTGACATAACTGAACAAATGGAAACTAGGCTTGTGTCATGGATTAGAGGGCCTAGATCTTTTTCACAGCAGGTTATGCACCCTTTAGGATCCTCTGTAGAAACAATGAGGTACAATGGTCACTGATCATTCTTAACAGAGAGGCCCTTCTCTACAGGTAACAGATTCCTAGATCCACATTAAGTTGATTCCTGCTAAGACGGTCTATAGTGTATGACCATGTTAAATTCATGCAGGAAGCTACTGAAAAACAAAGCATTGTTCCAATCAGCAACAGACAGGACACAGAGCTCTGAGTATACAGCCAAGGGGAAATTTAAGTCATAGGGCTTAGGCTAATATCCTCTGATCTAAATTGTTCTGATCATGTCTTAATAGCTATGTATCTTAGTACCTGAAAACTATTTCCCTACATTCATTTGCTTATTCATGATTGGAATATATATTGTACGCTTTCTCATTTCGTGGTATGTTAAATTTGGAACTTGGTATAAAACTGTTAATAATCCGAATGTGCAGTATTCAATTGCATTATATATGCCTTAAACACCATGAGAAGGAAGGAAATGAATATAATAAATCTTTTTTTTTTTTGCCATGTAATACAAACTTATTCAGAAAACCTACTGAAAGACCCCCATGGGGAGTCCCTTCTCGGGCAAGCACGCACCCAGTAGGACACTGAGACCGAACTCACTGTAATTATACAAGGCTTTAATGGCGTAAAAACACACAAACAACAAAGGTTCGCTCAAGCCAGAATGCTGAGGACGAAACTCATGCACCGCGCAGGGGGCAGGGGAGTTCAACCCCAGCCCAAACTTTTTACAGGCTTATAAGGGCAAAAACCACAAACCAAAAACAGGGGAGCCAAAAGAATTTGCGCCATTACACATAATTGGCTTATTTAAATGGCGGCAGGATTATTACAAATTAGCAGGGTAATATGTACCTGCTAAAATGGAGAAAGACACAAGGGCTTGGGACTTCTCGAGGTCAGCAGGACACCTGGTCAATGTATGATTTATGGGGTCTATAGGGAGGTGCCATCCTGCCAGATGGCCATTTGGTCCGCCCTGATAGCAGTGGCTAGTTCCTGCATTCTCTTTTTAATCTTTTATGGCCGGAAATTCTTAGCTACAGGGTGAGTATGGCTGTGCCTGGACCCGCCTGGGTCTATTCTTCAGCCCTGAATTTCTTGAACTTACATACCACAATGCTATAAGACCCAAAATTATAAGTTTTTGCTGTTCATTACCCACTTCTTTTAGTGGATAGCTCTAATCTTAGAACGACCTTTCTTCTTGTTGATATTGCTGTCTGAGGACCATGACTTGTATGGTGTTTATTTTATCTTTAACAAAAGCAACCAGCTTATTTAAAATACATGGCCCAAAAGAAAGAAGGAGGAAAAAAATAATCAGAGGGCCTGCCAGGGTGGAATCAGTGTCGTAAAACAGGGAGACCTGTTAAACCAATTTTCATACCATCCTTAATACGCTTCTCTTTCTTTGCTTCATTTTTCTAACCTTTCTCTGAGCTTAGCCATGGAGTCCCTGATAAGACCAGAATGGTCTACATAAAAACAACACTCTTCTTTTAGTGGGGCACAAAGTCCACCTTCTTTGAGAAAAAGTAGATCTAGCCCCCTCCTGTTCTGTAGCGAGGTCAATGATTCTTCAAGTTTGGTGATGGACTGCTCTAGTGCTCCTAGGTCTGCATCCATAGCGGTTGTGCAATTCATGAAAATAGTGGGGGGTCTGTATCAAGGCAGTTGTGGCTGTGCCGACCCCAGCTGCTGTTCCTAGACCCAAAAGCACTGCTAAGGTCATGGTAATGGGTTCCCTTTTATACCGGGTCCAGTGGTTGAATCCATTGACAAAAAACTGTCATCATGATACAGAAGCCTAGGAACCCTCTGAACTAAACGACAATAATCTTTAGAAGTATTAAAAACAGAAGTAAATACACAGGGAGTGAGTCCAGTGTTGCAAGCCCATACTGTGACTAAGGGAGGGACTAAGTACTGACCTCTATTACTGGAAGACTGGAGATGATGAGTCTGATTACAGAGTTACCGTTTGTCATGTGGGACTTGTTCCAGGCAAAGTCCATTTCCCGAGACAGCTGCTAATGTTAGTTTCCTGTTTTCTCCCCAAGGACACTGAGAATTGTCCTCAGCCTTATTGTATGTCTTAACTTGAGCAACTCCCTCATAATATGGGGGATTGGAGGCATAACACAGCCAACAAGACTTAGTGATGTTGGGATTGGTACAATTGCGTACCAAAAAGCCCCCTGTACCATACTAAACAGACGGTTTTCAGTATCTGGGGGAGTAGGGGCAATGTAAGTTTCAGGTCTGAGGAAGGGGTATAGACTTCTGTTGGAATAGCTGGACCAACTAGGGTATGTCCGGGAAAAGTAGGTCTGGGAAGGGGCATTGGAGGTTTTTTAACAAGAACGGGGGTAGGTCCTACTGCCTGGGTTGGGGGACACTTCATCTTTAGCCGTATCTTAAATGTGAATCCAGGGCCCGTCCCTGTCACATAAAATGTTAGGCCCCACAGTCTTCCCTTTATCCAATCTTTTTTGTCTCTTTTGCTTTTTGAGTAAAAGTGATGTTTAAGGAATCATGGCCCTTATTTCATCTGGATACTATAATAATATCAAGCTAGAGGAAGGGTCCCAATGAGTGGTACCAGTGGTTTCACATCTCCACTGACTACAGAAGTTGCCCTCTATTCCCCCACACCAGCGAGCCTCTTTTTTATTTGCCCTATCCCTGGGACAGACATAAAAGGGCTCCTGACAAAGTCTCCTCTGTTGAGACCTGCTACTACAGCCTGGTATATCTGCAATGTACTTTCCTTGGGAACTTAACCCCTGGTGATATGGCTGCTTGTGATAGATTACCTCATCTTGGGGCACCGTTTCATGTGACTCTTCAGGGATATCCCAGGCATCTAATCCATCTATCAGGGCACAGATTTCAGGAAACAGAGGGGGACACCATGTATAAGGGGGGGGGGGCTTTGAAGTACTCCATACAGTATCTCCAGCTTGAGAGATGGCCTCCCATGTCAGGGTCATAAGAGTGTGAGGATTATTACCCAAGGTTGGTGTACAGCGAAGGCACAGTTTAAGAGAATTATCAGTAGCAGCCACTGTCCAATTTTCTCTGAGGTCGTCTTCATCCTGGTTGGGTGCCTTTTTTTTATGTGGGATGCGTGGATCCAGGCAGCGATCCTGTCTACCTTTGCTACCTTGGCGCTGGTCAGCAGCACTAGATAAGGTCCCTTCCACCGTGGCTCAAGCATGCCAGCTCGATGTTGTCAGACCAGAACTGAGTCCCCGACCTGGAACCTGTGGGGCACTGCACTGCTCCCTGGTGTGTAGGCTTCTTTAATCTGGTCCCAGATCTGTGTTCTGACAACTTCTACGGCCTTTAAATGGGTAAACAGAGAAGAGGGTGAGGAAGAGTCAGCACTGGAATTCAATATCCCATCAGACTCGGTCAAGGGGGGTGGTCCCCCATGTAGAATTTCATAAGGAGTAATGCCGAAACACCCAGGTGTGTTTCGGGCCCTAAGGAGCACAAAGGGAAGGAGGGTCACCCAGTCTTTACCACTGGTCTCAAAAGCTAATTTAGTTAGGGTTTCTTTTAGAGTCCTGTTCATTCCTTCTACCTATACTGATCTCTGGGGTTTATAAGCACAATATAACTTCCAATTGTTCCCCAAATGTGTGGCTAATTCCTGACTTACCTGGGCAACAAATGCAGGCCCATTATCCAAGCATATTACCCTGGGGATCCCAAACTGGGGTAGGATCTCTTCAACGATCTTCTTGGTCACCACCTGAGCAGTTTCAGACTTGGTGGGGAAGGCTTCTACCCATCCTGAGAAAGTGTCTATGAAAACTAGTAACTATTTATTACCATATTTTCCTGGTTTGATCTCAGTGAAGTCTACTTCCCAGTAAACTCCAGGTCTATCCCCCAGTTGTCGTTTTCCTTGTTCATTAAAGGGGCGTGCAGCATTAATTAGGGAACACACTTGCAGGATTTAGTTACTTGTTCGTCTAGTAGCCTGAGCACATAATAGTTTGAGGACTGGATTTAATCACACAATTTCTTTGCTCCCAGATGTGTCAGGGGATGGATGTGTTTTACATATGCCTTTCCTTCTCTATAGGGCAAAATAATTTTTCCTTCTTTTGTTCTTGCTATCCCATGGTAGCTAAATCCTTTGGACTTCCCTTGTTCTTCAAGATCTTCATTCATCTCATAATCTTTGGAGGTGTATTCAAAACTGATCTCTGGGGTCCCTTTTGGTTCTTCTATACTCTCTACAGGCAGCGCAGGGATGCCTTGTACCACCTGTTTGGCCACCCAACCTGCCATCTGATTTCCCTGGGCTACAGCACCTTGCCCCTTTTGATGGCCAAGGCAGAGGATGATGGCCACTTTCTTGGGCATGTGTATAGCCTCTAGGAGGGCCAAGATTTCTTCTTTATTTTTAATTTCCTTGCCTGCCGAAGTAAGTAGCCCCCTTTGTCTATAGATGGCCCCATGAATGTGGGCTGTGGCAAAAGCATAGTGGCTGTCAGTGTAAATATTGATTGCCTTACCTTCTGCCAGCTGCAGAGCTTTAGTTAGCGTCAGGAGCTCAGCCTTCTGAGCCGAAGTTCCTTCTGGAAGTTAACTTGCCCAAATTACATGTTTTCTGTCAACCACTGCCTCTCCTGCTCTTTATTTTCCCTCCACCACAAAGCTTCTACCATCTGTGTACCAGTCAGGCACACCTGGCCAAGTTCGGTCAGTCAGATCCTTTCTCGATCCAGTTTCTTCAGCCAGGATATCAGCACATTGGTGTACCCAGGTAGAGGCATCCGTCTTGGGGAGGAGGGTGGTAGGATTGTGGATGGCAGGTAGGGCAAAAGTCACTCGGTCATTTAGCAACAGGCTCTGGTAGTGGGTCATCCGGGCATTTGTCATCCAATGGTCAGGGGGCTGTCATACAATACTCTTTAATGCATGGGGAGTGATTAAACTCACATGCTGACCTAGAGTAAGCTTGCCAGTATCTTTAACAAGTAGGGCTACTGCAGTGATGGCTTTTAGGCAGGAGGGCCATTCACTGGCAACTGGGTCCAATTTTTTAGACAGGTAGGCCACTGGCCTCTTCCACGGCCCCAGAGTCTGAGTCAGGACTCTGCGGGCTACTCCAGCTGGCTCATCAACGTATATGGTGAAAGGCTTAGTCAAATCTGGCAGGGCCAAAGCCTGGGCTGCAAGCAGAGCAGCCTTTGTGCTGTTAAAGGCTTTTTGGTGTTCCTCTGTCCAGGTGAACGGGACTTTTTCTTTAGTGAGTGGGTACAGAGGTGCCGCCAACATTGTGGACTCTGGTATTCAGAGTCTACAAAAGCCTGCCGTTCCCAGAAACTCACGTACTTGTCACAGAGTGCTGGGGGTTGGGATCTGCATCACAGTCTTCTTTCCAGCTTCGGAGAACCACTGCTTTCCTTCTCGGAGGGAGTATCCTAGGTAGGTCAAGTCCATATGGCATAGCTGAGCTTTCTTAGGAGTACACCAATTCACTTTTTTCATTTAGAAGCTTCTTGATCCTGTCAAGGCACAGTTCCTGGGTTGAAGCTGCAAGGATTAAATCATCTCCATACTCCAGGAGAGAAATTTGGAGGTTCTGTTCCCTAAAGGGCATAAGGTTGTGGTGGACCACTTCATCAAAAAAAGTGGGTGAATTTTTGAACCTCTGTCGCAGCCTAGTCAAAATTAGCTGACCCGTATATCCTCCTTCAGGGACTCGCCACTCAAAAGCACACAGAAGTTGACTGTTCAGGTGTAATCTGAGACAGAAAAAGGCATCTTTCAAATCCAGGACAGTGTACCAGGACCGTTCAGGTGGTAAGGAACTCAGCAAGTTGTGAGGGTTGGGCACAGTTGAGTGAATGTCCTGTACCCGCTTATTGACTTTTCTTAAGTCCTGGACAGGCACATAGTCATTTGTCCCAGGTTTACACACTGGCAGGAAGGGGGTATTCCAATGGGACTGTCACGGGACCAATATACCCTGTTATAGCAGTCTCTGGATATGTGGTCGAATGCTGTTTTTAGCCCCTTGACTCATGGGGTATTGCCTGACTGAAATGGGTTTGGCAGCCATTTTTAGCTCGACTATGTTGGGTGGCACTTGCCTAGCTAATTCCATCCCAGCCTGCTCTGCCCAAACCTCTGGAAAACCTGTCAATCGTTCTTTAAAGGGTAAAGTCTCAGACTTCTGTTCGTGGAGGTGATATTCTTCTTCTAAATTTAAAACTAAGCATGCCACTGGATTCTTCTTCCATGATACCCCAGGTCCATCAGAAGTAAACTGGACTTGTGCTTTCAATTTTTTACAAAGGTCCCAGCCTAGCAGGGGTGCTGGGCACTCAGGTATCACAAGAAAAGAATGCGTCACTTTATTTTTTCCTATGTCTAAAATCCTTTTGGTTGTCCAGGGATAAAGCTTGCTACCAGTGGCTCCCATAACTAAAATCTTCTTTGATCCTAATTGTCCTAAAGGTTCAGTCAAGACTGAATATTCAGCTCCTGTGTCTATTAGAAAATTAACGGGGGTCCCCTCCACAGAGTGAGTTACCCTAGGCTTGGGGAGGGGGACCGAGCCCCGACTTCCCTTGTCTTCTTCAAGGGCAGATACTTTGGGGCCCCTCTGCTTCTTTTTTGGGCAGTCTCTGGCCCAATATTCTTTTTTCTTGCAGTATGTGCAGTGGTCTTTCTCAAGTGGAGGTCTCTGTTCTCCTGGGGGTCTTCTTGCCCTGTTGCGCAGGTACCCTGACTGACCCTTCTCTGAACTTTCTCCACCTACCACTGCGGCCAAAATCTTAGTCAAGTTCCTATCCTCCTGGCGTTCATGCCGGTTTTCTCTTTCCTCTACCTCTTTCTCTTCTCTCTCTTGCTTTTCTTCCTCAGTCTCTCTCTTGTGGTACACTTTCTCAGCTTCTTTGACTAAATCTTGCAGAGTATAATCTTGGAGACCCTCTAACCTCTGTAACTTTCTCATAATATCAGAGTCAGACTGACCAATGAAATCTATGGCTACAGCTGCATGCTGTCCCTCCTAAGAGGGATCAAATGGGGCTATCTCCTATAAGACTCCATTAGTCGTGCTAAGAAAACGGAGGGCAGCTCCATTGAACCCTGAAGGACTTCTCTTACCTTGGCCAAATTGGTGGGTCACCATGCAGCCCGCTCTATCCCTGCCACTAGAGTCCATCAGTAGACTGTGAGACGCTCCCTATCTTTCACAGTATTGAACTCTAAGGCAGAACGGGCCAAGGGGAAAGCTGCATTTATAAGGTTGGGGAGATTAGTGGGGGTCCCATCTGGTCCTGGGACGTTTTTTTCTGGCTTCTAGCAGGATCCTCTCTCTCTCTTCAGTTGTAAAGGAGACCTGAAAAAGTTGCTGGCAGTCATCCCAAGTGGGCTGGTAGGAGAACATTAAGAACTCAAGGAGTCCTTTTAAGCCTGAGGGATTCTATGAGAAAGAGGAGTGATTAGTTATACATATCTGTTATACATATCTGCCAACATATCTACCAATGAAAATGGCCAGTACTGCAATGGGACTAACTGCCCGGGGCAGGGGCAGGTCCTCCTACATAAGCTCTTAAAGGCAAAGCAACAGTGGAATCTGGTTTAGATTCACTTCCCTCTGAACTATGGACTTCGCAGCTAGGAGTCCCTCCCAACGGTCCTGTCACAGAGGCCACCCTGGGGTCTGCTGGGGTGGGCAGCTGTGAGGGATCAGGATTAGAAGTTCTTTGGGGGTAAGGGGGTGGGAAGGAGTCAATGAAAAAGGCATCATCAATTTCAGGATAGATCCTCAGGGGGGCCGATGGAACGTGCTCTGGCAGACCCGCATGCATCATTTTCGGTTTCATGGCTACTGCCACCATCGCTGCCTCAGCTCCGGAAGTCCAGGAACCCAGTCAGGGTGGCAGATTTTGTACCAGATCCTGCCACACAATTATATAAGGTACCGGATCAGGATGCCCTCCTGCAGTCTGAAAAATAACTTGACACCTAGAATAACAGGCAGGCTAAAATTTCCCTGCGAAGGCCAGCCCACACCAAAAGCTGGCCATTTAGAGGAGCAAAAAGTTTGCCAAGGTCCCTTCTTGACATCAAAGAAAAGATTGTTGGCCCTAGTCATAACGTCTGTTCAATGGTTCTGAGTAAGTGTTAGTGGGGTCGTCACAGTCTTTCCCATGTTAAGCTCTGTCACACACATGTTAAAAACGATTACAAAGGCTACAAGACTCAAAAGCAAAACCAGTCGCCTACTCTGTGTCAACCAGAGTTCCTGAAAAGAATCAGACGGCCTAGGAACAGGTCTCAGAAACAGATCGTCAAGGAGAAAATTTATCCCTGACTTTTCCCGAGGAGGTTCACTAGGCATCCCTGGCCCTCCCCCTGACTTCCCTGAAAGTCTCCCAGGGCAAACAAATGGTGGACACCTAGACACATCTGTCCTTATCCACTTTGCTCTCCCTTCGAAGCACTGTCTCATAAGAGAGTTTGCAAAACTGAAACTGTGATCTCACAAGATTTCAGACAGAATATAGAGACAAAACCAAGACAAGATAGAGGGCCTTACGTCCAAGTGGGTCTAGGACCCCTGGGTGGTCACACATCTCCCAGCCGACCCACCACATGAAAGAACCCTTCAGTGAGTCCCTCTTCAGGGAGGTGCGCACCCAGTAGGACACTGAGGCGGAACTCGCTGTAACTATACAAGCTTTAATCTCACACAAACACACAAACAAAAAAGGAGCGCCCAAGCCAGCATGCTGGGGTCGAATCTCATGCACTGCGCAGGGGGCAGGGAAGTTCAACCCCGGCCCAAACTTTTTACAGGCATATAAAGGCAAAAACCACAAACCAAAAACAGGGGAGCCAAAAGAATTTGGGCCATTACACATGATAGGCTTATTTAAATGTTGGCGGGATGATTACAAATTAACAGGGTAATATGTGCATGCTAAGGTGTAGGGAGGCACAAGGGCTTGGGACTTCTCGAGGTCAGCAGGACACCTGGTCAATGTATGATTTATGGGGATCTATAGGGAGGTGCCATCCTGCCAGATGGCCATTTGGTCCGCCCTGATAGCAGTGGCTAGTTCCTGCATTCTCTTTTTTATCTTTTATGGCTGGACATTCTTAGCTACAGGGTGGGTTTGGCTGTGCCTGGACCCGCCTTGGTCTATTCTTCAGCCCTGAATTTCTTGAACTTACATACCACAATGCTATGAGGCGCAAAATTATAAGTTTTTGCTCTTCACTACAACATCCAAGATCTTACCTCTTAATCAGATCTCTAACTTTTTAGCTCCAAGTTACTTTGGGTTTTGCAATTTTCACAGGGTGTCTGACAATGTCAAACACTACAGCCTGCTGCTGTTCTTCAACAATTTTCTGACTGGCAACCAAGCTCCTGCTGTTTCTATCAAAGTATGTCCCACCCATTCCTCTTGTTCAAAAGTGCGGCTGGACAGGCACTCTCAGGCCAAGGAGACCTCAGTAAACTTTATCTGAACATTCAGGTGCTCTCAGGCACTCCTTTGTTGAAGCATGCCCAGGCTTTGAAAAAAAAAAAAGCCCAGTGGATAAAATCATTTCATTTGTACCTGGCTGTCCACTTTGAACAAATGAGCAATAATTATGTTTTTGTGAAATATAACAGGTAATGAATATTTTAGTTTCAGTCAGTGGAAACTAACGGCTGTTCCCATTAACTCTTTCACACCAATTAACATTTTTCTTCACGGTTCCTTTAACATTTTCGATTTCCACAGTATTCACACCAGGATGAATACTGAGACATTAAGACCAGGGACATCATTAGAACAAAGGTAAACAAATCTCTCTCAACATATGTCCTTTCACAATGGAAACAGACCAGAGACCATGGGGATGCACAACTCTGAATAGTTTATAAAGGGCCCTGTAGATATCTGTTATTGTATATTGAGGGGTGTGTTTAAGTGGAAAAAACTTACAGCTGTCATTTGAGAATAACACATATAAACCTCAAGTGTTTTTTTTTTTAATGAGAAATGTTGACAATTACGGTTCTTATACATAGGGAATATCTGGATTAAGAACTAGTCCTTACCCAGACTTCACACTTCCTCTGACCCTGACTCTGTACCTTCCAGGCTAAGAATAATCTTGATGGCCTGATTTCCCCAGTATCAGGCTATCCAGCAGAAAAGAACAACAAACTTCTCAAGATTCAACCAGTATACTAAGACATGGTTCATGTCTAATTGTTTACACAGACAGGCAGAATACAGTACCACTACCAAGATTTGGGAATAAGAAGCCAGTGTCTATGATAATCAAAGAAACCTTCTGCAGCATCATGATCAGGAGCAGTGGAAACTGCAAGCTTTGTGGCTGCAGTGGTGAATAATTCCTCACCTGACAGCTCATCCCAGATTTATCACACTAACCTCACAGGCCACTGTGAAGAATACAAACACTTTGGATGTGGACAGCTTAAGGCAGAATGCTACCCAACAGGATGCCTTACATAGGCTCTATATGGTAAGGTTGCTACAGAAAGTTAGAAGTGTCTGAAGGCATTACTTGGGAACTGTGATGAGGACATCTTCTAAAGAAGTATTGTGAGACAGAAAATTTAAAAAAATGTTGATGTCTGCTTAGAAAGGGGCTTAATCTCAGGATTTGGTGATAAAATCCAGTAGATTTGAATTCAGGACTGAACTGCACAAGAAGGCCCAGAATTGCTAGGACTATACAGAAAAATCCATTTCCAGATAAGTTAAACAGAAAAAAAGGAGAGGAATGAAATGAAAAAGAAGAATGTCAGTGTCCTGATGTTAAATCCTGTATTCGTTAGCAATAATCAACAAACTTTGAAAGGAATAATGCAACAACGTGAAAAAAAATGGACACACCATTTGAAATATCTTACATAAATCAGTAAAAAAAACATTAAAAATATCTCACTAAAAATGGCAATATTTGCAGGGTGTTGGTGGTGCACAGCTTTAATCCCAGCACTTGGGAGGCAGACGTAGGCAGATTTCTGAGTACAAGGCCAGCATGGTCTACAGAGTGAGTTCCAGGACAGCCAGGGGCATATAGAGAATTCCTGTCTCGAAAAAATCCAAAAATCAGACCATACACACAAATAAGAAAACAAACAAACAAACAAACAAAAACAAAAAACAAAACACACACACAACACACACAAAACAGAAATACAACAACATAAGGCAATATTCCCTTTCCGTTTTGTCTTGTGGTTTTCTTTTTTAAATGTGTTATTGCATCTCAGAGATGCCTCCTCCTTTATAAATACTGACATCACAAACACATCATAGATATGAACTTGCATCATCGCCACAGGTGTTTTACAACTCCTACTTCAGTGACACAAGGGACTCCACACACATACTCCTTCCATAGAGTAAATGTATCCAATATCATACAGATTATTCAAAACAATGGAAATATCTTCAAATTATCTCAACACTTATGGCCAGTGATCGGGTGTCTCAGCTTGAGGCTCCCAATGATCAATTGTTTATAAGTACTAGCTTGTAAAACTGTAAATGAGTTGTCTATCTGGAACCCTTTATAAGATCCTGTCCTCAGCAAGGATCCTGTTCAAAGCCATTAGCCACTTTTTTTTTAATGTGCACATTTAATGGGATAAAGTAATGAGACTTTTCCTAATTGTAGAAACGACCTCGTCTCTTTATTTTCCCACACATTTTTTATTACATATGTTCTTCTTTTACCTTTCAAATGCTATCCCAAAAGTCCCCTATACCTCCTGCCCCCTGCTCACCTACCCACTCACTCCCACTTCTTGGCCTTGGCATTCCCCTGAACTGTGGAATATAAATTTTGCTAGACCAAGGGCCTCTCTTCCCAATGATAGCCGACTAGGCAATCTTCTGCTACATATGCAGCTAGAGGAACAAGTTCTGTGGGTACTGGTTAGTTCATATTGTTGTTCAGCCTATAGGGTTGCAGACCCCTTCAGTTTTTGGGTACTTTCTTTAGCTCCTATATTGGGGGCCCTGTATTCCATCCTATCGATGACTGTGAGCACTCACTTCAGTATTTGCAAGGCACACTATTTCATACACCAGCAAGATTTTACTTAAGGGACGCTGATATAGTTGTCTCCTGTGGTGTTTTGCCCTCAGTCACTTCTATGCTTCATAAGAAAGAAAGCTCTAGTTGTGTGCCATGCAGATCGTGTAGAGGGCTGTCAATATCCCCTCTCCTCCAGCAAAGCCTCACAAACAGTCACAACGATTGTCTTCCAGGACAACTTTGAGTGCCTAAGATAAGGATCAAAGCAACTCTGCTTGCTCCAATGTCTAAATGTCACTGTAGATTAAGAAATTCCCTAGCAAGACCCTAAGATTCACAGTCCAGGACCATTTCAGCAACCCATTACTTTTCTAGGGTCCAAACTTGTTGCAATTCTACAGACCTATACATTGTACCCTTAGAGCCCTTCTCAAGAGCAGGCAGCAACTGCTCCAACTGCTTTCTCCAAATGCAGCTAAACAGAAACAACCTGCAGAGGCAGGTGATTTGCTCCTGGTTCGACCAAGGTGACTTTGCCTTTGTGTGGGGTGGTGGTGGGAGTTTACCTGCTGTGAGACCCTTTTCCTATAGTTGTGCTCATCCACCAAAGCACTTGGAAAGACAAGGAAAGTGTTCCTCATTCAAAATCCCTCCTCCTGACTGTGGTGTTTGTGTTTCTAAGGAGTGGTAAATTGGATCTATTTGGGGGGTTCTTTGTGTCTTTGTGAGTCCACACACAGTGATTCCTCTCTCCTATACTACCTTTCCCAGAAAAATTATTATCATAGTCTACACATCATTTCTTTTATTTTATAAACTTTGATGCTGGGTATGGTTGTTTGTGTACATGCCATTTTGCTTGGACACTTCATGTGTAAAATACCTGCAGAGGCAAGAAGACTGCTGCTGGAAATGGAGGAAGTGAGAAAGAGAAAGGAAGAGGGGGACTATTAATACATTTTAAAGCTTTCTAGTTAAATCCGCTCTTCAAGATAAACAATTGAAAGTGTAATTAGTCGCTGGCCTTGTTATATTAATACTGACTATAACAGTAAAGCATTTGAAATGTTTTGTAAACAATTTATTAATTTATCTAATACAGGGTAATGTGGAACTTTAAAAAACTCTTCTTTTTAAAAAAACAAAGGACAAGATAAATTATATCCCCATGCACATTATTTAAATCACACTTTAAGAACTTTGAAATTTGGATGTCAAAGAACTTAAAAATGCCTGATAATATCTTAAATAGGAGACATAATCATGTCTAGGTCAAATGAAAAAAATCTACTTATTGGTATATGGCTTGATCCTAAGTAGCTACTTTATTGGGAAAGGGACAAGAATAGGTTCTCTTCACAGAATGCTGCAGATATATGAAGGCTAATTTTTGTGACACACTAACAGGTGTGTTTGCTTAGTGCCCTGACTGTAGTGACAAGAAAGCTGAATTGGGTATATGTTTTTGACCTACCTTTGTTTATCATTTTCCCAGTTTGGACAAGCTAAGATGCTTTACTTCAAGGTTTTTAAGAATTATGGGATATAGAACAGTAGAGACTGTGTAATCTGATTTAGAAAGATTAGTCTCAAGATAGAGTTATAGTGATTCATCTTCTAACTTCACTGTGACCAGGTATCCTAATTCAATATTGGACTGGTCTATTAATAATTCCAGTATTAGAAGAATTAGGGAAGATAGCTAAAATCTTAATTAGCTAGCAAATTTAATTTGGAGCACAGCCTCCACTCCCAGAGAGGCTGCAGCCTTTCTGCAATTCTCAAAGCTACCTCCCCACACCAGAATCTCTAAGACTAAGCTTGATCATTGCTAATTTGCAACTGAATGGGGTACCTGGACTTCTCCAAAGAAACTTTCATACTCTTGCTTATCACTGTCCCAACTTTGTTTCTCAAGCAGGTCATCCAAGTCCTTCAGCCTGACTGTAGCAGATGTACAGCCTTGCCTCCAACAGTGAAGGTGGCAGTTATTGATCTTCATTCTAGTACATATTATGACTTTGGTCTGAATTGGGAATAAGGTGTGATAATGAGGACTGGACATTCAATGACAGACATCCAGATCTCAGAACCATACCAATCTAAGACAGAGGTACATGCCAAAATCCATGACTGTTGATAACACAACACAGAGCCATGTTTTGTGTGATATATAACACAAACTAGTTGCACGTAGCATCCATAATGGAATTTGATGCTTCAGGAAGATCTAAGATTTCCTAAGGGAGGTGTGGCCTGCAGTCACCATAACTCCCAGGCAAGACTATAGAGCATAAATACATTTTATGCCTCAGTTTAGCACTTTTTAAAATATTATTAACGGGGGGGAGTATAACCTCCTCCAACCTATGCAGGTTCAGACCTTATGCCATTGAGGCAGGGCCACCTGCAGTGCAGCTCCTCAGCTAGTTTCCTTTGATGTGAAACTACCTGCCATCTGCCATGAGGCCAAATTGGTTCTCCAAGATTTTCTGTAGTTAACTGCAATCTGTGAATTTGGTGACTTAGTGCTAAAAGGCTGTGCTGACAACTTGGTATCAGGAAAGCAAGAAACTTGGCATGGCAGAGAATGGGTTTCCCCCTTTATAAGTGAAAACTTTTATTAAATATTTGAGCCTAGATCAGAAAATTGTCTTGGCTCCATTTTTCTCTCACCTATATAGTTCCCCTCTCTTTTCAGCCTCTGTTTGCCTCCCAGGTGAAACACAGTTCAAGTTAGGTAAGGCCTGGTTTCTAACAGTTTTGGTCCTGATCTTTATCACATTGAACACAAGACAGAATTTTACACTAACACTAAAGATATCTGCCTGTGCTTAAAATTCTGATTACAAAACACTTCCTTTAGAAGAGTGGAGTGGTTGATGAACACCAGACACTTACTTAGCAATAGTTGGCCTATGAATTTTGAATAAATTTCTTATTATGTGGAAGATTCAAATTGAATTAAATAGCTTTACAACAAGCTAGGAAGGAAGTAGACATGAAGGAAAAAAAAATTCTAGAGTAGATCAGTACTAAAACTGAACTAATCTGAGGGTTATCTGTGTGCTAGTGGGGAGGCTAGAGGGAGAGGGAGCTGGAGAGGGAGAGGGACAGGGACAGGGAGAGGGAGAGGGACAGGGACAGGGACAGGGACAGGGACAGGGACAGGGACAGGGACAGGGACAGGGACAGGGACAGGGAGAGAGACAGGGACATGGAGAGGGACTGGGACAGGGACAGGGACATGGACAAGGAAAGAGGGAAGAAGGAGGAGGCAGAGGTAGAGCAGAGGCGGAAATGGAGGTGGAGGTGGAGGCAGTGGCAGACTGAGGACCTAGAATTGCAAGCCACAGAAAGGAGTGTAATTGAGGCATTGTCTCCATAACAACTGAAAGCAACATAACCTAAGGGCATCTGTCAATTTCCTGGACAACTATTCACAAAGCTAATCTTTCAAATTCCAACCAAAATTTTCATAGAATGAGAGGATTGGGATTTCGAAATCAGGTGAACATATTTCTTATTATTCATTAGTATTTTTTACTTAAACTAGCAAAATATATGTAATCATTTTTTTAATTTCTAATGTATTTCATTATTATTATTATTATTATTATTATTATTATTATTATTATTATTATTATTATCATTATTTTTGTTATTTTTATTACTAAAAATCAGTTTTTCAGTACAGTTCTTATTTTCCTCCTGGTTCAATTTGGTTAGAATAGTCTCTAATTTTCTCTCATTGATTAAATAGGTTGTAACTTCTTTTGCTTTTATGTTGTGAATATAAGTTATGATTGTTAAAAGCCTGTTAAATATACATGATATTTTCTAAAGCAAAAATTCATATATGTTAAAACTGTATTTAAAATCTATTTGTAATATTAACCATGGTAGAAGCAAAAAATAATCTCAAACAAAGTCCTGTATGAAAGGAAGAAGTGACCAGTTCCTCATTAGGCAGTGACCATTCCATCTCCACAGGAGAATATGCAGTGTAACTGTGGCTTCATAGAATGAATTCGGTATTGTTCCTTCTGTTTCTAATTTGTGGAACACTTTCATGAGAATTGGTATTAGTTCTTCTTTGATGGTCTGATAGAATTCTACACTACAGCCATCTAGTCCCAGGGTTGTTTTGGTGGGAGATTATCATGATTGGTTCTATTTCTTAAGGTGTTAAGGTGCTGTTTAGATGGTTTATCTTATGGATTTGGTATATGTCTAGATAATTGCATATTTCACTCATCTTTCGCAGCGTTTTTTTTTAATTATTCATTACTTAACTATGAAGTTTATTCATTTCAAGTTTTTTTTTTCCAGGCTGCATTCCATGGAATATCTTTGGCTGAACTGGAATTTGCTCTATAGACGAGACTGACAAGGAATTTAGAGATTTTCCTGCCTCAGCATAATAAGTCCTGGGATTAAATGTGTGTTTGCCCCCATTCCCTGGCACCTAGGAATTAATTTTGAAGACTACTTACATACCTTCATATTACAATATTACAAATGGAAGCGTATCACAGTGATTCCTGCTTTTAACCAGATGACTATGGGTCTTATATCATATCTCTTTTGACTTCTAAGAAAGCCATACATACATAGCCAATTTGAGGCCAGCCAGTGCTAATCAATACAATTTGGCCAAAATGGAAAGGAAAAAAAAACACAAAGTGAAAGTGCCTTTCTTATTTTAAGAATGGGCTACATTATAATAACACACACACTCAATCACATTCAGACTCACAGAAACAGACAGACACACACAGAAACACACACAGACACAATCAGACAGAAACAGAGAGTGAGACAGAGAGAGAGAGAGAGAGAGAGAGAGAGAGAGAGAGAGAGAGAGAGAGAGAGAGAGAGATCGATCCACAGTGTTGGTGTTGGGAATCATAGCCACCTCCTATTTGGTAGCAGCAACTTTGTGTAACAGATAAGTCATCTTTTTAGATATTGGCTCTAATTTTGAATTGGCCAAGAAAAACCTGATACTATGCAGTCTGGAGCTGACATTTGGATTTCATAGGATCCCTGAAAATGGTTTCTGAGCAAGAGAACATAAAGTTTAATCATTCCTGGTGCATCTCACATATCTTCTGCCCAGTCTCCAAATGAGACACACAGAATTTACTGTTGGGGATTTGATAAAGGGGGTTTATATTTGACAAGAAGCCCCTGAAGGATTACACAAATACAGTTGAAACAACCTTAGCACTTGTCAGAGTGTGGTACCTCCCTTCTTTATGCTTCTCAGTGCAGCTTCATTTAGTGTGTTCATTTAGTCCTGGTCAGAACACACAACAGAGCAGAAACAAACATTCTTTTAAATTTTTACACACCTTCTAATTTTTTCTTGTTTTTGTTGTGTATCTTGACAGACCCTTGCAAGCATTAATTTATTCTTAGATGAATTTGGACATTTTGAGTAATGTTCTCTTCCTACACCTTCCTTCTCTCTCCAGAAATGTGGAGATCTTTACATGACTCAGAGTATAAGATCATTGGCTGCTCTTGCAGAGGGTCTGGGATTCAATTCCCAGTGATCATCCTGTGTGTCACAGCCACATGTAAGTCCTGTTTTAGGGGATCTGATACAAGCTAACTTAGGACCTCCATGTAGTCCAGGAATGTTCACATCCAACAAATACACTCCTTCAGGTAAAAATGTCCATCCAATAGAAATAATGAAAAGTATGCTGTTTACCAATTGCCATGTAGAACTTGATTTCCAAATGAATACAAATATTATCAAGAGCAGACTTTAAAGTATGCATGTAGGTCAACCATTGTGATATGTTTGGTACTTATTTTTTCTTTCTTTTCTGTTTTGCATCCCCTAGGACCTCGCATACCTATGACTTGGAGGAAAGTAATCCAGAGTTCTTCCATAATCTCTGCTTCAGTTTCTGCCTCTACTTACCAGCTCTGAATCAAGTTCTGTCCTGACTTTCCTAGATCATGCAATTTACAAGCTGAGACTTGTAAACAGAAAGAACCCATTACCTCCTTTTGTAGTTTTGGGCCCCGATCTTTATCACATTGAAATCAAGACAGGCTTGCATACTTACACTTATGCTATCTGCCTGTGCTTAAACTACTTGTTACAATCAGTTTGTTCAGAACAGTGGAGTGACTGTTCAATGCCAGACAGTTACCTAGACATTGTTGCCCTATGAATTTGGGTTACATCTCTCTGGGTAACATCATTCTGTCTAATTGGCCACCCAGACATTTATATACTTATAGGAGTACTTATAAAAGGAGAGATTCCAAGATAATGGCTTTCTTTCTACTGATAAGCTTGCCTCCCCGAGTCTCAGCATAAACGTTAATTATGATTCATTAGAAAAGAGCACACACAAGACTGCAGAATCTCAGCCAATACTATTGAGAACACTTTTTTTTTTTAAATCACAAAGCCCTCACACAACATTTTAAAAATCCTTTACTGGATTCATCTTCTAAGTATACACTATATGTTATATTTAGTGTATCATAAAATACTAAAGAGGAGTATCTACTTATGCACACTGAAAGTGTACTTCAAACAGAAAGCATTAATACTGTTACTCCATAGATGAAACATGTTTATGAAGTAACACTAAGGGAGATTTACACACAATATTTGCATTTCATATGAGGTCCCCAGATGAAACTTAATTGCATCAAAACACATGGCACAGCATGGAATAGGTATGACTAATATTAAAATAGTGAACAGCTGAATGCAGGAAGTATGGAATACAGAGTTACTAAGTTTGGTGGAATACTATATTTACATACAACATACATTAGTGAAAAACTCCTGCTGCATTAACTTTGCACAAGATTGAGTGTCAAAGCTAATACATTTTGTCTGGTGTTTGGTGGTTGGTTACGCAAGTTGGTTGTGGTTTTTTCATATCCATAGTTAAAGAAGAAGCACTACGAAAAAAATTAGATTCAGAGATTTTCTAATTCCTCTCTCTACCTTTATTTCTGTCCTATCTAGTGTTTTGGAGTATAAAAAGAAGAACCTAGAAAATATCAAACACAAGCTATAAAAATGAATCTTCCTTGCCCTCCACCAGAAATCATCAATTGTGAAGAAATACACTTCATCTTCTTTATCATAAATTTTAAAGGACTCTCTTCAATAGCTTCTTGACTGGACTGTTTCTTTTTACTTTTGTGTGTGTGTGTGTGTGTGTGTGTGTGTGTGTGTGTGTGTGTGCCTTGCTGTGCATAATTCCTTCCTGTGTTGCTATCCATTCAAGTTTGTGGATTTACTCACAACAAAGCAGATACAGTGCATTGGAGTATCTTTTGCTTTTTTTTGCTTGTTTGTTTGTTTGTTTGTTTGTTTTTGTTTTGTTTTGTATTGTTTTGTTTTTTTAATTTTCTGGTGGTGGGGAGTGCATCTATGCTTTTTGTTGGGAGCTATTACTGCAACGCTATTGTCCTGATCTCTGAATTGGGTCTCTCCCCCCCCCCGATAAGAAAAGAGGGTTAAAAGCAGGCCACAGACTCACTGCTCCGAGAACAACTACAGATTGTTCCAACCCTAAGTCAGTGCTGGATGTCCTGACCTAAAGATGTACCCTGATAACACCAAGTTCCTGCTTCCACCAATAGTCGCCAAAAGAAAAATTTCCGCTGCCCCTTCCTTTCTGCTGAGAAGTACTTCCTCTCCCCCCCCACCCTGCTGCCCCATCCCTCCTGCTGAGGTGCATTGCTTCTGCCCCATTTCTCCTGCTGAAAGGCACTTCCCCTTTTGCTTGTGCATTTAAACCTTGGTCATGGCTAATACATTGGGGTCCTGATGTAATTCAGAACATTTCCATATCTTTGTTCGCACAATATCCTCATCTCTCTCTACACCCCATTTATTTCTTAGGAGAAAGTCCTCTCGAGACCCTCGAATAACTGGACCTGCTGGACGGGTCAGCTTTTGAAGTTACAAATCAAATACTACCATTGAGTGACAAATCTACCTTAGACAGGGTTTTGAATACTTTAACAGAAAGTGTTTCTCTCTTTATTACTAAGAAATTATAATCTTGTTTTTCTTGTACTCCTGAACTGTTACAGAACTTTTAGGTCCATTTATACCAATTTTATGCAGACACTAAGCAATGTCAACCCATTGCTGACATTTTTTTATTGATAATGCAATTTGATCAATACATGAGTTCTTGTTTCTGCCTTGTGTCTGATTGTGTTTTCTTGAAGACTTGTATCTTATGGGCTATAACAAAAACTTGTAATGCTTGTAATGTACAGTTGAGGAGGGTGGTCTGGAGACTCGGGGGGTATTTCTGTGTATAGAATGAATGCCAAGTGCCTGGTGTTAAATCAGGGAAATGTTGCTCCTTAGGCTACATGCTCACCGTTTTGTGTTCATACATTTGGGGACAATATTTTTCAGTACCACAGAGCAAACGTTACAGGTACTTATTTTTAAACTGTCAGTAATCACCAAATCTGAAATCTGGGCCTTGGACCACGCTGTTCTCTCAAAGCTAGTCAGAAAATGCTTAGCCATATGAGCCCAATCCTTGCTTTTTATCCTTAGAGTGGAGGAAAACTGGTCTTTCCTGTAAGGGTTTTGCAATTAGAGATTCTGGTGTCAGCAGAGCTTACATGACCCCTATTGAGGTTGATCATTTGTAATAGCAAGGGAAATGTGGGAGGATCATTCCCCTGATGGCTCAAAATAAGTCTAGAACACACTGCATTCTTCCCCCTTGTGGGTGCCATCCCTGTCACATTTTGAAGAGAAACAGTGCTCCTCCAGGAAGCTGGAGGAAATTGGCCTGTATTCCTTTGGATGCTGTTAGACCCAGCCTCCAGGTCTGGACTGACTATCATTAAGGCCCCTGTCCCTGCTGTTCTCTCAGTTCTCCACAAAACAAGAGACTCTCTTTAGCTTTTGTGCTGAGTGATGTCAGCCCTGCTTCTCATATACTGATTAACTAGGCTATTTGGGTCTTAGAAGAATGTCTTTTTCTCAACTATCTATTTACCAGGTAAACTGTCAGTGAGAATGGTGAGACATCTATTCTTGGCAAGGTTACCATAATTAAGGGCAGGGAATATGAAGAAAATGCAGACTTATTGATATATTCCCAAAGTCTAGATTTAATTGACACTCTAATGACTTGCACAAGAAACATGAGATTGTGGGTTGACTTCAAAGTGTAACATATGAGGTCCATATAGAAAATCAGGAGATGACTGTTGAGAACAGCCCTGGGCTTTAAAGAATTTGTTCTACCATGACTTTCCCAATATTTCACCATCTTAATAAGTATGTTGTGAAGGCAGGAGATGGTGTAAGAGTGTTCTCATCAGCATCTAGGTCCCATGGATGCTTGTACACTCTGTCACTTCAAGATATCTATGGCACAGTGGTACCTGATTAACAAAGAAGCCTTTGTAGTGCCACAGGGCAGCAAATAGTGGCCTAGAAGCAGGAAGTAGGAAGGTTGACCATGGCCCTCCTTTCAGGATTTACACTTTAAAGCTGAGACACACTGTAAAACACACATGTTTCTGACATTTAGCCCATGGAATGTACAGAGAATATCTCGGTTGATTGGTGTGATGGTTTTAGACATGACTGAAAATGTGTTTATGTTAATCTGAGTGTGCTAGTAATCTTATGCCAACTTGTGAAAATCTAGAGTCACCTACGAAGAGGAAACATCAAATAGGATCTCCCTACATTAGATGGGTCTATAGGCATGCTTTTTGGATTAAAAAAAGTATATATTAATTTAATTTTTTTCATGTAATATGGGTTGAACAAATTCTTTCCCTACTTTATATCCCTACCATTCAACTCAGAGACACTGTGAAACTTATAGAAGTCATGGACCAAATGGATTTAACAGATACATGTGGAACATCTCTCCCTAAGACAAGAACACACATGGTATGCACTCACTGCTACGTGGATATTAGACAAAGAACACTGAATACCCATGATATTATACAGTAAATATCTGCACCGAAGCTGTACCCATACTGTATTCATATCATCAGGAATCAGTATGCACAGTTCTCAGTACTGTGCATCTCCTAAAGGAGTATTGCCAACAGCAGATTTAGCAAGGCCTCAACAAGAATTATACCACTGGTAACATCACAATTTGTGGCTTTTAGGCTATATTAGGAGCTGGAGGTCATCCTCCTCATCTCTGTTATTCCCACAGCCTGAGGAAATTAGGGGAGCTTGCAATAACAGCAAGGATGGAGAACCAGAGACCAGCAAAGGGACTAAGACCATCTATCAGAATAAAAACCAATCTCTTCTAATATTTGAAATATCTGCCTTCCTAGCCCTTCTAATAAACCTATTTTTCAAATCAGACCTAAAGCCAAAATGCATGGTAGAATGTCTTTAGAATGAAAATAGCAGTTGCCACCTTAAGCCTTTGTTTGCAGGGATGCACTCCCCCTGCAGTCTGATTGGAGGATGTTGATTGACCTGCTTAAGAAAAAGAGACCCAGACAATGAGAAAGTAGCAATGCAAAGCTTCTTTTGGGGAAGTCCAGATACTTTATTCAGTTGCAAATTGCAAAGCTCTGAGAGTAGCAAGAAAACAGCTTTTCTGGGAGGATGAGTCCCCAACTAAATTCTATGCAAAAGAGGAATTTTAGTTCTCAGAGTGATAATTATAAGAAGATTCAGGATCTGTGTTCAGCTAACAAATTAATCTCTTGGGCAGCCTCTGTGCTCCATGTTCTTATGAAAAAATGCAAACCGAGCCCTTCCCCAGATTCGAATCGGATCTGGACCCTTACATTCCTTAGTTAGTGTGTCCTTTCATTTTATCAATGCATAAGAATTAGAAGTAACTGGATGCCAGTGGTGATCTGCTGCAGACTGACCTTTAATATCAGTTTGCAAAAAATTTAGATCAAATAAAGTAAAGGCAAGATGCGCCTTTGGTGACCTTGGGGGATATAACTGCCACTGTTTTGTCATAAAAGGCCAATTTTTTAAGGTCTGATGAGCACATTGAACTATTCCGTTTGCCATGGGCTTATAAGGAATTCAAGTTTTATGTTTGATTCCAAATTCCTTAAAGAATGAAATAAAATTTTTACTAGAATAGGATGGCCCATTATCTGTTTTGATATGTTTAGGCAATCCTATTGCATTAAATGCTTGTGGGCAATGATCAATTACGTTTTTAGAAACCTTTCCTTTATGCAGAGAAGCAGAAAAAAGCAAAAAGAAATCCTGAACAAATATCGATACAAACATGTTCATATTTTAGTTTTCCAAATTCTGCATAATGGGTTATATCCATTTGCCAAATATGATTAGACATAAGGCCTCTAGAATTGACTTATAAATGTGGCACTGGAGATAATGAAATACATTTAGGACATTGCTTTACAATCATTTCGCTTGTTCTTTAGTGATCTTATGTCTTGTGTGTGTGTGTGTGTGTGTGTGTGTGTGGGTGTGTGTGCGTGTGTGTGTTTGTGGGTATGTTATTAAAATAAAAGTTAAAAAAAAGCTTTTAAATTTTGTAAGAAAAAAAGCTGAGAAAACTGTGCTGAGAAAGCAATCCAATAAGCAGCCTTTCTCCATGTACCCTGCCTATACTCCTACATGTGTCCTGTCTTGATTTCACTCAGTGATGGAGTGCAATATAGAAATATAATACAAACTAAGCCTTTTTTCAAAGGGAAGGGAGGAGATGGTGGATGGGTTGGGGATTTGTTGAATGGAAAATGGGAAAGGAGCTATCATTTAAAATGTAAATAAATCCCAAAATTAATGAAAGACAATATGTCCTATGCAGAAATCAAAAATGACAACATGAAACTGCTCACATACTATCTCCTAAGCTCAAATGTGTAAGGCTTGGACATGCATGACTTCCATCTGTGCCTGCAGGCCACTGAAATCCGCATCAACTATGTGGATATCTACCCTGACTTCCTGGCACAGATGCTCCCCAAAATGAAGTGGGCAGTGATTATGCAGGGAGCAGTCACCTCAATCTTTGCTGAGGTACTTAAAGATCCAACTGAAAGCTATTAACAGGACGACACGTTTTTTAGGAAGATGTACCCACATGTGGCTTGAGATTGATGTATTGGATGGTACCCTGCAGTTCTCAGAATCTGGACATCTTTTCCCTATAAGCTGCAGGATCTCCAATATGGTGTTGAATGATAAGGATACAGAGATATAAACTTGTTAGCCACCACACTGTGAGGTGGGAGAGGGTGCACAGGTGAAGGAACACCCTCATTGAAGCAGGGGGACAGGGGATGTGATAGGGGGTTTCTGGAGGAGTGGGAAACTGGGAAAGAATACAACATTTGAAATGTAAGTTAAAATATATGTAATTAAAAAAAAAAGACCAACCAAATAATGCAAAGTGAGGGGCCCATCGCTGCCACCGAATATGTAGCAAATGATGGCCTAGTTGGACACAGTGAGAGGAGGGGATCCTGGTCCTGAGAGACTCTATACCTCAGTGTAAGGGAATGGCATGACAGGGAAGCAGGAGTGCTTAGGTTGGTCAGTAGGGGTAGGAGGGACATGTTATTGGGTTTTTAGAGGGGAAAACTTGAAATGGGATAACATTTAAAATGTAAATATAGAAAATATCTAATAAAATAAAATAATAAAATAAAAAACCTTGGGAACAATAAGTTAATAGCAGAATAAAAAAAAAATCAAAGAAGCTGGGTGTGGTGTTGCAAGCCTTTATTCCCTGGACTTGGTAGGCAGAGGCAGGCAAATTTATGAGTTCAAGGCCAACCAGGTTTTCAGAATGAGTTCTACAACAGCCAAGCCTACACAGAGAAAACCTGCCTCAAAAAAAATAAGAAAGAAAGAAAGATAGTAAGAAAGAAAGAAAGAAAGAAAGAAAGAAAGAAAGAAAGAAAGAAAGAAAGAAAGAAAGAAAGAAAGAGCAAAGCACCAAAGCACTCATGTGCATGCACTGGTTCCAAAGACAGCCCTGTCCAAATGATACAACAGCACATGTTTTCACAAAATGGATTCTGAACATGTCCTCAGATTGGTCCTTTGACTATACTATCTAGGTTATTCCCCTCATGGTCACAAGAAACAAAAGGAAGCAAGATATTAGTCTGAAGCAGATATCAGACTGATGCCAAGACCAGCCTATGACTCCATTATGCTTTCTGTTTTCAAGCATCCAGAGAGTGGTTCTCAACCTTTCTAATGCTACAGTTCCTTCATATATATTCTTCCTCATGCTTGGTGAGCCCTTACATAGAATTATTTTTTTCCTACTTCATAACTGTAATTTCCTACTGTTATAAATCCTAACATAAATACCTGACATAAAGATAGTCCTAGACAACTCCCATGAAAGTGTCACAAGGACTTAGAACTTATAGGTTGCCATTCACAGTGCCAGGAAATACTAGTAAGACTAGCCAGCTCCTTGATTTTTACACTTTCTGCCTTCCAGAACTGTACTAGGATAGATGTGATCTATTTTAGTTGTTTAATCATGTGATCATCTGGAGTTGTCTAAGACTATCTTTATGTCAGGTATGTATGTTAGGATTTATAACAGTAGGAAATTATAGTTATGAGGTAGGAAAAAATAATTTAATGTAGGGGTTCACCAAGCATAAGGAAGAATATATATGATGGAACTTGGAAACACACATACCCAAGTGGATGATGGAGTCTATTTTTCCTGTCCTGGAATCTTGGCAGGGATGAGTCAGCTCTAATGAAATAGATGAGAAAGGTTACTGGATGAATTCCTACTCAAAGTCATTGGAGACAACAGCAAATCTGTTTTGTCCGAATGGAGAATGGATGAGGATTTGTGCTCCATTAAAAAGGTCAATAAATTGACTAATTTGATTCCTGCCTGTATATTTGTGTGTGCTTTGTACTTTTTTCTGCTTTGTGTTGTGCTCTGTGTTCTTGATTATTACCTCTAGGGTCCTTACCATACTTGCAAAATGAAACATTTCTCAGTTGGAAAAGCTCTCATTTTTTTCCTCTGTATACAATATGATTCTTTAAAAAATAAGTTTTTGATTCCTTTGTACTAATAGTAAGATCAAAATTTCTGGGAAGACACTTTTCATTGAAAATACAGTTTTTCATTCAATAGATTCAGATTACTGTCCCCCCAAATCCTTCTACAACCTCTCCACTTCTCGACCCACCCAAATTCACACTTTTTCTTTCTCCCTTTATTAAAATACAAACAGGCATCTAAATAATAATGATACTATTAATGATACTAATGACAATAATAATGAAGATTAAGATACAAAATAAACAAATGAACCAGAACAGAACAAAGCAAACATAATGAAAAAGAGGCAAAGAAAAAGCACAAGAAATATACATGTAGACACAGAGACATATATGTTCACAAACACTCAGAAATCCCATAAAAACAAAAAAAACTGCAAACCATAATATATAAACAAAGGACCCTTAAGGTATTCTTTAAAGAACCCTGCCAATACCTTATTATATAAAGGACCTCCAAGATTATTATCCAGTTTGATTTTCATTTGCCAGGCAATGCTGAACTAGAGACTTAGATTTAAGCATGGTTTGCATACCCAGTGATACCCTAGTGGAAATTTGAATGTTTTCCTTTCCAAGCTACAAACTAGAAATAACTTCTGAGATAAAGATAGTGGCATGCACGCCCTTCCCTCTCATTGCTTGGGCTCTTTCTATCTCAGACCTTGCAGGCGCTGTGCATACAGATACTGCTACAGACACTTTTAGTTCAATGCAACTGATATTAGAAGGCCTTGGGTGAGAGTTTTAACCACTTCGACCTATGGGAGTGATAGAATGATAAGAAATATCAATGGCTCATTTAAACTTTGGTTGCTTCATTTTCTATACTCATGCTGGTTTGCAGCATGACCACCTTCATAGTCTCTGTGGGTTTTGACATGATGAATGAACAGGCAATCTTCAGAGGATGTAAAGAATTAAAGCTGAAGGAATGTATGAGGTGGCCCACTAGCCACTCAAGTAAGTTTACTAGCCACTCAAGACCGCGTACCTGAACTTCATCTCTGAAATAATATACATGGTAGAAGAAGAGGATTGTCTCTTCCACACTGTCCTGCAATCTCTACACATGTGCAGTGGTTTGTGCACAGTTACACACATATGTACTTAATCAAACACATGTACCCATAATGTAAGTACATTAAAATGTATAAAATCATATAAAAACAAGCAGACCTCCTACTGGAAGTTTCAGAGAGACTACATTTATAGGATTTGGAGCTTGTTTGTTTCCTACAAACCTCCCATGCAGAAGGGAGGTTTTACATCTACTTTCGCACGACTAAGACTTCGCTTGAAGCACTTGCCTGGGATTCCTGTAGATTTGGTTTTTCTCGCCACATATGAAGAAATCTCTGTGTATTCTGAGTGCCCTAGATGCTGCTGAACTGAAAAATGCACATGCAACACAGACTTCCCACAATTGCTGAAGGCAGGCCCTCCTTTCTTTCTTTTACTGTAGAAGTAACTTTTCCATTTTCTAAACAACAGACAGTAGTAGTTTCCTTCCTAACACAAATGTCTCTGGTTTAGTTAAATAGATTTATTAGCTTCAAATCAGACAATACCATGCAAGTTCATTTTCAGAAGGGTTAAGTGGAATTGAATTTGTGTTGTGTATTACTAACTGAGAGGCCAATTTATAACCACAGAGCACTTTGAGTTGAGTGAAAATAATATTTTTACAATTATAAAATGCATAAAATTCCGTACCAAATTTTTATCAAACTTGCTTTATATGTAAGATAAACCAAAAATTAACAGACAACTACCAAACAGTTAAAGCATACAACATGGCAATAAATTAAACGAAAATGCTTATTTAGAAGTGGGAGAAGATAAGCTTTTATGGAATCTGTTTAATTGTATAAGAAAGAGAAACATCACTTTTCTTCACATGCTCAGAATATAAGAGGGGGAAAATATCCATGTGATAATCCAGTTCTATGTACACAAAATTAAGCAAGATCCTCATAATTAATGTGTGAGTACACAATGCCTGACTCAAATTCTATCATAGACACTCAAGTCCTGTCACTGAAGGCTCATCAGTCTCACTGTATTATTGTTTATTATTATTATTATTATTATTATTATTATTATTATTAATTGCTGTTGTTTTTCTTTTTGTTATAATTACATAATTTAAATTTAAAATTTATTCAATTTCAGTAAATGATATTCAAGAAATGTTTAAAACTTTTAATATTGACCAGGGGCAAATGACTCTGCACTAAAAAACTAGATCTCATTCCCCATATTATTATCTGTTAACAGTGTGCACAAGAAGACCTGAGACCTAACAAAGTTGTCCTTTAGTTCCTCATTTTGCTCACATCAGCATCTGTAAACCATTGCCAAGTTCAGAGGCTAAGAATCTGCATAGTATCTTTCACAGACCAAGTCCTCATCGATGACAGAAACTGTGGCTATGTACTGTGTTTATACTTTATTCCTCATGATGAAGGAACAGCTGAAAGCAAGAAACTGATGCTCTAAAGGGCTTACCAAGAAACTTCCCTGGACAATATTGGTATGAATTAATACAATTTGACTAAAAGAGCACTTTGTCCACCAGGCTTGGAAGATGTAGAAAATGTAAAAATATTAAAGAAAAAAATGTAAAGATGTACTTGTAATATAGTTAACAAAACACCCATGGAAGGAGTTACAGAGACAAAATTTGGAGCTGTGACGAAAAGATGGAGCATCTAGTGATTGCCATATCCAGGGATACATCCCATAATTAGCTTCCAAACGCTGACACCATTGCATACACTAGCAAGATTTTGCTGAAAGGATCCAGATATAGCTGTCTCTTGTGAGACTATGCCGAGGCCTAGCAAACACAGAAGTGGATGCTCACAGTTACCTATTGGAATGGGTCAAACGGCCCCCAATGAAGGAGCTAAAGAAAGTACCCAAGGTGCTAAAGGGAACTGCAACCCTATAGGTGGAACAACAATATGAACTAATCAGTACCCCAGAGCTCTTGTCTCTAGCTGCATATGTATCAAAAGATGGCCTAGTGAGCCATCACAGGAAAGAGAGGCCCTTTGGACTTGCAAACTTTATATGCTCCAGTACAGGGGGACGCCAGGGCCAAAAAGGGGGAGTGGGTGGGTAGGGGAGTGGGGGGATGGTATGGGCAACTTTTGGGATAGCATTGGAAATGTAAACGAGGAAAATACCTAATTAATAAAAAGAGAAATAAAAAAGACTTTATGGTTAATGAGAGTAAATTTTTGTTAAGATTTGTTCACATAGCCTGTCTTCCACTTAGCTCTATTTCCATAGCCAATGGAATGAAATTCTGCCAGGCCTTGTCTATCATCAATATGAGTGGATGTGCAACTACAATAGCCAAAACTAGAAGTTATCATGGAAGATCTCTTTTCTGAAGAAAAATTGAGGAAGAGTGGATTGGGGTAGCAGGAGTGGAGGAGAAGTCAGGGAGCAGAGAAGAGAAGGAATACTAGGTTTGGGATGTTGATTGATTAACTAATTTAAAAAATCAGCTCCAGGACAGATTATTTTCTGGTGTTAGAGAAAACTCATCTCAACAATTATTATTAAGGAGAATTTTATTATCTGAGATCCTACAGTGAATTCGTATTGGTGTTTGTGTCTGTGTCTGTGTGTCTTGGTGTGTGAACCTACTATGTTGCTTAAAGTAGCTAGCAAAATATAATTTGTCTTTCATGAACTCACAAGCCAGGATTCACTTCTCTGACTACACGGCCATCTTAAGAAGTATCCTCCTGACCAAGCAGTTGTTATTTCAACATAAACCTGGGATTCAATCTACCCTGCTTCTAATTGGGACCAAATGTATAAGCCACATGTGTTTCTCTGCCAGACTACTAGTGGATGAGACCCTCGAGTATCAGATGCATACCATGTTGGAGAGGGTACAGAAGCTCCCATGCACTGACCTTATCAATAAATTAATGCTCAAACTTTTCTATAGAGAAAACTGCTATACTCATTTAAAATTAAGAAATCACAAATTGTACATCCCTTTAGGCACAGGAGTGGTATGCAATCATTTAAAAATTCCAATTTGTGTAATAAAAGCCAAAATAATCAAAGTCACTTTACTGCTCTCTTTTACTTCCACAGAGATGGATAACTAGTATGGACAGTGAGATCTGTAAGTGGACTTCAAATGCTTACAACTTTCTTAGGTTTGTGCTGGCTTTCAGGTCTTCTTGTGTTCCCCAAGCTTCCTTGAAAATAGACAATGTCAAGGGAGAAACTGAGGTGACAACTACCATGCTTACACTGAAGGAAGACACAGTCTTATCATCTTGTTCATAAATTTACCTGAATCTTTGTTTTGGTATTCTATGACGGTCAACATTATAGCCACTGAAACTATGCCATGAATATTAATTCTTTCTGACTTCAAGGGCCATAATAGCATTTTACATCTCTTCTGAGAAAAGTGAAGAATTAAATCATAGTCCATGGTACCTGAAACCAGAGGATAGTGTCTAAGAAAACATTGCTATGGACACAGATGTCTAACAAAAACATAGGTATGGATACAAATGTCAAACAAATACTCATTTCTTTTATTACTAATACAAAAAAAAATGTGTGGATAACACAGATAATGAAAGACAGTGGGAAACAATGTAGAATTCTATTGTATCTTTTTTTATGATATGAAACATAACTCTCCCAAATTTTCTAGATTTTAAACCTTCTTTACATTCTGTCCCTGCAATATGCTAATTTTCCTTAGCTTGGCCATTCTGTCTGAGTTTTCTGACTAAGTACATTCTGGTGTCTGAGAAGCCTTGATCATCTGTTAAACATTTTCTCACACAGGTTACATGTATAGGGATGGTCAGCAATGTGGGTCAGCTGGTGCTTAATGAGGTGACATTTTTGAAGGAATGGTCTCCCACATTCAATACAGTTAAACAGGATTCTCTCCTGTATAAAATCATTCATGTTCAACTAAATTTGTATTATGATTAAAGGTTTTCTGGCAACAGGAACACAGATGTAGTTTTATTTCTTAGTGAGTCAGATAATGTATTTTAAAATCTGAACGGTGTTTTTCTGTGTGTGAGGGTGCATGTGTGTGTGTGTGTGTGTGTGTGATATGTATTCAGAATCCAAAGAGACCAGAAGACTTAGAGACACAAGTAGGTTTTTATTCTTGTTTTTTTTTTTTGTTCTTTTGTTTTGTTTTGTTTTGTTTTGTTTTCTAGACAAAGTTTGTTTGTTTACCCCTGGCTTTCCAAAAACTCACTCTGTAGACCAAGGTGGCCTCAAACTCAGAAATTCGCCTGCCTATGCCCCCACCCCCCAAATGCTGGGATTGAAGACCTGTTCCCACACTGCCTGACATTAGACAGTTTTTTTGTTAAACTATATTTGGCGCTATAAACAGAACGGGAAGTTTAACATGTACTGTTTAAGAATTGAGCCATCTCTTTCTTCACAATGCAAAGAATAACAAGAATGAATAAAATAGAAAAATATTGTATAATAGATATGAGGGCTTATCTATAATTGTTTAAGAGTTAAATAATAACAACAAAAAGTCAATCAGCTCAGTCTGGACATATGTATACAAATTGCCAAGTAACTTTTAACAAAACACACAAGCAATTCAATGAAGGAAGGCTATAAATGTCAATAAATGATGGGGAGCAAATTGGACAATGTGATGAGTGTTCTTGGGTTTGAACTTTACTGCATCAAAAATTAACTAAAATCCAAATGACTGGGCAAGACATTAATGGATTTTTTTCTTAGTAATTTGAGATGGCAAGATCCATTTTGAATCTGAATCTTTCAAGTGGGAAAAGTCACTTTAAACCTGGCACACACTTATATAAATGTTCTGCAACCTATATGAAAGACATGGAAGAAGAAACTTTGTTTTCTTTGCCTGTTTGCCCTCATTGGGAAGCCCATTTCTTCACTGTCAATACAGGCCATTTTCAGTATTCCATAATACACTGGAGACTACCTGAGACAATCCACCTCATTGACTGAATAACTATGAGGTTCTTAGAATATCAGTTGGTAGACAGCTATTGTTGGATCACACCCTGTAATTCACTTTAAAGTATATTTAAACTACATTTACAGTATATTATATAACAAAATATTATAAATGATAAAATATATTACATATAAAATAAATTATATATAATATATACACCATAGTTTTATAAAATTATGCATATATATAATTTGTGCTGTATGTTTTGTTTCACCCGAGAGCAGTGACACATAATAGGTAAAAGAGTCAGCCTCACACTCAATCTCAACTTCATACTGTATGTAAAATAATTCACAAGGGCAGGTAAGAACAAAAAAAATTTAGGAAAATTGGAGTATATGTATGATTAAGAGAGTTAAGAGTGCTAGATTTCATGGAAGAAATATTCATTCTAAGAGAAATAATTGATCCTCACTAAAATTAAGAACTTTCACGCTGAGCTGGATGGTGGTGGTGTGTGTTTTAAACCCAGAACTTGGGACACAAAGGCAGGTGAGTTTGTGGTAAACCTGCTGTACAGATTGATCTTGAGGACAGCCAGGGTTATGCAGAGAAATTGTATGTTAAAAAAACAAAGAAAACAAACAACCCCAAAACAAAAAATAACATAGAAAATATTTTATTTTTCTGTAGCAGTTCCTGATTCAACAGTGAAGAAGCAATCTAAATCAATTATAATCCAAAAGGCAATATCGCCCAGAGTATATTTTTCACTGTTACAGTCCAGGTTACACAATGTATACACAAAGGAAAGGAGTTATAGTTAACCAGTTAAACTAGTCAGGTGGTTAGCTTGTAGATGGCCAGCATTACAACACTGTAGAGTGTCTTCTTCCATGGGTTAGCATAGCCCATTCTACCTCAGATAAATAAATTTGTATATCGTCAAATATTAACATTCCTGAAGAAGAGAAAGGACTTGAATTTAATACTGAGTCAGAAGCAGTTGTTGTACCTGTCTGTGAATCATGGCAGGCTGCATACTGAGGAAATTATCAGTAACGAATTTAGGTGGAGAAACTGGGATAACCAGAGGTAGGCAAGTGGACCAGATAATTGGTTGTAAAATATCCAGTTTCCACTCTGATCCTGACAAGTCTAGTCGCCTGGAGATCAGTAAGGTTGAATGTACCAGAGAACACTAGTGGTCTTAGCAGCAGGAAAAATCTAAAATGAGACTGCCTGAATTCAAAAGGGAAATGTTAAAATAAAATAAAACAATAACAAAAAGCAATCTGACTTTCTCCAGCCCCTCTATGGTCCAGTAGCCTCCATGGCTTTTTAACACCAACAAACCACTAGTAAACACTACTGTTGGGCAGATTTGTGTGTTGCTATAAAGCTGCCTTGATCATTTGCTTTCTTGGGTGTTATCCTTCATGAAGTTATTTCTCTCTTTTCCTTCTCTGTAAAATATATAAGACTAAACTTAAAAGCATTTTCTGAAGCGATACATGAGTCCCACCCTCTCTATATAAGATCTGTTTACCATGAGTCAGCCAAAATAAACTCTGCCTGACATTCTTAGGTTGGATTCTGAAAGAGGTGGTTTCTGTTGTCACTGGGGTGTCACTTATTTCCCCATTCACTAGCAGCACCTAGAACATGGCACTAGGGTACAAAGGCCAGTGGAAGTCCTCCTCTCTCAACTCATGGATGTATTTTCATAAAAAAGATATTAATCCCAGCATCTATTCCACCTCTAGAGAACATGAATGCTAGCCTAGGCTCCTATACCTAACAAAACTCTCAATCACCATAGACGGAGAAAACAATATATACAACGACAAAGCCAATTTTACACATAATCTTTCCTTAAATCCAGCCCTACAAAGAATAATAGGTGGAATACAACAACACAAGGAGTGAAACTACACCATAGAAGAAACAAGAAAGTAATCTTACAACAAATCCACAAAAACATGCTTCCACCTCTAAGAATAAAACTAATAGAAAGTAACAATCACTTTACCTTAATATCTATTAATATGAAAATTAATATTACCATCATAACCTAATTGAATGAAATTCAAAAATATGAGGAATTAGAAATTGTCCGTTTTTCATTATGTTGTTCCTAATTTCGTAAATAGGATTAATAAGTCCAATATTGTATAATCCATATATTCTTTCTTCTTGTTTATACATAACACTGTATTGCTGTGTGCCACATAATGGTCTTGAAAACATGGTTCCCCTATCTCAGCCTCTGTATTAGTAGGATTGTTTATTTGATATTTTTACACTATACTATGGTTTTCAGAACAGCTTAAATTTTTCAAAACTCTTTATAAACCAAAATAAATGTAGACAATTAATTTGGGAGGTGGCTTATAAGAGAACAGCAAAGAGTGAGACTAAAGGCTTTGCTTGATATTTATTATTATTGTATAAATTCTGAAGAGGACTTTATAAGTTACTATTATTCTAAGGTGAATGCTTTTGAAAAAACATCACATCCAATAAAACTGAATTCTATCATCAACTAACTTCTGTGACACTCTCCAAGCAGAACAATTCTTCATTGAAACAGTTGATCAATGACTTCATGGATAGACCATCTTAATAAACACCCATTCCATAAGTGAATGTACCCTGTTACATGTGGCCTGAGAATGACAACAATCACTCAAATCAAATAGCTTTGAACATAGCAGGAAATTAGTATCCAAAAATCATGCCTACAGTTCATTCCTTGCCACAGCAGATATATCAACTCTACCCTTAGTACTATGGAGGTAAAATACTTTGGTGATGTGAGGGACATTCAAGTACAGCCTTATTACAATGAAATCCAGTGTCCATAAATTGTTCTTCTTTTTTTCTTTTCTTTTTTTTTGTATCACAGTAAGCCAAGATTTTTTTTTTAAATTTTACAATTATTATATACTTTCTTCGTTTACATTCCAAAAGTCCCCTCCCGCCTCCCCCCTTACCTCTCCT